>NC_134354.1:246817164-247419664 GCF_048569485.1 Anomaloglossus baeobatrachus | reverse complement strand
TTACTTAGTACATCATCCCAGTTTATTGCACTAAAGGCTACTTTACACACTGCGATATCGGTCCCGATATCGCTAGTGTGGGTATCCGCCCCCATCTGTTGCGCGACACGGGCATATCGCTGCCCGTGCAGCACAACATCGCCCAGAGCCGTCACACATACTTACCTGTCCGGCGACGTCGCTGTGACCGGCGAACCGCCTCCTTTCTAAGGGGGCGGTCCGTGCGGCGTCACAGCGACGTCACTGAAACGTCACTGAACCGCCGCCCAATCGCAGCGGAGGGGCGGAGATGAGCGGGACGTAACATCCCGCCCACCTCCTTCCTTCCGCATAGCGGCCGGGAGGCAGGTAGGGAGAGCTTCCTCGCTCCTGCGGCGTCACACGCAGCGATGTGTGCTGCCGCAGGAACGACGAACAACCTCGTTACTGCTGAAGTAACGATAATTGAGAATGGACCCCCGTGTCGCCGATTAGCGATTTTGCACTGTTTTGCAACGATGCAAAATCGCTTATCGGTGTCACACGCAACGGCATCGCTAATGCGGCCGGATGTGGGTCACAAAATCCGTGACCCCAATGACTCCGCATTAGCGATGTCGCAGCGTGTAAAGCCCGCTTAAGATCATCTCTCAACCGTTTAAAATTTGCTTTCCTGAAGTTTAGTGTCCTTGTAGCCCCTCTACTATACATCTTACTAAAAAATACATGAAAACTTATTATTTTGTGATCACTATTCCCCAAGTAACCCCCAACTTCTATATTTGATATGCGGTCTGGCCTATTGGTTAGTACAAGGTCTAGTAGTGCTCCCCCTCTTGTGGGGTCCTGTACCATTTGTGAAAGGTAATTATCTTTCATTGTTATCAAAAATCTATGATCTATCTGATCGCATACACTCACACACACACCCCACTTCTCCCTGTGCCCACCGGTGTGCGGTCCCAGCAGCTGTGCTGCACGCCATGCTCCTCTGCCGACACTCACAGATCCGATCGCATACACTCACACACACACACTCACACATCAGAACACACTCACGCACATCTGATCGCATACACTCACACACACACACTCACACATCAGAACACACTCACGCACATCCGATCGCATACACTCACACACACACACACACTGACGATATCGCACATACGCGCTGACACAATCACAACATCCGGAGATACCACATGCTTCCGGCCATGTGATCCTCCGGCAGGTCCAGGAAGATCACTGCACGCACAGGATCGCCGCCGAGAAGCAAGCGATATCACGGGATGTTGTGAGTATGTTGATGCGATCTGATGTGTGTGTGAGGTGTGTGTGGGAGTGAGTGTGATCTGATGTGTGTGTCTGTTCTTATGTGTGTGCATGTGTGTGTGTTCCGCCGCTGCAGGACGTGGATGCGATCTGATGTGTGTGTGAGGTGTGTGTGAGAGTGAGTGTGATCTGATGTGTGTGTGTGTCCGCCGCTGCAGGACCTTGATGCGCTCACCTCGGGGCGAGAGGCCATTCCGTGTGGGGGGCGAAGCCTGGGCGAGCGGCCAATCCATGCGGGGGGAGGAGCCGAGGCGAGCGTCCAATCCGTGCAAGGGGGCGGGGCCATGGCGAATCCGTGAAGCCGAGCGGCCCATCCATGCGGGGGGGCGGGGCCATGGCGAGGCCAGCGGCCAATCCGCTGTTTGTAATAGAATATGTCTGGCTCACTGTGTATACAGTAGGTGCTCAGAAAAAATAAAAGTCAATATAATAAACTTAGCTCTGGCACACTATAGTGATCAAAAAGATGAGAAAAAGGACTCCTTGGAATGCTGAAAATTCTTTATTAGTGCAAAAGATGATGAATCGTCCGACGTTTCGACCTTATTTTTAGGTCTTAATCATGGACATGATTATCTAAGATCATAGGGGGTTACAAAATCATATAAACATGTGATCAGTACAAAGTACAACATAATAGTGCAGTATATAATAGTACAATCAATGAAATGATCATGATGCACATGCAAGAATTTTTCTCTCAAAAACATGATGGATACATTTATACAAAGGGGAACAGAAAATTTGCCTTAAGGCCCATCTGAAAGACAATTCAAAATAAAATAACCAAAACAAAGTCAAGCACAATGGATACACACCTATATGAGTAACAGGATGGTGTGTATTCAATTGTATAGCGTCATCACCAATATGGTACAAATGGAAGACTTGTAATCCTACATAGTTAAAAGAATGAGCACACATATCAGAAATCATAGAGACCTAGTTATGAGAAAAAATCTCAATCTTCATACTATGTTCAATATAGCAGTGTGGACATATATATACCTCAGTACCTTATGCACTTAAAGTTTCTAATGTGGATGATGCGAGCCTATTCCAAAACTGGAATGGTGAATAATGATGGGTAGAATCTAAAATAGATGGCATAGGAATCCGCTGTTTGTGACCGTAAGGACATGGCCAATCCGTGCGGGGGGGCGGACCCAAGGCGAGGCGAGCGGCCAATCCATGCGGGGGGAGGAGCCGAGGCGAGCAGCCAATCCGTGCGGGGGGGCGGGGCCATGTCGAGGCCAGCGGCCAATCCGCTGTTTGTCACCGTAAGGACATGTCACGGTAAGGACACAATTTTGGAGAAAGACAGACAGACAGACAGACAGAATAAGGCAATTATATATATATAGATATATATACATAGTAAATAAACTTTTGCACTTAAACTACGCCAGCTTTTGTTAACTGTGATATAGTAAAGCAGAGAGCTTCAGATCAAAGTAACAAGTAGAGAAAGCAATTAAGGAAAAACACTTTGTGCAGTTTTGGATTTGATTAACTTGTTTTCGTTTTGAAGACTGGAAGAAACATCAGTTCTAAAAAGTTTTTGTTACATTTAATATAAATCAAATATATTTAGAAAAAAAACTTTGAGAGAATTTTAATGAATTTATTAACACATTGAATATTTGCATAAAGTGTGTGATTTAGTTAATAACCAGATATAGTTGAGCACACCATTATTAATGTGCTGTCATTTAATTTATAATTGGAGTAGCATTAAAAAAAAAAAAATACTCTAAAAACATTACATTTCTTTTTTAATTACTTGGTCCTTGGATTTTATGCTTGCCTTTCAGGCTGAAAGCCATATTTACAAATTCTGTATTCTAACCTGTGGTGTCAGAAAAAGGCTTATGATTTATAGCTGCATGTAATAAAGTTTGCAGTAACATCGACAGCATACGGTAAATCAATGTAAGGTGGGTATTTTCTTGTCAGTGTGTGCATGAGATTTCTTAAATTTAGTTTACATCACTGACCGTCATACTTAAATACATTAACCTGGATCTTCTTGCTGATTGTTCTATTTAAGAATAACAATTTAAGAATAACTGACAGCTGATACATATTGTCCAATCCAGGTAGTATGTATCAGCAACGGACTGCCATATATGTTTAACTCTGAATTGATGTGCTGTTTCAAAGAAGAACATAGTGCAGTAACAGCCAGAGACTGACCCGCATAGGAGACTAGTTGGACAGGTGGGTCCCCGGTGGTTTCTCCCTGCCTTCTACCATGGAGTGACAGGTTTCTCCCTGCATATATGAAGATAAGAAAGCCGCGGAGACACCATCACGTGTTTCTCAACGCTGGCAGGAAACTAGCCAGGTCTTTCACCGGGAAGGAACAACCACGGGAAGGGCAGTCTCCAGTCAAGGAGACCACCTATACCAAAAACTATGTTGATCTCCCTAAGGTCAACAATGCTTGCATATATGAAGAGGGAGCAGGCAGAGAGAAGCTGTTAGTCTCCCATGTGGCTCATTCCCCAGCGTCTACTAAGTTATTTTTTTCTCTGAACTGCATTTGTAATAATCATGGTTATGATGGTTCTTCAGCTACTTAAAACTAAGTAAATTGTTGTGAAAAGTTGTTATATAGCCAAAGTATTACATTCAGACACACCAAATCGCTAGCCAATTCATCATATATCTTTTTACCCAAAATACCCATAACTTCCCATAATTTTACGCATATCCATTCTAATATCTATGGTACTCCAGTGCAGTTGGGCTCTTCAAGACCTGGATGCATCTATTGATTGTATAACCAAATTGTACAGCATAGTTACTCAAGGAATATAGCAAAATCTACTATAAGGAACCCTAAAACCACCAATATGGCTAGGTTCACACTTAGCAGTAATATGCCACATGTGCAAAAAAGTGCATTGCATAATCATGGTAATTAGTGGTCAAATGAGTTGGGTGTGATAATTAAAACTATGGCATGTGTGAATCTAGCCTAAGCAAAACATGTCAATAATTAGTTTATTAGCTATTTTTCATACCAGATTTTTTGGCTGTGGATTCACATTTTCCACATTTATTAGTGTCCATGAGATGTGTTGGAATATCTACATGCTTTTCCACTTCAGCTTCATTATTTCTTTATATTCATATAGTATATCTTCTTTTATTATCCACAAAGGTATCAATACAACATGGCATAGATGGTTGGTAATGAGTTGTATCCAATCTCTAGAACAAAAGTCATAAAATAATGAGTTGGCTATTGAGGCAGGCTATCTTTTAATACTTTCCTCTTAATAAACTGAAGTTTACAAATTCCAGTTGGCCCAGATGTTTTCTTAACATCTTGTATAAAAAAAATAATATAAACCAATAAAGAAAAATAGAGTAAACATTTTCTGCGCAATTTGTTGACCTTATCTTACCTAACATTAATCTGTACCAAATATGGGAGTGCACTAAATTAACAAACCATTGACATTTATACATTGTTGTTGCCCCGGTAATGATCCACAAGGAATTAATTATGCTATATCATTTGGTAAATGAATTGCTGTGACAGCCTTTAATCCTTGACTAGCATAATCTTAATTAACATTAAAAATAATCTTGTTAGCTTGATTAAAGGAAAATAATTACAATCCAATTACATTATTTTTTTCCATAAAGTACTCACTAGCCACACCGAAAACGTAAAAATGGCCTTTTGATGGAGATTTTTAAATATTTTTTTTAACATCCTGATATATAATTTGAGTAAAAATACACTAAGGAAAACTTTTGTTTCAAAATAGTTTTTTCAACACATATGTAAAAAAAGGAGCATAATTACATAGTACGCATATATTCCCATACAAAGTGCGCAAAATAAATGCTTTACAGTAGTAGGATGTATACAAGCTACAATCTTATACAAGTCCTGGAAGGTATATTGGGCACAATCATGATGTACAGTAGTCCATTGAAAGGAAAATTTGCTTTTTAAAATATTATTGAATGCAAAAGGTTTTTTTTTTTAAAAAAAATACAATCCAGGTGACTTAAAACACTTATTTGTAACTGACTTTTGTTATGGAATAATTTATAATATGTTTTTAATGATAGACTACAAAAGCCCAGACTATTTTAGCAGCTCTTTGGGTGCTTTCTCACTTGACCTTTTGAAATGAACATTTTCGAACCTAATTGGATTCAATGGAAGGCCAAACTTAAGAAGGAGAAAACACCTATAGAGGGTGTTGAAAATCTTCCAAAAAAGCAAAAGTACATTTTACAGTGGAGTCCCAATATTGTGGCATAGCAATTAGCTTCCTAGACTATTGCCATAACAAATATTGAGATGAATGGGAGACAGGTGTAGGGCTGGTGGTCCCACACCTCTGCCAGTACAGAAAAGACACAAATTGTAGACCCATCTTGGAGTCTTGACATTTAAAAACATTTCAGGCAGACAGCAGGACAGCATCATCAATTGTCCTCCCACTTCCCCTTAATGTCTTTGCACAGCAGTCAGGTATGGTCCATGCATCTCACAGGATGTGCCCTGGTATTTTTTAAAATCAAGAGGTGGTTGAGTGACAGGATTTGGCCTCTTTCTCCCAAATCCCTGCCAGTACAGACAAAACACAACCTGGAAACCCAGTAGCATCATTTGCGCCATAGTGTCTGCACAGCAGTCAGGTATAGTCCATGCAACACACTGGATGTGTCCTGGCATTTCCATTATTAAAATTAAGAGGTGGATGAGTGACAGAATTAGGCCTCTTGTTCCTACACCCCTGTCAGTACAGACAAGACACTAATTATAGACTCATTTTGGAGGCATTATATTTAAAAACATTTCAGGCAGACAGCAGGACAGTGACATCAATTCCCCCCCCCACCCCCCATTGCCCTATAGTGTCTTTGCACAGTAGCAAGGTATGGTCCATGGAACACACAGGATGTGGCCTGGCACTTCCATTTTTAAAATTAAGAGGTGGATAAGTGATAAGGTATGCATCATGACAAAGTGCACCTGGTCTCACTGCTGTAGGTAGAATTTCCGTGGCCAACAGATTGGATATGGTGAAGTTCAAGCTCTTAGCTTTGGCATGTGTGCAAGGAAATAATATTTTCTGTGACCAGAACTGCGCAACTGAGAGTTTACTAGTGTGCTGAAAGAGGGTGGAGTAGAGTGTACACTATAAACTGGTGGACTACAAGGGAGGTGCAGGCAGAGATAGTATGGTGGATTGCGAAACACGTGGTGTGATTGGTCTGTAAGATTTGTCAAAATACACAGGCATGTCCACTTCTGTAACAACTGATGGGCTCTCACTCACGCCGACTGTAGCGAGTAAACAAGTGGAGGTTCTGCGGGCAGAGACCTGGCCAATTGAGGAGGAAGAAACATCAGATGCGGTTGATGGGGTGTCGTGTGGTTGAGGATTCCTGCTTGGCCTTATTTTAGTGCAATTCGATTCCAAGACTAATGCATGTTAGTTGGTAATGTGACTGTTCATGCATGTAGTAGACACATTATTAGAATTTCAGCCTCTACTGAGTCTTTTTTTACAAAGTTTGCAGAGAATGTGAGTTGGGTCATCCATTCAAGTTGCAAAAAAGGCTCAGGCTAGGCAACCCTTGGCACACATGTAAAATGTAGATCTGCCATCGCTGCTGGACAAAGCCAGAGTAGTCGATGAGGTTGCAGTGGTTGTGCTGGTTGCATCACTCTATGTATGTGTGGGCCTCTCCTTCCTCCTCCTAAAACTCCTCGGCTGAGCTACTCAGCTGCATGTTTATGGGTTCACACCAAATGGGATCTGTAACTTAATCGTCACCCCCTCTGTTGTCAAACTCCTCACCCTGACTGTCACCCTTCTCCTATTCCTGACTTGACATCACAGTACAGTACACGTGCACCTCAGGTATCTGCGTCTCATCACCACCTACCTCCACCCTTGGGGGTTAACATCTGTTGACGTGGGTCTGAATCCTGTTTGGACCCTACTAACAAAGATTTTGGGCATCGGTGCAGATGTTTTTCTTCTCTTCAGTCTGTGAATCTTTAGACCAGACCTCTGATGCCCATGGGATAGATTGTATAAACAGCTCTGCAGACTTGGCCATGTGTGGCTCCCCACAGTTAGTGGGGGCGGCTGGAGAATTGTGATGTGGGGGGAAATAAGTGTAATTGGGGTGGCACCTCTGAGGAATAAATTGTGTGTGATATTGAGCTACAGGAAGAGGAAGAGAGGCCACTTGATGCAGCGCTTGCTATTCACTCTAGCACATGCTGTTTCCAGCCCTCATTAACAAGTTGAAGGGATGTGCAGCTCCCAAAGAAATGGAGTGGAGTAGCCCGTCCAGTAATGGAAGTTGTTCTCATTTCTCTTTGGATAGGACGAGTTGGCATTTGCTCAGTAAAGCTTTGACTAACATTAGAATGTCCCCTGTGCACCTCGAATACCCCACCTAATCCCCCTTCCACCACAATCTTGTGATTTAAGATTCATGTTTCATGGAACCTTCCCCAGTGAAACAGATGTTTTTCAACCCTAGGTCCACAGCTGTCAGACATCTGACACAAAAGTAAAATTCTGTATTTCTTGGCTGAGATAGTAATATTGGGATGGGCCACAGAAGTACTAATTCTTAGTTAGATGGTTCACTTTCAAATTTTTAGCAGGCACTCTAAAGTATCAAAACCTAGTTAGATGGTTCAAAGGCAATCTTTTAGCAGGCACTAAAAAGTACCAATACCTAATTACATGGATTACTGGCAAGTTTTAGCAGGCACTAAAAAGTACCAATGCTTATTGAGATGTTTCACTGTCAACTTTTTAGCAGGCACGCTAAAGTACCAATACCTAATTATATTGTTCATTGGAAAATTTTTATAAGGCACTATATTGTACCAATAACTAGTTTGATGGTTCACTGGCAAATTTTTATTTACCGGATTTATCAAATTTATTGTTTACTGGATTTTTAGGCTAATAGGAATATGTCTTTCCATTCTTAGGAGCTGAATCACCTCCTGAACATACAGCACAGATCAAAGGTTTTACACACCTTCTCATCTCTAGAACAACTGTTAAGAGGAGACTTTGTGCAGCAGGCCTTCATGGTAAAATAGCTGCTAGGAAACCACTGCTAAGGACAGAGGTACCGCCCCACGCTCGGCTACAGCCGAGCCACTTGGGTCCGGGCTCGTTGGTGGGTGGCTCGAGCGCCTCCGGACCCGGAGTCACTTCGCTCTGAAACTGGATGCTGGCGCTTTTGGTGGGGGTTAGGTAGGTGCACGGCCGGAGCCACGCTTGAGTTCGTGACGCCACCCACGGCATGTGGGGAAGGTAGTCACCACCGCTGCAGTTACGGGGCACCCGGGGGAGATGGTAGCGCAGCAAGATGTTAACCCCTCCGTGGGCAGGGATGGTGGCCCCGGGGCCCGTTGGGGATAGCTGGGCGGTGTAGGGCGGTGCGCGGCCGGATGGCACTGTTGTACTTACTGTTATTGACACACACAAGTCTCTGGTAAACCAAGTTGATGGTGGTCGGTGCCCGCAGCCGGCTTCGTCTGGTCCCCCACCCTTTTCAGTGGTCTTGGCCTTTCTCCTGCACCGTGTTGTGTACTTGGGCTGCCTGCGCTTTAGCAACAGGAGTCCGCTCCCCGGCTTTGTGAATGTCGGGAGAGCCCTTTTGCCCGCAGACGCTGGCCCGTGGGATCTCTCTGCCTGTGCAGTGGCTTTCTATCCCCCTCGGTGCGCTGTTGTCTTCAGTTGGGACTTGGGTGGGAAAGGACCTATAGTCCAGACTGCAATCAGTTAATTAACTCAGTCCAGTGGATTTTGGACCTTGTTTCAGGGTCTGAGTACCTTCCTGTGTGCTCTGGTTTCCGAGTCGGGTCCCTGGGTCGGTACCGGTGGGCCACTACCCTGTCCCAGTCCACCATGGTTCCACCAAGCCGTCTTCCCGGCTCCTGCAGGCTAAGGCCACCGTTTGCCTCCTAGCCAAAGGTGCCCGGGCTCTAAACCTGGCACCTGTCAGACTGCCACAGGCCTGTCCTACAGGCCTGACCTCCTCCACTGCTTGACACTCAAACTTATATGTCTGTGTTTCCTGCCTCAGGCCCTCTGAACTCCTTGGTGGGCATGGACAACCGCCTGGCTCCGCCCCCTGATGTGTCCATCAAGCACTGAGGGAGGTGACTAGCTTTTACTGGTTGGCTGATGACAACTTTTTGGGGGACAGGTGTAGTGCGGGGGTGTATCTGTGACTACCTGGCTAGTCCAGGGCGTCACACAGACAACAAGCAGAAGAGACTTGTTTGGGCTAAAGAACACAAGGAATGGATATTAAACCAGTGGAAATCTGTGCTTTGGTCTGATGAGTCGAAATTTGAGATCTTTGGATCCAACCACCATGTCTTTGTAGAAAATGGGAACGGATGGACTCTACATGGCTGGTTCCCACCGTGAAGCATGGAGGGGGAGGTGTGATGGTGTGGTGGTGCTTTGCTGGTGACACTGTTGGGGATTTATTCAAAAATGAAGGCATACAGAACCAGCATACCTACCACAGCATCTTGCAGCGGCGTGCTATTCCATCCGGTTTGCATTTAGTTGGACCATCATTTATTTTTCAACAGGACAATGAACCTCCAGGCTGTGTAAGGGCTATTTGAGTAAGAAGGAGAGTGATGGGGTGCTTCGCTAGATGACCTGGTCTCCACAGTCACCAGATCTGAACCCAATTGAGATGGTTTGGGGTGAGCTGGACCGCAGAGTGAAGGCAAAAGGGCCAACAAGTGCTAAGATTCTCTGGGAACTCCTTCAAGACTGTTGGAAAACCATTTCCGGTGACTACCTCTTGAAGCTCATCAAGAGAATGCCAAGAGTTTGCAAAGCAGTAATGAAAGCAAAAGGTGGCTACTTTGAAGAACCTAGAATATAAAACATATTTTCAATTGTTTCCCACTTTTTTAAGTATTTCATTCCACATGTTTTAATTCATAGTTTTGATGCCTTCAATGTAATTTTACAATTTTCAGAGTCCTGAAAATAAAGAAAACTCTTTGAATGAGAAGGTGTGTCCAAACATTTGGTCTGTACTGTATATGTGTAGAACGCATCTCTTCCTGCTGGAAAAATATATGCATATACATATATATACTGTATGTCTACACATTCCTCCGGATCCTTACCAGGGTGGACTAAAGTTCTTCGAATTATGGAAAATCATCACCTACTAATATGTTCCGCACTTCCCCGTATTTGAATTTTACTGAGACCTTGTGTTGGACTTGTTGTACCATGCTTCCCCACCTATTGGAAGCCTTGTCTCAGGCACTTTTTCTCTGGTTATGTCCAGTGAATAGTGGTTATTCTATATGGACTACCATTTCTCTACCTATTTTCTAAGTTTGACTACAATTCTATAATTGCTGAGCAATCATCAGTTTGGCTCCATTTACCATATGCTTACCTAATTGCTGCAAGTTTGTCATATACAATTCCCATGAGCAAACTTTCTTCTTGTGTTTCTCTATGGATTTGGTATAAATATCCTTTATATATGCATCCATCCATGCATGTTGCATCATACATCAACCCCTCTTTTTTTTCCCTTCTACAGGTGTGGCGCCCCTGAGGCTTCCGTCGCCACAGGACATTGCACCCCATCCAGCGGTGTGATGCCCCATTCTGGGTGAGGAAAGGAGTGAACGCCGGTCCCCTGGCAAATCTACACAACACCCATTGTTAGGTACACACTGGGACCAGGGATAGTGGCAGCAACCCTCCCATGCTGCATGCTGGAAGGGGCCGTAAGACCCATCCCTGCTCCTATAGGGTACAGCTTAGCAACTGGGGAGGTGGGAGGAGCCACCAGAGTGCAGTCAGAGAAAGGAAGGTCAAGAGTGAGAAAGAGAGAGAGTGGGGAAGGAGGAGGAGGTCTGCAGGAGGCAGACGGGAAGGAGAGAAGGAAAGACAGCTCTAGTCAGTCAGCAGCTAAGAAGAAGAAAGAGACGCTTCCTGGTGAAGATCCTGGGACTCAGAGGGTCCAGGGGACACCAAGCAGAGAGAAGAAGGAATTCCAGGGCCACGGATAGCTGGTGAGCTGTGGTGGCCTGTTCCACAGGAACATCGGTGGAGGGATCAAGCTGCAATAGGGGACGGTCCCTAGAAACCGGAGGAGTGCAAAATCATCCCCAAACAGTAAAAACCGAGGCCCAGGGAAAGTTGTAAACTACCCGGGCCACAGCCCACAGCAGAACCTCTAGAAAGGGGAGAATCATCCAACAGGTGACCCCCCATCCTGGAGGCTGTAGTGGAGGCCGAGCAGGTTCATCCTAAAAGAGCTAGGCTTAAGGAGACAGCTGAAGACAGAGACACTTTAGAGAGAAGGGTACCGGCTTTCATCCCAGAAATTACCCAGAAACGGCGGAGGTCCTTGACAGTGAGTTCCAGCAGTCCAGAGGCACCAGTGTGCTTCTACCAGGATGTGTGAGTAAACAACTTGAAACTGCACCCTTGGAGTGGTCTCTGTTATTTTATCTGCTTAGCCTTCCATTACACCATAGACTCTCACGAGCACCAACTATGCCCCGGGGTACCGCTCCACCTGTGGGGAGCAGTACCACCATTCCTGCTGTATCATCACCCCGGAGGCCTTACACAGCAGCGGCGGCTTAATAGCCGCATACCACAGGTGGTGTCACGAACACAAACTTTATACATCACCAAGTCATCAGCCATATTTAACTGACACCCACCAGGGCCACGGTGTCGGACCCCGCCACCACTGACTACCCCCGGACTAGTCCGGTCCGGCACTGGGTGTCCCATAGCCCTGGGGTGGGCGAGTCACAGGCTTACACTGTTATGTCGGCATGCTACACGTGTATGGGCCCTCTTGCAATTACACACGCCGATTCATGCATATATATTACATCTTGCGGTTGGTTGGCATGCAGCTGTTGCTATGCCTTTTTTATATGAGAGACCCTTGCAGGCCTCATATTTATAATTATAAAAATAAATTCAAATGATCTTTTGTAATTTCGTGTACCCCTTATTTGGCTGTGTTTATATTATACCAGATTGTATGTATATTTATTAATAATAATAATAATAATAATAATAATACATCTATTCCCTTTCTTGTGGTACATGTTTTGGGGTTCCTGCATGACTCAGTTTGTATAATTGGCCAGTTGGTACATCTGTTCCCTTTTTTGCAAACATCTATATACAGCTGCTCTGTGTGTACTGAATATGCATTATTATTTTCATGTGGAAAAAGAGACAAATACTTCCTTCCTTTCTTCTATCTTTTTCTTCTCCTTGTCTTATATAATTTTTCAAAAACATTTTATTTTTTATTTTTACTATTTGTGTTAGGTACTCCTCCCCTTACTGTTTCCTTTACAACCCCTGTTGTATTTCCAGTTATCTGCATACATTTTGTTACAACGCGCATTCTTTGTGCAGGCACAGCATTCTTAATATGGCAATTGTTTTGGTTTCTACTTGTCGCGCATGCGCGTATTTCTTAATATGGCATTACCCACCGTTATTGCTTTGCGCACGCACGAGTTTTCAATGATGGCGATGTGGCTACCTTGGATCATCCGCGCATGCGCGGACTTTAAAAGATGGCAGCGCACATCCTGCAAACGTCTAGCTGCTAATGCCCACACGCTTCCATAAACTCATTTGGTCAGGACCAATTACCACAATACTGACAGGTGATTTAAGTTCTCTGTTATTTTGGTATGTATATATATCCTCCTTTTTTGTTAGCACACCACACACTCTCCCTGAAGAAGCCACCCCCTGCACCGATACGCATGGGTCTCACCCACGGGATCTTTTGCCTCCCTCCCCCTCCCCGTTCTTCTGACCCTCTTTTTTGTCCGGCTACTTTCTCACAGAGATGTTTCTGGTCCTATGGACTCTTTTTGGTATGTTATAGGACCACTTGTTTGGGTATAGAACCTTTTGTCAGCATACTTGGAAACTTATGTGGTTCCTCTCTATTGGTATAATCATATTCCTTCCGTGAGTGGTGTCGCCCCTTTTGCACATGTAAGTGATTATAATCTTGGCCGATATTTATCTTGTCATTATTATGGCTGTATATAATTGCCGAGCTGCCATGTTGTTGTAATTTATTATTGCATGAGACTATAACTTCGTCTAATTTTTTTGCCACATTATTCTATTGCACAATTGGTTTTGCTTATACTATTTAGTAATTAAGGGGTTGGGTGGGGGTTTGCATGCCGTGTCATTGGGTGAGTTTGTTTTTAGTGTTTTTATCCAAATTGCTAATAACAAATAATATAATCATAAAGTTTTATTTTTATAGCGCCAACATATTCCGCAGCGCTTTACAATTTAGAGGGGACATGTACAGACAATTTGACACAATACAAAATAACAAAATTAAGATACCAGGGGGAGTGAGGGACCTGCTCGTAAGCTTACAATCTATGAGGTTATAGGGGAGGCACAAAAGGTGAATGGGGGGGGGGGAAAGATTGTTATATATGGTCCAGCCATCGATCAAATTGCTACAACAAAGGTTGCTGTTTATAATGCAATACATTTTTGTTGTGCTCCCCATCCTTGTGCAGTACTTTCCTCTTTTTTCTTGGCAAATTTTTAACAGGCACCTCTAAAGTACCAATACCTAGTTAGATGGTCCACTGGCAAATTTTCACCAGGCACTAAAAAGTAACAATACCTATTGAGATGTTACACTGGCAAATTTGTAGCAGACACTAAAAAGTACCAATATCTATTGAAATGTTTCACTGGCAAACTTTTAGCAATCACCAAGTACCAATAGCTATTGAAATGACTCATTCGCAAATTTTTAGCAGGCACTAAAAAGTACCAATGCCTATTTAGTCGGTTCACTGGCAAATTTTTAGCAGTCACTCTAAAGTAGCAATACCTATTTAGATGGTTCACTGGCAAATCCTTAGCAGGAACAAAAAATTACCGCTACTTAGTTACATTATTTACTGGCAAGTTTTGGCTCTCACTCAAAAGTAACAATAAATGGTTAGATAGTTCACTGGCAAACTTTTAGCAGACACTCTAAAGTAGCAATACCTATTTAGATGGTTCACTGCCAAGTTTTTAGCAGGTACTCTAAAGTACCAATACTTTGTTAGATGGTTCACTGGCACATTTTTAGCAAACAACCTAAAGTACTAATACCTAATTAGATTGTTCACTGGTAAATTTTAAGCAGGCACTAAAAACTAGAAATAAATGTTTAGATGGTCCACTGGCAAATTTTTTTCAGGCACTAAAAAGTACCAATACCTATCGAGATGGTTCACTGGAAATTTTTTAGCATGCACTCACAAGTAGCAATCCCTATTTATATCATGAAATGCCAATTTGTGGCACACACCTTTCCCTACACAGCACATCCCTATTCTACACTACCGCTCTCTTATCTATCTTAACTACCTATTATTATACCCCTAGCTAAGTTAACTGTCCTGTATCAGTGGTGCCAGTACCCTCCCCGAGCTTTAATAATCACAAAATAGCGCCAACGTCGCATGTCTGCGTTTTACATGTAGAGGGACATGTAACTTAGGCAGCCAATGACACAAGCCCTTGTCTCTGAACCTTGTGAATGTTTTCTGTACCTTGATTGGCTACCGGAATATCCACAAATAAAGTTAAGAAAAAAAAAGTGCGCTGCTCTTCTGACTCTCCCCACCCCCTCCCATCATTAGACACAACCCACCGTTCATCATACAGCACCACAATCCTATCCAAAAGCATCATATGCTATTAGAATGCATTTTGGAAAGCGACCATAGCCCATTATTACTGAGTTGTCACAGAAATGCTCAGGTATCCGACCTCAAACTGGATAGGGAAATGCTCCTACTGAATTTGAAATTGGCGAGCGCAAACCCAATAAGTTTGCTCATCTCTAATAAAGAGGGAAGCATTTTGCTTTTTCTCCTTTTTGGAACACAGTTGCAACGTAAAGTTGAATGACCTCCACTAATTCTTAGGACAAGATAAAAATTCTATGTTTTGTATTTAAAAACTGAAATAAACCTTTATAAAAAGGGTAAATCTCAAAGCATCCTTTTTCACACTAAGTATTGACATAAAAAAATATTTATGATTAGCTCCAAAATTGCTAAGGAAATCTGTAATAAAAAACTATTTCAGGTATGATACAAAAAAGCAGCCACAAATCAAAATTAGATTTATTACTTTGATTCAAAGTTAAAAAGTCAAAGTTTCAGTGTTTCTTGTGAAACACTAACTAGGTATACCACCTTTAGTCCTGCCTTCGATAATCTTTCTAGTTATCATTTATTTTTTATCTGGTACTCCTCCTATGTAAATCTAATGGCTTCAATTTATCTCAATTTTAGTACTGATGATTGCAAAATCTTACTTTGTGTTTGTCTGCTAAATTTGGAGAGAAATAGTTTATCTTTGCTCAGTTATAAGTTGTTGCTTAGATCTAAGGCGGGCTTTACACATTGCGACATCGCTAGCAATTGCTAGCGATGTCGAGCGCGATAGCACCCGCCCCCGATGTACATGCGACATCTGGTGCTAGCTGCCGTAGCGAACATTATCGCTACGGCAGCTTCACACACACATGCCTGGTCAGCGACGTTGCTGTGACCGCTGAAAAATCCCTCCTTCAAGGGGGAGGTGCTTTGGCGTCACAGCGACGTCACCGCGACGTCACTAAGCGGCCGGCCAATAGAAGCGCAGGGACGGAGTTGAGTGGGACATAACATCCCGCCCACCTTCTTCCTTCCGCATTGTCGGTGTACGGAGGTAAGGAGATGTTTGTCGTTCCTGCAGCTTCACACACAGCGATGTGTGGTGCTGCAGGAACGACAAACAACACGTATCTGCAGCAGCGACATTATGGAAATAAACGACGTGACACAGATCAGCGATATTTTACACTTCTGCACTCATTAATTGTCGCACCTAGGATTTACACGTTGCGATGTCACTATCGGCGCCGGATGTGCGTCACTAACGACTTGGCCCCGACGATATATCGGTAGCAATATCGCAACGTGTAAAGCCCGCCTAAGGCAAAACCCCTTTTCTATTATTTATGTTTAGCAACTTTATACACAATTTGAATGAAGATTGAATAAGATATATCAACATTTTTTTTATCTAGCCTAGATCTAATAATATTAATTCTACTCTCCTAAACGATGTGCATTTAGCATTTTGGTATATTACAGTTCAGTGTATTGAACACTGCAGCCCCTGATCCCCAGCAGTTTCTTCAGAACCTTGGCAAAAGTGATGTCAATTATTAATTTAAATTTTTATTTTGCGGACTTTTAGAAACAAGGTATCATAATACTGAAGATCGCAAACCATTACCTTGTTAGATTATTGCTAAACTCAATTTTTTTGTGTTTTTCAAGGAAATGGATGCTAAAGATAAAGCTAAAAATCCCCACTTTTTACCACTTCGATGTATTGGTATTTAGTCACTGAATTTCAGGCATCTAAGATTTTTTTTACACTTTTTGTTCTTATTGGACGTCACTCCAAGCCTCCTTTTGTAGTTAAACCCTGGAAGATTCTTATTATTAGCGTTATTTTAATGTTAAATTATTTACTGTCTTCCCAACTTTTCAATGTGTATTTTTGCATGGAGGCATATTTGTGTTTTTCAATGAAGCCATGCTTTGCATAAACTGTTCTTATTTAAACAAGAAATGTACAGTATGCTACTATACCTTGTCACAATATTAAAAGTCATCTTGGTAAACAGTGAATATGTGAAATTGGAATGGCATTACTGTTTTCAAAACTATGTTAAAAAATTAGGTACTTAGCATGCAAATTGGCCAATTCATGAGAGCCCAAAGCCAGTGACAAGGCGTACCCCAACAAAGGGTTCCTTACTTATTTCTATTGTATATCCCCATTAACTCTCAATAGATATAATTTATTAGTCGTGTCCACTTAGAGTGATGATTGTGAACAATTTTTATTCATCATTTAAAAAATTAACAAAATAAAAAAAAAAAATGTTCTATGGCTTTACCCTTGCAGCAATTGCTCTATTTGTGTCTGGCTATTTGGCCCTTCCAAACCTAAAAATACAGTATACAAATTGCCAAGGTATTTGAGGGTGATGTGGATGCTGGTACACCCCTTCCCCTGCCACAGTGTCGAGAAATGCAAAACAAGCGCAAAAATCTTCTACAAAAACGTACACATGTATGGTGGAAAAAAAGCCTCTTTAGAGCAGTATTTGAGCAAAGGTAATACCATTAGAGGTCTTTAAATACACGTTTTTCCCTAATTTCCTATTGATGATAAGTTTATACAACGTTGGGAAGATGCTTGTAAAATACGTTCATGCAGTATTTTGGAACTCCTCATTGTTCTTGATAAACGTACCATTGAACAACTAGAGAAGAAAATTGAAGCATTAGAGATGGATCTGAAACATGGACTCTTTAGGGAAGTGCTTGATTTATTTGAAAAACATCTGGCCAATGACTGTCAAGAATGGGAAAAAGACATCAAACAATTTAAAATGAAAAAGTTTCATAGAGACATGTCTGACTAAATAATAGCAGAGTTTTTAAATGGCATTAACATTTCAGAAGAAGATAAATATCCAGTTTAATGCCCCACTCAGCTTCTTCTGATGAGAGCACATCTGATGGTTGGGTCTAGAAAAAACAGTCTGGAAGGAATTATAATCAAGGTCCACCAATGGAAATCAGATATTCTGCTATCAAATGGAAGAATGACACTAGTATCCCAAAGGATTCCAACAAGGGCAACAAAGCAGCCTAAAGGCCCCGTCACACTAAGCAACATCGCTAGCAACATCGCTGCTAACGAACAACTTTTGTGACGTTGCTAGCGATGTTGCTGTGTGTGACATCCAGCAACAACCTGGCCCCTGCTGTGAAGTCGTTGGTTGTTGCTGAATGTCCTGGGCCATTTTTTAGTTGTTGCTGTCCTGCTGTGAAGCACAGATCGCTGTGTGTGACAGCGAGACAGCAACAACTAAATGTGCAGGCAGCAGGAGCCGGCTTCTGCGGAGGCTGGTAACCAATGTAAACATCGGGTAACCAAGAAGCCCTGTCCTTGGTTACCCGATATTTACCTTTGATACCAGCCTCCACCGCTCTCACTGTCAGTGCCGGCTCCTGCTCTGTGCACATGTAGCTGCAGGACACATCGGATTAATTAACCTGATGTGTGCTGTAAGTAGGAGAGCAGGGAGCCAGCGCTCAGTGTGCGCTGCTCCCTGCTCTGTGCACATTTAGCTGCAGCACACATCAGGTAATTAACCCGATGTGTGCTGTAGCTAGGAGAGCAAGGAGCTGGGGGCTGGTCACTGGTTGCTGGTGAGCTCACCAGCAACTCGTGTAGCCACGCTCCAGCGATCCCTGCCAGGTCAGGTTGCTGGTGGGATCGCTGGAGCGTCGCAGTGTGACAGCTCACCAGCAACCTCCTAGCAACTTACCAGCGATCCCTATCGTTGTTGGGATCGCTGGTAAGTTGCTTAGTGTGACGGTACCTTTAAAGGTAATTAATCTATCAGATAAGATAGATCAGATAGAGGTCCTTAAATTTGGCCTCTCCTGTTCCCCAGTGGCTATTATTGATGGTTTCACGGCCATAAAAGACGTGCTTGTGTTTAGTCTTAAATTAATGTTGCAGAAATATTTTTCTAAATAAGAAAGGTGGACTTCACAACTGAGGAATGTCAAGCCCTCTCTATTTTGGAATTTTTGCTTTCTGGACAAGAAGGATCAATTGAGTCTACATTTCCTTTAAATGTAAAAAAAAGTTGAACTGCCTTCCCACCTTTGTCCACCTGCAATGCTATTTAAATGTTCACCAAACTTGTTATTGAAAGTTTAAGATCACTACCCACAATGACAATCTAAATTCAAGACAGAGGAAAGCTTTGATTGAACTACGAGACATGAAAGATGTAGTGATGGAACAGGCCGACAAAGATGGGAATGTAGTTTTCTGGCCAACAGATACATTTGAAAAAGAGGCCCTCCACGAGTTAAATGATGGGTCCTGTTATAAACGACTAAACAAAAATCCTGCCCTTTTGTTTAACAAGGGGATACTTAATATCCTCTGGACAGCATTTGAGGAGAAAACATTATCCTAAGGTTCAGTTTTGAGTGACTCTTTGTCACGGATGTGTCTGGACCTTCAGGTGCTGCTGCTGGGACCAGGTGCAGAAGGGACCTGGCGATCGTCCAGACGTTAATGGACGCTGTCCCTTTAACAGCTTGATTTAGTTTTTTTTTCTGTTTCCTGCCAGATTGGAGGAGCCTTTCCTCCAGCTGAAAATTAAGGGCCTTTATAACTGTGGTCCTCTCACTCCTACAGTGCGGGTTATACTCTTCACTTGGAGAAGTTGCTTTCCCAGGAGTGCATGTGGCTTCAGACTACTGTTGCTGTAGATTCTGAAGATTGTCTCTCAAAACAAGTTGTTGTTTTTCCCTTTTCCCTATTTGCTGGTTATTTTTGTGGGGTTTTTTTCCCTCCGTGGATTGGAGGGTGGTGGGATTTAGTCCTAGGGTCTGGCTAGGAGACAGGGACACGTTGGTGGGCCACACCTCCTAACCACTATAGGTACCTGTGGTTTGAGGGCTAGCGGAGGGCCCCCCAGTATCAGAGTCAGCATAGGAGCCCCTGGTTTTCCCCCCTCTTTGTGTTTCAACCTCCCTTATTCCCAGGAGTCCACTTGCTGGGTGTCTCTCCCCACACCCAGCATGAAACTCCTCAATGAACAGCCTTGTAGACCTACAACATATTTTTTACCCATGCTTCACAAGGAAGACCCATTGTTTTGGGCAACAATAGTCTTTGTGAACCAGCCTGCAGATTCATTGTCGAGTATTTGAAGTCTATTGTGTGTACTTTGCCATTCTACATCTGTGATCTATTCTCTTGATTGTGACTTATTATGGTAACCTCAGATGTGGAGGCATTGTATACCTAAATTGCGCACAAAGATGGTATGGAAGTTGTTGAATTCTATCTAAGCACCACCAATTTGGATGTTGATTTAGTTGATCTTATTCTCCTGCTGTTGAAATTTATTATTCACTCACATTTTTTTCCTTTTTAAAGATCGGTCTTACCTCCAGGAGAGGCGTAATGTGATACTGGTCTCTTGAGCACCCGCATATGCAAACCTTTTTCCCCAGTGCAATCAATAACACCCAAACGGTCGAGTACTATGTATCACCGCTCTCAATAGTAAAATTTTGGGTCACGTGGACCGTAATGGGCAAATTTCCCCTTTTGGTCTTATGGAGCCTGTCCATAAATGGACAGGACTAATGAATTTTTTTGATTAATTAATGCTGAAGAATTTCAAGATCTGTCACTTCATTAATTGTTGCTCCACCGGTATCATCTATTGGGTCACCTGGCCATGTGGTATACTTTATGTCGGGCTTTTGTTGTTTTTGGGTTATATGTGGTTTATGTGATGGTAGAAAAAGAAAAATATATGTTTCATTTTTATATTTTTATATTTTTTTATTTATATTTCTTTATTTTTTGTTTCATTTTTCACTTTTTGTATTTTGCAGTTTTCATTCATCACTATTTAGTTATTTCTTTATTTAGTTATCCTTATTATCCTTATTTTTATTTTTTACATTACTATTGTTCATACTTCTTTTCATTTTTAACCTTTACTTCAGCACCATTATCATAATAAGTTTTTAAATTTTCACCGATATTTATACACATATATTTTATTTTTCTGTATTAATGATATTAATAACAATATAGTGCTTTTCCTCCTTCTTTTGTTCATCTCCCACAGGAACCTGGTTCATACATTAGGTGGCCATGCCTTTTATGAATAACTTTTTATAAGGCTTGGTCTAAAAGGTAACCACTACATGGAACGTTTCCAGGTTATGTGCTAATCTCTTGTTGCCTGACGATTCACTGACTATTTCCATAATGGGGTAACAAGAACCTCCTTGAGATGCACATGCAGCCTGTTTGGCGATCCTCTCTCTTCCCTTACCTAGCGTCTAATCGCTGATCGCCTTATGCACACAGGCGCAGTTGATGGTGGAGTAAAAACATTCAAGTGGAATTAAATTTTACTCAATTTTACAAAAATCTGGATTTGCCAAAATGCATATTTTTTTGTAATTTACTTCCGCATGTGTGGCGCCCTGGACTAGCCAGGTCGTCACAGGTAACACTCACCCCCCCCCACCCCATTAGACAGTAACATTAGCCAAATACAAAACCCTTGTTGCCTCCCTCCAGGGTCTGATGTCCACACCAGGTGGGGCGGAGCCAAGCGGTTGGCCCCACCCACTGAGGAGTTCACAGGCCTGGAGGCGGGAAAAGTGACAGTTTAGTCCAGGAGGTTGAAGTGAGAGGAGTAAAGTGAAGAGTGTCTGGGTTTGTGGCCCAGGCACTGACAACAAGGTTGGCAGACGGTGGTGGCCGTCTGCAGGAGTGGTGAATTGACGTGGAACCGTAGGACCGGGGTCGGGCGTTGGCCCGCCGGTACTGACCGGGGAGCGAAGTGAAGCCAGCACACACAGGCAGGGCCATCGGACCCCGACTAGGCTTGGAGTCGCCGTCAACAGTCAAATCCGAGTGTGACAGGAACCCCAGGGGTTTCCTAACAGCCCAAGACCCGATAGAAGGCAACCGCCCACACCGTGAGGGTATACAGCTACCGCCTAAGGCTAGAGACCCAAGGGCCAGCGCCTGCGGGCAAATGGGCTCCTCCGGCACCCATACACCGGGGAGCGGACTACCGTTGGGGATCCATCGTAGTCAAACAAGTACACAAAGGTGCAGTAAAAGGCAGCCACCATCACCTGTCCGGGGAGAGACACTGCAGACGGCTGCGGGACCCGTCCATCCAGCCGTTTGGTTTACCGAGGACTTTGTGCATCTCTTACTGAGTAAGTACACCTGTGCCATCCGGCACCGCGCCACGCTGCCCCTGCAACTCTGCACCTCACCAACCCTGGCTCCCCGTCACACCACCAGGCCCCGGGACCACCGACCCCTACCCACGGAAGGGGGAAACAACATCCCAGCTGCTCCCTACCATCGCTCCCGGGATCCCCATCACCAGCAGCGGTGGTGCCTACCTTCACCACAACCTGTGGGTGGCGTCACGGACTAAATCCCCCAAACCAACCACCCCTTTCACTCAAGAGTGAGGAGCGCCACTCGAGTCCCTGGATCCGGTCCACCGCTCAAGCCACTGAGCAGCAGCAGCCGCAGGAGCGCCGGACCCGAGCGTTAGCGAGTGCAGCGGCGACGTCCTCCCCGCCCGCGACACATGTACTCAACAAAATGGTGGCCAACAGGATAAGCATAATAAGGGACATTTAAATCATAGGGGACAACTTTGTAACAGATTGAATTTCCCAGGGAAAATATTTCATATCTTCACTTACCATAGTTCTGTAAGGGAATGTGATATGTGCCATATATCTGCTTAGGTTCTGTTCATATTTTTTGGTATGTGATGTATATATAGTGTATTCATACACTACTCACAAAAAGTTAAAGTTTTTTGTCTTTCGGTGAAATTAATGTAAAATGTAAAAAGTTCATGCTACAGTGACTTATTATCAGGAAAGTAGGGCATTGAATTCTTCATCTCATACAATTTATTGAAACAAAAGCAAACAGTGGTTGGTATACCCCTCCAAAATGGCAGTGTCTTAATAACTTGTAATGTGGCTATAAGCATCAATTACAGCTTCACAACATCTCATGGTATTCATCAGTCGAGTTACTGCCTGCTGAGGCATAGCATCCCATTCTTCTTGAATGGATGCCCTCAGGTCAATGAAATTCTAGAGTAAAGAATTACGTGTCACTACATGACAACTCAGCTGACCCCATAGGTTTTCTATGGAGTTCAGGTCTGATGGAAGTGCAGGCCACTCCATTTACTGTACCCCTGTCACCAGCAGCCATTCCCTGATAATGCTACAGTCATATGAAAAAGTTTGGGCACCCCTATTAATGTTAACCTTTTTACTTTATAACAATTTGGGTTTTTGCAACAGCTATTTAAGTTTCATATATCTAATAACTGATGGACTGAGTAATATTTCTGGATTGAAATGAGGTTTATTGCACTAACAGAAAATGTGCAATCCACATTTAAACAAAATTAGACCGGTGCAAAAGTATGGGCACCTCAACATAAAAGTGACATTAATATTTTGTAGATCCTCCTTTTGCAAAAATAACAGGCTCTAGTCGCTTCCTGTAGCTTTTAATGAGTTCCTGGATCCTGGATGAAGGTATATTTGACCATTCCTGTTTACAAAATAATTCCAGTTCAGTTAAGTTTGATGGTCGCCGAGCATGGACAGCACGCTTCAAATCATCCCACAGATTTTCAATGATATTCAGGTCTGGGGACTGGGATGGCCATTCCAGAACATTGTAATTGTTCCTCTGCATGAATGCCTGAGTAGATTTGGAGCGGTGTTTTGGATCATTGTCTTGCTGAAATATCCATTCCCTGCGTAACTTCAACTTCGTCACTGATTCTTGCACATTATTGTCAAGAATCTGCTGATACTGAGTTGAATCCATACGACCCTCAACTTTAACAAGATTCCCGGTGCCAGCATTGGCCACACAGCCCCAAAGCATGATGGAACCTCCACCAAATTTAACTATGGGTAGCAAGTGCTTTTCTTGGAATGCCGTGTTTTTTTGCCTCCATGCATAACGCCTTTTTGTATGACCAAACAACTCAATCTTTGTTTCATCAGTCCACAGGACCTTCTTCCAAAATGTAACTGGCTTGTCCAAATGGGCTTTTGCATACCTCAGGCGACTCTGTTTGTGGCGTGCTTGCAGAAATGGCTTCTTTTGCATCACTCTCCCATACAGCTTCTCCTTGTGCAAAGTGCGCTGTATTGTTGACCGATGCACAGTGACACTATCTGCAGCAAGATGATGCTGCAGGTCTTTGGAGGTGGTCTGTGGATTGTCCTTGACTGTTCTCACCATTCTTCTTCTCTGCCTTTCTGATATTTTTCTTGGCCTGCCACTTCTAGGCTTAACAAGAACTGTACCTGTGTTCTTCCATTTCCTTACTATGTTCCTCACAGTGGAAACTGACAGTTTAAATCTCTGAGACAACTTTTTGTATACTTCCCCTGAACAACTATGTTGAATAATCTTTGTTTTCAGATCATTTGAGAGTTGTTTGGAGGAGCCCATGATGCCACTCTTCATAGGAGATTCAAATAGGAGAACAACTTGCAAGTGGCCACCTTAAATACCTTTTCTCATGATTGAATACACCTGCCTATGAAGTTCAAAGCTCAATGAGGTTACAAAACTAATTTAGTGCTTCAAATCAAGAAATTGATAAGGGTGCCCACACTTTTGCACCGGTCTAATTTTGTTTAAATGTGGATTGCACATTTTCTGTTAGTACAATAAACCTCATTTCAATCCAGAAATATTACTCAGTCCATCAGTTATTAGATATATGAAACAGAAATAGCTGTTGCAAAAACTCAAATTGTTATAAAGAAAAAAGGTTAACATTAATAGGGGTGCCCAAATTTTTTCATATGACTGTATATCTAAGAGATGGAGCATTGTCATCCATGAAGATGAAATTAGGCCTGTGTTTTTCATGCAGAGGCACAATGACTGGATTAATTATGTTGTTACGGTAGTAGGAGCTTGTCACTGTACCATTCACAAAGTGTAATGCAGTTCTGTATTGACTAGACACACCTGCCCACACTGTAACACCACCACCACCAAAGGCTTGTCTGAAGTTAACAGTGGCTGATACATAGCGCTCTCCTTATCACATCATTGACTGCCCTCATTTCTGCTCAGCATGAATTGACTTTCATAAGTGAACAGAAATTAGGCACAGTGGTCTCTCATCCAGGAAGATGATGACATCTGAGCCTGGTGGGCTGGTCAGCTAACTTTGAAGGTCATCTAGTAACGCAAACCACGCTGATGTAAATGGTTTTGAATGGTCTGATGTGCTGGAGTTGTGTGGCATTCATCATCTGGTTTCAAATGGCATTGTTTACAATGAAACGGTCATCAGTGTGGGATGGGGCCAAAAGACGTCCACTTCTTTTTGGGACTTGCTTGTTATTGCTGTGTGACCATGTGAGCTATTTACTTGCATTACGCTGTGATGTTGGAAGTGCCACCCATGTCATGACCAAAGTTGGTAATCTGCCCTGGTGTTAAGACTGTTTCTTTTCGGCTTATGTTTTTTTAAATCTCAGTGAAACAACAGCCTATTACAAAGATGGAAACTCCTTCACACAATAGCACAATAGGAAAAATGGAAAAATCAGGCATGTTCAAGAAGGAAATAAAGAAGCTTTAATAATATCTACAGTATGAATACATTTGCTGTGAATGCAAAGACATAACCATAGTTTGTTAAAAAAAATTACAAAAGACAAGGGGACATTTCTTATCGGAGAAGGAAAGTCAATTCAGATATCAATCAAAGAAAGGGTTTTTACCAATGATGAGTGAGTGTGCTCGGCACTGCTTGTTAGTAGATCAATCATCGGGGTGCTCGGATACTCGAGGAGCTGGGGCAAGTACTGCGGGTGCTCAAATATTTCATCATTGAAACTATGACCACAACACAGAGGCTTGCTTCACTGCATGTTGTGTGCAGACACCCCTGGGTGAGCCATTCTGAGTCTCTGCATGGCTCTCCCGGGGAATAAAATAACGTTTTTGGATGTAGTGTGACTAAAACGAAAACCCTACCAGCCCTAAAGCTGGAAACGCTTTGTTTATGGTGGATGTATTTGGGCAAAGACACGAACAGATCAATCATTGACTTTCCATGATGCTCATTACTCGCATAATCCTCATCCAAGTGTCTAAACAGCTTAAATCGAGTTATGAGCATTCAAACATTTTACTATTAGTTTTTATAGTTAAAATATTCTGACTATGGAATGTCCTAATACGAAAAAAGCAATTGCAGACAGTACATATAACAGGGCTAGTCACAAATCTCACAATTAATTGCATTGACATTTATCTTTGATTTCGTGATGAAGAATATTTTATTGACCCAGCAATATTTCCTGACTACCTGGTGGGGTCAGATAGAAATTTGTTTGTACTCATGAGTAAAAACTGGCTCATATTGGACAGGCGATTTTTGCTTTGTCTCAGTCAGGCTTGTGATGCATTTGTCTTGTATTTTTATCAACTTAAATGTATAGATAAAAGTACAAATTGCATTTATAGCTTATTCTGAAGTGTCATTGGTGCTTGAATCGGTAGACTGTAAAAGTCCTTTCTTTGTATTACATGGCAAGACTGTTTTTAATTTTTTGTTTGTTTTAAGAATAACAATTGGACTGAGAGCAGCATATAATGTGCCAAAAAAGACTCGGGCATCTGAAATTACTGGAGAGACTCTTGATACTGTTAAGGTGTAAATCCAAATAGAACTGTCTATTCCAAATAGTGCTACATAAATGGTGACCAGTAGCACTACGGCACGAGAAGCCTTGTATTCCATAGTCTTCCCATTGTTTTTGTCTGAACTTCTTATCCCTTGAACTTGTTTCCTATGTCGATGAAGCATGAACACAATGTAACAACTGGCTAATGTCATGGTACCAACAAAAAAGAAATCACGAAGTGCTATAGCTACGCCATTGGCAACGTATGTATCAAAAGTCATAAAATCATGATTGCAAAATTCCAGATGAAGAGTGTATTTAGAAGTGGTATAATTTGCTATAGCTCGAACATGGAGAAAACAGGATGGGTAAATTGCACCATTGATACACCACAACAATACCAGGATCCATTCTATATTATTTGATACCTTTTGTTTTAAATAAAGCCATGTTTTTGTAGGGGGAGCTAGTATGATGCACTGATTGCAGCTTAAAAAGCAGGTAACACAAATGGTCATCCCCCTACATATTCTATATGTGAAAGAAATGAATTTGCATTCAATATCATTTAAAATGTTTCTGATGCCTATAGAGTGGATAGCCTGTGGGAATCCTTTGGAAAATATTACAAGCAAGTTGACCAAAGCCAGCATAGTGAGGACAGTATTTGAAGGCAGCAATTTCTTTTCTGTGATTCTAATATGAGTAAAAATAGCCAAAATGATGACATTACTGGGAACTCCTATTGCAATCAATGAGAAGAAACCAATTGCTTTGAAAATTAGCCGCAGTTCCAATTCCATACCTGAGAAAAAATAAAACAAAATTGTTAGCACTGCCGACCCCCATAACAATGTTACCTCACACCATTCCGCCTGCTTCACTTTCTCCCCCTATTGACGTATCACATAAATCCGAAGAAAGTGATAGAGCAGCACAAGTCACTTCTTCTTCATAGTTTCATAGTTTTTAAGGTTGAAGGGAGACTCTAAGTCCATCTAGTTCAACCCGTAGCCTAACATGTTGATCCAGAGGAAGGCAAAAAAACCCCAATGTGTCAAATAAGCTCCAATGGGGAAAAAAATTCCTTCCTGACTCCACATACGGCAATCAGACTAGTTCCCTGGATCAACACCCTGTCATAAAATCCAATATACATAACTGGTAATATTATATTTTTCAATTAATGCGATCAGGCTCTGCTTAAATTTTACTTGTGAATCCCTCAATACAACATCATACGGCAGAGAGCTCCATAGTCTCACTGCTCGTACAGTAAAGAGTCCTCATCTGTGATTATGATTAAACATTCTTTCCTCAAGACGTAGCGGATGCCCCCGTGTTCCAGTCGCAGGCCTAGGTGTAAAGAGATCTTTGGAAAGGTCTCTGTACTGTCCCCTCATATATTTATACATTGTGATTAGATCCCCCTAAGCCTTTGTTTTTCCTAACTAACTAACCCCAAGTTTAATAACCTGTCTTGGTATTGCAGCCCACCCATTCCTCTAATAATCTTGGTCGCTCTTCTATCTACCTGTAAGATTATGCTATTTATAACCTTCTATACTTTTGCTAACCAGAAATACATCCATTCCTCTCTTAAATTCATTCAGTGAGTTGGCCATAACCACTTCCTCAGGAAGAGAGTTCCAGAGCCTCACTGCTCTTACCGTGAAGAACCCTCTTCTATGCTGATGTAGGAATTTTCTTTCCTCCAATCGAAAAGAATGCCCCCTTGTTCTTGTCATAGTCCTTGGTACAAACAGATCATGGGAGAGATCTCTATATGGCCCTCTGATATATTTGTACATATTTATTAGGTCTCCCCTAAGTCTTCTCTTTTCTAGAGTAAATAGACCTAATTTTGATAACCTTTCCGTGTATTGTAATGCACCCATTCCATTTATTATTTTAGTAGCCCGCCTCTGAACCCTTTCAAGTTCAGTAATGTCTTTCTTCAGCACCGGCGCCCAAAATTGCACACAATACTCCAAGTGTGGTCTGACTAGTGATTTGTACAGAGGGAGAATGATGTTTTCATCTCGTGCCCCCAGACCTCTTCTAATGCATCCCATCACCCTATTTGCTTTGGTGGCTGCTGCCTGACACTGGGCACTCCAATTTAGATTCTTATTCACTAAGATGCCTAAGTCTTTTTCCATGTCTGATTTCCCCAGCAGTTTCCCATTTAGTAAGTAATCGTAGCATCTGTTTCTCCTTCCCATGTGCATAACCTTACACTTATCTGTGTTAAACCTCATTTGCCATTTTTCAGCCCAATTCTCCAATTTACTCAAGTCCATCTGTAGTTGCAAACTGTCCTCCTTTGTGTTAACTACCTTACATAGTTTTGTATCATCTGCAAATACTGATATTTTACTCTGTAAACCCTCCACCAGATCATTAATAAATATATTAAATAGTAGGGGGCCCAATACAGACCCCTGTGGCACCCCACTAGTAACCCTGGCCCAATCTGAGTATGCACCATTAATAACCACTCTTTGTTTTCTACCACTAAGCCAGCTACCTACCCATCTACACACATTTTCCCCGAGCCCAAGCTTTCTCATTTTACTTAGCAGTCTTTTATGTGGGACAGTGTCAAATGCTTTACCGAAGTCGAGATAAATGACATCCAATGATTCTCCTCGGTCCATGTGAGAGCTTACATCCTCATAGAAGCTGATCAGGTTAGTTTGACAGGAGCGATCCTTCATAAATCCATGTTGATATGGAGTTAAACAGTTATTAACATTGAGACATTCCATAATAGTATCCCTTAAAAACCCTTCAAACATTTTACCCACAACAGATGTTAAGCTTACCGGCCTATAGTTTCCAGGTTCCCTTTTGCACCCTTTTTTGAATATTGGTACCACATTTGCTAGCCGCCAATCCAGTGGAACAGACCCAGTTTCTATAGAGTCTTTAAATAAAAGGAATAGAGGCCTGTCTATCACATTACTTAACTCCCTCAATACCCGAGGGTGAATGCCATCAGGGCCTGGTGATTTGTCAATTTTAATGTTACTAAGTCGGTTCTGCACTTCTTCCTGGGTTAGGCAGGTCATACTTAATGGGGCATTTACATGATCACTCTGCATTTCCCCTGCCATATGCTTTTCCTGTGTGAACACAGTTGAGAAAAAAGTATTTAAAACATTTGCTTTTCCCACATCGCTTTCTATGATTTTACCCTCATTATTCTTTAAAGGGCCAACACCATCAATTTTAATCTTTTTTCTGTTTATATAATTAAAGAATAGTTTGGGATTTGTTTTGCTTTCCTTAGCAATGAGTCTCTCAGTTTCTACTTTTGCTAAATATATTTGTTTTTTACACATTTTATTTTTTTCTCTATATATTTTTAATGCTTCCTCGCTGCCTTCTTGTTTTAGCTTTTTAAATGCCTTTTTCTTATTATTCATTGCCCCTTTTACATCCTTATTAAGCCACATTGGTTTTCTCCTGTTCCTAGCCCTTTTATTTCTATATGGTATGGCTAGCTCGCAGTGGGTGTTTAATACCGATTTAAAAATTTCCCACTTATTTTCTGTGCTCCCATTTTTGAGGACATTGTCCCAATCAATTTGGCGAAGGTCTTCTCTAAGTTGATCAAACTTTGCTTTCCTGAAATTCAGCGTTTTTGTAACCCCCCTCCAAGGCACCTTACTAAAGGACAAGTGGAATTGTATTATATTGTGGTCACTATTCCCTAGGTGCCCATCCACTCGTACGTCTGTTATTCTATCTGGCCTGTTGCTTAAAATTAAGTCCAGAAGGGCTGCCCCTCTAGTTGGGCCCGGCACAAGTTGGGACAGATAATTATCCTTAGTTACTGACAGAAACCGGTTTCCTTTCTGAGATACACAGGTTTCAGTTTCCCAGTCTATATCGGGGTAATTGAAGTCCCCCATAATAATCACCTCATTGTGATTTGCTGCTTTGTCTATTTGTTTCAATAATACATTTTCAGTGGTTTCTGTTATATTTGGTGGCTTATAACAAACCCCTATGAGGATTTTATTAGTTTTCCCTCCTTGTATCTCCACCCATAGAGACTCCACCTCTTCATTTCCCTCTTGAATATCTTCTCTTAGTCTGGGCTTTAAACTAGACTTTATATATAGACAGACTCCACCCCCTTTCCTTTTTTTACGATCCCTCCTAAACAATTCATATCCTTGCAGGTTAGCCGCCCAGTCATAACTATCATCTAACCATGTCTCAGTTATTCCTACTATGTCGTATTTCTCCTCATACATTACCAGCTCCAGTTCCTCCATCTTATTGGTCAGGCTTCTTGCATTGGTCAGCATGCAGGAAAGAAGTTTTGCTCCCCTTTTCTCAGCTTCCTTCTTAGTACCCTGTCTTGGGTCCTCTTTACGGCATCTAGTATCCTTGATTAGTTTGTCCTTCTGCTGCATGTTCTTGTCTGCTGTTTTTTCTCCCATCCCCTCTTCTTCTAGTTTAAAGCCCTCCTGATGAGTGTGGCAAGCCTTCTGGTGAACGTGTGTTTCCCAGGTTTTGTGAGGTGTATCCCGTCTCTTGCGAGAAGTCCATCGTAGAGGTAATTCACTCCATGGTCTAAGAATCCAAATCCTTGCTGCCTGCACCACCGTCGTAGCCAGTTGTTCAAATCTAGTATCCTATTCCATCTTCTGACACCATGGCCATCGACTGGGAGGATTGATGAGAAAACAACCAGTACGTTCCGTTCCTTTATTTTCTTCCCCAGAATTTCAAAGTCTTCACAAATAGTTGGCAGATCATTTCTTGCCGTGTCGTTTGTTCCTACATGTATCAATAGGAACGGGTATTCGTCCTTGGATCCGAGGATAGTTGGTATCCTGTTGGCCACATCCTTGATTTTTGCTCCAGGGAGGCAGCATACTTCTCGTGCGGTTATGTCCGGCCTGCAGATAGTTGCCTCCGTGCCTCTTAGTAGTGAGTCGCCCATAACTACCACTCTTCTTTTCTTTCTGGACGCACTGCTTGTTGCTCCTGAGTGCTTTTGAGTGTCTTTTGTTTCTGCTTTTGTTGACAAAGTAACTTCTTTTGATGATACTGTGTCTTCTCCTGTAGAGACGGTATCATCCTGAGCTGTGCCATTTTCGTTCTCCAGCATGAGGGCTTCATATTGGTTGCTAAGCTGTGTGGGTGGTGCCGACCACTTGATCCGCTGGCTTCTTTTGGTCACATGTGTCCACTTTTCAGCCTCTGTATGTGTTCTGAAGCTTTTCTCACTTTCCATATCCTGAATTGTTGCTTCTGCCTCGTCCAAGAAGTCCTCATGTTCCTTAATTAGCTTTAAAGTTGCTATTCTTTCTTCCAGTCCCCGCACCTTTTCCTCTAAGAGGGCAACAAGTTTGCACTTTTGACAGGTGAAGTTGAATTTCTTGTGCGGCAGATCCGTAAACATGTAGCATGTGTTGCAGGTGACCATGTGGATTTTCTTCTCTTCCATAATGCTGATGTAGCGTATGACAGCATTATGACGGCGCGCGGTTTTGCGATGTCCTCAAACAGCGAGACCCGGCAAGTCCCAGCAATCGATCAGCTTACGGCGACTCTTCTCTTCTTAAACAGCTACAGTTATCCCCACTATGAGATTGTGTTAAAACTATGCCACACTTATCTTCAGTCGCCTCCCTTTACTTCAGTACCTCGCACTCTCAGCACCTCGCTAGCTCTGGCTGGTTTATATAGTTCTACAAGGACTACTAGAAGCTGCTAGAAGCTTCTAGAAACAGGTGTGGCTAATACTACTGACTAAATCACTAGACACACTTTTTTTTTTTTTTTGCTTTTTCACAGTACCCCAGACAAACACAGACAACAAATCCCTAATGAAATTAAACAGTTACAGTTATCACCACTATGAGATTGTGTTAAAACTATGCCACACTTATCTTCAGTCGCCTCCCTTTACTTCAGTACCTCGCACTCTCAGCACCTCGCTAGCTCTGGCTGGTTTATGTAGTTCTACAAGGACTACTAGAAGCTGCTAGAAGCTTCTAGAAACAGGTGTGGCTAATACTACTGACTAAATCACTAGACACACTTTTTTTTTTTTTTTTTTTTTGCTTTTTCACAGTACCCCAGACAAACACAGACAACAAATCCCTAATGAAATTAAACAGTTACAGTTATCACCACTATGAGATTGTGTTAAAACTATGCCACACTTATCTTCAGTCGCCTCCCTTTACTTCAGTACCTCGCACTCTCGATGTACTGTAAGCAATTTGTCCGAGGGTGGGGAGAGTGAAGCAGTCGCTGATTCACCGAAGGGATGGCATGCCGTCACACTGCTACACAATCTTGGGAGAGCCAGTGTCGACACCACTTGAAAGGTGCCATTACTGGAAGTGAGTATAACTTTTATTATTTTCATAGGGGGAAACAAAAAAATTGAGAAGGGGTTGTCCGAGTAGTGGACAAACCTTTAAAGTATTTGACATGGGATGGCCCTGCTAAAATGCCCAGCTTCTCAGCATGAATAGAAATGCTGTGTACTAGTGTTAGTGGTGCTCTGCAGAAAATATCAACATACTGGCAAGCCTTAGTACTAAGTGTGCTGGGACAGGGTAGTTCTGTCAAAAATGTTTTCATTACGATGATATCAAATTGTTTTAGGTCATTAAAAGTATACTAATTAACATTTTATTGTAATTTTTTAAAAGTCTTTTTGTACTAACTTAAGTTTTAAAAAAAAAAAAAAAAAATCTTTGGGTCACAGCTGGTGTTTCTGCCTTATATAATAGGACTTGCATTTCAAATCTGAATCTGAAATGGTTGTTTTCTTTCAGTTAATGTTCTGCTCTGGCGCCAGCTTGCTAAAACATAACAAACTATGATGTAGTTACCTTCTCCGGGTCCACTGGCAAACCTTTGCTGCTACTCCAAGTGTCTGGCATTAGATGCAGTGCTGATGTCACGTTGACTCAGCGCACTAGCCTATCAGTTAGTCAATGGTCTTTGAAGGGGTGTTCCATCTATACTGGCAGTCACTAAACTCACAGATTGGCTGCCATATTGTCATTGTTATGTCAGCACTGTAGCCAATTCCACCCACTAGGAGCAGCAGTGGAGACTCACGAGAGGACCCTAGGAAGGTGGACAATGACTGGTTTATTATGTTATATCAAACTGCTGCTGAGGCAGAGTATTATTTCAAAGAGAACAACTCCATTGCATAAAATAATGGATTTCTAGGTCTGTAAGTTTCTGTAAAGTAGTAAATTAGTCTACTATGAAGTATACACCAGTAGATAGATACTTGATTAATTTTTTGTGTAAACCAGCACAAGAGAAGATCATAGCAATGAGAAGAAGATCTCAGGTCTTCAGTTTTACTTAGAGACATTCTCCCCTAACATTGACTGGCATACATTAGTTATATACATTATTGCAGGTTCTGTTTGACTACAGAACAGAACTTGTCCTTCTTAACTCTTTTAATTCTAGAAGAAATTCAGTAAAACAATGATATTACAGATTTATTGTAATAATCTTGTCTTGGAGTTTTAATCTGCTTATGATTGGAAACTAAAGAAATTATGATGACAATTTTCAGTTCACAAAAGTTTAGACTAAAGCCTGCTTTACACGTTGTAATTTCGCATACGATAGCGTATGCGATTTGCAACGCCCCCATCGTATGTGTGGCACGTTCAATTTGTTGAACGTGCCACACAAGCGATTAACCCCCGTCACACGTACTTACCCGTCCATACGACCTCGATGTGGGCGGCGAACGTCCACTTCCTGGAGTGGGAGGGACGTTCGGCGTCACAACGATGTCACGCGGCAGCCGGCCAATAGAAGTGAGGGGCGGAGCTGAGCAGGACGTAAACATCCCGCCCACCTCCTTCCTTCCGCATTGTGGGCCGGGAGCCGCAGGACGCTGGTAAGATCTGTTCATCATTCCCGGGGTGTCACACACTGCGATGTGTGCTACCCCGGGTACGATGAACAATCTGACGTGCAATTCTAGAGACAGGTACGATGTGTATGCGATGAACGTTTTACCGTTCAATCGAATTCGCACGTACCTGTCACACACTGCAATGTACCTTACAATGCCGGATGTGCGTCACTTACGACGTGACCCCGCCGACACATTGTAAGATACATTGCAGCATGTAAAGCGGGCTTAACAGAACATTTACAAAGAAGATGTAGCCATGTAGCCCCAATTAGATTTCCAATAAGAGTACCATTTTCAGACATACAGTGATCAGCATAAATTAGTACAAAAAAGAGAAAAGTGAAATTGTAATTAATATCTCATTGAGTATAAGAACAATTTTCAGAAATTTTGACAACATAGAGTTTCATAGAACATGTTTTTATCCCATAACATGAAAGGAAGCCTAATAATGTTTCATTACAAAATGTTTAGTTACACTTTAATCAGTTGATGCAAAAATAAACGCATCCCACATAAAAAATGACTAAATCCAGTACTTTACATGACATCCGTGATTTTTAAGGACAGCACCAAGTCTTCTAGGTATGAAACGAACAAGTTGGCGACATATTGCAAAAACTATATGACTGGATGCTGGATGAAGAGTGATGCTCAACTTGTCTCTTCTGAAGTCCCCATAGGTGTTTCAGGTGGGTTTAGATCAGGATACTTGGCCACTGAATCACTTTTACAGATGTGTTTTGGATCATTGTCATGAGGGAAAAGTACTCATCTACCAAGGGCATGGAGTGATGGTAACCTTTTCTCTTTTATTATAGAGCGGTACATCTTTAAATTCATGATATCATCAATGAAATTTGGCTTCACAACACCAACAGCATTCATGCAGCTTCAGATAAGGACACTGTTGCCACCATGTTTTTCTGCAGGCACCATGCATTTAGAAAAATGCATGGTATCTAGAGTGAAACATGGTAATACCAGTTTCCTTATGTGGGGCTGCATGAGTGCTCCTTATGTTGGGGAGCTACATTTCATTGATTATATCATGAATTCACAGATGTACTGCTCTATATTTAAAGAGAAGATGCTACCATCACTCCATGCCCTTGATAAAGGTGCATTTTTTTTTAAATGCATGGTGCTTACAGTAAAACATGGTGGTGGCAATGTCCTTATGTGGGGCTTTATAAGTGCTCCTGGTTTCGGGGAGCTACATGTCATTGATGGTAACATGCAAATATTAGTGGCATCAAACCCAAAAGAGTAGCCAGGTTAACCACTAAATACATTTCTCATTTTTAAGTTCTTATTTAGAAAGCAATAACATTATTATTCTTCCATTGACTTAAATATGATAGTTTTCCCCTGAGTCAAAGTCTTTAAATGGTACCATATTAGGGAACATACAATTCATTGATTACATTTTATAAACATTTTAGGAGGTGGATGTAAAATACCAGCAATTTTGTTGTACTTTTTAGATTTTACATTTATGCTATTAACTCTAGATGAATTACATTATTCTATGAGTTTTTAATTGCTTTAGTCCATGGAAATCATTATGTTAAATAAAGATTTTTGTATTTTCTATATCTTTGCATTATGTCCCAGCGTAGGAGTGCGTTATCCTATTATTCAGCACAATTGAAGTAATGGCAAAAATTTATAACAGCACATTTCATCAATAAAAAATAGTTCATGTCCCATTGAGGGGCTTCCCACTGTTTGACTTAAATATACTTATACCCATTCAATATTGGGATAGGATCTTAAAGATGAGACTACCCCTTTAATGCTAAAGAATCAGAAGTTTATGGAAGGATGGAATTGTTTCATTTAGTTTACATGCTGTCTATATAATAATAATAATAATAATAATAATAATAATAATAAAAAATCTATTTTTAGAGCATATTATTTTGAATGTGTTTTGTTTCCAGTTTCTGTATTGTTTATAGTTTTTCTATGACATAACAATATGTAATAGTACTGCACTGATGATGCTCTATCCTTATGACCATTTGATAAGTGGTAATTCTGTACTATCTTTGTAAAAGTAATGTATATTACCGTATTAAGAGACTTCCAAATTCTTATTGTATTCTCTGTATCACTTTTTATGTGAAAGATCAAATTAAAATGCTTTTTTAAAATAAAAATGAAAAACTGAATAATTCCAAAAAGATTAAGGGTTGAAAATTACCTTGAAAAAAAATGAAAATTTGCCGCAAAATTTTTAAATCCTTTAACATCTCATTAAAATAAAAGAACATTTCAAAAATGATACTGACTTAATTAAGAAATACCTTAAATGTACCCTTTTAATTATTTTGTAACGTATCACTTTCTGGTTTAAGAGTCTAAAAAAATCAAAAATTGAAAATTGTTAACTTTTGAAAAATTTCGCCACATTTCTGTTATATTCCTAAATGAATGCAAAACATAGCAACCTAAATTTCAACTAACTTAAAATACAATATGTCACGAAAAAGAAATCTCACAATCATTGGAATATGTTGCAACATTCCAGAGTTATTACCAAATAAAGCGTCATATTTGAAAAAATTGCCGCTGAGATTCCATAAATGCCATGAACAAGAATGGAGCTATTTCTGGACATTTCATTCTTTAAATAAAATCAAATGTTAGAAGCAGGCGTCAGTGCTAGCCTTTTTGTGACCATTTTTACATACAAAGGCCTAAATAATAAAATAAACAATTACAGTGTTAGTGTTTTTTATTTTAAATATGGGAATTAAAATTGAGTAAATCGTTTTTCAGAATTCTGGTCTACCGGCCAGATCGCAGACTTGTGAAGTGTCTCCTATCTGCCAGTGTCCTTGGTTCCGCTATTGATTTGTGATTACTAGGCCTGATGTGAAGTCATAAATGTGTCAAGCTTCAACAATGACTTTATGCCATGTCTGTATATCATAAGAGGACTGTGAAGAGGATTCTGGAAGGTAGGTTGGCTCCCGTCTAGCAGTCATGTACAACAGACGTGGCCGTCAGACGTCTTGAGAATCAATTCACTCATCTCTAATGTGAGTCCTAAAGGCAGAGGTAAAATGAGATCCCTGTAGGCACCTTTACTAAACATCACTTAAAAGAGCTTCTCAACTAAACCATATTTTTTAAAGAAAATACTGGACAACACTTAGGGTATGACCGCACTTTGCATTTTCACCGGCGTTTCAGGTGATTTTTAGGTCCATTTTGAACTGCACCTTTTCCATGCCAAAAGGCATGCGTTTTGCTTTTCCATAATATTCTATGGAAAAGGTTGATTTCTAGACCGCACTTTGCGTTTTAAAATGGTGCGTTTAATTTGCATATTTTGTGGCAAAAACCATGCGTTCAAAGAAGCAGCATGTCAATTGTTTTTGCCATTTTGGGTGTGTTTTGCTAACATTGAAGTCAATGAGAAATGGCAAAAAACAAAAAACTTCAAATTTCCTGCGTTTTACCTGCTTTTTAGGTGAAGAAAACATGCGTTTTGGACTTCAAAAATGCATGCTTTTCTGACATTACAATAATGGAATAATATGTACCTTTATACACACACATAGTCCGACAATTAAAATAAAGAAAAGTATGATTTTATTGCTATTTTAGCATTAAATATTATAAAACCGCTATAATTTCATTAAATATAACTTTTTTCTTTATTAATTCACAAATTATAAAAGTATTGGGTTTTTTTCTCTTTTTTCCTTCTGTTTGACTGTGTAAACTTTATTTAGCAGTGTCTTGATGTTCAAAATGCATCTGTCAAAACACAGGTGAAAAAGCATGTAGAAAGCGCTAAAAAAGCATCAAAAACGTGGTAAATACGCATGCGTTTTTAGCGCTAAATTTCTGGAAAAGGCAACTTTGGCTAAATCAATTACGGCAAAAATGTGCGTTCTGAACTGCATGTAGCACAACGCAAAGTGCGGTCATACCCTTAGGGTGTAGGTAAAAAAGGATAATTTTGTAGCCATAATCCATAAAGATATTTCTATAACCAAAATCAAAACAGTTTTTAAAAAATATTCTATAATTTACACAAAAAAAGAGTAGAAAAAACCTCAACCTATTCTCATTATACAATGCATGAAAACCATGCTACATAGGGCAATGGAGGTCTCTTCACTGCATAGAGGTCTAAAGGCCCCTTTACACACTGCAACATTGTTAGCGGTATCGCTGTAACGTCACCGTTTTTGTGACGTAGTAGCAACCTCCCCAGCGACATTGCATCAGCGACCTGGCCCCCGCTGTGAGGTCGCTAATCGCTACAAATCTTTCAGGACCATTCTTTGGTTCTTTGTTTCCCGTTGCGCAGCATGCATCGGTGTGTTTGACACCATTACAATGACATCGTTAGTGACTTTTAGAACCCAGCCCATAGGCGTACTGTAGCGTTCCTTACCAGCGAGGTTATTCTGCAGGTCCAGGATCGCTGGAAAGTCTCTAAATGCTGCTGCGTCGTTGGCCAGATCTGTCTGTTTGACAGCTCATCAGTGACTGTTTAGAGTCTTTCCAGCGATCCCGGCCAGGTCGGGATCGCTGGTGGGATCGCTGGTGGGATCGCTAGAAAGTCTCAGTGTGTAAAGGGGCCTTAAGGCAAGAGCCTAATTAATCCTTAGAACAAATACAACTTTGACTGCTATTGTGAACACATTGTATGTTAACCAGTATTTTTCTAAATATAACTTGTTTTGGGAGCATGTGCATGAATCTTTAATAAAAAAAAAACAAAATACTACTTCTACTACAGTGTTTCCCCTAAATAAGCTCTAGAAGTAATTTTCGGCCTTTTCAGTGTAAGGCTTAAGTATGAGCTCTATCCAAAAAATAAGCCCTAGTTGCGGTTTAATAATAAAGTGTCCATAGCAGCTAAAAAATTTAAAGAATGCTGCTTGACACTTCATTAAAGAAAGTAAACACCCCAAAAGGAGAGAAGACAGAACTCGAAATCATACTTATCAAACCCTGAACAGGAGGCTAGGAGACACGAGGACCTGAGGTGGAACTCATTGAGGATCTGAGGTGGAACGCACACACACACACACACACACACACACACATTCACATACACATACACACACCCCCCCAGTGATACCGTACTGCTCTGGGGACCTAGAATGCAGTGGAACGCGATGAACTGCAGTGGGATGCAATACATTAAAGACCTCCACATCGACACATCTCACCGCAGATCCTCCTTGTGTTCCACCACAGGTCCTCATGTTCCACAGCGCTGCTGGCCAAAAGGTACCATCGGATGTTTCTGTGTGTGTGTGTGTGTGTGTGTGTGTATGATGCTCCTGTGATCTGATGTGTGTGTGTGTGTGTGTGTGTGCATGTGTGTGTGAGGGAGTGAGTGTCGGCCAGAAGCAGGGGTTGACCACTGTGGAGCACAAAATGACCTGCTGGGAGTGTGCCCTGTGGATCGCAGGAGAACCTGGGAACAATGCAGATGTTTGGGGTTTGGTAAGTATGATTCTCCTGAGGGGTGTCACCTTTTTTGAAAAACTTACCCTAGTCTGTGTTTCCACGGATTTCTTTACCCCAAAAATCAGCCCTAGATTATTTTCAGGGGCAAAAAATAATATAAGACAATGTTTTATTTTCGGGGAAACATAATACTATTAATACTACCACTGCAACTGCTGCTACTACTACTAAGAAATTAGTAATTAGTGAATTGTGATTGAATCCTGCTGTGTCTGGAGAAAATCTGTAGGTGGTATTAAAATATTCTGGATAAAATTATATATTGGAAAAAAAACAGAAAAATAAGTATATAGACCTCATATCAGATGAGAAAAAATGTAAAACTAAAAAATGTATAACCAAAATACAGTAATGTTCAGTAAAGGTGATGTGGCATTATTGGGTGGAATTATAAAGCCATACATTTCAAGCACAAGCATGCTTACCAGATATACAGTAGCAGGGCTGACAAAGAAAGATCAGAGTCAATGACAATTAAAATCTACAGCCTGCATTTATACAATTTCTATTATAGATGCGATTTCTCAGTGGAATACTCAACATATCCACAGGGATTTTTTATACAATCTGGCCACAGCATTGAGTTGTACATTTCTCATTAACCATAATTAAATTAATCATCTTCCTCTGGGCATTGCAACTGCAGTTATCGAAAGATGGTTTATTTAAATATGGTTGCAGCTATATACATTTAATTTAGAATATCCTGGAAAATGTTCTACATTTCTAGCAAATTATGAACATTTTCCAACTTTATAATGAAATGCTTTTAGATCTAAAACATAGGGATACTTTAGGTCTCTAAAGATTAAAAGATATGCACAGCTTTGGCCAGAAAATAAATAATTCTACAACCTTTATCTATAACTGTACACTGTCACTGAGCTGCTTCTGAAATTTTTAAATTTTTAAATAACTGAGTCACCGTTAATTTTCAATGCATCATCAAGTTAGGAGAGCCAGGTGTTGTCTCTGGCCCTGAAATTCATGTAGATTCCGGAAAGACCTGTGAAATATGCAGAAATACTCAAAATTAGAAGCGGCGGAGCATTTCGATCAATTCATGAGGCATTTAAATCTGAATAGTTTTAACATCAAATTGACTTACATGTGTAGTAATCGCATGATCGACTTCTTGCACATTCAAATTACCATCGATGACAGGAGGTCGATCCAGATGGACATGCACCGTAAGGACACGTCCATTAATGAATGCATTACTACACGCCTCATCCGCCCATAACCCTTCCACCATCCGCACCATCCCGACCGGGCAGTTCTTGAGGATGAGGCAGATTTTCTCGTCCGATAATAATTTTGAGACACAATCAGCTGATCTCAAGGTCCATTAAGACAGAGGTTATAGTAACAGAAGCATTAAGTACAGATACAACAGGGCTAAAAAAAACCCTAGAGCACAACTGGTTACCTATGTATACCCCCATGAAACAGGAATCTTTTGATTCAACAGTAAGGGGTACTTTGCACGCTGCGACATCGCTAGCCGATTGTAGCGATGCCGAGCGAGATAGTCCCCGCCCCCGTCGCAGATGCGATATCTTGTGATCGCTACCGTAGCGAACATTATTGCTACGGCAGCTTCACACGGACTTACCTGCCCTGCGACGTCGCTCTGGCCGGTGACCCGCCTCCTTCCTCATTGCAGGCGGGACGCAGGTAAGGAGATGTTCCTCGCTCCTGCAGCTTCATACACAGCAATGTGTGCTGCCGCAGGAACGAGGAACAACATCGTACCTATCACTGCAGCGAAATTATGGAAATGACCGACACAACACAGATCACCGATTTATGACGCTTTTGCGATCATTTATCGGTGCTTCTAGGCTTTACACGTTGCGATGTCGTTACCGGCGCCGGATGTGCATCACTTTCGATTCGACCCCGACGAGATCGCAGTAGCAATGTCGCAACGTGCAAAGTACCCCTTAGATTCATTGGAACTTACAATCAGGAGTGGGAGATAATGCGGGATGTATTAAAAAAGCACTGGTCAGTCTTATTGACGGATTCTACGTTGGCAGAGACCCTCACACAACATCCATTAATGACTAGAGTTGAGCGATGTTCGCCAATTTCATGTTCGAGTGATTTTGGGGGTTTTTCGAGCTCGAGCTCGAACTCAAGCTTTTTGCTAAAAGCTAGACAGTTCGAGTTAGGTTCGAGAATGGTTCGATCAACAAAAACGTGGCTTTTCACAGTAAGGCTATGTGCACACATTGCTATCTGCATGCGTCCTGTGTCCCCAACACAATCCCTCTCTCTTTCCTACTCACTAATCACGGGCGTCTCGCTGCACAGCTGTCACAAATCTGCGGCATCTTTTCCTCTTTAGAAAATGACTTCTGCTTCATTATTCAATCAGGTATTCCGTGCTTTCTCCACACACCGGCGCCCATGATTGGTTGCAGTCAGACACACCCCCATGATGAGTGACAGCTGTCTCACTACAACCAATCACAGCCGCCGGCGGGTGGGTCTATATCGTGCAGTAAAATAAATAATAAAAAAATAAATAAATGCGGTTCCCCCCATATTTGATACCAGCAAAGATAAAGACACACGGCTGGAGGCTGGTATTGTCAGGATGGAGAGTGCCACGGTATGGGGGCCTTTCAGCCTAACTGTCACCCAGCAGCTGGCCCGGAATTGTCGCATCCATTAGATGCAACAGTCCCGGGACTCCCCCCAGGTCATCCCGAATTGCCCTGGTGCAGTGGCAATCGGGTAATAATAAGTTTAATCATGCCAGGCATCTCCCCGAGACACCTTCCATAATTAAACTGTAAGTGAAAGTAAATAAACACACACAGCACAAAATCCTTTATTTGGAATAAAAGACAAAAAAACACCCTCTTTTACCAGTTTATTAATCCCCAAACAACAATCCACACGACACTGTCAGCTCTGCTACATGAAGATGCAGCAGCACCGTAGAACATGATCGCGCTGTGTCCTCTCCACGTAGCAATGAAGTGAATCGCGCTGTCACCAGAGACTTCACTCTGCAATGCAGACGTCAAGATTACCAAATCTGCCTATCTTTATCATTAGAGGCAGTAGCTCAGTGGATAGAGTGCTTGCTTAAGAAGCATAACTTTACGAGTTCTAGTCCTGGTCCCGGTAAAGAATTTAATTTTTTTTTCTTTATTTTTAATTTTAAATTATAATTATTATATATTTATAATTATAATTTAATTTAATTATGCACTGAGGGGAGGAGCCGGACATCAGCTGTGAGCCACGGGACACACCTCTAAAATCGGAGCAGTTCACAGCATGAGGCTGCATTGCTCTCTCCTCTCTCTCTTTTCTCTCTCTCTCTCTCTCTCTCTCCCTCTGTCTCTCTCTGTCTCTCTCTTTCTTTTTCTCTCTCTCTCTTTCTCTCTCTATATTTTTCTCTTTCTTTCTCTCTCCCCCTATCTCTCCTCTCTCTCTCTTTTTCTCCCTCTCTCTCTCTCCTCTCTCCTCTCTCTCTCTCTTCTGTCCTCTCTCTTTCTCTTTCTCTCTCTTTTTCTCTCTCTCTCTCCCTCTCTCTCTCCTCTTTCTCCTCTCTCTCTTTTTCTCTCTTTTTCTCTCTCTCTCTTTTTCTCAGTCTCTCTTTTTCTCTTTCTCTCTCTTGCTCTCTCTCCTTTTTCGACTCTCCTCTCTCTCTTCTCTCTCTTTTCTCTCTCACTTCTCTCTTTCTTCTCTCTATCTCTCCTCTCTCTCTTCTCTCTCTCTTCTCTCCTCTTCTCTTCTCTCTCTCCTCTCTCTCTCTCCTCTCTCTCTCCTTTCTCTTTTCTCTATCTTCTCTCTCTCTCTCTTCTTTCTCTCTCTCTCTTTCTCAGACCTGACAATGATCAGCTGATGCGGTCACCTGAGGGAATCAGCTGACACTATAAGTCGAGCGGTGTGGCCGGCTTTTTACCGCCTGGCTAAACTATCAGCTCATGCTGTCGGACAGGAGTCTGCACTGAAGTGTTTATTTATTTATTTTTTTTTTGCACTGATGCATTAGCTGATTGTATAAAAGCCGTTTATACAATCAGCTGCTGTGTCGTGTGATTCAGGCCCTTGAACCTGACACATCATCTGATCGCTTTGCCTTCCAGCAAACCGATCAGATGATATAGGATCCGGATTGGACGGCGTGGGACCCTTGACCCAGGATTACTGTGGAGGGGGGTTCTTTATTTCAATAAAAATGGAGTCACTAATTGTGTTGTGTTTAGTGATGAGCGAGTACTAAAAAGCTCGGGTGCTCGAGGCTCGGGCCGAGCATTCCAAGATACTCGTGTACTCGGCCCGAGCACCAAGCCCAATGTTATCCTATGGGAGACCCGAGTATTTTTATGAAATGACCCCCTGCAGCATGTAGAAACCCTAAAAATGTCACAAAAGTCTCAGAAGAGTGCTCAAATGACATGGCAACAGCATGGTGAAGATCCCTTGAAGCATTTATCACTCAAAAGTCACAGCTGTGAACAATTTTGTCCGCGTTTTACGCCATTTTTACGGACTCACCAGAAAACCTTCCAAAAATACACCAAAATGAATTTTCATGGCGGAAATGTTAAGGGCACATACCCAATAGTGAGATAGAGCTGGTGTATGTTACTTTTGGAGATTACATGAAAGATTTTACGTGAAAACATTGTGTGGCACTTCGATGTCCCTGAGAAGAGACGTACATGAAGGCCTCTTGAGTCTAATGTGCCTATTTTGAGGCTATTGTAGTATAGCCCTTTGGCAGGGCAGCCAAAAATTGGGAGGCTCCACATTGTCCCTGGATAGAGACGTGCATGAGGGCCTGTAAACCTGAAGTGCCCATTGTAAGGAAGTGGGTCTATTGTAGTATAGCCCTTTGGAAGGGCAGCCAAAAATTGGGAGGCTCCACGTTGTCCCTGGATAGAGACGTGCATGAGGGCCTGTAAACCTGAAGTGCCCATTGTAAGGAAGTGGGTCTATTGTAGTATAGCCCTTTGGCAGGGCAGCCAAAAATTGGGAGGCTCCACATTGTCCCTGGATAGAGACGTGCATGAGGGCCTGTAAACCTGAAGTGCCCATTGTAAGGATGTGGGTCTATTGTAGTATAGCCCTTTGGCAGGGCAGCCAAAAATTGGGAGGCTCCACGTTGTCCCTGGATAGAGACGTGCATGAGGGCCTGTAAACCTGAAGTGCCCATTGTAAGGAAGTGGGTCTATTGTAGTATAGCCCTTTGGCAGGGCAGCCAAAAATTGGGAGGCTCCACATTGTCCCTGGATAGAGACTAGAGATGAGCGAACCGGTCGCGGTTCGGCTCGAGGTGGTTCGCCGAACGGAGGTCTCGTTCGAGTTCAATTCGTCAAACGTTCGACGAACCGAACTCGAACCAATAGGCTATAATGGGAGGCAATCACAAACACATAAAAATGCATGATAAATGTACACAAACAGTTAATAAACATTGCCATAACACTTACCGGTCCCCACGATCCCTCCTGCACGCTGTCTCCTGCCGCTATTCCATCCGATGATCGCTGAATTCTCCCGGTGACCAGCACTGCTAGCAGCGATGCAGGACCTATCGTGACGTCAAAATAGCCATGTGACCAGTCACGTGGCTATTATCTCATTGGCTACAGACTGGTCACATGACTCTGACGCGTCATGTAGGACCTGTCATTGCACTCTCTGGTACACGGTGCACATATGTGTATCGCCGTGTACCGGCGACATGCTCTAGCACACGGTCGACTCCCCGTTCCGTTAGACACAGCCGGTCATTAACGGAGATCACCGTTGCCATAGCAACGCAGTTAGCGGTGACGTCACCGCTAACCGCGGCTCCGAGAGCACCGTTGCTATGGTAATGCGTCTGTCAGCGTTACCGCTGTCAAGTGATGGGCTGGGGCACCTCATCCTCACTACAATCGTCACTACTACTACACTAGTGAGGATTGTAGTGAGGATGAGGTGCCCCAGCTCATCAAGTGATGGGCTGGGGCACCTCATCCTCACTACAATCGTCACTACTACTACACTAGTGAGGATTGTAGTGAGGATGAGGTGCCCCAGCTCATCAAGTGATGGGCTGGGGCACCTCCTCCTCACTACAATCGTCACTACTACTACACTAGTGAGGATTGTAGTGAGGATGAGGTTCCCCAGCTCATCAAGTGATGGGCTGGGTACCTCATCCTCACTACAATCGTCACTACTACTACACTAGTGAGGATTGTAGTGAGGATGAGGTGCCCCAACTCATCAAGTGATGGGCTGGGGCACCTCATCATCACTACAATCGTCACTACTACTACACTAGTGAGGATTGTAGTGAGGATGAGGTGCCCCAGCTCATCAAGTGATGAGCTGGGGCACCTCATCCTCACTACAATCCTCACTACTACTACACTAGTGAGGATTGTAGGGAGGATGAGGTGCCCCAGCTCATCAAGTGATGGGCTGGGGCACCTCATCCTCACTACAATCGTCACTACTACTACACTAGTGAGGATTGTAGTGAGGATGAGGTGCCCCAGCTCATCAAGTGATGGGCTGGGGCACCTCATCCTCACTACAATTGTCACTACTACTACACTAGTGAGGATTGTAGTGAGGATGAGGTGCCCCAGCCCATCAAGTGATGGGCTGGGGCACCTCATCCTCACTACAATCTTCACTACAATCCTGAAGTGCAGTTTCTTCAAATTCATTTAAAGGCACTTGGAACGCTGAAATTGCTGCTTATAATTTAAGCCTCTATTAAAAACCTCTTATCAGCGCTGGTTTATTGGGGATTTATTGGGCTGACAGGGGATAATAAAGATGGAGTCTCTAATGTGTCTGTGTATTTATTTCTATTAAAGTATTATTTCTCTGTGTGGTGTCTTTTTTTTAACCCTTTATTGGAGATTCTTAATGGCCGGGTCAAACGTGCCTGACATTAAGAATCTCTGGCTTAATACTGGCTAGTAAAACAAAGCCAGTATTAACTCATGATTACCCAACAAGCCACCCGGCTCCAGGGCTGTTGGAAGAGTTGGATACAGCACCAGATGATGGCGCTTCTATGAGAGCGCCATTTTCTGGGGCGGCTGCGGACTGAAATTCGCAGCAGAGGCGCCCAGAAACCTCGGGCTAACCTGTGCTGTGGATTCCAATCCCCAGTTGCCTAGTTGTACCTGGCTGGACACAAAAATGGGGCGAAGCCCACGTCATTTGTTTTTTAATTATTTCATGAGATAAGTGAAATAATTAAAAAAAACGGGCTTCCCTATATTTTTGGTTCCCAGCCGGGTACAAATAGGCAACTGGGGGTTGGAGGCAGCCCGTAGCTGCCTGCTGTACCTGGCTAGCATAAAAAAATATGGCGAAGCCCACGTCATTTTTTTGGTGGGCAAAAAACTTCTGCATACAGTCCTGGATGGAGTATGCTGAGCCTTGTAGTTCTGCAGCTGCTGTCTGCTCTTCTCCATACAGACAGACAGCAGCTGCAGAACTACAAGGCTCAGCATACTCCATCCAGGACTGTATGCAGAAGTTTTTTGCCCCCTGAAAAAATTATGTGGGCTTCGCCATATTTTTGTATGCTAGCCAGGTACAGCAGGCAGGTACGGCTGCCCCCAACCCCCAGTTGCCTATTTGTACCCGGCTGGGAACCAAAAATAAAGGGAAGCCCTTTTTTTATTATTTCATGAATTTCATGAAATAATTAGAAAACAAATGACGTAGGCTTCGCCCCATTTTTGTGTCCAGCCAGGTACAGCTAGGCAGCTGGGGATTGGAATCCGCAGCACAGGTTGGCCTGAGCTTTCTGGGCCCCACTGCTGCGAATTGCAGTCTGCAGCCGCCTCAGAAAATGGCACTTTCATAGAAGCACCATCTTCTGGCGCTGTAGCCAACTCTTCCAGCACCTGCCTGCTATACCTGGCTAGCATACAAAAATATGGCGAAGCTCACGTCCTTTTTTTGTAGTTTTTTGGCAAAAAAAATAAAAAATGCTTCCCTGGATTTTCCATTGCCAGTGAAGGTAACACCAAGCAGTGGGGGTTAGCAGCCAGTAGCTGCTTGGATTACCCTTAGCTAGCAATACAAAAAATGCAGCGGGAGCCCATATATATTTTTTTTAATTATTTATTTAAATAACTAAAAACAAAATGGGCTTCCCTGTATGTTGATTGCTGGACATCACAGTGCTGTAAAAATAAATCTTTAAAAAAATGACGTAGTGCTCCGCGGTATTTTTGATTCTCAGCGCAGATAAAGCAGACAGCTATGGGTTGCCACCCCCATCTGCCTGCCGTTACCTTGGTTGGCAATCAAAATACAGGGAAGCCCATTAATTTTTTCTATTTAAAAAATAGTTAAAAAAAAAATGACGTTGGGTCCCCCCATGTTTGATAGCCAGCTAGGGTAAAGCAGACGGCTGTAGCCTGAAAACCACAGCTGGCAGCTTTACTGTGGTTGGGGATCCAATGTGGAGGTCCCCTCAGGCTCTTTTTTATAATTATTTTATAAATATTAATAATTACACAATAAAAGTAGGGTCCCCCCCGAATTGGATCACCAGCCAAGGTAAAGCGGACAGCTGTGGTCTGGTATTTTCAGGGTGGGAAGGTCCATAGTTATTGAGCCTTCACAGCCTAAAAATAGCAGGCCACAGGCACCCCAGACGTGGCGCATCCACTAGATGCGCCAATCCTGGCGCTTGACCTCAGCTCATCCCGTGCCCTGGTGCAGTGGCAAACGGGGTAATAAATCGGGTTGATACTAGCTGTAAAGTCACCTGAGATCAAGCCCAGCAGTTTGTGATGTCATGGCGTCTATTAGATACCCAACATCATAAACTGTCAGTACTAACAAAAAAAAAAATCGACAAAATAAATTTATTTGAAAAAACAGTCCCCAAAACATTTCCTCTTTCACCAATTTATTGTAAGAAAAAAAATAAAGGGGTCCCACGACGACTCTGGACCGTCTAGAATATGGGGGGAGACACTCAGGGAACGTATTCCCCATTTTCTAGGAGTGAGGAACCTTCATGTGAGGAGTGTGGGTGCAATGAATCTGCACTCACTCTCCCCGGGTCCACAGCAGCAGAGTCCATGTCGTAATGGTTGCTACCAAAGCTGCAATGCCCTGCTCATGAGGTAAGGGCATGCCTAATCAGGAGAACTACTGTAGAGGAAGCTCTGCTCACTGGTATATAGGTGCTCAGAGGTAATAATAGATAACATTAGTGAGTAACCTCGGCACTCTAAATCTCCCAGACTAAGTCAGTAAGTCACAACGGATAGTAATGCAAAATCACTCTTTATTGGTCCGTATTAAGAAAAAAAAAATTTTCATAAGCATATATGTTTTTGTCCAAAACAAGTTACAAATGACGTTTCGGCCTGAGCCTTCGTCAGATTGGACTTATCTGCATGTAATCATGAAAAATGACAATAATCAGTATCACATAAGAGTGAGAGAACAATAACATAAACTCGAACAATGTAGAGGTACAATTGGGATGCAGCAAAAAAATTGCAACACAGCAAGAAATGAAACACATGATACAAATGTCATAATACAGTACAAGGACAATATAGTAATGACAAATATGGGGTCAGAGTAGGCTTAGACAGCTCTGGTACGAAAGAGATGTCAATCATAAAGTAACATGTGCAGTAGGTGTAGAGCTACACTATGCATGGCAGAGCTAATGGGTAGACCGACCATAGAAAAAGAACAGAGAAAAAGTGAAAAAAAAGTGGAGAAAAAATGGAGAAAAAGTGGAGAAAAAATGGAGAAAAAGTGGAGAAAAGGTGGAGAAAAAGTGGAGAAAAAGTGGAGAAAAAATTTAGAAAAAGTGGAGAAAAGGTGGAGAAAAGGTGGAGAAAAAGTGGAGAAAAAGTGGAGAAAAAGTGGAAAAAAGTGGAGAAAAAGTGGAGAAAAAATGGAGAAAAAGTGGAGAAGAAGTGGAGAAGTGGAAAAGAAGTGGAGAAGAAGTGGAGAAGAAGTGTTTGTTCATGCCAGATGGGAGATAAATAATTTTTTACCGGCGCTGTCATTTACTGTAACGTGATCATCGGTGTACGGTGTATACCTGTGATCACGTGAGCGGGGACCGGAAAAACCGACCTGAATCATGATCTCCAGGGTCTCAGCTAGCCCTGAAACCCCGGAGATTTTCTGACGTCGGGGGGCGCTATTCACTTATTTCTGCCTGCTGTTTATAAACGGCAGATCAGAATAAGGCTACATTAACACGACCGATCCATTTTTGCGGTCTGCAAAAAACAGTCCGTTTTTTTTCACGGGTGCATCCGTGTGGCATCCATTTCCGTTCCGTAGACGGTCCGTATGTCATCTGTTTTTCATCCGTGTGCCTTCCATTTTTTTTGTGTACTGCAAAAAAACTGAAGGAGGGTAAATGCATAAATTTACCTAGGATCCATAGCTTCATCCTACATGAGGCGGTCACATGTTCACTCCAGTGCCATTTTCTACTGCTTTTCACAGCGTAGAGCGCTCTGGTGATTTTCTTGTGCTTGTACACTTCATATCAGTCTTTTCTGTCATTATAATGGCAGAAAGACACATAATGTCCCACTCTCCTGCATTTTGTAATTTTGCACCCTTTGGTGCCTTTCATGTGGCACTAAGGGGTGCTTAGCTTTGTATTTAGCCAAAAAAATGAAAAAAAAAATGACGTAGGGTTCCCCCTAGTTTTGTAGCCAGCTAGGGTAAAGCAGACGGCTGCAGCCTGCAGACCACAGCTGGCAACCTCACCTTGGCTGGTAATCCAAAACCCCACCCCACGCTGTTATTTTAAATTAAATAAATATTTAAAAAAAAAAACACGTAGGGGTCCCCCCAAAATTGGATCACCAGCCAAGGTAAAGCAGACAGCTGGGGTCTGATATTCTCAGACTAGGGAGGTCCATGGTTATTGGACTCTCCCCAGCCTAAAAATAGCAGGCCGCCGCCGCCCCAGAAGTGGCGCATCCATTAGATGCGCCAATCCTGGTGCTTCGCCCCAGCTGATTCCGCGCCCTGGTGCGGTGGCAAACGGGGTAATATATGGGGTTAATACCAGATGTGTAATGTCACCTGGCATCAAGCCCAGGGGTTGGTGAGGTCAGGCGTCTATCAGATACCCGACATCACCAACCCAGTCAGTAATAAAAAAAATATAGACGACAAACACATTTTTATTTGAAAAAACACTCCCCAAAACATTCCCTCTTTAACCAATTTATTAGAAAGAAAAACAAATCCAGGTCTGGTGTTATCCAAGGGGTTGCCATGACGATCCACACTGTCCCAGTCAATGAAGAGCAGGATGTTCCCCATTGGTTGGGAGAGCAATGCAGTGACCTGAGCTAACATCAATGGGTCAGCCCAGGTCACTGCAGGGCATGACAAGTGCTGCTGTCAGCGAGGTACATTACCTGCGCTGATCTCCAGCACACTGACAGCACCTGTCACTGAGTTCAATGACCGCCGCCTTCACAGCCAAGTATCGCGAGAGGCCGGTGACGTCACCGCTAGTCAGTCTCGGGTCGGAAGCGAGAGAAGGTGATGTGACAAGTGGCGGCCATGGAGGACAGTGACAGCGCTGAGGTCGGGATGGCGGGACTTCATCACCGCAGGTAAGCCGAGCGGGACCATGTGTGCAGTGTGTGTGTGTGTGTGTGTGTGTGTGTGTGTACGTGTGTGTATGTGTGTACGTGTGTACATGCCGCGGGCAGGAGGGGGCGGAGCGAGCTGAGCGGGGAAGTGTGGGCTTCCTGCACGTAACTAGGATAAACATCGGGTTACCAACCAAAGCGCTTTGCTTGGATACCCGATGTTTATCTTGGTTACCAGCTTCTGGCAGGCTGCCAGCGATGGCTCCTGCACACTGTAGCTGTAAAAAGCCCTGCTTTTTGCTGCTAGAACCGTTCTCGAACGTATCTAGAACTATCGAGCTTTTGCAAAAAGCTCGAGTTCTAGTTCGATCTAGAACAGCCCCCAAAATCACTCGAACCTCGAACTGGAGAACCTCGGACCGCGAACCTCGCTCAACTCTACTAGAGACGTGCATGAGGGCCTGTAAACCTGAAGTGTCCATTGTCAGGAAGTGGGTCTATTGTAGTATAGCCCTTAGGCAGGGCAGCCAAAAATTGGGAGGCTCCATAATGTCCCTGGATAGAGACGTGCATGAGGGCCTGTAAACCTGAAGTGTCCATTGTCAGGAAGTGGGTCTATTGTAGTATAGCCCTTAGGCAGGGCAGCCAAAAATTGGGAGGCTCCACATTGTCCCTGGATAGAGACGTGCATGAGGGCCTGCAAACCTGAAGTGTCCATTGTCAGTAAGTGGGTCTATTGTAGTATAGCCCTTAGGCAGGGCAGCCAAAAATTGGGAGGCTCCACATTGTCCCTGGATAGAGACGTGCATGAGGGCCTGTAAACCTGAAGTGTCCATTGTCAGGAAGTGGGTCTATTGTAGTATAGCCCTTAGGCAGGGCAGCCAAAAATTGGGAGGCTCCACATTGTCCCTGGATAGAGACGTGCATGAGGGCCTGTAAACCTGAAGTGTTCATTGTCAGGAAGTGGGTCTATTGTAGTATAGCCCTTAGGCAGGGCAGCCAAAAATTGGGAGGCTCCACATTGTCCCTGGATAGAGACGTGCATGAGGGCCTGTAAACTTGAAGTGTCCATTGTCAGGAAGTGGTTCTATTGTAGTATAGCCTTTAGGCAGGGCAGCCAAAAATTGGGAGGCTCCACATTGTCCCTGGATAGAGACGTGCATGAGGGCCTGTAAACCTGAAGTGTCCATTGTCAGGAAGTGGGTCTATTGTAGTATAGCCCTTAGGCAGGGCAGCCAAAAATTGGGAGGCTCCACATTGTCCCTGGATAGAGACGTGCATGAGGGCCTCAAAACATTGTTCCCATTGCAAAGGAGAGGGTCTCCTGTCGTTGTAATGTCCATTCTGAAAGAATGGGCGAAAAAATTTACCACTGGGGGTATACCTGAAACAAAGGCCTAACTATTGTAACGGTCATCATGGTGGCGCATGAGGAGAAGGAGGAGCAGTCCAGCGATTATCCAAAGTCCAGAAGTGTGTACCCATGGGTGAGTGGAGGTACATGGCAAATTCCCGTTACAAACTTTAAATTCCGCTCTCATTTGCTGGTGGTGTGGTGAAGTCTGGCCCAATCCAACCCTTGTTCATCTTGATCAGAGTCAGCCTGTCAGCATTTTCAGTTGACAGGCGGGTGCGTTTATCTGTAATGATTCCACCTGCGACACTAAAAACACGCTCTGACAAAACGCTAGCGGCAGGGCAGGCCAGGACTTCCAAGGCGTAGAGAGCCAATTCATGCCACGTGTCCACCTTGGATACCCAATAATTGTAAGGCACAGAGGAATGTCGGAGTACAGTTGTTCGATCTGCAAGGTACTCCTTGAGCATCTGGGCAAACTTAGGATTTCTTGTGGCACTACCCCGCACCTCAGGGGCTGTGGTACGTGAGAGGCTGAGAAAACTGTCCCACATCTTAAAGACTGTTCCCCTACCTCTGGCGGATTGGACTTGTGCCCCTCTCGGCTGTACGCCTTGGTTGTCCACTGATTCCTGACCTATGCCGCTAGCGTTTTGTGAGGGGAATGCTTTGCCTACTTCCGTGACTATGGCCTTCCGGAACTGCTGCATTTTGGCTGACCTCTCCGCCTTAGGAATAAGAGACATAAAGTTTTCCTTGTAGCGTGGGTCTAACAGTGTTACCAACCAGTAATGATTGTTGGCCAAGATGTTCTTAACGCGAGGGTCACGAGACAGGCAGCTTACCATAAAGTCAGCCATGTGCGCCAGACTCTTAACAGCCAGTACTTTAGTATCCTGACTAACACGATGACTGAACATGCTGTCCTCCTCCTCCTCCTCCTCATCTACCCTGTCCTCTGGCCAGCCACGCTGAACCGAGGATATGACTGGTGTGCATGTCATATCCTCAATTTGGCCGGAGAGTTGCTCCATGTCTTCATCCTCCTCCGCATCATAGTCCTCCACTGCACGTTGTGATGAGACGAGGCTGGGCTGTGTGTTATCACCCACACCCACTACTGTTTCTTGCTCCAACTCATCGCGCTCCGCCTGCAATGCATCATGTTTGTTTTTGAGCAGAGACCGTTTTAGAAGGCAGAGAAGCGGTATGGTGACGCTAATAATGGCGTCATCACCACTCACCATCTTGGTGGAGTCCTCAAAGTTTTGAAGGATGGTACATAGGTCGGACATCCATCTCCACTCCTCAGGTGTTATGTGTGGAGTTTGACCCATTTCCCAACGGCTTAGGTGATGCAGGTACTCAACAACTGCCCTCTTGTGCTCACATATCCTGACCAACATGTGCAGAGTTGAATTCCAACACGTGGGGACATCACACACCAGTCTGTGAGCCGGAAGATGCAAATGGCGGTGAAAGCCGGCAAGGCCGGCTAAAGCAGTAGGTGACTTTCGAAAATGTGCAGACAGGCGGCGAACTTTTACCAGCAGATCAGACAGCTCTGGGTATGACTTTAGAAACCGCTGAACCACGAGGTTGAGCACATGGGCCACGCATGGAACATGTGTCAGCTGGCCTCGCCTCAAAGCCGCCACCAGGTTCCGGCCATTGTTACACACGACCTTTCCTGGCTTTAGGTTCAGAGGTGTGAGCCAGTGATCTGCCTGCTGTTTCAGAGCTGTCCACACCTCCTCTGCATTGTGGGGTTTGTCACCTATGCAGATTAGCTTCAGCACAGCCTGTTGCCGCTTCGCCGAGGCAGTGCTGCAGTGCTTCCAGCTTGGGACTGGTGTGGAGGGTAAAGTGGATGAGGATGCGCAGGAGGAGGAGGAGGCTGAAGAGCATGACATTCCGGAGCTGTAGAGTGTGGGTGAAACCCTGACTGAGGTAGGGCCTGAAAACCTTGGTGTAGGAAGGACGTGTTCCGTCCCTCGCTCAGACTGGGTCCCAGCTTCCACAATATTAACTCAGTGTGCCGTCAACGAGATGTAGCGGCCTTGCCCACAAGCACTTGTCCACGTGTCTGTGGTTAGGTGGACTTTGGGTGAAACAGCGTTGTTCAGGGTACGTGTGATGTTTTGTGACACGTGGTTATGCAATGCGGGGACAGCACACCGGGAGAAATAGTGGCGGCTGGGGATCGAGTAACGTGGGACAGCTGCCGCCATCAGGTTGCGGAATGCTTCTGTCTCCACCAGCCTAAAAGGCAACATTTCCAGCGCAAGCAGTCGCGAAATGTTAGCATTTAGAACTGTGGCATGTGGGGCGTTGGCAGTGTATTTGCGCCTGCGTTCAAAGGTTTGCTGAATGGATAACTGAACGCTGCGCTGGGACAAGGACGTGCTTGATGATGGTGTTATTTCTGCATAGGCAACTGCAGGTGCAGGACCGGAGGAGGCTTGTTCGCAGGCAGCATGGACAGGGGATTGGCTCGCATGCACAACAAGCGAAGACGTAGCAGTGACATCAGCAAGCACTGCTCCTCGACTCTGTTGTACTTCCCACAAAGTCGGGTGCTTGGCTGACATGTGCTTGATCATGCTGGTGGTGGTCAGGCTGCTAGTTTTGGTACCACTGCTGATGCTGGCACGGCAGGTGTTGCAAATGGCCTTTTTAGAATCATCTGGAGCCAACTTAAAAAACTGCCAGACTCGGGAAGACCTAACATTTGTACAGGCACCTTGTGTCGTGTTGTTGTTCCGGGGAACGGTTGCCTGACTTCTGCCTGGAGCCACCACCCTGCTTCTTACTGCCTGTTGGGATGCTACGCCTCCCTCCCCCTGTGCACTGCTGTCCTCGCTCTGCATATCCTCCTGCCAGGTTGGGTCAGTTACTGGATCATCCACCACGTCGTCTTCCTCTTCCGCACCCTGCTCCTCCTCCTGACTTCTTGACAATTGTGTCTCATCATCGTCCACCCCTTGTTGAGACACGTTGCCAACTTCGTGAGAACATGGCTGCTCAAATATTTGGGTATCTGTACATACGATCTCCTCATGACCCACTTCAACATGAGCTGGCGAGAGGCCAGAATGTGCGAATGGAAACATGAACAGCTCTTCCGAATGTCCAAGTGTGGAATCAGTAATGTCCGAGGACGTGTACTCAGCCTTGTGGTAGGAAGGAGGATCAGGTTCTGAAATGTGCGGTGCAGTATCACGGCTACTGACACTTGACCGTGTGGAAGACAGAGTGTTTGTGGTGGTGCCAATCTGACTGGAAGCATTATCCGCTATCCAACTAACAACCTGTTGACACTGGTCTTGGTTCAAGAGCGGAGTACTGCTGCGGTCCCCAAGAATTTGGGACAGGACGTGCGAGCGAGTAGATGTGGCCCTTTGTTGTGGCGAAATTAGAGCTTGCGCACGACCTCGGCCTCTGCCTGCACCACCATCACGTCCACTTCCTTGTTCGTTGCCAACGCCCTTGCGCATTTTGCAATGCTGACGTGTATTCACTAGACTTGTGCGTTATATCCAAGTTTGTGCAAAACGCACACAAGTGCACCTGTACGCTGCCACCGACAGGCACACACGTGCGGTTTTTAAATGCAAGCACGGACGCACTAAGAACCTAACAGGTTTTTAGGAGCGACAATTACTGAGAAGTCTGACACTATCAGACACTGCTGACTGACGTGTATTATACACTAGACTTGTGCGTTATATAATAGTTTGTGCAAAACGTGCACCTGTACGCTGCCACCGACAGGCACACACGTGCGGTTTTTAAATGCAAGCACGGACGCACTAAGAACCTAACAGGTTTTTAAGAGCGACAATTACTGAGAAGTCTGACACTATCAGACACTGCTGACTGACGTGTATTATACACTAGACTTGTGCGTTATATAATAGTTTGTGCAAAACGTGCACCTGTACGCTGCCACCGACAGGCACACACATGCGGTTTTTAAATTCAAGCACGGACGCACTAAGAACCTAACAGGTTTTTAGGAGCGACAATTACTGAGAAGTCTGACACTATCAGACACTGCTGACTGACGTGTATTATACACTAGACTTGTGCGATATATAATAGTTTGTGCAAAACGTGCACCTGTACGCTGCCACCGACAGGCACACACGTGCGGTTTTTAAATGCAAGCACGGACGCACTAAGAACCTAACAGGTTTTTAGGAGCAACAATTACTGAGAAGTCTGACACTATCAGACACTGCTGACTGACGTGTATTATACACTAGCCTTGTGCGTTATATAATAGTTTGTGCAAAACGTGCACCTGTACGCTGCCACCGACAGGCACACACGTGCGGTTTTTAAATGCAAGCACGGACGCACTAAGAACCTAACAGGTTTTTAGGAGCGACAATTACTGAGAAGTCTGACACTATCAGACACTGCTGACTGACGTGTATTATACACTAGACTTGTGCGTTATATAATAGTTTGTGCAAAACGTGCACCTGTACGCTGCCACCGACAGGCACACACGTGCGGTTTTTAAATGCAAGCACGGACGCACTAAGAACCTAACAGGTTTTTAAGAGCGACAATTACTGAGAAGTCTGACACTATCAGACACTGCTGACTGACGTGTATTATACACTAGACTTGTGCGTTATATAATAGTTTGTGCAAAACGTGCACCTGTACGCTGCCACCGACAGGCACACACGTGCGGTTTTTAAATGCAAGCACGGACGCACTAAGAACCTAACAGGTTTTTAGGAGCGACAATTACTGAGAAGTCTGACACTATCAGACACTGCTGACTGACGTGTGTTATACACTAGACTTGTGCGTTATATAATAGTTTGTGCAAAACGTGCACCTGTACGCTGCCACCGACAGGCACACACGTGCGGTTTTTAAATGCAAGCACGGACGCACTAAGAACCTAACAGGTTTTTAGGAGCGACAATTACTGAGAAGTCTGACACTATCAGACACTGCTGACTGACGTGTATTATACACTAGACTTGTGCGTTATATAATAGTTTGTGCAAAACGTGCACCTGTACGCTGCCACCGACAGGCACACACGTGCGGTTTTTAAATGCAAGCACAGACGCACTAAGAACCTAACAGGTTTTTAGGAGCGACAATTACTGAGAAGTCTGACACTATCAGATACTGCTGACTGACGTGTATTATACACTAGACTTGTGCGTTATATAATAGTTTGTGCAAAACGTGCACCTGTACGCTGCCACCGACAGGCACACACGTGCGGTTTTTAAATGCAAGCACGGACGCACTAAGAACCTAACAGGTTTTTAGGAGCGACGATTACTGAGAAGTCTGACACTATCAGGACTGTTTTAGACTGTGTACACCAGCCCCAGATATGATGAAGGCTGGTATACGGTCACCACTAGGAATGGCTATATACCCTGCCTGCCTGCCTGCCTGCCTGTATACTGCTACAATAGTCCTGACGAGGACTCTTCTGGTCACTAGCCTGTATTCCGACCTGTCTATACCCTGCCTGTATACAGCAACAATAGTCCTGAGAAGGACTCTGCTACTGTACTCCGACCTGGCAATACCCTACCTGCCTGTATACAACTATAATAGTCCTGAGAACTTCTGGTCACACTGTTTGCAGCCCTGCTACGGAAATAACTATAAAGGGCCGCAAACCTTTCCCTGAAGCAGCAACACTCTCCCTGCACTGACTGTCTGGATGGCTGTGTGCAGAGCACAGCGCGCCCGCCGGTATAAAGGCTCGGTCACGCTGTGCAGGCCGGCCAATCACTGCAATTCCACAACTAACAGGGCTGTGGCATTGCAGTGGTCTGCCAGCCAATCCCTGCATGAGGGCTGGCTCTCAAAAGAGCGCCAACATGCAGGGATGAAGACCACAAGTGCAGCACGAGTATCACGAGATTACTTGGTCCCCGCCGAGTAGCCCGAGTACAGTGATACTTGTGCGAGTACCGAGTAGTAACAAGCATACTCGCTCATCACTAGTTGTGTTTTATTTCTAATAAAAATATTTTTCTGTGTGTTGTGTTTTTTTTATCTATACTAGAATTCATGGTGGCCATGTATAATATTGGCGTGACACCATGAATTTTGGGCTTAGGGCCAGTTGATAATATACAGTTAGCCCTAACCCCATTATTACCCAGCGAGCCACCTGTCACCAGGGAAGCTGGAAGAGTTGGATACAGCGCCAGAAGATGGCGCTTCTATGAAAGCGCCATTTTCTGGGGTGACTGCTGACTGCAATTCACAGCATGGGTGCCCAGAAAGCTTGGGCAACTTGCACTGCGGATTCCAATCCCCAGCTGCCTAGTTGTACCTGGTGGACACAAAAATTGGGCGAAGCCCACATCATTTTTTTTTAATTATTTCATGAAATTCATGAAATAATTAAAAAAAAAGGGCTTCTCTATATTTTTGGTTCCAAGCCGGGTACAAATAGGCAGCTGGTGGTTAGGGGCAGCCCGTACCTGCCTGCTGTAGCTGTACTCCTGCATACAGTCCTGGATGGAGTATGCTGAGTCTTGTACTTCTGCAGCTGCTGTCTGTCTGTATGGAGGAGAGCAGACAGCAGCTGCAGAATGACAACGCTCAGCATGCTCCATTCACTAGTGTATGCAGGAGAGCAGACAGCAGCTGAAGAACTACAAGGTTCAGCATACTTCATCAAGCACTGTATGCAGGGGTTTTTTGCCCACCAAAAAAATTACGTGGGCCCATATTTTTGTATGTTAGCCAGGTACAGCAGGCAGGTAAAGCTGCCCCCAACCCCCAGCTGCCTATTTGTACCCGTCTTGGAACAAAATAATAGGGAAGCCCTTTTTTTAATTATTTCATGAATTTCATGAAATAATTTAAAAAAAAATCGACATGACCTTCGCCCCATTTTTGTGTCCAGCCAGATACACCTAGGCAGCTGGAGATTGATTGCAATCTTCAGCACAGGTTAGCCCGAGCTTTCTGGGCCCCTCTGCTGCGAATTGCAGTCTGCAGCCGCCTCAGAAAATGGCACTTTCATAGAAGCACCATCTTCTGGCGCTGTAGCCAACTCTTCCAGCTGAACAGGTGACGGGTGGCTTGCTGGGTAAAAATGAGTTAATACTAGCTTTGTCTTACTAGCTAGTATTAAGTCAGATATTCTTAATGTCATGCAAGTTTGACCCGGCCATTAAGAATCTCCAATAAAGGGTTAAAAAAAAAGACACCACACAGAGAAAAAATACTTTAATAGAAATAAATACACAGACACACTTAGAGACTCCATGTTCATTACTCCCTCGCATCCCTCCACGATCCATGGTCTTCCTTCTTCTTTCTCCTTCAACTGATGCACCTCTGCTACATCAGACAGCGCTGCATGGGAGGAGGACGCTGCTGCTTCCCGTGCAGTCTATATCACTCAGTGAGTAGCAGAGGCTGCAGGCTGTAAGCGGTGACGTCTCCGCTGACAGGCACGTTGCTATTGCAACAGTGATCTCTGTTATTGACCGGCTGTGGCAGCTGGTGAAACGGAACAGGGAAGCAGAACGGGGAGCCGGTAGACGGGGATGCAAAAACGAGCACCACGTACCGGAGAGATGCACTGACAGGACCTAGCAATGACGTCTAGCCATGTGACCAGTCTGTAGCCAATAAGATAATAGACACGTGACTGGTCACATGCTTTTTTTGACGTGATGGAAGGTCCAATCATCAGTGCTGGTTACCGGGAGGATGCAGCGATTATCGGAAGGAAAAGCATGGGAGACAGAGTGTAGGACACATCGCGGGGACCTGTAAGTGTAATGGCAATGTTTATTAACTGTATGTGTACATTTATAATGTGTTTTTATGTGTTTGTGTTTACCTCCCATTTTTTCCAATGGGGTTCGATAGGTTCGTTGAACGGTTCGCCGCACCGAACTCAAACGGCGCCTTCGTTCGACGAACCGAACTCAAGCCTTTAGAGGCTGGCTCATCTCTATTAATGACATCCAGGAGGGCTAGAAATCTCAAGGATTATTTGGTGAAAAGCTACTATATCCCCCCCCCCCCCGAGGACAAATTTTTTTGGGTCACGGGGTCCCGTTCAGGGATGTTTCCCTTGTGGTCATTGTCTGGCTTGCAGCAATGTCCTTCGCAGTACATCCTTCCATTCATCACATGGTCAGAAGAGCTATAACATCAAAAAGTACATCACGTGTGGTACCACACATGTAGTATATTTTGCCACATGTACTTGCTCCCTGATATATGTGGGCCTCACGTCTTGAGAGCTCCGCGTGAGAGTGAGGGAGCATATTAGGGACATTGCTGCAGCCAGAACCATAACAGATGTCACCCTTCTAAAAACTCCTACTAGGCATTTCAATTTTCACCACTCCTGTGACCCCTCCAAGTTGAAAGTTAGGGGTATTGATGTGATAGATGGGGGGATCAGGGTGGTGATCTTAAAAAGCGACTGGCACAATGCAAGGCCAAATGGATACTTACATTGAATACTTTAGTCCCTAAGGGACTGAATGAATCCATTAGCTATGTTCCATTTTTATAGTGTAACAATAATATGGAATAGATCCCCTCTTACTTTATTACTTGTATTATGGTTCCTATCTGAGTGATCACTGCCTTCTCGTATTTTTTGTTGTATTTTTTAAATTTTCTTAGTCCCGTTTTTAATGCTGGGTATTTTTGGTATGTTTGTTTTTTCTTTATCTAGGCAACTCTATAATCCTATAACACTAAGGAACCTTGAGGAAGATTGTCCTGATTAAAGGATGCCATGGATTGTTTAGCTGCCATAAAAATGTTTTTTTTTTGGTTACCTAATTTAAATACTATTGTTACATACACACTTTAGATGTATTGAATCACTGTATTCACCCCGGTTTCATGAGTCTGTGCGTGTTTCTTATGGCTTGTCTCGCCTGATCGACTGCTGCTGTCTATAAGCTCCTGCGCATGCGCGGGAGGCATAGTGATGCGTCCTTGCTTCCACACATGTGCAAGATAGCGTGATGGCGGGGCATCCCGCGAGACTCGCCAGGTAGATCCACGCATGCTCCGCTATGTGACTTCCAGGTTCCGGATTTCGGCGGCACTATTTAAACCTCACTGTGGCACCTCATACCCTGATGAGGATTTAACACCTTGAAACGTATGTTGGGCTCCCCCGAGGTCCTCTCTCCTGGATCAGCTAGTGACACTTGTTACTATACCATCACCGCTCCTAATCCCTTGTCATCATTAATTGGGTATGACATCTGTTACCATAAGGACTCTGGCTATGGATTACCTACAATCGCACTATGTGATTGAGATCGATCTTCTATGTTAGAATCATATATCCTGTATGTTCTTTTGGTAATATAACTGCTAAGTGTGGGACATATTTTACAGAGATTCCGATTATGGGTCTCTTTATACCTTATTCTGTGTAAGAACCATTTTTGATTTAGTACCTTCCAGCCTCATGTTTTAGAATTTATCAGCTGTTGTAGGAATTCTGTGATACAGACTTTAATCATGGATTGATTTGAGTCAGATCATGTTTAATTTCCTAATTATACACATCATATGTTCCAGTATTGTGATATCATTGTTGATGAGGGCTTGTTTACATCTGTTATTATTTGACTGGGATGGTTTAACCTTATCCGGTTTGATTCTGAGTTTTTAACCTTTTTAATATTTTAAAAATTATGTCACCTTTTCTAAAATAATAAATAATGTTTTTGCATGAGAAAAACTCTCTTTTGTCTTCCTCTAAATTATGTTCATGAGTTTGTGCTACCTGTGGGGTCTTAGGACTACTTCGACCCACAGGAAATTCTGTGGTATGGTTACATGGATTTTTTTTCTAATTATGGCTAATACCTAGTAGCACCCACTTTGGCAAGTATCACAGCTTGTAAGCACTTTTTGTAGCTAACCAAGTGTCTTTAAATTCTTGTTTTTGGGATTTTCATCCATAATTCCTTGGAAATGTCTTCCATCTCTGTGAGATTCCTGAGTCGTCTTGCATATACTGCTCTTTTGCGGTCTTAAGGTCGCTTTACACGCTGCGATATCGGTACCGATATTGCTAGCATGGGTACCCACCCCCATCTGTTGTGCGACACGGGCAAATCGCTGCCCGTGCCACACAACATCGCCCAGACCCGTCACATTACTTACCTGCCCGGGCGACGTCGCTGTGAGCGGCGAACCGCCTCCTTTCTAAGGGTGAGGTTCGTTCAGCGTCACAGCGACATCACAGCTGCGTCACTGAACCGCCGCCCAATAGAAGCGGAGGGGCGGAGATGAGCGGGACATAACATCCTGCCCACCTCCTTCCTTCTGCATAGCAGCCGGGAGGCAGGTAAGGAGAGGTTCCTCATTTCTGCGGTGTCACACGGAGCGATGTGTGCTGCCGCAGGAACGAGGAACAACTTTGTTACTGCTGCAGTAACGATTTTTGAGAATGGACCCCCATGTCACCGATGAGCGATTTTGCACGTTTTTGCGACGATGCAAAATTGCTCATAGGTGTCACACGCAATGGCATCGCTAATGCGGCCGGATGTGCGTCACCAATTCCGTGACCCCCAACGAGTTCACATTAGCGATGTCGTAGCGTGTAAAGCCCCCTTTAGTCACAAATTTTCAATGATGATGATCAGGGCCATTGTAAACCTTCAGCTTGTCTTTTTAGAGGCAGTTTATTGTAGATTTTGACCTGTGTTTAGGATTATTATCAATTTGTAGAAGCCATCCTCTTTTTAACTTCAGCTTTTTTACAGATGGTGTTATGCTTGCATCAAGAATTGTTGAAATTTCATTAAATCCATTCTTCCCTCTATCCGTGAAATGTTTCCCGTGACATTGGCTGAAACATAATCCCTAAGCATGGTTGATCCACCCCCATACTTAATCGTTGGCGAGATGTTCATTTCCTGAAATTCTTTGCCCTTTTTTTCCTCCACATATACCTTTGATCATTGTGGCCAAAGAATTATATTTGAACTTCACCAGTCCAAAAGCATCAGGCTTGTTTAGATGTTCTTTTGCATACTTTTGACACTAACTTTTATGGGGAGGACACCTGAGAGGTTTTCTTCTTATGACTCTTCCATGAAGGTTTTAAGTATACAGGTATCTTTGAACAGTAAAACAATGTACCACCAACTGCAGAGTCTGCTAAATCTTACTAAAGGTCTTTTGCAGTCAAGCAGTGGGTTCTGATTTGCCTTTCTGTCAATCCTACGAGCAGCTCTCACAGATATTTTGCTTGGTCTTCCAGACCACCACTACCCTGCTTATGCTGTATAAATATTGTCTCTAGTAAAATTGCTACCTCTGCAACCTCTATAACACAGTGAAAATGCTGTTTAATTAAAAATATGTGAATAGGCATGAGAGAAATTGCACAGAGTCCAGAACATTTCCAAGAATTATCATAAAGGATTCTGCCATTTGAGTAATAGATATGAAACACTATTATTAAACCAAATGGTGCAAATCTTAACATATGAAAAGGAAGGTAGACCTTTCAAAATTATGTCCTCAGCCCTTGAAGGATATAATTATAGAATAGTAAAATCTGATTAGTCTGTTTAATTTGATTGACGCTGATTAAACATTTGATACACAATGATTAATTAACGATCAACGAGTCTCATGATAGTTTGGAAAAGAAGTTGTTTTTTTTTTCTAATCAAAAATAATATAGTTGTTTACAACATTGCTAGTCTGCATCGTTTAAAAAACTTCACTTCCATAACTTTTAGATTATGTACTTTTTATTGTGATGATAAAATATCAGGAACATTATGTGTATTGAGTTGATCTCATTTGGAAAATGTTTATTTGTACAGTTGAAGTCAAGGTTACAACTCAGCAAAACTCATAACAAAAGACTACATAATGTACCTTAGGAAACCCACAATTTAATTAAAAAAAAAGACTACTTAATGTCTGTCCCTTGGAAACTTACAATTTAAAGTAAAAACAAGTAATGTTTCCCTATAACAGAAGCATCCTGACACCTGGTGATTAAAGGAGTATTCTCAAGGTGTCTTTTAAGCAGTTCAGAGCACTGCAATCTTGTTATAGTTTTTTTCCTTGGGTTTTAGCAGGACTATCCTCCTTGATTGACAGCTCTGGTGAATAGAACTATAGTAGTAGTAGAATTATAAAGACCAGCACTAGTTCTGCATCCTGCAGTGGCCGATCAGGGATGCACATCACTGATCGGCCTCCGTACATTTGAAAACTCAAATTGCACTCCTTGCCTTCTGAGTCTTGCCGTGTGCCTGAACAGCTGATTACCACCACATATGAGGTATAGGCGTACTCAGGAAAAATTGCACAATAAATTGAATTTTGCATTTTTTCCTGATAACCTTGTGAAAAAAAGGCTACCTGGTTGAAGTAACAATTTTGTGGTAAAAAATATATATTTTCACAGCTCAACGTTATCAACTTCTGTGAGACTCACAGGGGTTAAAGGCGCTAACGAAACAGCTAGTTAAATTCCTTGAGGGGTCTAGTTTCCAAAATGGGGTCACTTGTGGGGGATGTACATATTTTAGGCACCTCAGAGGGCCTCCAAAACCGACATGGCATCCACTATTGAGTCCAGCTAATTTTGCTTTTAAAAATTTGAATGGCACTCCTTCCCTTCCTAGCCTTGCAATCCACCCAAACAAATGATTTCCACCACATATGAGGTATCAGCATACTCAAGAGAAATTACACATTAAACTTTATGGTGCATTTTTTCCTGATACGCTTGTGAAAAAAGGCTAACCGATTGAAGTAACTATATTGTGTGAAAAAAATAAATTATATTTTCACGACTAAACGTTATCCACTTCTGTGAGGCCTCCAAGAGTTCAAGGTGCTCACCAAGCATTTAAATAAATTCCTTGAGGGGTCTAGTTTCCAAAATTGGGTCACTTGTTGGGGAGCTCCATTGTTTAGGCAGCTTAGGGGGTCTACAAATGCAACATGGCGTCCGCTAATGAGTCCATCTAATTTTGCTTTCAAAATTGAAATGGCGCTCCTTCCCTTCCAAGCCCTGCCATCCACCCAAGCAATTGATTTCCATCACATATGAAATATTGGCGTACTCGGGACAAATTCCACAATACATTTTATGGCACATTTTTTATCTGATATCCTTATGAAAATGCAAAATTTTATGGCTAAAGTAACATTTTTGTGTAAAAAAAGGAAAATTTTGATTTTTTTCCTTCTACGTTGCTTTGGTTTCTGTGAAGAACCTATAGGGTTAACAAACTTCTTGGATGTGGTTTTGAGCAGAGTGAGGGGTGCAGTTTTTATAATGGTGTCACTTTTTGGTATTTTCTGTTGCCTAGGTCTCTCAAAGTCATTTTAAATGTGATGTGGTCCCTAAAAAAAAGGCTTTGCAAATTTTGTTGGAAAAATGAGAAATTGCTGATGAACTTTGAACCCTTCTATCTTCCTAACAAAAAAATTGTATCCAAAATTGTGCTGATGTAAAGTAGACATGTGGGAAATGTTATTTAGTAACTATTTTGTGTGACATATCTCTCGGATTTATGGGCATAAAATTTCAAAGGTTGAAAATTGCAAAATTTTCAAAATTTTTGCCAAATTCCCAACATTTTCAAAATTATACACAAAAAATAATGGCCTAAATTTACCACTATCTTGAAGTACAATATGTCTCGAAAAAACAATGTCAGGCTATGTACGCACGTTGCGTGTTATCATGTTTTTACGCTGCAGTAGCTGCGTCCCCAGCACAATCTATGAAGATTGTGCAAATTCCATTCGCACATTGCATTTTTGAACGCAGCGTTTCGGCTGCTGCCAAGACGCTGCGTTCTAAAAACCAACATGTCACTTCTTTTGTGCATTTTGGTTGCATTTTCGACCCTTTCTCTCTCTTTCTCTGTCTCTCAATATCGGTCTCTCTCTCTGTCTGTCTGTCGGTCTCTCTGTCTCTCTGTCAGTTGGTCTCTCTCTCTCTCTTTCTGTCGGTCTATCCCTCTCCTCCCCTCTCTCATACTCACTGATCACTGACCGATCACCGGCGCGGCGCTGCACGGCTGTCACACAGCGGCAGCTTCTCCATATTTTGAAAATGCCGGCCGCTCATTATTCCATCTCATATTCACTGCTTCCCCCGCCCACCAATACCTATGATTGGTTGCTTTCAGATGTGTCCCCATGCTGAGTGACAGCTGTCTCACTGCAACCAATCACAGCCGCCGGTGGGCGGGTCTATGTAGTGCAGTAAAATAAATAATTTAAAAAAATGGCGTGCGGTCCCCCCCAATTTTGATACCAGCCAAGATAAAGCCACACAGCTGAAGGCTGGTATTCTCAGGATGGGGAGCCCCACGTTATGGGGAACTCCCCAGCCTAAAAATATCAGCCAGCAGCCACCCGGAATTGCCGCATTGATTAGATGCGACAGTGCCGGGACTCTACCCGGCTCATCCAGAATTGCCCTGGTGCGGTGGCAATCTGGGTAATATGGAGTTAATGGTAGCCCATAGGTGTCACTAAGTCCTATATTAATCATTGCAGGCATCTATGAGACACCCCCAATGATTAACCTGTAAGTGAAAGTAAATAAACACATACACCCAAAAAAATCCTTTATTTGAAATAAAAGACAAAAAAACACCCTCGTTCACCACTTTATTAAAATCCCCAAACAACCCTCCAGGTCCGGCGTAATCCTCACGAGGTCCCATGACGTAACCAGCTCTGCTACATGAAGCTGACAGGAGTGGCCGTAGAACACAGCCGCTCCGGTCAGCTCCACGCAGAAACTGAAGTGAGTCGCACTGTCAGTGGAGATGTCACTCAGGTTACCCATGGCCACAGGTCTTGACTCGATGGAGGACTCGAGCTGGCCGCGGGTAACCTGACTGATGGCACTGCTGATCGTGCGGCTTACTTCAGTCACTCAGGAGATTTGTGCTCACCGGTGAGTCCTTCACCTGTGATCGCAAATCAAGCCGCGGCACATACACAGAGCCATGCGATCACAATGAAGTCAGGTGAAGTTCATCCGAGTACATTCTGATCGCTTGTGTTACGGGGGCTGTCTGATTATAAAAACCAAAGAGATATCAGACAGTCAGGGTCCACCGTGCAGAGACTCTGCTGCAGACTATGGCAGAGTGCAATACCTCTGTTAACTCACAGAAGGATATAATAAGTAAGTAAAGCAATTCCTCCCTTACTTGGAGGGTGTGTGGAATGATCTCTGTTAATAATCACAGAGACAAAGGCAATGTATGCGAAATGGCACCTACCTAGGTCCGCTCTTCTAGTGGTGCAAAAGAGACGAACAGCAGCGTAAGCCGCACAAAGCTCCTACCTGCGTTCGCTCCACTAGTGTGCGAGGACACGAACCACTAGATATGGCACCTGCCTAGGTCCGCTCTTCTAGTGGTGCAAAAGAGACGAACAGCAGCGTAAGCCGCACAAAGCTCCTACCTCTGTTCGCTCCCCTAGTGTGCGAGGATACGAACAACTGCCAGACGCAGTATAAGGAACGTTACCCTAGTGGCAACGTCCACCTACGAGTCGAATCACAAGGCCCAGCCAGACCATGTGCCTCAGGCACCTGCCTATGTCCGCTCCCCTAAGAGGTAAGGATACGGACAGCAGCCGAAGCTGTAAGGTATAAGAACGCTACCCTGCCGGTAGCGCTCACCTAGCATAGACAGAGAGATGCCTAGAGGAACGTGCACAGAGCGTCTTCTCTCATGCATGAACCAAGAGGACTGAGCGCCATGCGGCGTGCGTCAGGGTCTTATATAGACTCTGTGCCTCATCCAAGATGGAGGACACCAGAGCCAATCCGCTGCCAGAACGACAGGAGTGACGTCATGCTGGCCTATCACCGAGCAAGGCGTCACAAGCACATGACCAGCGACCAATCGGCATAGAAGGTGTCAGAGACATGTGACCTCGTGTCAGCGATGATGTCACCCGCACATGTGCAATGGCTCCAAGATAGGACTTAGTCTCCAGTGCTCGCACATGTGCAGTAGCAAGAAATCTGGACTTAGTCTCCAGCGCTCGCACATGTGCAGTAGCAAGAACTCTGGACATAGTCTCCAGTGCTCGCAGCAACCGTAACAGTACCTCCCCCTCAAGGGCCCCCCTCCCGGCGATGCAGGTAATCGGCAACTAAGTCGGGAGCATGGACAGCCTCCTCAGGCTCCCAAGAGCGATGTTCCGGGCCATAGCCCTCCCAATCTATCAAGAAGAACCTGCGCCCTCTAACCATCTTAGAACCAACTATGGCTCGTACCTCATAGCTAGAGCGAGAGGAATCAGAGGCAGGAGAGTGCACTTCACGAGCATGAGGTAAAATAGCCGGCTTTAGCAGTGAGACATGGAATTTGTCATGAATCCTAAGATGGACAGGTAACTTCAATTGGTAGACTACAGGATTTACCTGTCGAAGAACCTCATAAGGACCCAGGAAGCGAGGAGCAAATTTGACAGAGCTCACTCTAAGTCTCACGTGTTTTGCAGAGAGCCACACAAAGTCCCCTGGAGAAAAGACAGGAGCCGGGCGACGAAACCGATCGGACACCGTCTTCATACGGTCCTTAGCTGCTTGGATCGACTCTTGAGTCCGATCCCAAACCTCTCCGGCATTAGTTGCCCAGTCGGCCACAAGAGGAGGAGGTGCAGCAGCGGGAAACGGTACCGGTACCCTAGGGTGTTGCCCATTATTGAGTACGAACGGTGTCTGCCCAGTGGCCTCAGCCAGCGAATTGTTAAGGGCAAATTCTGCCCAGGGTAGGAGGGAGGACCAGTTATCGTGATTCTCAGCAACAAAGTGTCGAAGGTATATAATCATACATTGATTGGTACGTTCAACCAAACCATTGGTCTCCGGATGGTATGCCGAAGAGAGATTCAACTCAATTTGCAGAAGGCTACAAAGATCTCGCCAGAAACGGGAAGTAAATTGCGGGCCTCTATCACAAATGATACGATCTGGCATCCCGTGAAGCCTAAAGACATGCTTGAGGAATAGTTTGGCTAGTACCCTGGAAGATGGTATTCTCGATAACGGTACGAGATGAACCATCCGGGAGAAATGGTCCGTAATGACCCACACAAATCTATGTCCCTGTGAACATGGAAGATCACCCACAAAGTCCATGCCTACCACCTCCCATGGTCTATCTGGCACTGGTAAAGGATGCAAGAGCCCAGCCGGTCTCTGCCGTAATGGACGGTTGCGAGCACACGAGTAGCAGGAACCGACATATCTCTTGACGTGGCTGGCTAAGTGTGGCCACCAATACCACCTCTCCAGTAACTCTCGTGTCCGCCTAATACCAAAATGCCCACCCACCTTTGAGGTGTGGGCCCATGACAGTATATCATTCTGTCGATCAGGCGGAACAAAGGTCTTGCCCGGTGGGATTTGGTCTAACGTCACAGGGGAGAGCGTATGAAAAACCCTGGAGGGAAGGATAAGACGAGGTTCGTCAATCTCTTCCTGGGTAGAAAGCATAGAGCGAGACAGGGCGTCTGCCTTGTTATTCTTACTCCCAGACAGATAGTTGATGGAGAAGTGAAAGCGGGAGAAAAACAAGGACCAGCGGGCTTGGCGAGGATTCAGACGCTGAGCGGTTTGTAAGTACGTCAGATTCTTATGGTCTGTATAGACCTGGAAAGGATGTTTCGCTCCTTCCAGCAAGTGACGCCACTCCTCCAAGGCTAATCTCAAGGCAAGCAGTTCCCTATCCCCAATGGTATAGTTTCTCTCTGCCAGTGAAAAAGTTTTAGCAAAGAAGAAACACGGCCTTTTTCTACCTGCACCGTTCTTTTGATACAAGACCGCACCAGCACCCACTGAAGAGGCATCAACCTCTAAGAGGAAGGGCTTACTGTCATCGGGTCTTTGAAGAACGGGAGCAGTTGAAAAGTGTCTTTTTACTGCCTCAAAAGCCTGAGATGTCTCAGTAGACCAGGCTTTGGGATTAGCACCTTTCTTAGTCAAGGCCACCAAAGGGGCCACCAAAGTAGAAAAATGGGGTATGAACTGCCTGTAATAATTTATGAATCCTAAGAAGCGTTGCACCGCCTTCAAGGAATGAGGTTCGGACCATTGCAGGACAGCAGAGAGCTTCGCAGGATCCATAGCCAGGCCCTCTTGTGAGATAATGTAACCCAAAAAAGGCAATGAGGACTGCTCGAATACACATTTCTCGAGTTTAGCAAACAATGAGTGCTCCCTTAAACGGGAAAGGACACGAACGACATCCTGACGATGAGTCTCCAGATCAGGAGAAAAAATCAGGATGTCGTCCAGATACACCACTACTGAGGATAACAGTAAATCCCTGAACACATCGTTTACGAAGTCCTGAAATACTGCGGGTGCATTACATAACCCAAAAGGCATGACGAGGTATTCATAGTGACCGTCTCGGGTGTTAAAAGCGGTCTTCCATTCGTCACCCTTTCGAATTCGTACCAAGTTATATGCACCCCGCAGATCCAACTTCGTAAAAACTTGAGCTCCTCTCAGTCTGTCAAAGAGCTCCGAAATTAAAGGTAATGGGTATTTGTTCTTTATTGTGATTGCGTTGAGACCCCTGTAATCTATGCAGGGACGCAAATCACCCTCTTTCTTCCGAACAAAGAAAAACCCAGCTCCCGCGGGAGAGACAGACTTACGAATGAACCCCTTCTCTAAACTCTCTCTTATATAGGTCGACATGGCCTCCGACTCAGGTATCGACAGGGGGTAAACCCTGCCTTTAGGTGGAACCGAACCTGGGATAAGGTCTATGGCACGGTCATACGGCCTATGGGGTGGAAGAACCTCAGCACCCTGTTTGGAGAACACGTCAGAGAAATCCAAATAGGGTGTAGGTATGGGAGAGAGATCAGTTGATGCAACCGCAACGACCTTAGGTGGTAAGGGAAGACATCGGGACTGACATTTCGAACCCCAACTAATAATGCTGTCAGACTCCCAGTCAATGTGAGGAGCATGAGTCCAAAGCCATGGAAGACCCAGAAGAATGTCGTCTATACCCTCAGGCAAAACAAGAAAAGAAATCTCCTCTATGTGACCCTGAGACAGGGAAAGGCGCAAGGGAACTGTCCTCAATGTAATGGAGTCAGACAACATAGTTCCATTAACAACACGGACAGGAATAGGCGCCTCTAACATGATAGAGGGAATATTGTGTCCCTTTACAAATCCTGAGGACACAAAAGTCCCGTCAGCTCCGGAATCCACAAAAGCCATAATAGGCCATGTATTCTCAGATAACGAGAGCTGACCTGGGATACAACACTTAGAGGGTGCAGAAGACGTCTCTAGTAACCCCCCTCTAATGGTTACTAGGCCAGGGAGTTTCCCTGATGACTAGGACACTTGTTGGCATAGTGCCCAGCCTGACGACATACGTAACATATAGGAGGACCAGACTTGCGTAGTCTGGAGAACGTATGACCTAACTCCATAGGAGTGGGAGATGTTTCAGATGCTGAGGAAGATGGTAGTGGACCCTCAACAACTGGAATAACCCGATGCTTAGGGCGTGAGGAAGAGACCTCGAGTCTACGTTCCTTATGGCGTACATCGATCCTCGTTGCTACTGTGATCAAGTCCTCCAGAGAAGCAGGGACCTCACGAGTAGCAAGAGCATCCTTGACATAGCCTGCCAACCCTCTCCAGAAGATAGGAATCAACACCTTCTCTGGCCAATCTAGTTCTGCCACCAGAGTTCTAAAAGCAATGGCATAAGAACTAGTGGATAACGAACCCTGAGATAGATCTAACAGTCTCAGGGCCGCATCATGGGTAACCTGCGGACCCATGAATACCGCCTTAAGAGCATCAAGAAAGTCTTGATGTCTCAGAGTAACCACATCAGAGCGCTCCCATAAGGGAGTCGCCCATTCTAAGGCTTTGTCCTGAAGTAAGGAGATGATAAAGCCTACTCTGGACCTCTCCGTAGAGAAGCGAGAAGAGTTGACCTCTAGGTGTATCTGACACTGACTAATGAAACCACGACATGATCTGGCATCGCCAGAATATCTGTTTGGCAGAGCAAGTCGAGGATCATGTGCAGCTGTCACCATGGTCTGAGGTTTATCCTCTATACTCTTGAGCCGTGACTCAAGTACTTGTATGTAACGGTGTAACTGCTGATATTCTGCCATAACTGCCAGAGCCTTGGCTCAGTCCTAATGTTACGGGGGCTGTCTGATTATAAAAACCAAAGAGATATCAGACAGTCAGGGTCCACCGTGCAGAGACTCTGCTGCAGACTATGGCAGAGTGCAATACCTCTGTTAACTCACAGAAGGATATAATAAGTAAGTAAAGCAATTCCTCCCTTACTTGTAGGGTGTGTGGAATGATCTCTGTTAATAATCACAGAGACAAAGGCAATGTATGCGAAATGGCACCTACCTAGGTCCGCTCTTCTAGTGGTGCAAAAGAGACGAACAGCAGCGTAAGCCGCACAAAGCTCCTACCTGCGTTCGCTCCACTAGTGTGCGAGGACACGAACCACTAGATATGGCACCTGCCTAGGTCCGCTCTTCTAGTGGTGCAAAAGAGACGAACAGCAGCGTAAGCCGCACAAAGCTCCTACCTCTGTTCGCTCCCCTAGTGTGCGAGGATACGAACAACTGCCAGACGCAGTATAAGGAACGTTACCCTAGCGGCAACGTCCACCTACGAGTCGAATCACAAGGCCCAGCCAGACCATGTGCCTCAGGCACCTGCCTATGTCCGCTCCCCTAAGAGGTAAGGATACGGACAGCAGCCGAAGCTGTAAGGTATAAGAACGCTACCCTGCCGGTAGCGCTCACCTAGCATAGACAGAGAGATGCCTAGAGGAACGTGCACAGAGCGTCTACTCTCATGCATGAACCAAGAGGACTGAGCGCCATGCGGCGTGCGTCAGGGTCTTATATAGACTCTGTGCCTCATCCAAGATGGAGGACACCAGAGCCAATCCGCTGCCAGAACGACAGGAGTGACGTCATGCTGGCCTATCACCGAGCAAGGCGTCACAAGCACATGACCAGCGACCAATCGGCATAGAAGGTGTCAGAGACATGTGACCTCGTGTCAGCGATGATGTCACCCGCACATGTGCAATGGCTCCAAGATAGGACTTAGTCTCCAGCGCTCGCACATGTGCAGTAGCAAGAAATCTGGACTTAGTCTCCAGCGCTCGCACATGTGCAGTAGCAAGAACTCTGGACATAGTCTCCAGTGCTCGCAGCAACCGTAACAGCGTGGCACTGTGTCAAAGCCAGCCATGCTCTTTTTGACAGTGCGGTTCCACTCAGCTCTGCTGCAAGTCTATGGGGATGCAGCAGAGTCGAGTGGGACCTCACTGTCAAAAAAGTGCGTTCTGGATGCTTTTCCCATTCTGTCTATGGCAGAGCAAGCATCCAGAACGCATGAATTCAGCAAGAATTCTGCAGTAACAATGCGTCTCAGAACGCAGCTTTTTGGTTGCGTTCTGAGACGCACATGCAGTGACTTACACGCTGTGGAATAGAACGCAACGTGCACACAGCCTCAGAATCACTGGGATCTTTTGAATTGTTTCAGAGTTATAACTTGTCAAAGGGACACTGGTCAGAATTGCATAAAAATGGCATGTTCATTAGTTACATACAGGTGGACTCAATTTACTAATTAGGTGACTTCTGAAGGCAATTGGTGACTCAGGATTTCATTTAGGTTTTTAGCTATATCAGACTAGAGGGGGCTGAATACAAATGTAGGTCACAATTTTCAGATTTATGTTTTGGGAATGAATACAAATGCGTGTCATTATTTTCAGGTTTACATTTTTTAAATATTTTTAAAACAACATGTATCATTTCCTTTACACTTCACACATACTACTTTAGGCCTGAAACACACATCCGTGAAACACGTGCGTGTTTGGTCCGTTTCCGTGTATACTGGAGACACGGCCAAACGTGCACCAATGTTACTATATCTCAGCGGTTACAATTGCGTTTTTGGTTATGTTCGTGAGTCCGTCTCCGTGATGCGTTTTTTGGTCCGTGTCTCACGCCAGCATGTCCGTTTTCTGCACGCAACACGCAGCACGGACCCAATGAAAGTCAATGGGTCTGTGCGCACGTCCGAGTGACACGGACGCATCTCTGTTTGCTCCCTGTACGTTTTGTGCTTTTTTCATGTGATGTCGGTCTTTTTTCTTTTTCTGTTTCGTTCTCTCCCTCAGCCCGTCGGTCGGTCTCTATGTCTGTCGGTCGGTCTCTCTGTCTTATCTGTCCCTCTAGCTGTCTGTCGGTCAGTTCCCCCCCCTCTCTCATACTTACCGTTCCCCGATCTCCGGCGCGGCGCTGCACGGCTGTTATAATAACTCCGGCGGCTTTTACTATTTTGAAAAAGCCGGCCGCCCATTAATCAATCTTGTATTCCCTGCTTTCCCCGCCCACCGGCGCCTGTGATTGGTTGCAGTCACACACGCCCACCACGCTGAGTGACAGCTGTCTCACTGCACCCAATCACAGCAGCCGGTGGGCGTGTCTATACTGTGCAGTGAAATAAATAAATAAATAATTAAAAAAAACGGCGTGCGGTCCCCCCCCATTTTAATACCAGCCAGATAAAGCCATACGGCTGAAGGCTGGTATTCTCAGGATGGGGAGCTCCACATTATGGGGAGCCCCCCACCCTAACAATATCAGTCAGCAGCCGCCCGGAATTGCCGCATACATTATATGCGACAGTTCTGGGGCTGTACCCGGCTCTTCCCGATTTACCCTGGTGCGTTGGCAAATCGGGGTAATAAGGAGTTATTGGCAGCACATAGCTGCCAATAAGTCCTAGATTAATCATGTCAGGCGTCTCCCCGAGATTCCTTCCATGATTAATCTGTAAGTGACAGTAAAAAACACACACACCCGAAAAATCCTTTATTAGAAATAAAAAACACAAACAAATTCCCTAATTACCAATTTATTAACCCCGACAAACCCTCCATGTCCAGCGTAATCCACGGACCTCCAGCGTCGCTTCCAGCTCTGCTGCATGGAGGTGACAGGAGCAGCAGAATACACCGCCGCTCCGGTCACCTACACACAGCTAATGAGATGAGTAGCGCGATCAGCTGCTGTCAGTCAGGTAACTCGCGGCCACCGCTGGATCCGGTGGCCGCGGGTAACCTCAGTGACAGCAGCTGATCGCGCTACTCACCTCATTAGCTGCGTGGAGGTGACCGGCCAGATGTCACTGTGACACACAGTGTCACACAGCTGTCACTCAGCGTGGTGGGCGTGTGTGACTGCAACCAATCACAGGCGCCGGTGGGCGGGGAAAGCAGGGAATACGAGATTGTTTAATGAGCGGCCGGCTTTTTCAAATTAGAAAAAGCCGCAGGAACAGTGTGAACGCCGTGCAGCGCCGGTGATCGGGGAACGGTGAGTATGAGAGAGGGGGGGACACTTTAGTCACTCGGGGGATTAGCGGTCACCGGTGAATTCTTCACAGGTGACCGCTAATAAGTAAACGGCACAAAGACAGAGCCGCGGCATGAGAATGAAGTTGGGTGAAGTTCACCCGAGTTCATTCTCATCCCGCTACTCTGTCTTCCGACATGTAGTAACGACATTTTGCATCACACACGTACATTTCACACGGACAACACACACACATGTCAGTTATTTCACTCACGCACACACGGACATTCCACACGCACATACGGCTAGCATACGGGATACACACGCAGGCTACACATACCATAAAAACGGACCTAAAAAACGGAAAACGGACCCGAAAAACGGCCCGTTTTACACGGACGTGGTTTTCACGGATGTGTGGCGGAGGCCTTATGTTGATATATCACATTGAATCCCATTAATATACATTGAGGTTCGTGGGTGTAACTTGAAAAAAATGTGGAAAAGTTTGATGTATACTTTTTAAGGCACTGATAATCCACTGTTTTTACAATACTTTTATAATGACTTACACTTTGTTGATAGTAATATTTTACAAATGTACAGGTTGTAATATCTTCTTTGCTATATAAATATTTGATAAACCTGCTGTTTACTAATTGTGTAGTCTAGACGGAAATAGAAATAGAGTAATGAAGCTTATGAGACTCACATTCATTACCACTATGAAAATCTAGCATTGCAATACAACATCCAAGAAGCCAGAAAACATTTCATTTTCAACTTCAGTACATTTAAATTATTAATATCTATGGCTGAAGAGCAAGTTAATACCAACTTGGAAATGGCAGGCTTAACTTTTTCCTGCAATTATTTAAATCGCAAAGGCAATTAACCTTTATATTATATCATCATCTTAGAAGTACAAGTACATACAGTCCAATAAGCTATATCATTAACCCTAGTCAAAAATTTCAAGGAAATGTCATCTAGATGTATCATTTCACTCTATGATCATGATTATATAGTTCATCGATGATTCAATACAGATAACTAGTGTTGTAGTTGCACAGACTGTGTTATTTAGTGTTTCATTGTAAACCTATATCTACACTCCAACATTGATATTACAAGACCACAAAAGGAAAGTCATGGAACTATGCAAATCACAGAATTGATGGATGTGATAATAATATTCAAATCATGAAAAAATTGAGGCAAAATTTTCAAAAACACCTCAATTTATTCAATAATGTGTATGAGAACCAGTAACAGAAATGCAAGCACATACAAGTGCATCTCAATAAATTAGAATATCATAAAAAATTTAATTTATTTCAGTTATTCAATACAAAAAGGAAAACACATATATTATATAGAGTCATTACAAACAGAGGGATCTATGTCAAGTGTTTATTTCTGTTAATGTTGATGATTATGGCTTACAGCCAATAAAAACCCAAAAGTCATTATCTCACAGAAAATTAGAATACTATATAAGACCAACTGAAAAAAATGATTTTAAACTTTAAAATGTTGTCCTATGCAAATGCACTCAATATTTTGGTTGAGGCTCCTTTTGCATGAATTACTGCATCAATGCGGAGTGGCATGGAGGCGATCAGCCTGTGGCACTGCTGAGGTGTTATGGAAGCTCAGGTTGCTTTGATAGCAGCCTTCAGCTTGTCTGCATTGTTTGGTCTGGAGTCTCTCACTTCCTCTTGACAATACCCCATAGATTCTCTATGGGGTTTAGGTCAGGCGAGTTTGCTGGCCAATCAAGCACAGTGCTACTATGGTTATTAAACCAAGTATTGACATGTTTGGCAGTGTGGACAGGTGCCAAGTCCTGCTGGAAAATAAAATTTCCATCTCCAAAAAGCTTCTCAGCAGAGGGAAGCATGAAGTGCTCTAAAATTTCCCCTGGTAGACAGCTGTGCTTACTTTGGTCTTAATAAAACACAGTGGACCTACACCAGCAGATAACATGGCCCCCCCAAATCATCACTGATTGTGGAAATTTCACATTAGAACTCGAGCAGCTTGGGTTGTGGCCTCTCCACTCTTCCTCCAGACTCTGGGACCTTGATTTCCAAATGAAATGCAAAATTGACTTTCATCTGAAACCACACCTTGTACCACCGAGTAACAGTCCAGTTCTTTTTCTCCTTGGCCCAGATAAGACGCTTCTGGTGTTGTCTATTGGTCATGAGTGGCTTGACACAAAGAATGGGACAGTTGTAGCCAATGTCCTGGATATATCTGTCTGTGGTGGCTCTTGAAGCACTGAGTTCAGCAGCTGTTCACTCCTTGTGAATCTCCCCCAAATTTTTGAATGGCCTTTTCTGAACAATCCTATCAAGGCTATGGTTATCCCGGTTGCTTGTGCACATTTTTTTACAATCCTTTTTCCTTCCACTCAAAGTTACATTATTATGCTTGAATATAGCACTTGGTGAACAGGCAGCTTCTTTAGCAATGACCTTTTGTGGCTTACCCTCCTTGTGGCTTCTGTCAATGACTGCCTTCAGGACATCTGTCAAGTCAGCAGTCTTCCCCATGATTGTGTAGCCTACTGAACCAGACTAAGGGACCATTTTAAATGCTTAGAAAGCCTTTGCAAGTGTTTTGTGGAAATTATTATAATTTTTTGAGATAATGACTTTTGTTTTGTTTTTTGGCTGTAAGCCACAATCATCAACATTAAGAGAAATAAACACTTGAAATACCGTATTTTTCGGACCATAAGACGCACTTTTTTCCCTTCAAATTTGGGAGGAAAGTTTGGGGTGCGTCTTATGGTCTGAAGCTGCGGGGTAGAGAGCTGTGGGGAGTCAGCGCTATGCAGTGGGATCACAGGAGGCAGGGATGGTCTCTGCTGCAGGAAGCCGGCGCAGGAGAAACCAAGTGTGCCCGCTGCTTAAAGTAAAGGAATATTCATTAGCTGCTCCCCGCCCACCTCTCTCTGCAGACTGCGGGAGTGAGGAGCAGCAAATCAATAGTTTAATGTAAACAGCGGTCACACGTGGGAGCTCCAGACGCCAGCTTCCTGCAGCCGCTGGGGAGACTGTGGCCGCTGTTTAGGAGGCAGGAGCAGGGGGCCGCTGCAGTTATGTCTGGCCCGGGGGAACTGCACATCACTGCAGAGTCCCAGCCAGAGCACGGCATACCTTCACAGCACAGCCGCAGTCTCTGTGCTGAGGGCTCAAATTACTTTCACTTTGCTCCTGCCTCTGCTCAGTCTCCCGTAGCTGACAAGGACCTACAGTGATGTAATGCAGAGGGGTGGACCAGAGCAGCACAGAACAGCACAGTCCCCTGCCTCTTCATTACATCACTGCAGGTCCTCTTCAGTTTTGGGAGACTTTGTAATGCCAGGACCAAACTGAAGCATGGTGAGCAATGCATCACATCAGTAAAAGAAAGGCGATAAAGGCATTACTGTACACCTGGATGGGGTTGGATCATATATATATATATATATATATACACACACACACAATATACACACATACACACACTATATAACTATACACACAACATAACTATATACACACACACACACACATACACAATATAACTATATATACACACACACACACACACACACACAATATAACTATACACACACACACAATATAACTATATACACACACATACACACACACACACACACACACACACACACACCAGATTGGAGGATCACACATTTAATGATGGGGAACATACATAGTCCACGATGGGGGCCATATATACCTGGAAGGTACCCAGAATGGAGGATATGAGGACAGAATTTGGGGATATTATTACCTCAGTAACACTGTCAGCAGTAAAATACCAGTGTGTCATAACCACATTCTTTTATTTTAATTTTATTTTTTTTTCTATTTTTTCCTCCTCTAAAACAAGGGTGCGTCTTATAGTCCGGTGCGTCTTATAGTCCGTTTGTAATAACTATATAATATATGCGTTTCTCTTTTTGTATTGAATTACTGAAATAAATAAACTTTCTGATGATTCTAAACTTTCTAATTTATTAACATGTACCTGTATGTAAGAAAGTGGATTGGGTTCTTTCCCTTAATGTGAATTGCATCATGCATCCTTTGCAAATATTGTTTTATGCGAACTGTGATGTATTGTAATGTAATGTAACATACAATGTATAGTAAGGTTTTATGTGGTAATGTATTGCATAGTACTTGTATAGGAATTTACCAGACTATAAGGTAAGCAATAGTTAAGTGTTCGGAGTAACCCACAGTGGGAGGGGTTAGTTTACAGGGTAAGAGACAATTCTTTCTAGAAAGGTTTGTAAAGACCCAGCAAGTGACAGATATATAGTCTTTAGGTCGTCAAGGCTGCATGCAGTGGGTGACTTGTGGCAAATGGAGGAAGGAGACCGGAATGGAGACAGCATGATTCCTGAGTGTTGACTGAGACACAGAGCAAAATCAGTAATGAGGCTAGAGAATGACCATCAAATCGAACACCCACAGACAATAGGAGCCAAAGGATAGCACTCTAGTAGCCAGGACCATAACTGTCAAGTAAACTGGTTAATACTAACTGGGGAGTGAACAAAGTTGGCTTACGCTGGCGGATTCTAGCCCTGATCCCCTTCGACTATGAGGAGAAAAGATGTGCAATATGGAAAAGTCAATGAGTGCAATTCTCTACTCTGACTATAGTGACAGAACTCTCAAACTGCTTCTCTACTAGGAGACTGGACGTGGATCTGCTTGATGTTAAACTTAGCGTAATGAGTTGGACTGTAGCATTAGGCAGGTTTGTGCTGGGACTTACTTATAGGACAGGTAAGATCGGACACATAGAAATAAGAGAGGGGAAAGAAAAGAAGCACACAATATTAGAAACCAGAAGGTAATAATAACATGTGCAGAGCAGCTGTGCAAAGAATACATTCACCTTATTCACCTAAAGTATATGGCAGACTAAGGAAATTCTTACAGTATATATATACTCCTCTACTGAAATTGTGAAACTGCAACACCAAGACGAAAGAGTCGTGGAATTAAACATGTCACAGGATAGATGGACATGTCAATGATTTTCAAATTATAAAAAAATTGAAAAAAATTGTAGAAACAACTTTTAAGATTTTTTAAGATGGTGCACTGTGGTGCAGCTCCAAAAGAGAACTCCACCCATGGTGGTCATTGGAGAAGCAGAAGGGAGCGAAGATCTGTCCTGGCCTTTCAAAGCTATGCTTATTGTAGGAAGTGACAGGCCTGGAAATGCCAGCCCATGTCGACGAGTGTCTGCCACAATCGAACAAAGTGGAAGGAGAAGATCCATGCTTTGCAAGTTGAAAGGATGGAAGTGGGCGGAAACCTGGAGAATGTGGGATGGCCAGCTGGAAAAGACCCCACCCTGTTGGAGTTGGAGCAGTACAACTGGCCATGAAGGGATACATGGAACGGCACCATTTTGTGGAAAGAAGGAAAGAATAATGGAGTAGTGAAGGTCTTGGAAAGAGCACACTGGGTTCTGGTATGGCGTACCAAATCAATGAGGAACATGGAGCAGTGAGTGACAGCTCATGGCCAATAGAAGGCAGTGTGGCTGGGTAATTTGGCGGAGAAGGTTGTCCAGTCCCCTGAGTTTGATTTAGAAGCCGGGTCCTATACTCCAAGACAGTATTTGTTTGTAGATGGCCCGAACAACTGAAATCGTAGTTGATTCATCATATGGTGGGTTCCCGTCAGCCCCACCAAAGACCTCATCCCTTGTCCAGACTCTGCAGCCATCAGAAGTCCAAATCTCAAGAGACACCTCTACTCCCATAGCAAAGCCCCTTACCACAGATTAAATATGAATCACAGCTGTCATCAGGGACAAGATTGAAAGAGAAGAATGGTTGCTGGTCCAGATCTACAAACCTGAGGAAGAGATAGAATAGCTGATCACCTGGGGCATGTCATGTACTTTGACCATGGACACGATGTCACAAGCAGGAGTACAGGGGCTCCTCGTCTGTCATCAGGAGCTGTTCCTCCCCATACCCAAGGTAGCTCAGTCTGGTCTCCAGGACCAGGACTTTTTGGATTTCTGACACTGTGTCAAAAAGAGCTTGCTGAGCATGTGCGGGACTCCTACGGGTCTTTTGCTATTATCTGAGCATGTCAGTGATGTGGCAAGTTTCTATTGGCCACAGTGACATCATCAGTGACCTGGCAAGTTACTATTGTCCGTGGTGATATCATCAGTGGCGTGGCAAGTTTCTATTGGCTGTGGTGACATCATCAGTGACGTGGCAAGTTTCTATTGGCCGTGGTGACATCCTTAGTGACGTGTAAGGCTCTTATTAGCCAAAGGGGCTGGCTGCATGTGGTTCCTCCATTTTGTGGGTGGTACAGAGGTAATAACTAGTGCTGACGCCCACATTGAGGTGCACACTCGTCTTTGTGTGTGCAGAACACACAGCTACCTTAGATAGGAATACGCAGCAAAGTCCTACTGGACTAATTGAGGGTCAGTAGGCAGGTTAGGGTGAGGCGTCGTGGTCACATCTAGACCGAGTTGAGGTTAGAAGCCGGCTAGGCTGGGTTCCAGGAATATGGGGCTTGTGCCGCTAAGTGACCGGTGGTTAACCGGCTATACCCTAAGACAACCCGATATAGGGACAATACCCTACACGCTCACCTCTGCATATAAGCAGAGCGTATTCCACTGGAACACAGGTAGTGTCTGCATTTACATCCTTATCCATACTGTGTATGCTGTATATATATATATATATATATATATATATATATATATACTACTGTGAGGATACAGGAGAGCATAGCGCCTTTGCTGGTCCCGTGAATAAACCGGTCCAGTCCTTAATATATTAAGTCCCTTATCTGGTTCTGTCTCTAAACAGGGATCAGTCCTTTATTCATTATTACTAGGGATGAGTGAATGTATTCGCCACTATTTGGTATCCGACGGATAATAGGCTATTCGCACCATTCGGTAGCCGACGAATAAAACAGCATCCGCTTCATTACTTTCAGTTTCGTTTCTGACTTCCTGGTGCCTGTTTTTCAGCCAGTGAACATTTTTGATGTTGCTTGCCCTCACAGTAACGCCGCAGCCATCTTTGTTGTGGTGTTACTGTGATTGGCTTGGCCGCACAGCGTCATAGGAGTAAAATATAAGCCAGCGGCCATTATGTGAACACGCAGTCATTGGGGAGCTGGCGGTGTAGATAGACTGTATTGTGTGCGGGAGAGCATTCGGAGATCCAACTAATAAATAGTCCTTCTTAGGGCTGAAGACAGTTTCCAGTAGCTGCTAGCAGCTCCATAAATCGCCAGACCGCAAATCTGTGAATACGGACCCAGCTATAGGGCCAGTAACAATGCAGTAACTTGTAAGTGATAGCGTTCATGCAGCAAACTCCTAAATAGTCCTTCTAAGGGCTGAAGCCAGTAGTCAGTAGCTGCTAACAGCTCCATAAATCGCAAGGCTGCAAAACAGTGAATGCGGACTCAGCTATAGGGCCAGTCTTAGTGCTTTGTTAGGTGAAAGCAATCCATCTTTAAAGAAAAAAAAATTCCTCTTATTAGTGCTGCATACAGTATGTTAGTGCAGTGTCTGATATAGGGAGAGCTTTTTCAGAGGCAGGGAGAGATTTAAAGCTGTCCTGACATCTGCTACTAATTAATCAACAATCCCAGCACTGCTACATCCATTGTGTCTCTTCTACTAGGGATAGGTATTGCAAATTCCTAAAAAAGGTCCCAAAATTTACAAAACAACGTATTCAGGTGTAATGTAGTGCCTCAATTCATACCAGCACAGTTGCGTCCTTGTGTTGGCTTCATAGCTTACATAAATTCCATAGTACCCTACTGCTAAAAAAACCTAGTGTAAATGTAAAAAAAAAGACCCCAAAAAATTGATGTCACGGCCTGTAGTTTTGCCTGAATTCCAAATACCGTCATAGCACAAACCTAGCATCCTGGTGTTTCATTCATATCTTACAAAACCAAGATAGTGGCCTGCTGTTACTAAAACACAGTGTCAGTGTTACAAAATTTTACTTAACCCCTTAACGACCGCGGGCAGTAAAATTACGTCCTAAATGTCATAATGTTACTGCCCGCGGTCCTCCGGTGGCAGCATACCACGATCGGTGCACATCTCAGCTGATTTTCACAGCTGAGATGTGTGCCTGCTAGACACGAGCAGAATCGTTATCTGCTCGTGACGATCAACCCCTTAAATGGCGCTGTCAATACGTGACAGCGCCATTATAAGCGCGATCGTGGTAAACATTTACTTACCGCCCGATACCGGAAGTCACGTGACGCGATCACGTGACTTCCGATAGTTGTCATGGTAGCACAGGGTCATGTGATGACCCCTGTACTACACATGACTTGCTTTCACTTTCGCTGTGCCTGCTGCACAGCAAAAGAGAAAGAGAGAGTATCTGCTGTTTACAGCTGTGTAGCTGTGATCAGCAGATACTGCAGAGCCATCGGATTGCTGATAGCAATAGCCCCCTAGGGGGACTAGTAAAATAAAAAAAAAAGTTAAAAAAAGTTTTAAAAAATTTAAAAAAAAAACCAAAAAAACCTAAAAGTTTAAATCACCCCCCATTCGCCCCATTGAAAATTAAAGGGTTAAAAAAATAAAAAATATACACACTTTTGGTATCTCCGCGTTCAGAAACGCCCGATCTATCAAAATATAAAATCAATTAATCTGGTCAGTATACGGCGTAGCGGCAAAAAAATTCCAAACGCCAAAACGACGGTTTTTTGTCGCCACAACTTTTGCGCAAAATGCAATAAGAGGCGATCAAAACGTAGCATCTGCGCAAAAATGGTAATGTTAAAAACGTCAGCTCGAGACGCAAAAAATAAGCCGTCACTGAGCCATAGATCCGAAAAATGAGAACGCTACGGGTCACGGAATATGGCGTAAAACGTGATTGGTCCATTTTCCACAAACCGTCAACTTCGAATCAGATACCGGTTGGGGAAACTATGACAAGGAGGGAACACTTAAGTAAGATAGTGAGGGACTATGTAGGTGACCATATCAGCGTGCTTTAAGAGTCTACAGTTCCATTTAACTATTGGGTTTCCAAGCTCAACACTTGGCCAGACCTCGCCTTATACGATTTGGAAGTGCTAGCTTGCCCTGCTGTGAGTGTGTTGTCTGAGCGTGTTTTCAGGTCAGCGGGGCCAATAATAACAGATACTCACACACAACTATCCACGGAAAATGCAGACAGTTTGACGATGATCAATATTAACCATAGATTGATTGCCCCAGAGTATCTCAGGCTGCCTGTTAACAATACCCAATAATAACTGTAGCCCCAAAATTTGTATTTCTTAAGTTTAAATAAGTTCCATCGTTTCTCATGACTAATTTAACTTGTTATGCTGCAGCGATTTAATTGCTCGGCTCAATCACCCAGGGCAATATTTTTCAAGCATTTGAACATTATGCACTGGCACAATCACTGTCAAGGGTACACTGTCTATAACAATTAGTCAGGCAGTCTCTATTTGTGTTCTTTATTCATGCTATGCTCCACAGTGTGTTATACATGGCCCCCTGTGGAATCAGAATTTTTTTTAACTCCTTGGCATGTTAAGCACTGTTGCAAATCCTCCCAATATTTTTTAAAAGAAGCAGTTGGGAGTACCTTCTGATGCAGTGCTCCATGGTGTCTGAACCTTTCTCCACTGGGGAAACTGAATTTTTTTAAATCCTCGGTGTTAGCTAGTGGAATAAAGCCTGAGTTCCAAAGTGAAACAACTGCCACTTCCACGGTGCTGCATGCGTCACAAACTGCGGTCTAGGAAGCAGGTGATGATGCCTCCTGCTCCCAACCTGCTTTTGGCCAGATGCAATTATCATCAACGACATCAGCTTCGATGTCCCAGTGTGGCTTTCATTTGTCCATAAAACAGACATTACTGTATAAGTGTGGATTTGGCCCACTGAGACTCTTTCGCCCAGGGCCCACAAAAACCTGGAGCCGGCCCTGTGAGGAGGTGTTGTGAGAGTAGGAGACACTGAAAGTTCAGTTGGTTAGGTATGAAGGGATCCAAGAGAGGGCCATTTCTGTGATGCCCAGAATGAAGAATATATGTAATAGGAGGGGGTGGTCTACTGTGTTGAAGGCAGAGGACAGGTGCGGGAGGAGAAGGACCGAGTAGTGTCGCTTGGCTTTGGCAGTTAATAGGTCATTGGTGACTTTAGTTAGGGTAGTTTCAGTAGAGTGGTGCGGTCGGAAGCCAGATTGTAGCTGGTCAAAGAGGGAGCAGGAGGAGAGGTATGAGGACAGTTTAAGATGAATACGCTTTTCCAGTAGTTCTGAGGCATAGGGGAGAAGGGATATGGGGCAATGGCTAGACAGAGGATGGGTCAAGAGAGGGCATTTTAAGGATGGATAATTGGAATAGAATTTGAATAGAGAGCCACTGGAGCCGATGGTGTTGTGGAGGAAGAGGGCAAGGCCAACACCCAAATAGCCATGTTGGCAATAGCACTGTAAAGTGTTATGGAGCACGTATTCCAACTTTCACACTAATGACATAGGGGATGCAGAAAACTATAAATGAATGCCGTCCCTCCCCAATGTATGTTACAGGGCTCACCTGAGGGCCCTAAGAAGTCTGAGATTTGAGGACAGCCAGTGGCATTTGAATAGAGGACCACTGGAGCCGGTGGTGTTGGTGGAGGAGGAGGGCAAGGCCAACATCCCAATGGGCACATTGTTGCTGACCTTTTAAAGTACTGTCAAATATGTCCCAAACAAGGAGGTATGAGACAGACACCAATATAATGTATAAGTTAGTGCCCTTTCTAATCGAAAAAGGGAGAAAAATGTAAAAAACGAAACGTGTGAACATATGCTAAAGTGCTTTTTTTTAGGTCGGGGCTTGATTTTACATTTTATTAAAGTGATTAGGAACTACAAACTGTTTCTGATCAATTTCCCCTCTTTTACTTTGGTTTGAGAGCTGTTTTAGCGATTACGTAAAACCCGCGTGCTGCTCTGAGCACCTTATTCCAAGACACAAAAAAAATGCAGTCACACACCTTCTACAGGCTGTGCCCATACTGTTTCTGCCTTTTCCCATCCATTTCATCCTTTTCCTCAGCCACCACAGCTCGCCGTTAGGTCCAACATGAAATCATTCGGGTTTCCCATAGACTTACATTGCACATAGTCGAATAGTGGCGACCTATTCGTCGGATATCCCCGAAGTCGAATATTTTGGTGTTCGATCATCCCTAATTATTATCTATGTTTGAGGTTTTTTGTGGTGTGTATATTTCTGTATATCGGGGGCACTCTTTCCCTTCCATTTTTTATGTGCTTTTAACATTTTCTGCATTATTAAAATATTTTCACTTTGTGCATACAACTCAGGTTGTCTGTATCCTCATCAGTCTGAATTTCCAGTATATCATTATTAGAGATGAGCCACCCCCCCTAGAGTTCGAGTTCGGTTCGTCGAACGGTTCCCCGTTCAACGAACCGTTCGACGAACCTCTCGAACTCCATTGAAAACAATGGGAGACAATCACAAACACCTAAAAACACCTTGAAAACACTGTCAAAGTTGTCCAAAAGGTGCGAAACAACTCCCAAGACAACACAAACACATGGGAAAGTGACAAGGACAAAAACCCATGCGAAAACTAAACAGCTGGACGAGGAAAAACAGAAGGAGACACAGATATAGGCAGGCTCGGTCTGGCCCACCGGGGTACCGGGAAATCCCCCGGTAGGCCCCGGGCCCTCAGTGGGCCCCTGTGCCTTATATAGTGCAGGGGCGGGGCAGTGTATAGCGCCGTCCGGCCGCCGGTTTTTCGGGGCCGGCGGTATGTGCGGGCAGACTGGGCAGGGCCCCCACGCTGTGATGGGCCCCCCCTCCCACGCTCTCATGGGCCCCCAGCTTTTCAATCACAAATTGCAGCGATAGCGCAAGTTCTGTTCTATCGCTGCAATTTGCTCGGCTGCAGAAGGACCTATGGTGACATGTGATGTGATGTCACCACAGGTGCTGCGCTGCGGAAGTCCCAGACCTGTCCTGCAGACCGTGCCGCTATTCAAATGTGCGCGCATCTCTCAGATGCGCGTACATGTGAACAGTGTGGCCAGTGTCAGGACTGAGGTGGAGGAGCTGCAGAGGAGGGGTAAGCGCTCAGCAGAGCCGAAGAAAAAAAAAATATACATTCTCACCTCTCCTCCTCGTTCCTTCCATCCGCTTCTTCCAGACCGCAGGGCACAGCCCCCTCAGTGATCCCGTCCTCTGCACGGAGCCGCCGCTGCAGGTGACTTCATAGCTTTACTGACGGTAGTTAAATGCTTTACGGCGCCGCAAAGCCATTTAACTGCAGTAAAGCCATGATGGCATCCTGCGGCGGCGGCTCCGTGCACCGGACGAGATCATGGAGGGGTCTATGAGCCTGCGGACTGGTAAGGTAAGGACAGCGCAGGAACGGAGAACAGGTGAGAATAAGGGTAAGTTCACACAGTGCGTTTTTTGTGGCGTTTTTCGGGTGCGTTTTTTGCTCAGAAAACTGCATGACTTCGCTTCCCGAGCAAAGTCTATGAGTTTTCATTATTGCTGTCTGCACACAGCGGTTTTTTTTAGCTGCGTTTTGTGGTGCCCACAAAAACACAGCATGTCAATTGTTTCTGCGTTTTTCACTGCGTTTCCACCCATTGAGTTCAATGAGATGTTCAAAACGCAATGAAAAACGCAAAATTGCAAATATAGCTGCGTTTTAGTGCGTTTCTAAGACCAAAAACGCAGCTATAAACGCCGGGGGTGGGTAGTAAAGTGACATGTACAGGAAGAGGATTCCTTCTGTCAGTAAACACAGAAGTGTGAATCCTCCCGGTACCGTCACTGCTGCTTCCACCTCCCGCCCGGCGCCATGTCTGCTCCCGTGCGGCGCCATGTCCGGGCGGGAGATAGAAGCAGCTGAAAATCAAAAGTGAACAGTAGAAAAAAAAATGTCATACTCCCCTGTCCCGGCACATGTCCACTCCCAGCTCCTTCTCCCGGTACCGCCACCCCTGCTCCGGCTGTGTGCAGACTCCCACGCACGTCCGATGGATGCAGGACCTGCCGCTGATCAGCTGATATGGTCACCTGAGCTCCGGAGTGCAGCCTAGACTGTACCGCGAGCGCCGAGTGACTGATTCCTCAACGCTTGCAGTCAGTTCATGACAGCTGCAGACAGGCCGGGGCGATCTCCGGAGTTCAGGTGACAGCACCAGAGATCACCCTGGCCTGTCTGCAGCTGACATGAACTGAGCCGCAAGCGCCGGGGAATCAATCACTCGGCGCTCGCTGTACAGTCTCGGCTGCACTCCAGAGCTCAGGTGAGAGCTTCGGAGTGTAATGCAAGGTACCTAAATGCAGGCCTGGCTTTACTGGAGTTTCTTCCGGTAGTTAGTCCGATGCTGCGTGACAGAAGTGAGTAGTTTTTTTTTTTTTGCACTGATGCATCAGCTGATTGTATAAACAGCTTTTATACAATCAGCTGATGTGTCATGTGATTCAGGCCTTTGAACCTGACACATCATCTGTTCGCTTTGCCTTCCAGCAAACCGATCAGATGATATTGGATCTGGATTGGACGGCGCGGGACCCATAACCCGGGATTACTGCGGAGGTGGGTTCTTTATTTCAATAAAGACGGAGTCACTAATTGTGTTTGTGTTTTATTTTCTAATAAAAATATTTTTCTGTGTTGTGTTTTTTTTTATCTTTACTAGAAATTCATGGTGGCCATGTCTAATATTGGCGTGACACCATGAATTTCGGGCTTAGGGCCAGTTGATAATATACAGCTAGCCCTAACCCCATTATTACCCAGCGAGCCACCGGCATCAGGGCAGCTGGAAGAGTTGGATACAGCGCCAGAAAATGGCGCTTCTATGAAAGCGCCATTTTCTGGGGTGGCTGCGGACTGCAATTTGCAGTGGGGGTGCCCAGAAAGCTTGGGCACCCTGCACTGTGGATTCCAATCCCCAGCTGCCTAGTTGTACCTGACTGGACACAAAAATTGGGCGAAGCCCACGTCATTTTTTTTTTATTCATGAAATTCATGAAATAAAAAAAGGGCTTCCCTATATTTTTTTGGTTCCCAGCCAGGTACAAATAGGCAGCTGGGGGTTGGGGACATCCTGTACCTGCCTGTTGTACCCGGCTAGCGTACAAAAATATGGCGAAGCCCACGTCATTTTTTTGGGGGGCAAAAAACTCCTGCATACAGTCCTGGATGGAGGATGCTGAGCCTTGTAGTTCTGCAGCTGCTGTCTGCTCTCCTTCATACACTAGTGGATGAAATATTCTGAGCCTTGTAGTTCTGCTCCCCCTGCCTCTCCCTCCAGCATACAGTCCTGAATGGAGCATGCTGAGCCTTTTAGTTCTGCAGCTGTCTGCTCTCCTGCATACACTAGTGGAGAATGAAGAACATATTGAAGAAAGAAATGACATCAGACCTTTTTTCTTTTTCTGTCAACAATCTTTAATGGCATTGTTCACTGATAAAAAAACGCGCAAAAACGCAGCACAACGCGGTAAAAATGCATGCATATTTTTGCCGCGTTTTTTTGCCGCGGGTGCGGTTTTGTGTTTTTTGCCGCAAAAATGCACAAACGCAGCATCAAAAAAACGCAGTGTGTGAACTTATGCTAACGTGTGTGTGCGAATAACGGCATAATAGGGGACAGGAAGGGGACTGGAATGAGGACATTACTAAATGATGGGGGGCCCATTCATACACTGCACAATGATGGGAGGGCGTTGGTACACGGCACACGGATGGGGGGGCCCGTTACCTATATACAGATCTCTTGTTTATAAAGTCATCTGTGATCACTGTATTACCTGTACACTGACACTATATACAGAGCTCCTGTGTGTAATGCCACTGATGGTAATATTAGTATTGTGGTTTTTATTCATGATCATTTATTGTAGTATTCGTCATCATGTAGTAGTAATATGTGGTCTTGTCATGGTTTGGTTGTATTTGTCTCTTGTATGTAGTATTATTTAGTAGTCTGGTCATGGTGTCGTGGTATTTCTCCCTTGTATGTGGTAATATTTGGTTACTATGTGGTCTAATTATGGTGTGGCGGTATTACTCTCTTATATGTGGTTGTGTTTAATCACTATGTATTGGTAATATGTTATCTGGTCACGGTGTGGTGGTATTTCTCTCTTGTATGTGATTGTATTCGGTCACTCTGTGGTGGTAATATGTTGTCTGGTCATGGTGTGGCGGTATTTCCCCCTTGTATGTGATATTATTGGTCTTGGTATAGTGGATTGTGTTGTGTCTGGAGGTCACTCTCTCTCAATTATCAATATGGGGAAGATTCTTTATTTCCAATAGTTTAAACACTTGAATGTTTAACCCCTCACTGTCCTGTGACTATTGCACTGCAGCAAATATGCAGTTACAGAGGTTCTCCAGTGAAAACAAGTAATCTCCTTTACTAAGGCCACGTGCACACAGTATTTGTGAGTTTTTTACCTCAGTATCTGAAGCCAAAACCAGGAATTGTAAAATCAGTAAAATGAGAGGAAAAGTATAATAGAAAGATGGTTACCGCTTCTGCATTTTTCACCCACTACTGATTTTGGCTTCAAATACTGATGTAAGATGCTGATCAAATAGTGAAAGTGTGAACATGGCCTAAGTATGTGATAACTTATTCATCAGTGGGGTCTGATTGCTGGGACCCGAACTGATCGGCAAAATGTGCAACTTTTATCCCCATTACACAAGCTCATGTCTGACTCGACTCCTGATCCATTCATTCCTCAGTGGCTGCGAGCGCTGCGCTTGTTTTTATCTGACTGCTCCACAGAGGGTGAATGGAGCTGCGGTCACACATCCCACCCCACAGAGGATAAATGGAGCTGCGGTCACACATCCCACCCCACAGAGGATGAATGGAGCTGCGGTCACACATCCCACCCCACAGAGGATGAATGGAGCTGCGGTCACACATGCCACCCCACAGAGGATGAATGGAGCTGCGGTCACACATCCCACCTGCTGCTGCATTGTATAATGTTCATATAAGTGCCCTGTCAGGGATAAAAGGTCCTCATTCTTCCGATCGGTGCGGTTTCCACTGGTGTGGTTCCACCAGTCAATAGGTTATCACCTACCTACCCTGTGGATCGGTAATAACTTGTCACCAAAGATCCCATTACTGCAAACTACTGTAATTGTACAGTTATTGTGTGTGTGCACAGGAGATGTGCAGGAGCTGCCTGTGCTTTACAGTCAGCGCTAAACTATAACGGGTATAGCAGCTAATAGATATTTGCATGTAGCTGTAGGGTGGTGGGCCCCTAGAGTTATTTCCCCTGGTAGGCCGCAGACACCCCAGTCCGACCCTGGATATAGGCATGGCATGCCCTTCTAAAGTCATGTAAAACACAGCAAGGGGACTCCAAGCAGACTCTCCCTTTTTTCCAAAAATTGGGCCCCACAGACACAACTTCAGTGGCAGCACTTGTGCCCCAGTTGCAAACTTTATGTGTGGATTAGCATCAAGCACATTCCAAAATACGCCAGCCTTAACTGTCCCCAGGATGACACCGGGATAGGTAGCAAAGTCTTTGCTGAACCATGACTTTTTCATCTTGGCTCATTTTTAAAAACACAGCAAGGGTTATTCCAAGCGGAGTCTCCCTTTTTTCCAAAAATTGGGCCACACAGACACCCCTTTAGTGGCAGCACTTGTGCCCCAGTTGCAAACTGGATAGGTTGATTTGCATCAAGCACATTACAAATTACGCCAGCATTAACTGTCCCCGGGATGACACCGGGGTAGGTAGCAAAGTCTTTGCTGATCCCAGATTAAGGAATAATGTTTGGAACTCCATTCTATGTCTGAACTGGGTGCAAAAAACCTAAAAAACATCACTATGGGGAGATAAGGTATGCACACCAGTGACTATGGAAGGGGAATACATGGAATAGCAGAAACTGCTGTGTGAATACTGACATGAAAAATTCAATAGCTATTTGTAAGAATGAAATGTGAAAAATGGAACCTGCATTACTGCCATGAATATATGAATAAAGAGAAATTTAGCTACTGAATTGATCAATGCAATAGAGCCCCAACACTACTTTGGCGTAGTGTTGGGGCTCTATTGCATTGATCAATTCAGTAGCTAAATTTCTCTTTATTCATATATTCATGGCAGTAATGCAGGTTCCATTTTTCACATTTCATTCTTACAAATAGCTATTAAATTTTTCATGTCAGTATTCACACAGCAGTTTCTGCTATTCCATGTATTCCCCTTCCATAGTCACTGGTGTGCATACCTTATCTCCCCATTTTGCTGATCCCAGATCTGTTCATCTTGGCTCATTTTTAAAAGCATTGCAAAAGGACTCCAAGCAGAGTCTCCCTTTTTTCCAAAAATTGGGCCCCACAGACCCACTTCAGTGGCATCACTTGTGTCCCAGTTGCAAACTGGATAGGTTGATTTGCATCAGGCACATTCAAAAATACGCCAGCCTTAACTGTCCCCGGGATGACACCGGGGTTGGTAGCAAAGTCTTTGCTGAACCATGACTTTTTCATCTTGGCTTATTTTTAAAAACACAGCAAGGGTTACTCCAAGCGGAGTCTCCCTTTTTTCCAAAAATTGGGCCACACAGACACCCCTTCAGTGGCAGCACTTGTGCCCCAGTTGCAAACTGGATAAGTTGATTTGCATCAAGCACATTCCAAATTATGCCAGCTTTACCTGTCCCCGTAATGAAACCGGGGTAGGTAGCAAAGTCTTTGCTGATCCCAGATCTGTTCATCTTGGCTCATTTTTAAAAGCATTGCAAAGGGACTCCAAGCAGAGTCACCCTTTTTTCCAAAAATTGGGACGCACAGACACCACTTCAGTGGCATCACTTGTGTCCCAGTTGCAAACTGGATAGAATTATTTGATCAGTCACATTCAAAAATACGCCAGCCTTGACTGTCCCCGGGATGACACCGGGGTAGGTAGCAAAGTCTTTGCTGAACCATGACTTGTTCATCTTGGCTCGTTTTTAAAAACACAGCAAGGGGACTCTAAGCAGAGTCTCCCTTTTTTCCAAAAATTGGGCCACACAGACACCCTGTTACGGTTGCTGTGGCACTGGAGACTATGTTCGGATTTCTTGCTACTGCACATGTGCGAGCACTGGAGACTATGTTCGGATTTCTTGCTACTGCACATGTGCAAGTGCTGGAGACTAAGTCCTATCTTGGAGCCATTGCACATGTGCGGGTGACATCATCGCTGACACGAGGTCACATGTCTCTGACACCTTCTAAGCTGATTGGCCGCTGGTCATGTGCTTGTGACACATGGTCACATGTCTATGACACCTTCTATGCCGATTGGTCGCTGGTCATGTGTTTGTGACGCTTTGCTCGGTGATAGGCATGCATGACGTCATTGCTGTCATTCTGGCAGTGGATTGGCTCTGATGTCCTCCATCTTGGATGAGGCACAGAGTCTATATATGATCCTGACGCACGCCGCCCGGTGCTCAGTCCTCTTGGTTCATGCATGAGAATAGACGCTCTGTGCACGTCTCTCTAGGCATCTCTCTGTCTATGCTAGGTGAGCGCTACCGGCAGGGTAGCGTTCTTGTACCTTACAGCTTCGGCTGCGGTCTGTATCCTTACATCTTAGTGGAGTGGACATAGGCAGGTGCCTGAGGCACATGGTCCGGCTGGGCCTTGTGATTCTACTCGTAGGTGGGCGTTGCCGCTAGGGTAACGTTCCTTATACTGTGTCTGGCAGTTGTTCGTATCCTCACACACTAGGGGAGCGAACATAGGTAGGAGATTTGTGTGGCTTTTGCTGCTGTCCGTCTCTTTTCCACCATTAGTGGAGCGGACCTAGGCAGGTGCCATATCTAGTGGTTCGTGTCCTCGCACACTAGTGGAGCGAACGCAGGTAGGAGCTTTGTGCGGCTTACGCTGCTGTCTGTCTCCTGGCACCACTAGAGGAATGGACCAAGGTAGGTGCCATTTCACACTCACTGCTTTTGTCTCTGTGATCATTAACAGAGACCATACCACACACCCTCCGAGTAAGGGAAGAATTGCTTTATTTCCTAACTATATGCGTCTGTGAGTTTAACAGAGGTATTGCACTCTGCACTTGTGCTACTACTATTTACAGTGGCACACCTATATACTCTTCCTCACTCATTAACCTATCTCTTTTACGTTAATGCTAAATACGGTAGTCGCTGTGACTTTAACAGTACACGCCGTGATTGGCTCTAGTGTCACTGAGACGTGTCAGTTTCAGTACTGCTTCCATAGTACAAGATACCCCTTATCCTCTGCCATAGTCTGCAGCAGAGACTTTGTACTGTAGACCCTGACTGTTTGATATCCCTTTGGTTTTTATAATCAGACAGCCCCCGTAACACACCCCTTCAGGGGCAGCACTTATGCCCCAGTTGCAAACTGGATAGGTTGATTTGCATCAAGCACATTCAAAAATACTCCAGCCTTAACTGTCCCCAGGATGACACCAAGATAGGTAGCAAAGTCTTTGCTGAACCATGACTTGTTTATCTTGGCTCATTTTTAAAAACACAGCAAGGGTTATTCTAAGCGGAGTCTCCCTTTTTTTCCAAAAATTGGGCCACTGTCACGCTCTCCGGGTCCCCTGCTCTGCTTTCCGGCTCACCTGCCACGCTCCCCGGCTTCCCTGCTTCTCTCCCCGGTCTCCAGCCTCCATTGCCTGCGGTCTCCAGGCGGCCCGGTCCCCGCTCCCGGCACCCGTCGGCTACTCAGCCCCAGCCCGGCTCTCCTGCTTCCTGCTCACCGCTCCCTGCCCTGGCTTCTGGCACCCGGGCCTCGCGCATGCGCATTAGGGCGCGCGCGCGGTCATTGACCCTTTCTTAAAGGGCCAGCGTCCACTGACAGGAAATTGAACACACAGGTACAGGGTATAAAGGGGTTTAGTGTCCAAGTGGGCGGGGCCTGTTCTTCGTGTTTCCTAAGCTAGGAGTCAGGTCTCCTTGTGTCTCTGTGCCATACTTACCTATCTCTCTTCTAGAGCCGCTCCTGCCTCGCCATCCGGTCCTGCCGATTCCCGAACGCTGACTATCTGCCATCCCGTCAGTCCGTTCCATCTCTGATCCCTGTGGTGACCCGTCCTCTCGCTCCATCAGTTCCGGACTCTGCCTGACAACATCTCGGCCTCCGAACCTGAGCTCCGTCACCCGGACTACCATCAGTGACTCCGTGGTCCCAGGGACTTCTCCATTCCACTCTTGTGCACGGACTGTCCTGCTACCCGTAGTGCTCCGGCTACCGGACCCCTTGCCTTCATCAAGGAGTTCGGCCCAGTGGATCCACCTCCTGGGTCTGCCCGTCCACCTGGCCCTAACAGCCACACAGACACCCCTTCAGTGGCAGCACTTGTGCCCCAGTTGCAAACTGGATAGGTTGATTTGCATCAAGCACATTCCAAAATACGCCAGCCTTAACTGTCCCCGGGATGACACTGGGGTAGATAGCAAAGTCTTTGCTGAAACTAGATCTGTTCATCTTGGCTCATTTTTAAAAAAACAGCAAGGGTTACTCCAAGCGGAGTCTCCCTTTTTTCCACAAATTGGGCCACACAGACATCACTTCAGTGGCATCACTTGTGTCCCAGTTGCAAACTGGATAGGTTTATTTGCATCAGTCACATTCAAAAATACGCCAGCCTTAACTGTCCCCGGGATGACACCGAGGTAGGTAGCAAAGTCTTTGCTGAACCAAGACTTGTTCATCTTGGCTCGTTTTTAAAAACACAGCAAGGGGACTCCAAGCAGAGTCTCCATTTTTTCCAAAAATTGGGCCACAAAGACACCCCTTCAGTGGCAGCACTTGTGCCCCAGTTGCAAACTGGATAGGTTGATTTCCATCAAGCACATTCCAAAATACGCCAGCCTTAACTGTCCCCAGGATGACACCGGGATAGGTAGCAAAGTCTTTGCTGAACCATGACTTGTTCATCTTGGCTCATTTTTAAAAACACAGCAAGGGTTACTCCAAGTGGAGTCTCCCTTTTTTCCAAAAATTGGGCCACACAGACATCCATTCAGTGGCAGCACTCGTGCCCCAGTTGCAAACTGTATGTTTGATTAGCATCAAGCACATTCCAAAATATGCCAGCCTTAACTGTCCCCAGGATGACACCGGGATAGGTAGCAAAGTCTTTGCTGAACCATGACTTGTTCATCTTGGCTCATTTTTAAAAATACAGCAAGGGTTACTCCAAGTGAAGTCTCCCTTTTTTCCAAAAATTGGGCCACACAGACATCCCTTTAGTGGCAGCACTTGTGCCCCAGTTGCAAACTTGACAGGTACATTTGTATTAAGCACGTTCCAAATCCTTTACTCTCCCCAGGATGACACAGGGGTAGTAAAGTCCTTGCGGATCCATGACTTGTTTATTTTGATGAACGTTAGTCTGTCCACATTGTCACTGGACAGACGCATGCGCTTATCTGTCAGCACACACCCAGCAGCACTGAAGACATGTTCAGAGACAAAGCTGGCAGCTGGACACAACAAGATCTCCAAGGCGTAAGTGGCGAGCTCAGGCCATTTTTCAAGATTTGATGCCCAAAATGAGCAAGGCTCCAGTTGCAAAGTCATAGCATCGATATTCATTTGGAGATACTCCTGTATCATCCTCTGCAGCCGTTGACTATGTGTCAGACTTCTTTTCTCTGTTGGCCTTGCAAAGGATGGTCTAAAAAAATTTTGAAACGATTTAATAAAATTGCTGTTACCAGCACCAGATACGGTGTTGCTGGTATGGTTAGACTGTTGATGACGAGACCGTCCCATGTTTGTCAAGTTACAACTGGGAGATTCACTCCGTGCACCACTGGTGTTTGGTGGAAAAGCCGAGCTAAGATTGAGTAACAGCTTCTGCTGATACTCCTGCATATGTGCTTCCCTTTCTATGGCTGGAATTATTTCTTCAAATTTGGACTTGTACCGGGGATCTAATAGTGTGGCAACCCAGTAGTCATCATCACTTCTAATTTTGACAATCCGAGGGTCATGTTGTAGGTAGTGCAGCAAGAAGGCGCTCATGTGTCTTGCGCATTCATGCGGACCAAGTCCTTGCTGTGTTTGTGGCATAGAGGTGCTAACCGTTCTTTCTTCCTCTGACATCTCCCCCCAACCTCTTTCAACTGAAGTGTGGCCAAGGTCTCCTTCATCTGCTGAGTCTTCCATGTCCATGGACAGTTCGTCCTCCATTTCTTCATGTTCTCCTTCACCTTCCTCAATATTTTGCCTGCTACCATGCGCCCTTGTTAATCCCTCTCCCCCACCGTTCCATGCCTGCCGCGTTGGTGATGATGAACATCTGGACCTTGGTGATGTTGTTATCCATTGCGCATATGAATCCTCATGTACTTCCTCCCCTTCCGTTGAACCACCCCTTGACTCCGAATAGTGTTTAGCGTGTGCTCCAGCATGAAAATGACTGGATTGTCATGCTGATAATGGCATTGTCAGCGCTAAACATATTCGTCGCCATGTCGAAACTGTGCAGAAGGGTGCATAGGTCCTTGATCTGACACCACTCCATCAGGGTGATCTACCCCACCTCTGCATCTCGTTGGCCCAGGCTATACATCATGACGTATTGCACCAAGGCACGACGGTGCTGCCACAGCCGCTGTAACATGTGGAGAGTTGAATTCCAGCGTGTCGGCACATCGCATTTCAGGCGATGAACCGGCAGGCCGAAAAACTTCTGGAGCGATGCAAGTCGCTCAGCTGCGGCGGTTGAACGGCGAAAGTGAGCAGTAGAGATGAGCGAACCGGTCCTGGTTCGGCTCGAGTTCGGTTCGCCAACGGAGGTCTCATTCGAGTTCGGTTCATCGAACGTTCGACGAACCGAACTCGAACCGCATAGGAAACAATGGCAGGCAATCACAAACACAGAAAAACACCTAGAAAACACCCTCAAAGGTGTCCAAAAGGTGACAAACTAACAACACAACACAAACACATGGGAAAGTGACAAGGACATATACTCATGCGAAAACAAAAGAGCTGGACAAGGAAAAAGAGGAGGAGACACAGATATAGGCATGGCACGCCCATCTAAAATCATGTAAAACACTGCAAGGTGACTCCAAGCGGAGTCTCCCTTTTTTCCAAAAATTGGGCCACACACACACCCACCACTTCAGTGGCAGCACTTGTGCCCCAGTTGTACACTTCACAGCTAGATTTGTATCAAGCACATTCAAAAATACGCCATACTTAACCGTCCCCAGGATGACCCTGGGGTAGGTAGCAAAGTCTTTCCTGATCCCAGCTCTGTTCATCTTGTATCATTTTTAAAAACAATGTAAGCAAGGGTTACTCCAAGCATAGTCTCCCTTTTTTCCAAAAATTGGGCCACACAGACACTAACCCCTTTAGTGGCAGCACTTGTGCCCTAGTTGCAAACAGGATGTTTTGATTTGCATCAAGCACATTCCAAATCCACAAGCATTTACTCTCCCCAGGATGACACAGGGGTAGTAAATTCCTTGTGGATCCATGACTTGTTCATTTTGATGAACGTTAGTCTGTCCACATTGTCACTGGACAGACGCGTGCGCTTATCTGTCAGCACACACCCAGCAGCACTGAAGACACGTTCAGAGACGAATTCCAGAGTGTCGCCATATCGCATTTCAGGCGATGAACTGGCAGGCCGAAAGACTTCTGGAGCGATGCAAGTCGCTCAGCTGCGGATGTTGAACGGCGGAAGTGAGCAGACAGTTTTCGTGCCCTGGTCAGAAGGCCATCTAGGCCAGGATAGTGTGTTAAAAATTGCTGGACTACAAGGTTCAACACGTGAGCCATACAAGGCACGTGTGTCAACTTGCCCAGGCGAAGGGCTGCACCCAGGATTGCAGCATTGTCGCACACGGCCTTACCAGGCTGCAGGTTGAGTGGAGACAACCATTTATTAAACTCAGTCTCCAGAGCTGCCCACAACTCAGTCGCTGTGTGACTCCTATTTCCAAGACATGTCAAGCTAAAGACCGCCTGATGCCGTTGTGCTCTGCTGCCAGCATAGTAATGAGGGGTGCGTGCTTCCTTCTGCGCAGTGAGAACGCTGGTGGCCTGACAGGCAGGCTTGGGGCGGAGGTGGAGGACACAGATGAGGTGGAGGAGGCAGATGCAGTGGTGGAACTTGGACAGACAGAGGATTGACACACAAGTCGTGGGGACGGCAAGACTTGTGCAGCAGACCCTTCACCATCTATCACCATAGTTACCAGTGCCCTGTCAGCGACATGTAACGTCCCTGTCCATGCTTACTGGTCCAAGTATCGGTGGTGAAATGCACCCGTTCACACACAGAGTTTCTCAAGGAAGCGGTGATGTTGTGTGCGACATGCTGGTGTAGTGCGGGTACACCTTTCTTAGAGAAGTAGTGGCGACTGGGCATCTGGTACTGGGGCACAGCGACAGACATAAGGTCTCTAAAATCCATTGTGTCCACCAGGCGGAAAGGCAGCATTTTGGTAGCCAAGAGCTTACAGAGGGATAAAGTCAACCTCTTAGCTTTGTCATGGGTCGCAGGAAATGGCCTTTTATTTGTCCACATCTGAGGCACAGAGATCTGGCTGCTGTGTGTAGACGCTGTTGAGTAGGGTGTCCCTGGAAAAATGCAGGTTTGTGAGGAAAGTGCAGGCGTAGACATGATGTTGCCTTCATCCAACGTTGGTGCTATCGATGTCTGAGAGAGCTGTACACACGCACTTGTTTCCCCTTCCAAACCAAATGACGACCTACCAAGCAAACTGCCTGTTGCGGTTACAGTGGTGGAAGTTGTTCGTGGAAAACCAGGTGTGACAGCTGTCCCCACAGTCCTAGAAGATGAAGAGCGCGCGGATGCACTGGAAGGGGCAGGCGGTGGATGGTTCGCTCCGCTAGGCCGCATTGCAGCACGGTGAGCTTCCCACTGGGACATATGATATTTATTCATGTGACGATTCATGGAAGAAGTTGTCAAACTGCTGAGGTTTTGACCTCTACTAACAGAATCACGACAAATTTTACAGATCACATAATTTGGGCGATCTTTTGCTATGTCAAAAAAGGACCAGGCTAGGCAAGGCTTAGAGGGTATGCGACCTGCTGAGCCCCCCCGACTAGTGCTCAGAGGCAGAGTTGTGGCTGAGGATGCAGTTGTAGATGTGCTACCAGTGCTCCGACTCTGTCCAGGAAGGTGCAAGGTAACTTCATCGTCGGTTGCATCCTCCTCCACCGCCTCTGTTGACCTCCTCGAGTGCCTGACTGTGGGTTGACAGTAGGTGGGATCTAGAACTTCCTCATCAATTGTTGTGTTTGCACTCCCCTCACCCTCAGACCGAGCCTCTTCTTGCCCTGACCGAATATTTAAGTTGTCATCCCAATCTGGTATCTGCGTCTCATCGTCATCAGTATGTTCCTCATTGTCTATAACAACAGGTGTTACAGTTTGTGAATAAGGGTCAACATTATGCTCAGAAACTTGGTCCTCACGGCCTGAATCAGAGTCACAAAGGTTCTGGGCATCACTGCAGACCATTTCTTGGTCTGTACTCACTGTAGCTTGGGAGCAGACCTCTGATTCCCAGGCTATAGTGTGACTGAACAGCTCTGCAGACTCACCCATCTCAGTTCTACCATACTGTGCAGGGCGGATGGAGACTTCAGAGCTGAGAGAAAGCAAGTTTGATTGGGATGACAACTCAGAGGACTGGTGTTTTTTGGATGCGGTAGTTGAAGTGGCGGAGAGGGCACTTGTTGGACCACTTGAGATCCATTCAAGCATTTTCCTTTTTTGGCCATCATCTACCTTTGTTCCAGTTGTTCGTGTCCGTAAAAAAGGGAGCACATCGGATTGTCCACGGTAAGAAGTAGACATCTTACTTTTGCTGGAAGATGGTCTATCTTCAGCAGATGTTAATGGAGCTTTACCACCTTCCCCACGGACAAACCCTTTTTTTCCTTTGCCAACACGCCTCTTCCCCTTTTCACCAGCATCTGTCATTTTGCCACTCATGTTGATTGCGACAAGATTGTGCACTTAAACTGTGGTAGTAAAAATTGAGGGGTAGTGTAGATTGCAGCGGTGGTCTAGCTTTATTAACAGCAGAATAAACAACAATAATTATCCCTGACAATGCAACTACGGCCCTTAAACTGGCAGCATAAATTGCTAGTATAATAGCTTTGTAACAATGAGCTTGGATGTTCAATGCAGACGTGCTGCAAATATTTTTGCACTAGTGGGACAATACAGAAGTCCAACAGCCACTTTTAGGATGCCACTAAGTTCACTCAGTGTTTGCTAGTATGATGGCTTAGTAACATTGAGTTTGAGTGCGCAATGCAGGCAGACGTGCTGCAAATATCTTTGCACTAGTGGGACAATACAGAAGTCCAACAGCCACGTTTAGGATGCCACTAAGTTCACTCAGTGTTTGCTAGTATAATGGCTTAGTAACAATGAGTTTGAGTGTGCAATGCAGGCAGACGTGCTGCAAATATCTTTGCACTAGTGGGACAATACAGAAGTCCAACAGCCACGTTTAGGATGCCACTAAGTTTACTCAGTGTTTGCTAGTATAATGGCTTAGTAACAATGAGTTTGAGTGTGCAATGCAGGCAGACATGCTGCAAATATCTTTTCACTAGTGGGACAATACAGAAGTCCAACAGCCACATTTAGGATGCCACTAAGTTTACTCAGTGTTTGCTAGTATAATGGCTTAGTAACAATGAGTTTGAGTGTGCAATGCAGGCAGACGTGCTGCAAATATCTTTGCACTATTGGGACAATACAGAAGTCCAACAGCCACAATTAGGATGCCACAAAGTTTACTCAGTGTTTGCTAGTATAATGGCTTAGTAACAATGAGTTTGAGTGTGCAATGCAGGCAGACGTGCTGCCAATATCTTTGCACTAGTGGGACAATACAGAAGTCCAACAGCCACGTTTAGGATGCCACTAAGTTTAGTCAGTGTTTGCTAGTATACTGGCTTAGTAACAATGAGCTTGAGTGTGGAAAGGGCAGGAGGGTACAGTGGCAGGGTTGTGGGTCTGGGTAGAGGAAAGGAAGCCTGCCTTTCTATCCCTCCTAATGGGGAAATGCAGTGAGGAAATCCCTGACCTTAGCTACACAGACGCTGTCATCTTGTGTAGCTGTTAAACTCTGTTTTCACGGCCCTGACTGTCACCTATGGCTCTGACCCTGCCGGTATTAGCCCTTAAAAGGACTAATAGAAACTTCTATCCCTATTCTGTACAGCGCTGTGTATAGAGCGTACACAGCAGTATCGGAGATAGGAGCTGCGCCAGCGGTGACTGACACCAAGGACGCAGATGGCAGATAATGGCGTGCTGGAGGAAAATGTCCGTTTTTATAATGCAGGGACATGTGACATGGACATCCTATCACACATGCCGTTGCTTCTCTGGCTAAAAGTCCACTTGTGTGTATCTGGGATTGGCTGACATGCTGGCCTGCCCCACTACACGCGCGCGCTTAGGGAAGGAAGACAAGGAAAAAAAAATGGCGATTATCCATACAGCAGTGATCTGAATGCGCTGTTCCCGCACACTATACACTGAAATTTCATAATAGTGTGAGTCACAGAGTGACTTACACTATTACAGCAGAAAGCCAGTTAGTAATTAGCTGGTCTTTTTGCTGCTAGAACCGTTCTCGAACGTATCTAGAACTATCGAGCTTTAGCAAAAAGCTCGAGTTCTAGTTCGATCTAGAACAGCTCCCAAAATCACTCGAGCCGCGAACTGGAGAACCTCGAACCGCGAACTCTAGTGAGCAGACAGTTTTCGTGCTCTGTGCAGAAGGCCATCTAGGCTGGGATAGTGTGTTAAAAATTGCTGGATAACAAGGTTCAACACGTGAGCCATACAAGGCACGTGTGTCACCTTGCCCAGGCGAAGGGCCACACCCAGGTTTGCAGAATTGTCGCACACGGCATTACCTGGCTGCAGGTTGAGTGGAGAAAACCATTCATGAAACTCGGACAGCAGAGCTGACCACAACTCAGCTGCTATGTGACTCTTATTTCCAAGACATTTCAAGCTAAAGACTGCCTGATGCCGTTGCTCTCTGCTGCCAGCAAAGTAAGGAGGTGTGCTTGTGTGCAGTTACAATGCTGGTGGCCTGACAAGGCAGGCTTGTGGCGGAGGTGGAGGACCCAGAGCAGGTTGAGGAGGCAGAAGCGTTGGAGGAACTTATACATACAGAGGATTGACGCACAAGTCCGGGGACGGCAAGACTTATTCAGCAGACCCTTCTCCATCTATCACCATAGTTACCCAGTGCCCAGTCAGCGACATGTAAGCCTCTGTCCATGCTTACTGGTTCAAGTATCGGTGGTGAAATGCACCCATTCACACACGAAGTGTCTCAAGGAAGCGATGATGTTGTGTGCGACATGCTGGTGTAGCGCAGGCACACCTTTCTTGGAGAAGTAGTGGCGACTGGGCATCTGGTACTGGGGCACTGCGACGGACAAAAGGTCTCGAAAAACCTCTGTATCCACCAGGTGGAAAGGCAGCATTTTGGTAGCCAAGAGGTTACAGAGGGATAAAGTCAACCTTTTAGCTTTGTTATGGGTTGGAGGAAATGGCCTTTTATTTGTCCACATTTGAGGGACCGAGATCTGGCTGCTGTGTGTAGACGGTGGTGAGTGGGGTGTCCCTGGAAAAATGCAGGTTTGTGAGGAAAGTGCAGGCGTAGACATGATGTTGCCTTCATCCAATGTTGGTGCTATCGATGTCTGAGAGAGCTGTACACACGCACTTGTTTCCCCTTCCAAACCAACTGACGACTCAACAAGCAAACTGCCTGTTGCGGTTACAGTGGTGGAAGGTGTGCGTGGAAAACCAGGCGTGACAGCTGTCCCCACAGTAATAGAATATGAGGAGCGCGCGGATGCACTGGAAGGGGCAGGCGGTGGTTGGCCCGCTACGCTAGGCCGCATTGCAGCACAGTGAGCTTCCCACTGGGAATTATGCTTAGTATTCATGTGACGATTCATGGAAGAAGTTGTCAAACTGGTAAGCTTTTTGCCTCTACTTATAGATTCACGACAAATTTTACAGATCACATGATTTGGGAGATCCTTTGCAAGGTCAAAAAGGACCAGGCTAGGCAAGGCTTAGAGGACATGCGACTTGCAGAGCCACCCCGACTTGTGCTCAGAGGCAGAGTGGTGGCTGAGGATGTAGTTGTAGACGTGCTACCAGTACTCTGACTCTGTCCAGGAAGGCACAAGGTAACTTCGTTGTCAGTTGCATCCTCCTCCACCGCCTCTGTTGACCTACTCAAGTGCCTGACTGTGGGTTGACAGTAAGTGGGATCTAGAATTTCATCATCAAGCGTTGTGTTTGCCCTTCCCTCGCCCTCAGACCGAGGCTCTTCCTGCCCTGACCGAATATTTAAGTTGTCATCCCAATCTGGTATCTGCGTCTCATCATCATCAGTATGTTCATCATTGTCTCCACCAACAGGTGTTACAGTTTGGGAATGAGGGTCTACAAAATGCTCAGAAAGTTGGTCATCAGGGCCTGAATCTGAGTCACAAAGGTTCTGGGCATCACTGCAGACCATTTCCTGGTCTGTACTCACTGTAGCTTGGGAGCAGACCTCTGATTCACAGGTTATAGTGTGACTGAACAGCTTTGCAGACTTAGCCATCTCTGGTACACCATACTGTGCAGCGCGGGTGGAAACTTGATAGCTGGGAGAAAGCAATTGTGATTGGGATGACAAGTCAGAGGACTGGGTTTTTTTTTTATGTGGTACTTGAGGTGGAGGAGAGAGCACTTGTTGGAGCATTTGAGATCCATTCAAGCATGTTCTTTTTTTGTGCATCATCTACCTTTCTTACAGTTGTTGGGGTCCGTAAAAAAGGGAGCACATCGGATTGTCCACGGAAAGTAGTAGACATCTTACTTTTGCTGGAAGATGGCTCATCTTCAGCAGATGTTAATGTAGCTTTGCCACCTTCCCCACGGACACAAACTTTTTTTCCTTTTCCAACTCGCCTGTTCCCCTTTCCACCGGCATCTGTCCTTTTGCCACTCATTTTGTTAGTGACAAGATTAGTCACTTTAAATGAGGTTGCAAAAATTGAGTGGTGGTATAGATTTCAGAGGTGGTCCAACTTTATTGACAGCTGAAGAACCAACACTGACTATCCCTGACAATGCAACTATGGCCCTAAAAAAGGCAGCACTGTTTGCTATAAAAATACCGTAGCAAAATTTGCATGAGGGTAGAATGCAGAGGTGCTGGAAATTGCTTGGCACCAGTGGGACAACAATGGAGTATAGCAGCCACTTTTTGGATGCAACTTATGTTCAGCACTGTTTGCTATAAAACTAGCGTAGCAAAATGTGCATCAGGGTGTAATGCAGTGGTGCTGGAAAATGCTTTGCACCGGTGGGACACAAAATTAATATAGCAGCCACTGTTTGGATACCACTTATGTCCTGCACTGTTTGCTATAAAAATAGCGTACCAAAATGTGCATCAGGGTTTAATGCAGAGGTGCTGGAAATTGCTTGGCACCAGTGGGACAACAATGGAGTATAGCAGCCACTTTTTGGATGCCACTTACAGTGCCTACAAGTAGTATTCAACCCCCTGCAGATTTAGCAGGTTTACACATTCGGAATTAACTTGGCATTGTGACATTTGGACTGTAGATCAGCCTGGAAGTGTGAAATTAACTGCAGCAAAAAAGAATGTTATTTCTTTTTTTATTTTTTTGATAAATTGTGAAAAGTTTATTCAGAGGGTCATTTATTATTCAACCCCTCAAACCACAAGAATTCTATTTGGTTCCCTTAAAGTATTAAGAAGTATTTCAGGCACAAAGAACAATGAGCTTCACATGTTTGGATTAATTATCTCTTTTTCCAGCCTTTTCTGACTAATTAAGACCCTCCCCAAACTTGTGAACAGCACTCATACTTGGTCAACATGTGAAAGACAAAGGAGCATTCCAAGGCCATCAGAGACAAGATCATGGAGGGTCACAAGGCTGGCAAGGGGTACAAAACCCTTTCCAAGGAGTTGGGCCTAACTATCTCCACTGTTGGGAGCATCATCCGGAAGTGGAAGGCTTATGGAACTACTGTTAGCCTTCCACGGCCTGGACAGCCTTTGAAAGTTTCCACCCGTGCCGAGGCCAGGCTTGTCCGAAGCGTCAAGGCTAACCCAAGGACAACAAGGAAGGAGCTCTGGGAAGATCTCATGGCAGTGGGGACATTGGTTTCAGTCAATACCATAAGTAACGTACTCCACCGCAATGGTCTCCGTTCCAGACGAGCCCGTAAGGTACCTTTAGTTTCAAAGCGTCATGTCAAGGCTCGTCTACAGTTTGCTCATGATCACTTGGAGGACTCTGAGACAGACTGGTTCAAGGTTCTCTGGTCTGATGAGACCAAGATCGAGATCTTTGGTGCCAACCACACACATGACGTTTGGAGACTGGATGGCACTGCATACGACCCCAAGAATACGATCCCTACAGTCAAGCATGGTGGTGGCAGCATCATGCTGTGGGGCTGTTTCTCAGCCAAGGGGCCTGGCCATCTGGTCCGCATTCATGGGAAGATGGATAGCACGGCCTACCTGGAGATGTTGGCCAAGAACCTCCGCTCCTCCATCAAGGATCTTAAGATGGGTCGTCATTTCATCTTCCAACAAGACAACGACCCAAAGCACACAGCCAAGAAAACCAAGGCCTGGTTCAAGAGGGAAAAAATCAAGGTGTTGCAGTGGCCTAGTCAGTCTCCTGACCTTAACCCAATTGAAAACTTGTGGAAGGAGCTCAAGATTAAAGTCCACATGAGACACCCAAAGAACCTAGATAACTTGGAGAAGATCTGCATGGAGGAGTGGGCCAAGATAACTCCAGAGACCTGTGCCGGCCTGATCAGGTCTTATAAAAGACGATTATTAGCTGTAATTGCAAACAAGGGTTATTCCACAAAATATTAAACCTAGGGGTTAAATAATAATTGACCCACACTTTTATGTTGAAAATTTATTAAAATTTAACTGAGCAACATAACTTGTTGGTTTGTAAGATTTATGCATCTGTTAATAAATCCTGCTCTTGTTTGAAGTTTGCAGGCTCTAACTTATTTGCATCTTATCAAACCTGCTAAATCTGCAGGGGGTTGAATACTACTTGTAGGCACTGTATGTTCAGCACTGTTTGCTATAAAAATAGCGTAGCAAAATGTGCATGAGGCTTGAATGCAGAGGTGCTGGAAATTGCTTTGCACCGGTGGGACACAAAATTAGTATAGCAGCCACTGTTTGGATGCCACTTATGTCCAGCACTGTTTGCTATAAAAATAGCGTGGCAAAAGTGGGCAAGTGGGTACAGTGGCTGGGTTCTCTGGGTCAGTGGACAGGAAAGGAAGCCTCACTTTCTATCCCTCCTAATGGTGAAATGCAGCCAGGAATTCCCTGAGCTTAGGTACACAGACGCTGTCATCTGAAGCTGTATACAGCGTTTCCACGGACCTTACTGTCACCTATGGCTCTGAGCCCGATAAAATGAGCCCTGAAAAGGACTGAAATAAACTTCTGTCCCTAATCTGTAGAGCGCTGTGTGTATAGCATACACAGCCGGAGCGGCGCCAGGAGCTGCGTGAGCGGTGACTGTCACCTACACGCAGAAAGCAGATAATGGCTCCGTGAGAGAAAATGCCCGTATTTATAATTCAAGGACATGTGACATGGACAGCCTATGACCAGGGCCGCCATCAGGGCATTACTATTGTGCCTGGTGTAGGGGGCCCGGTGAAGAGAGGGGGCCCAGCCAGGCCCGGGGTAAATACTTATCTTTATTAAGCCCCCGGCAGGACGGGCCCCTTCTTTTCACCGTGCCCCAGTCACAGCAGCAGCAGAGGGGCTCGGCAGTGTCACCTCCTTACATGACTAACTTGCATGCAATGGGGCGGAGCATGCAAATTACCCATGTGCTGTTGTGGAGGCAGAGTCATTGGAGCAGAGCAGGGCGCGTCATCGCTGTGCCTTGCAGCAGTGTGGTGAGGTCATCACTTTGCAACCTCATTACACTCCTGCAAGTAACAGCGGCAGAGGTGGCGAGGACGCGGCAGCTAGCGGGACAGGTATGCGCTGTGAGCTGAAGACATTCGCCGGGGGGTGTGTGAGGTGGTGAGGTGGCCCGCCCACTCATCTCAGCCCGGGTGGCCCACTTATCTGAGACGGGGGGTTGGGAGGGGTGAGTGAGTGGGGGGGTGAGTGAGTGGGGGTGGGGGGTGAGTGAGGGGGGGTGAGTGAGGTGGCCAGCCTGCTCCCGCTCATTCCTCATCTCAGACCGGTGGGGGGAATGAGGTGGTGAGGTAGCCCGCCCGCCCATTCGCTGATCTCAGCCCGGAGGGGTCCGCTGTGATCTCAGCCGGGGGGGGCTGATCTTAGCCAGGTTCAGCTGATCTCAGACTGAGGGGGCCTGCCGACCCCAACCCCTGCCTTGCCTCAGCTAGATGCACGGGAGGGTGCTGAATTGCATCACGGGCAGGTGATTATAATGTGAATCATGTATTATGTGCTGCCTCTATGTGTCATGTGCTGCCTGTATGTGTCATGTGCTGCCTGTATGTGTCATGTGCTGCCTGTATGTGTCATGTGCTGCCCGTATGTGTCATGTGCTGTCCGTATGTGTCATGTGCTGCCCGTATGTGTCACGTGCTGCCTGTATGTATCACATGCTGCCCGTATGTGTCACGTGCTGCCCGTATGTGTCATGTGCTGCCCATATGTGTCATGTGCTGCCCGTATGTGTCATGTGCTGCCCGTATGTGTCATGTGCTGCCCGTATGTGCTGTCTGTATGTGTTATCTATAAGATATGTGTGTCCTGTATAATGTGCAATATGTAGCTGTCTGTCTATGTATACTATCTGTGTATACTGTCTGTCTATGTATACTATCTGTGTATACTGTCTGTCTATGTATACTATCTGTGTATACTATCTGTCTATGTATACTATCTGTGTATACTGTCTGTCTATGTATACTATCTGTGTATACTGTCTGTCTATGTATACTATCTGTGTATACTGTCTGTCTATGTATACTATCTGTGTATACTATCTGTCTATGTATACTATCTGTGTATATTGTCTGTCTATGTATACTATCTGTGTATACTGTCTATGTATACTGTCTGTGTATACATTGAAATTGGTTAAGGGATTTCACCAGCACAAAACTCCAGGCATTTTGTTCTTTAAAATAAAACTTCCTTTATTTTCTTATCATTAAAAAGTCCATGCTATGGTGGTCAAGCCCATGTCAGAGAGGACGCGTTTCGAACATCCAGTTCTTATTCAGTCTCTAAACCATCTAGTCACAGAACTGTTTAAAAAGGGCTGAACCCAAACATGTGATCAAATGCAAGGAGAGAGCAAGACAATTACAAAAACATTAACCCCTTGAGTTATATCACTCCATATAATGCTTATAACACTTATATATATACAAAGTATTTTTTAGCCAGATTAATATGCAAACATCAATTCATTTCTTTTATTTAAACCTTTCGGAAATCTTGTGCCCATTAAAAACATCCATTTTATTTCTCTCTGAAAGAGGATATCTTTCAAATTTCCACCCCTTCTAGGTAGTTGAATTTTTTCAATGGCATTGACTTTCATGCCTGTTAAATTACCTGCATGTGCGTCGCGAAAATGTTGAGACGCTCCTGATAATTTTCTGGTGGTGGCATTATTAACATCATAAATGTGTTCAGATATCCTCTTTCTGAGAGAACGACAAGTGCTGCCTATATATTGTAACTGACAAATAGTACAAGATATTAAATAAACCACATGGTCTGAGCTGCAGTTTATGAGTGACATTATTTTATACGTTTTTTTATCTGTAAATGAAGAAAATTCCTTCACATTTGACATATAACCGCATAGTCCACACGATCTGTGGCCACATTTGAAAGAGCCTGTGCTGGGTAACCAATTGCCAGTGTTTTTGTTTCTTTTTTAGTAGAACCGCACCTATTCATATGATCACTAGGTGATAACATGGATCCCAATGTAGTGTTCCTTTTTGAAACAAATTTAACTCCATTTTTTAAGATTTTGTGTAATGTGTCATCTGTAGATAAAATGGGTAAATATTTTTTAATAATTTTGATTACATCATAATAATTTTTACTGTATGTTGTTGAAAAAACAACTGACAATTCTTTCTGGGGATTATCTCTGGTTTTATTCATGTCCAAATATTGTGACCTACTCACTTTGATTGCCTTGGTTTTGGCTTTCTGGAGATTTGTCATTTTATACCCTCTTGCCAAGAACCTTTTTTCAATAATGTTGCATTCTACCTCAAAACCATTTTGGGTGTTGCAACATCTCCTAGCACGGATATATTCACCTGTAGGGATGTTATTTATAACATGCTTTGGATGGCAACTTCCCGCATGTAACAGTGAGTTGCCTGATATGGGTTTTCTGTAAAGACTACAATTAATTTCTCCATTGTCACCCTTCCCATGGAATTGTATATCCAAAAAATTAATTTTTGATACATCATGAAAAAAAGTGAAAAAAAGATTATGGGCATTATTATTAATGTATGATATGAAATCCTCAATTTTTTTGTTTGGATTTTGCCATACAATAAGTACATCATCTATAAATCTCAGATATAATGCTATATCCGAGAAAAAAGGATTGCACTGATTAAAAATATATTGTTCTTCCCACCAAAACATAAATATGCCTGCTAGAGAGGGGGAAAACCGTGCGCCCATTGAACATCCCTGTAACTGAATATATCCTTTATTTAAAAAGGTAAAATAGTTGTTTTTGAGTAAAAACTCAGTTACGTCAATCAAATAGTCCTGTAATTCAAGTGAGTAGTCAGAATATTTTTTGAGCAAATCTTTCAACGCTAAAATGGCAAGAGAATGTGGAATGGATGTATACAATGATTGCACATCACAAGTTAACCAACTAAAATTATCTTGCCATTTCATCTGAGAAATAATATTCAACACATGTTTGCTATCCAGGACATAGCCAGGAGACATTTTAGGAAGAAATTGAAGGTGGTTATCCAACCACTCTGCTAGATGTTCAGTATAAGAATCTATACCTGAGACAATCGGTCTCATTTTTGGGGGAAATTGGTTTTTATGTGACTTGGGTAAGGCATGCAATAATGGTATTAAACAATAAGATGGATTAAGATAATCTCTCAATTTTTCATCAATTAAACCCAAATGTAAGCCTTCTTCTAGAATTTTTTCCAAGGATTTTTTTATATATCTGCAGAGGGGTCATGATCGACTCTCCTGTAGGTATCACAATCCTGTAACATAGTCACTACCTCCCTTTCATAAAGTCCAGTATCCAAAACTAAGACTGCCCCCCCCTTGTCAGAATTTTTTATTATGATGTTAGAGTTTTTTTGCAAGGAAATAATCGCATCCTTCTCAGTCTTAGACAAATTTTGAACCATAGGTTCTTGTAAATGAGAAAGAGCAGTTAACTCCTTTTCTACTATGTTCTGGAAATCAGTCATCTGATCACACCTCGAAGGTATGGGATAAAAACTGGGATTAGGAACATTAAAGTGGGAAACCGCACAGTGTGGATTGGATCTGGCACCACTATCACTTGACAAATCATGCAAATCTTGTAAAGCCATTTGTTCTTTAAATGACATAGGAGAGAAAAAAATGTCAGCTGATGCATTTGAAACATTAGGAACATTAACCTCATTTTCATCGTGAAAGAAGTGTTTTTTTACTGTTAATTTTCGGATAAACTTATTAACATCTAGTATTGTTTTAAAAAGATCAAACCTCTTGTTGGGAACAAAATTTAAACCCCTTTTCAAAACACTAATTTCACTACTGTTTAAAATGCATGCTGACATATTTATAACAGAAAAATTATTATTATCAATATTCATTTCCTTTTCCCCCTCGTGAAATGATTGTGTTGGTACACATGACTTTCTATGTTTGCGGCCGCTCCTCCTTGTTTTTTTCGATTTTTTTGAAAAAACGGCTGGTTTTTCAAGTTTTTTGACACACTTGAAGAAGTGGATGGAGTGTCAAAATTATTATCGGACGTGTCAGTATTATAGTCTGTAGAGTCCACATCAGTCGTTTCAAAGTCCGTAGAAGAAAAATTGACACGGGTAGAATTGTTGCGTCTTTTATGATTTTTCAATATGGATCTGGGACCAGCTTGGAAAAATCTCCTGGAATTATGCCAATTGTAGATTTTATTATCCTCATAGTCCCTTAAATCACGAACAAACTTTTTTTCTTTAAATGCAGTGATTGTGTCCTCAAGGGCAATGATTTTAGTGTTGATCTGGTCTTTCGTGGTCTTATAAGCATCCAGACCTGAATATTGTGCAAGGGAAACTTCAATTTCTTTAATCTTATTCTCCAACACACCTATTTTATTTCGTTCTTGTTCTATAATTAATTGAATCAACAAATTCTTGATTAAATTCAACTGTGGGTCTTTTGTTCAGCCGAAGTCCCCTGGGAACCATATTTTTGTCAAGATATGCTTGCAAGGTCTCACTGTCCCACCAGGTACAAATTCTCGCTGACATCACTTTTTCTAATTCCCACATACCGTATTTTTCGCTTTATAAGACGCACTTTTGTTCCCCCAAATTTTGGGGGAAAGTAGGGGGTGCGTCTTATAATCCGAAGATACGGGGGGGGGGTGTACATATATATATACACACACACTACAGAGTCCAGGGGAGGTGGTGGCAGCTCTTGAGCGGTGCTGTGGGGCAGGTGACAGCTTCTCCTGCTCCCGCTCATATAATATGCACAGCCGCTGTCCAGCAGTGTGGTGCTGAAACTGCATCACGCTGAGGGGCTGGAGCAGCGGTGCATATTATATCTGCCTGCCCCCCTGTGATCGCACATGCCCCCCCTGTGTTAGCTATGGCCCCCGTGCTGCTACCCATAGTAAAATAAAAAACTCTTTACTCACCTCCTCCAGCGCTGATCTCCAGTCTCCTGCTGCTGTTGTCTGTGATAAGGCAAGCAGAGATGATTTCACTCTGCCGTGCCGATCACATGACCGGCCGAGAACCAGGAAATGCAGGAGGCCGGAGTTCAACCCCGAGGAGGGGGACACGATAGACCACAGTGCTGGAGAGGGTAAGGAAACAGTTTATTTTACTAAAAGCAGCAGCATGTGTGCAGCCACAGGGGGGGGCCGTGTGTGCAGTCACAGGGGGGGCCGTGTGTGCAGCCACAGGGGGGGGGCCGTGTGTGCAGCCACAGGGGGGGGCCGTGTGTGCAGTCACAGGGGGGGGGCCGTGTGTGCAGTCACAGGGGGGGGCCGTGTGTGCAGTCACAGGGGGGGGCCGTGTGTGCAGCCACAGGGGGGGCCGTGTGTGCAGCCACAGGGGGGGGGCCGTGTGTGCAGTCACAGGGGGGGCCGTGTGTGCAGCCACAGGGGGGGGGGCGTGTGTGCAGCCACAGGGGGGGGGCCGTGTGTGCAGCCACAGGGGGGGGGCCGTGTGTGCAGCCACAGGGGGGGGCCGTGTGTGCAGCCACAGGGGGGGGCCGTGTGTGCAGCCACAGGGGGGGGCCGTGTGTGCAGCCACAGGGGGGGGCCGTGTGTGCAGCCACAGGGGGGGGCCGTGTGTGCAGCCACAGGGGGGGGCCGTGTGTGCAGCCACAGGGGGGGGGCCGTGTGTGCAGCCACAGGGGGGGGCCGTGTGTGCAGTCACAGGGGGGGGGCCGTGTGTGCAGCCACAGGGGGGGGGCCGTGTGTGCAGCCACAGGGGGGGCCGTGTGTGCAGCCACAGGGGGGGGGCCGTGTGTGCAGCCACAGGGGGGGGGCCGTGTGTGCAGCCACAGGGGGGGGCCGTGTGTGCAGCCACAGGGGGGGGCCGTGTGTGCAGCCACAGGGGGGGCCGTGTGTGCAGCCACAGGGGGGGGCCATGTGTGCAGCCACAGGGGGGCCGTGTGTGCAGCGACAGTGGGCCATGTGTGCCGCCACAGTGGGCCGTGTGCCAGCCATAGGGGACATGTGGCACCACTGGGGGACGTGTGCCAGCACAAGGGGGCTATATTCAATATAAGGTGGCCATATACAGATTAAGGGGGCTAATTTTAGGATGGGGGGCTATGAGGGACATATACCCTATATGATTTGTTAGACGGACACTGGCATTATAAGACGGACCCAATTTATTAAAAAATTCTCTATTCCTTCACCAAATTTGGGGGTGCGTCTTATAATCAGGTGCGTCTTATAAAGCGAAAAATACGGTAATTTGATTCATTTCTGTGTGCGTTTCCAAGGGGGTATTTTGCTTATTCAATGAAAACATTTTTGCTGCTCTCTCCATACGTAGTCTATCTGAAGTAACAAAAATCTGATTGCTATTAGCTTCATTCCTCTGGTCTTCCATTTTATGACACAATTTTTTATATAAGGAACTATAAGTCATGCAATTTCATCATATATAGTATACAATGTCTCTTATTGAAAAGATCCAAAACAATGATAATTGACTTACTGACAGTTCCTATTCATAAATCACAGGGAGCACGGGTATAGCAGCTCAAGGTGAAGGTAGAAAGAGGTTTTTTGCCCAGCTCACCTGTGTGATGGAAGCCAGTAATCCTGGGCTGTGCACGGAGAAGAGGTTTGGAGAGCCAGTCCATGTGCATTGAAATTGGTTAAGGGATTTCACCAGCACAAAACTCCAGGCATTTTGTTCTTTAAAATAAAACTTCCTTTATTTTCTTATCATTAAAAAGTCCATGCTATGGTGGTCAAGCCCATGTCAGAGAGGACGCGTTTCGAACATCCAGTTCTTATTCAGTCTCTAAACCATCTAGTCACAGAACTGTTTAAAAAGGGCTGAACCCAAACATGTGATCAAATGCAAGGAGAGAGCAAGACAATTACAAAAACATTAACCCCTTGAGTTATATCACTCCATATAATGCTTATAACACTTATATATATACAAAGTATTTTTTTAGCCAGATTAATATGCAAACATCAATTCATTTCTTTTATTTAAACCTTTCGGAAATCTTGTGCCCATTAAAAACATCCATTTTATTTCTCTCTGAAAGAGGATATCTTTCAAATTTCTACCCCTTCTAGACTGTGTATACAGTCTGTGTATACAGTCTGTCTGTGCATACAGTCTGTCTGTGTATAGTCTTTCTGTGTATACAGTCTGTCTGTGTATAGTCTGTCTGTGTATTCAGTCTGTCTGTGTATTCAGTCTGTCTGTGTATGCTGTCTGTCTGTGTATGCAATCTGTCTGTGTATGCTGTCTGTCTGTGTATGCAGTCTGTCTGTGTATGCTGTCTGTCTGTCTGTGTATGCAGTCTGTCTGTGTATGCAGTCTGTCTGTGTATGCTGTCTGTCTGTGTATGCTGTCTGTCTGTGTATGCTGTCTGTCTGTGTATGCTGTCTGTCTGTGTATGCTGTCTGTCTGTCTGTGTATGCAGTCTGTCTGTCTGTGTATGCTGTCTGTCTGTGTATGCTGCTTGTCTGTGTATGCAGTCTGTCTGTCTGTGTATGCAGTCTGTCTGTCTGTGTATACTATCTGTCTGTGTATACAGTCTGTCTGTGTAATTATCCGAGGGAAACAACTTTAAGGGTGCTAACACTTTTGGCCATGACTGTATATATATATATATATATATATGTGTATATGTGACGCCCAGAGACCGGGGTACCCAGCACCGGATCGGGGGTCTATTTCTTGAGGGGATGTCACGGGTGGCTCGACCTGGGCTGTGGTCTCAGGCGATGCACAGTGCAATGGGGGGTATTTTCGAGGGATAAATAAAAGTTTATAAGAGTTTTTCGTGACGCCACCCGGAATAAATGTGGCTATTTATGGCCACCGCTGCCAGTAGCTGGCCGGTGATGATGATGTGGGGCAGCTGAGGTGGAAAGCCCTTTCCGGGTAGGGCTGTGGGTCCCAGGCAGGTGAGGTAAAAGTCAATGGTGGTTATAGATAATGGTATTGTGAGGAGACTTTAGGGGCGCAGACACTTACTTGATCAGCAATAGGTTTTTTCAGCTTCGATGGTCCCAATCCTGGATAGGTGGCTACTGCCCAAATGAGAGACTGAGGCACAGGCGACGTTTAACCGGTTTACTTCAACAAAAAACTGCATAACAACAAGTCCCGTCACCGGAGTCTGTATAAGGAGGACTAAGTTACTCTGCCCTGCCAGGTCATTGGCCTCCTTCTTTGCGCTGTCTGTGTGTGGCCCTGCTGCTGTTTGTGAACTAGCTGCCGGCCCAAACTGTCCCTCCTAGGTCCTAATTCAACAGGCAACTCGAGTCCTTTTCCCCTGCTTACCCCCTCTGGGAGTACCGCTGAACTCACTGGATGTTGCTGTGTCTGACCCTGGTGAAGCTTGAATCGCCTTCACTTCTCCTGGTTGCTGTATTGTGTGAAACTAATGCAGCCACGGATCCCGTGTCCGTATTTGCGCCTTTTCAGGGGTAGAGATTAATGGCTACCCGGTTCCTAAAATGTTCCTCTTCTCTGTCTCCTCTTCCTCAGACCAATGGCTTGGGCCTGGAAATTGTCAGTCTCTCCTAAGTACCTCAGAGCAATTTCTCTGTGACTGCTCCTTTGAGCGTCCCGGCTCCAACTGAAAAAACTAAACTGTCAATTTTACCTCAGATCAGAATGTATCTAGGGGAGTCTCTTGAGCTCCCCCTTCTGGCCAGAGGTGGTAGTGCGGTGTCTGCTCTAGTGCTTGTATTGAGTAACTAATGGTGCTTTTATTGTGGCTAATACCCCTAGGGGTGCCACATTTATATATATATATATATATATATATATATATATATATATATATATATATATATAATTATACTGGTATATACATACATACATACATGTTTTTGCAAGAGTGGCAGTGAGACAGTAGGAAGTTTGAGTGGTGGAGGCGGAGCTGGGGGTGGAGCCTAGGCGGAGTCCCAAGGGGGCCCGAAAATTTTGCCAGTATGGGGCCATGAAATTCCTAGTGGCAGCCCTGCCTATGACACATGCCCTTGCTTGTCTGGCAAAAAAGACCACTTAGCTGTGTGTGTGTCTGGGATTGTCTGACATGCGGGCCCGCACCACGGCACGCGCGCTTAGGGAAAAACAAAAATGGAGATTGCCATTATCCTAGCAGCACTGATCTAAACGCGCCGCCCCCGCACACTATACGCTGAAATTAGATAATAGTGTGAATCACAGAGTGACTCACTATTACAGTGAAAAGCCAGCTAGTAACTAGCTAGGCTTTTTGCTGATCGAACCATTCTGGAACGTAACTCGAGCCATCGAGCTTTTAGCATAAAGCTCGCATTCGCATTCGATCTCGAACACCCCCAAAATCACTCGAACATGAAATTGGCGAACCTCGAACCTCGCTCAACTCTAATCATTATTGTAGCTTTGCCCATTATTAGGAGCACGCTTTTGTTATTCTTACTATTTTATGATGGTGCCGACCTATGTTGGTTTATTTACAGGGTTTTCATGATTGTGTACTGTGAAGGACTGAGGAAGAGACCTGAGATGTCTTGAAGGCTTGCTTTATAACATCATCATATTATATTTTAGCCATTAAAAGGTATCACAACTACAAAATTTTAACTTTGTTTCTCTCACTGAGTGCAATCAATCGTGAAGGACTCGTGCACACCATTGTACTTTCTTTAAGAACATATTGTCTTATTCAGTATTTTTTGTATATGGCTTATGATTTGGAGGCCAGGGAAGATCAGTGGAACAATCAGGTTACAGCTGTTTTTGATTGTGAGATTTTTGACGCTGGTGATGGAGCTTTCAAAGTATTATGTGATGAATTATTGGATTTACACAAAATATACATTCATGTATGGTGGAATATTAGGAGTCTAGAACAATATCATAAATTAAAAATTATTCCTTGTGGACTTAGGGTCCAGATTTTCCCATCTTGGGAGGGAAAATGAACAATTTAGAGGTGTGTGGGAAAGTGCCTTATTCAATGCTCTGGTATCCTACTTGATCTATTGATTGGACATGACCGCAATTTATTGGTGCAGATTAAGGAAAGGATCAAAACAACAGAGTCCAAAATTAACAACTTTGATAAAAATACATTGGTGCAGCCCTTTTTGACCAAATTGAAATATAATATCGACAAATATGAGGAGATTATTGCTGGTAAAAAGAAAAAAAAATCGTGATAAGAAGGATTTTGAGAACAATCGTGCCTTCAGGTGGAGTCATCAGGGAAATAGAAGGTCCCGATTTGCTCCTTCCAAATAAAAATTCTGCTACTAACCCGGGCGAAGGTTCGTCCACTGATTTTTTTGTCTACAGACACAAGCGAAGCAGAAGGAGGGAGAGAAGAGGGGTTCGGAAGAGGACACAACATAAAAATATCACGGAACCGGGCACCCAATTCATACATGCAGACCCAATGCAAGAATAAGTTCCAGAATTAATGAGTGAGAATATGCTTCCGATCATCAATTTATCTAACTATGTATTATCTCCTAGTGAAGTGGCTGTACTCACACGGGGCTTGTCCTTTTCACTGGTACAGAAACTTGATAAATTCACACTAATCAAGGATATTTACCTTTTCTGCAGAAATCTTACAGTATGTTCAAATATTACCATCTCCACCCAACCTCTCTGTCTCCAGCAGAACAGCTTGCTTTTGAAGACTTGATTGATCTGTTAAATGAAATTGAAGATCCTTCAGGTAGGAGACCCTTCACCATTCATAGGCCGTCTCAGAAAACACCCTCTCTTGGAACCTGCCCTACTCTTAACGTCTTTGTTAACACCATGGTCTTGGACATTCTCAAACTTAAGATCAAGAGGGTTGTTCAAGATAATCTCACTAGGGTGGAAAGAGAAGCCGTCACTAGGCTCAAGAATAACTCAGCCTTTGTCATTAAAGAGGCTCATAAGAGCGGCAACATAGTCCCTTGGCCAACAGATCTATACATTGGGGATCAAAAAAAGAACTTTTGAATACATCTATGTATATGCAACTACCTTCCGATCCCATTAATGTGTTCCAGAAGAAATTGGATGCCCTTCTTGCGGATGCTCTGCTACGGGAGGTTATAGGCAAGAGGGAACGAGATTTCATCTATAATACTCATCCTGTAATTCCCACATTTTACCTATTCCCAAAAGTGCATAAGTGTATTAAAAACTCACCCAGGAGACCGATTGTGGCCGGGATAGGAGGTCTAAGTGAACACGCCTACATACACAGAGACTTTTACCTGCAACCTTTTGTAACCAATTTAAAGTTTTATGTACGTGACACCATGCATCTGTTGGACATACTAGAAAATCTTGAGGTACCTCCACAGATATTACTTGTCTCCTTAAATGAAAAGGCGTTGTACATGAGCATTGGGCACAAAGCAGGATTACATGCGGTATCCACCTTCTTCATTGGTAACCATGACCACATTTCTGCTTATGGTACGTTTGTTATGGATTTATTGGCCTTCATACTCTGGCACAACTACTTTGTCTTCGATTGGACCACCTACAGACAGACGTCTCGCACCTCGATGGGGGCGCACTGTGCGCCTTCTTTCGCTAACATTTTTATGAGTTGGTGGGAGGAGACGTATGTGTACACCTCGTCATGGTGTTGTGACTATGTCTGTGGGTGGTTCCGTTATATCGATGATATTTTGCTTTTGTGGACAGGACCGCAGGATCTTTGTATGGACTTTGTTGCAGCCTTGAATCAGAATAACTTGAATTTCAAGCTCACCTCCAAAATTTCATCGGATTATATGAATTTTTTGGATTTGAAATTAACATTGAAGGGACAAAAGACTGAGACCAATATCTATCGTAAGTGTACAACTACTGACAGTCTCTTATACTATAGGAGATCACATCCCAGAAATCTTAAGGATGGGATACCGGTGGGCTAGTTCTTTTGTCTTAAGAGAAACTGAAGTACACAGTCTGATTTTCTCATGCAGGCACATGATTTGTCTGAACGATTTATGAGGAGAAGATATCCCTGTGAAGTCGTTAATCAGGCATATCATAAGGCTTTGAGCCTGGATCGTCATACACTGTTGAAGCCCAAGAAACAGGAATCTCAGGCAAATTTTCCACATTTAGAAACTACATTCAATGGCCAATGGTCCGATATCCACCAGACATTACAAAGAAATTGGAACATCTTATTGTCAGATCCCAATCTGAAACAAATTATTTCTTCCAGGCCACTCTTGACAGCAAGAAGATCAGCGAACCTCAAAGATCATCTTTGTAGGAGTCCTTTTGTCCGACCAACGACCTGGATTGGGAGAGGAATTATTTTGAAGGGGTTTTTCCCATTTTCTATCTGCCAATTCATGCCCCCAGTGTCTCAGTCCTTGAACCAACGGAACCAAAAAATGTATCAATTATGACATTATGTTAATTGCAAGTCTCAGAATGTGGTTTATGCACTTACATGTCCATGCCAACTTGTCTATGTCGGACAGACTTCGCAAGAATTGTGACATTGTATTCAAAAACATTTTTTGGACATAGCTCTGGCGGCTAGACATTTGAAGCAAGGATGGACTATCTCAACAGTAGCACAATATTACCTGAAATACCATGGCAGTAAAATTGGTGATACAACTGTGGTTGGTCTAGACAAAGTGTTTTTGAATTCTCGTGGGGTACCGTCACCCCTGCCCTATTGAGAACTGAATCCTGGTGGATTTTTCAATTGGACACTGTGATGCTGTGGCGCCCCTGACCTGGCCAGGCACCACTGAATACTGCACCCATGCTAGGACAGTACTTACAGGTAATCCTAAGGGCCAGAACAAGGTGTGTACCCACAGACACATAGCAACCAGGTCTCCAGCATCATTAGATGGGACCCTTGGGCAGTCCCTAGAGGGGTCTAACCTTCAATTCTTATCAAGGGGTGTAGTGGAGGGGCTGGGAGCTAAAGTGCAGAGGCTGTCAGGAAAGGAGTGGAGCGAGCCAGTCTGGTAGTGGTGCGTGGCAGTTGCTAAGGGACACGCGCGTGGCCACTAGCCAGTCCCTCCACGTGGAGTAGCCATTAGAGGGGGAGACGGTTACAAGTCAGTCAGAAAGACAGAGAGAGAGTCAAGTACGGGGACTGCCAGTGACTAGGCACGTACAGGGAACAGGTCCCTAGAGTAGACTCAAGTTTAACTATCTGCTAAACCTGCCGGTGAGGTGAACTACAAGTACCTCACCAAGCATACAGAGTCCGAGCCTCAGCACCAACACAGGGACCCATAAGGAGACAAAGCCAGAAACCATCTCACCTGATCCACGCTGCCGGCAAATGGTCCAAAAAGGGAGAAAAGGCAGTAGCGACTCCCTGGATAGACCCCATGGTACTTCAAATCAGGGGTTATCCAAACACAGAAGTGCTAAGAAGGTGAGTTAATGGTTACCCTCAGACTGGCTTGAAGGATACCTGGTTTCACCTGGTTTATTGTAGCATCGCCTGGGGCAGCTCACAGAAACATCAAAAAGTGAGTAAAAAGCAGTTGAAAGACTTTTGGACTGAGCCTGAGTTATTCCTGACCCGCTATCCTTACACACCCGAGCCCCTGGGGCCAGCCTCACTCACGGGAGGCCACACTGTCGGACTGCAGACTCCATCAGCCCCAGACGCTCATTAAAACTGCACTGGCGGTCACCTAAATCCCTGACCGCAAACCGTGAGTGGCGTCACGATAATAAAAACTTAAATACCTGTTGCCAAATATACAGAAGAAGGTCCTGTGGTATCCCTGAAGCTGGAGTAGTATCCCTTGGGCTACACAATGCCCAATGGCATCAATTAAAATCTTTTTTTCACTGGGTTTTACCAGAAGTAATTTCTGTATATTTTTGTTGTCTCCATTGTCAATGTGTTTTTCTCTATGACACAGTTTGTAAACTTTGAAAACAATGGTTAGGTATCCCCTTTAGGGTTAATATTATGTATATTGTGGCATTTATGGAGTTGTTATATATTCCTGCTGCATTACTGATTGTTCCTTTGCCTTCTCATCCCTGAGTTGTTTTGCTTATATCTATTGCATTACAATGGTATTTGATATATGTAATGTTATTTCAGAAGTCTTCATATATAATTGTCTACACATTGTGGACCACTTCCTACATGCATTGGTGGTTTATCAATGGGTTAATACCGGTATGAAACTGATCAATGTGCACATTACACTTACAGCATCTGTACTAATGCATCCATGGTGATGCTGGACGCTCTGTGACCTTGATCTCCGCCCGTCGCACTCCTATGGAGTTGTGGGGGCAGGGCTTGATGTCACTCTGGTCACATGATTGGTGCATTCCACTGTAAAACGCACGCTGACAGTATGGTTCCTGCACAGCAGGAACGCTGCCTGGGATCATGTTTTTTTCCATTTGCCCTGTGAGTACTTGATTTTCAACATCTGTTAATAATCTTTCATTCACCCTCCCACATATTTAAATGTCTGGATTCTGAACTTTCATCCATACACACCTGATGAAGCCACACATGGTGGCGTAATGCGTGTGGTAGCTGCACCCACATAACCTCTGTTACTGACCTTACACTGGGTACTGTATTTGGGCTTTTTTTTTACTCTGTACCATATTGTTTTTGGATTCATTTATTGTTGGATTGCTGTTTAATTCATTTAGATGCCTTTAATATTACTCATTTGTGAGCCTGTCAATATGATTATTATTATCCATGTCTGAGGTTGTTTGTGGTGTGTGTATTTCTGTGTATTGGGGGGACTCATTCCTTTCCATTTTTTATGTGATTTTAACATTTTCTGCACTATTAAAATATTTTCACTTTGTGCATACAACTCAGGTTGTCTGTATCCTCCTTATCAGTCTGTATTTCAGGTATATGATTATTGTAGCTGTGCCCATTAATCCCATATATCTGGTTTTCTGACAGTTCCTGATTTAACTGCTGCTGCAACTATCTGTTACGTCACCGCCGGAGTCTGCTCCAGCGACTTCTGCTCCGATCGCCAGGCGACGCCGTGTTCCTGCCGTAGATGGTGCTGGTGATGGGAGAGAAGTCGATGCCAGCAGCACCGGTGGGCGCAGGCTCCGATCATCCACTGGGCTGGGTTAGCTTGGGATCTGCAGTACCGCTGACTGACTGTGGGTGGCATGTGTCTTCCAGCTGAAGTTGCCAGCGTTCAGCTACAGCCAATGGGAAGACACCACACCCTTCTTATTTCCCCTCCTGTCACATGATTACTGCCAGATATAGTTCTGATTTTCCTGGCTCCTGTTACATCCTATTCTGTTGGTGATTCCTGTGTGTTGACTTCTGCGTGTTTTTGACTACCCTTCTGCCTACTGTTTTTGTACCTTGCTGCCCGACCCGGATCTGACCTCTGCTACGTTTGCTGACTACGTCACTGCCTGCCGATTCTGTCCCTGTTTCGCTATTCCTGGTTTGACCCTGCCTGACTACTACTCTCATCGGACTGCAGCTTTCTACAGGTAGTGATCTCCAGTTCCCTGTGTAATTCCAAATCCCTGTATAGGGGTTAAAGGGTTTCAGGGTTCTGGGGGTCCTACTTGATGAGTGGCTTCCCTCTAGCCTCCCCGTTACAGCCCATCTGAGTCTGTGGATCCAGGCAGGCGTTACACTATCCATACCACCTATACCTACTGAATCCATGAATCCACTGCTGCAATTATCTGTACATGCTGTATCCGCTGAACCCCCTACTGCATTCATCCATACCGGTCGAGCCTGCTACATCTGCTATTATAGAGACTGTCAGTGTCTGTACCTCTGGTGCAAGCTGTCAAGGTATCGAGATCCTCTGGCACTGCCTCTCGAGGCTACCTATCAGCGCAGCCTATCTTTACCAACTGTGGTTTAGTGAAACCTTGATAGTCATTCAGACATGCTCCTCCAGGTCAGAGATCGGTGCCTTGGTCAGTGGGTCCTTTACACAAAGCTCCAATGTATAGTGTCACTGGTGAGTCTCTGTGTTATTACCATAAACTCTCTCTAAAACTTAACATTTAATGTTGATATTAAAAAAGATACATTACCACATTATGTGATTCAAGTGAAATAGTGCACAGAAGAGAGAGGGAAATAATATCCCTGCAATGTCCACTCCCTCCTGTGCTCTGCCTAACCGCGGAGGTCGGCACCCTATGGATACGTTGTGGCGCCCCCACTCCTCAACGGCTGTCCCTGCTATTAACCCTATGAGTCCCTAGCCAAAGGTTAAAGTGCAGTGCATAAATATATAAAAAGTGCAGTGCAACACTGATATATTAAAGTGATACTATGCCAATTAGAGCTCATTAATAACCTCAAATGATGGGAGGCCGCAATCCCATCCCAATGAGGAACTCAACAATAGCAGGGACATAAAAACTTAGCTTGTTGCCTCAACGCGTTTCCCCAACTCATGGTTCATCAGGAGGCCGATATCCAAAATGCTGTGGTATGATAGACCTGTGGCAGTCAGCGTGCTGCCAGATTCACATGATGCTAAGGGGCCACCAGGTGCTCATATATTTATGCACTGCACTTTAACCTTTGGCTAGGGACTCATAGGGTTAATAGCAGGGACAGCCGTCGAGGAGTGGGGGCGCCACAACGTATCCATAGGGTGCCGACCTCCGCGGTTAGGCAGAGCACAGGAGGGAGTGGACATTGCAGGGATATTATTTCCCTCTCTCTTCTGTGCACTATTTCACTTGAATCACATAATGTGGTAATGTATCTTTTTTAATATCAACATTAAATGTTAAGTTTTAGAGAGAGTTTATGGTAATTGCACTTATACCCTTTTACTAGTGAATTTTTTTTTTGAGTCTCTGTGTTACCAGTACACTATACATGGTATACTATGTACAGATCTCCCGTGTATTATGGCGCTTATAGTAAACTAGTATTGTGTTTTTTTTAATGACTAGTATTGAAGTATTTGGCCACGATGGCGTGGTAATATGTGGTCTGGCTATGATGTGGCCATATTTGTCGTTTTTATATGATATTATTCAGTCACGAGGTGGCGGTAATATTTGGTCTGGCAATGATATGACAATATTTGAACCTTGTATTTGGAATTATTGGTCATTTAAAAAAAAAAAAAAAAAAAAATCTATGTGACATATCCCCTTAAATAAAAATAAAAAAAAATGTACCTAAAAAGAGAATTGGATGCTGTAAGACATTTTTAATATGTTATAGTAGAGTAAGGCTCTACCAAAAGAGTCTACCTTGTATTGGTAGCGGACTTAAAAAATCTTTTGGCCAAAACAAAAGATTATCTTTTAGAGATATATGTGAAATAGAGATATTAAAGAGATATATGTGAAATGGTGTTCAATGGGAACAGTTAATGTGTGATTGGAGAGGATGTGTTCCACGAGTGGGTAGTGGGTCGTTGGAAGGTTTGAGGGATGGGGTGTAGCCTGGATGGAGTCTCAAGTGGGCCCAAAAATGTTGCCCGTATGGGACCTTGAATTCCAGGTGGCAGCCCCGGGAGTAGTTCCCTATAAGAAGGTGAATACCCACAGAAAGTATTATTGTTTAAACCATTAAAGCAGGCATACATCTACTAACTATTGCCAAGTATAGAGATTAATGGAAAAGTGGAGATGCAGGGAACTAGGGACCCACACTCCTAATGTGCGTTTTGAGAGAAATAATTCTGTCCTGGGGTTATTTTCTTCTTCCAATTATAAGCGACATTACATTGCCAGCTTGCCAAGAGGTACTAATTTGTATATTATTCTTCTATGTTTTTAATAGCATTTGTAACCATTTAAGGAATGCAACGGTTAAATGTTTTTCCATGCTGTTCAGTTGTTATAGTCCATTGTTGAAAATTGATTCTGACAAGGAAGGCTTTTAAAGGTTGAATTGTGGTCTAGCCATCTGACTTGGCATAGAACTGTTCTAAACGCGTTGCCTATACATTTCAGGAGTTTTCTTCTTCCTGCTCAAATATAATTTAGGATTTGCCTATTTTTCCATAGTTGTATGTGCTGAATAACTAGTTTATATAATATAAAATCCTCCTATTAAAGAAAAGTCTGCACAATAAGTTACATGTTGATCATAAAAACATCACAGCTTTTTCAATTAGCAATAAACTGAAATAATTACTTCCTTAAAAAATATCACCAGGCCATCAGGGGAATTTCAGTTTCCTTTATGAACTAAACTGGTAAACCTGAGAGCCTCTTCACAAACGATCCTTCAATTAGCAGCCGTGGAGCAGGTTTATCATTAGCAGACTATAATAACTAAGAGATTTTAATTGTATTTTATTACACAGAGGGTTAATTAATTTTACCAAAGAAATTTGTACTCTGGCTGCCGCCTGCGTCCCAGAAGTCTTTACATGTTTTTATCCCCCAGAAGATTTCACTTCTGAATTCATTACATCAAATTAATTAAGATCACAAATAGAAGCCTCATTTTCTCTTTTTTTCCCAGGGATGTAGATTCTTGTTCCACAATAAAAAAGTTAACCTTTTTTTATTTGAGGTTAAATCATCAAAATAGACAATAAGTTTGAAGGAGTTGTTTTATCAGAGTATTCATGAAAACACAGAACATATCAAAGCATTTCATCTCGGCATGGAGTGTCTTTTCATGAAAAAGATTTCTGTGCTGCTTGAGCAATGTTTAAATTGCAGGAAATAAAACTGACTAGTCAATGGCTTTAAGGCAAGCTTAAATATATAATAATATCAGCTGTGATCAGTGGTAAATGGAACTAGTCAACTGCGTGACTGGCCCTACCTATGTGTGACCAGTGCTATCGCTTAGAGCATGGCCGCCAGACATCAGATAGATGCGACTGGAAGTCAAATTCACTTGATGCTCTCGCTCCTCACTGGGCTCTAAGCAAACAGACTGCAGGGAGGGCACACACTCCCCCCAACCTCCGAGTGTGCTCTCCCCTGTCTTCTCAACAGGTTGCGCCAGAGAGCCAGCACTGTTTTGGCTACAGAGTAGAGATGAGTGAACTTGTTTGAAAAGGTTCACCAATTTCAAATTCGACACAAGCCTTGCCCATTCAGATTTGTGTTCGGATGACCGAACACTTTTCTCAAAAATCCACAAAGATTGACTTTGTTCGGTAATTGTTCACAGTTGCCCTAATGCTTTTCTTCTATCTCATTATCACTTTGGCTTTGGTGTGCTGTATAATGAGTGGAGGGATGTGTTTGATGAGGGGAGGGAGTGAAGAGAGGTGAGAGGAGTGGTCGGCTGTTTTATTTTTTCTTAACCTTTATGTGTGGATGTTTTAACAGCCAATAAGGGTACAGAAAACATTCACAATGTTCAGACACAAGGGCTTGTGTCATTGGCTGTCTAGGTCCCATGTCCCTCTGCATATAAAAAGTGGACATGTGGCGTCGGTGCCATTTTGTGATTGCAACAGCTTAGGGACGCTGCTGCTGCTGATAGACAGCTAGTTAACTTAGCTAGCTGGTTTAATTTTAGTTACTTCAGATTGATAGGAGGGCGATAGTGTAGAACAGGGAAGTGCAGGGGCATGCAGTGTAGGAAAGTTGTGTGCCACAAATCAGCTTTTCAACAGTTTTTGCAAATTATGTGGGCCCATTTCATTATCTAAACAGAGATTGCAAATGGGTCCAGGCACAAACTGCATTTCATCAACTAGAGATTGCAAAATCTTTGGTCCAGCCAAAAATTGCCATTTTATCACCTAAATTTTGATTGCAAAATCTGTGGTCCAGGCAAAATCGACATTTCATCAACTAAAGAGAGATTGCAAAATATGTAGTCTAGGCAAAAAATTACATTTCATCATCGAAGTAGAAATTGCTCTATGGTGGTCCTGTGGCCTGCCACAAATAGACATTTCAGCATACAAATATTGATTTATAATTCTGTGCTCCTGCTACAGTATTTCAGCAGAGAGAAAAGGATTTGAATATCTGTGTAGGTAAATGATGACTCAGTACTTATTTCCAAAAATTAGGGCCAGACACTAAGAAAGTGGCATCAATAACCCCAGAGCACGCATAGTATCATGGTGCAGCAGTCATGCATGGGCCATGTACAAGACAAGGTGTATGGCCCAGCATTTACAGCTTTCAAATTAATTTAACCCCTTAACGACCCATGACGTACTAGATACGTCATGGATCGTGTTCCGGTAAGCCCCGCCCCCTGCCGCCGGTCGGCGGCAGCGATCGGCGCACATATCAGCTGTTATCAACAGCTGATATGTGTGCCTGCTAGCCGCGGGTGGAATCGCTTCCACCCGCGGCCATTAACCCCTTACATTTCGCTGCCAAAGTCTTGGCAGCGATATGTATATGGGCGCCGCCATGACAGTGACTTACCCCGCCCCCGCCGGAAGTCACGTGACATGATCACGTGACTTTCGGCGGTTGCCATGGTAGCACAGGGTCATGTGATGACGCCTGTGGCTAACATGAGTCACTTCCTCTCAATGCCGGAATACAGCCGGCATTGAAAGTGAAGCAGCAAATCTGCAGTTCTCAGCTCTGTAGCTGAGATCTGCAGATTGTGCAAAGCGATCGGATTGCTGATCGCAATAGCCCCCTAGGGGGACTAGTAAAATAAAAAAAAAGTTTTAAAAAATTAAAAAAAAATAAAAAAACCTAAAAGTTCAAATCGCCCCCCTTTCACCCCATTGAAAATTAAAGGGTTAAAAAAATAAAAAATACACACATATTTGGTATCGCCGCGTTCAGAAATGCCCGATCTATCAAAATATAAAATCAATGAATCTGATCAGTAAACGGCGTAGCGGCAAAAAAATTCCAAACACCAAAATTACGTTTTTTGTTCACCGCAAATTTTGCGCAAAATGCAATAACAGGCGATCAAAACGTAGCATCTGCGCAAAAATGGTACCGTTAAGAACGTCAGGTCAAGACGCAAAAAATAAGCCATCACTGAGTCTCAGATCCTGAAAAATGAGAACGCTACGGGTTTTGGAAAATGGCGCAAAACGTGCACCACGTTTTTCGGACAAGCTTGTGAATTTTTTTAAACCCCTTAGATACAAGTAAACCTATACATGTTTGGTGTCTATAAACACGCACCGACCTGAGGCATCATACCCACACATCAGTTTTACCATATAGTGAACACGGTGAATAAAATATCCCAAAAACTATTGTACAATCCCACTTTTTTTGCAATTTTTCCGCACTTGGAATTTTTTTGCCGTTTTCCAGTACACTATATGGTAAAACTTATGGTTTCATTTAAAAGTACAACTCGTCCCGCAAAAAACAAGCCCTTATATGGCAAGATTGATGGAAAAATAAAAAAGTTACGCCTCTCGGAAGAAGGGGAGCAAAAAACAAAAACGCAAAAACGGAAAGTGCCCGGGGGCTGAAGGGGTTAAAATAAAGAGGTGATGAGTGACAGGTATAGGCCTGGTGATCTGATACCCTTACCACAACAGGCAACACACAACATGGAGACCTCACTTGGAGTCTCTATATTTAAAAAACATAAAAAAACACTAAAGTGGCATTAGTTGTCCCAAAGTAGAAACAGTATAATGGTGCATAATGTATTCATGGGACAAAGTCTAGCCCAGCATTTCTACCTTAAACATTGATCAGTAAGAGGTGCATCATTTAGAGGGTGTAGACCTGGTGATCGCAGCTGCTTGGGCCCATGATCAGTGTTAGGGGCTCTGTGGTCTTTTGTTCTATTCTCTGTGCGAAGAACACTCAGGTCTGCACACCATAAATTGACATGCTGCGGCTCTAAGAGCTGTGCTGCATGTTAGTTTATGCTGCGGCGAAAAGAAGCACAGACTGCATGGGATTTCTTTAAATCACATCTACTGTGCTTCTACTGAACAATGCAGCATTTTGAACACAGAGCAAACATGCTGCATTCAAAACACTGCACTGCTATCAATGTCATGTTCAAAGAGCAGGAGAAGTGCAGTCCACGGCCATACCATGCACTCCGCCTGCACTTTGAAAGTGGCAGTGACTGCCGGAGTCTAACATAGCCAGGTGGGAGGTATGCATTCCTGCGCCAGCCTCAGTACACTATAGACAGGCAGGAAAAAGTATATAGTGGAGTGTGTGTAGAGGTGTTACCTAGTTGCAGAGGGATGTCCTGGTCGTTAGCCGGCTTTTCTGGATCTTGTTCACACCATGAGATGTTATATTCAGCATTACTACAGATGAGCCCACAACAGTTTCAAACTTTAAATGCTTCAATGAACACACGCTTTAAACATTGTTGCATTTTGCTGATAGCAAACCTTATCATTACCACACATATAAATATACAGTATACACTTAATACAAACATGGAGGTCTTAAGGAGGTTACAGGTCAAAGTCCACCTTCTTACATTCCTCCCGTCTTTAACCGTGGCTGTCTTCGGCCATGCAGAAATCTGCAACACAATAAAACCAGGCAATTAAACCAACATAAAATCTCTATGTTAAAAAGGAAAAATAGTCCAGCTGGGAATCCAGAGGATAAAATAAAAAATAACTTTAAATATTGAAAATCAGGCTTTTGCGAGTCAGTTCCATACTGACTATATTGGTGGCACATTACAAAGATAATGAGTTCCAGCTTGACTATTTTTCCTTTCTCACTTGGACATTTCTATGCGGTTGGCTGGTGTGAGTCCTTGCTTGGATCCTGGATGCACAGGAGGAGGTCTATTTGGCCAAACCTTGTAACGGTCTGTGATTCTACAATGTTTTTTTGCTTCTCTAAAATCTCTATCTACTCTTTTCTTCTCCCGGGTCTCAATGTTTTCTTTCTTCAGGCCGGTCTGGCCTAAATCTCTATAACAAACAGTCTGTGTCCTAAAAAACAGGCCTGTGGGTCAACAGTTACCATTCCAGTCCGAGGTCTCAGTCCTTCAACAGATGATGTAACAAAGACATGTGGTTATGTTTATGTCCCCCACCGGCCACAATGGTGCATCAGGTCATCCGTCCTCTCTCCCTCCACTCACAGGACTGGGCTCCGTCTCTCAGGGATTGGTTAAGGAAAAATCCATAGGGGCAGAGTGTAAATGGGCAAAGTCTATGAGGCAAGCTTCAAATGGGAGTTTAGAGCTCAGTTCCTGTTAGCTGCAAGGGGTCAGTCCTTGCTAAAAGGGCCAAAGACCAAATAGAAAAGGGCTGTAAAATCATTCTGTCAATCACAACAATAGTATTATATTGCCCTTAAAGTAGGATTAAGCGTTTGGAAAAACTCCATCTCTAAGACCTCAAAAATGGTGTGTCAAAAACACACAACAGGAGTGCAATTCCCATAAAATGTAATAATCTTTATTTAGAAAAATAGAATAAAAACCACAAACAGATACAATGCAATTATACATCAATTATAAAGATATAGGAGGACCTCTACCAAACAACATCCCCCACAGTAGTGTATGTGTGTGCCCAATACAGGCATATATAGCCAAAGGCAGCCAAACAGGCAGGAAAAATCAATGTATCCTGAATTAAACAATAGTCAGTTCCTGGATGGCTGCTGTGTGAAGACAAACAGCTCCCAGACTGATCCAGGGCAAGTGCAGATAACGTTATCAAAAGAGAACAGTGCATGAAATAGTTAAATTCAACTTAACCATAAAAGGACAGGGAGCCAAAAGGCACACACAGTGGGGGGAAGAGGAACCGCAACCAATCCCGAACGCGTATTGCTATCGCTTCCTCAGCAGGACGGAGGCAGGGGTGGAAGGGGTCAGTCCTTGTTTGAGAGGATATCCTCCTACAGCCCAGAGGGTTCAAAGTCCTCCGAATCCAGTAGAGGTAGCGAAAGAAGTGCAAAACTTGGAGAGGGAAAACAGCACACCAAAACCTCCCCAAAAAACAGGCCTATCCAGCCACAGTGCAATATCTCATGCCCTTTAAAATTTTCACCTCTGGGCTTCTTTCAGCCAACGTGGCATCCTGCACAATCCAAGGGTCCTGATGGTGTCCCGACTTGCCCCAGTTCCCTCCTTTACAAAGGGGTTGTGGAACTAGTCCATTTTGCCTGGCTAGTCTGGGTATTCGTTCTGGCCATGGTCCTCTCTGATATTGCTGGTGCCAGACTAAAATATTTATGCCGTCTGGTTGCCGGTAACATTTATGGTACTACCAGTCACAGTGCTGATAGGGTCAGTAGGTTTCTGGTACTCCTGTTTGGCAACATGGGGATCCGGGCCACGGGCACCCCTCAAGGATGGGGCTCCTCTTGGCAAGGGGTCTCATTGCAGCTGACAGCTTGGGTCCTCCCACGTTGCTAGCTTCACCATTCTTCCTCGGCCTCCTTCTCCCATCTCTCGATATCCTCTTCAGTGGTGGGCCGAGTTACCCACATCACATACCAACCCTTGCGGCACCACAAGTGCATGAACAACATCCTTTTGAATGGGGAAGGTATCCCATTTGACCATGGCCCAATTCACATATATATGGTACCCGATCTTATCTTTGGCTATAAACCCAAAGCCTCAGGTATGATTAAAGTCAATAACCTTGCCTTGGGTACAGCTATTTTTAAAGTAGGGTCTCTTCGGCCTGGCCAGCCACTTCTGGGCTAAGGCATCTGCCCTCATCCTTTCCTCCACCACATCAAATGTCTCGGCCATTTTCAGGGAGAAATCATAGACATGGGGCAGGAGACTGTAACTTATCTGGCTCCATTTGACTGCACAGCGAGGTGGGGTCTGGATGGCTGACTCACTCAGGTGGGTGGGAGGACTTCTTCCTATGATTCCTCTTCCTTCTCCTCCTGCTGGCTCCAGCAGACTGGCTCCAAGGGTGGCATGTCAGGGTGGTCCTCAGGTGCCTTTCCTCTGCCAGCTGCCAGCCTCCTTAGTGGGGGAATTGGCCCCCACATATGTGGCCTCCACTTCAGAAAGCTTCTCTCCCATCCAGTCTCAGCGATGAATCCGGACCTCGGTGCTGAAGAGGCCCAGTTTTGGGTGCTGTACCATCTCCCACATTACATATATAGGGACAAATTGTCCATGCCAACTGCTCCAGGAGCATGATGGTCAAATTCGGCCCAAGAGGTCATCACCCACCTCAGTTTCAGCATAATTTCATCATCTTTGTCTGTACGTAGGTGATTAGGGCAGCAAGCTGCTACTTCTCCTGCATCCGACACCAAAATGGCACCGGCCCATAATGTGACACTATCTTCTGGCAGTTGTGCCCTGCCCTGTCATGCCAATACAAGACATGGTTGTCATGCTGCCGGAAGGGGATGGTTTGTGCAAACCGAACTGGTACTGAACACAATCAAACATTGACAACTTTTAACAAAAGTGTTCGGAAATCGAGATGTCCGTGCATGAGGAATGTAAAAATATTTCTGTTAAGCTAGTTTAATATGTGTTATTAAAGCAGGCTTTACACGCTACGATATCGTTAATGAATTATCGTCGGGGTCACGGTGTTTGTGACGCACATCCGGCGTCACTAACGATATCGCTGTGTGTGACACCTATGAGCGGCTTTAAACGATCGCAAAAGCGGTCAAAATCATTTGCCGCGGAGAGGTCGTCCTGAAACAAAAAATCGTTTTTTGCTTATTAGCGATGTTGTTCTTCGTTCCTGCGGCACAACACATCGCTGTGTGTGACACCGCAGGAGCAACAAACATCTCCTTACCTACCTCCACCGGCAATGCGGAAGGAAGGAGGTGGGCGAGATGTTACGTCCCGCTCATCTCCGCCCCTCTGCTTCTATTTTACGCCTGCCGTGTGACGTCACTGTGACACCGCACGAACCGCCCCCTTAGAAAGGAGATCGCCGGCCAGAGCGACGTCGCAGGGCAGGTAAGTCCGTGATCGCAGCGTGTAAAGCACGCATAAATCTGTTAAACTATCTCTGCCAGCCCTCCAGCAGAAGTGTCAGTTGCTATGGGATTTACTTTTAATTCTACCCTTAATTTCTTATTGCACAACCACTTATTGTAAACCACTGCCCTACATTCAATTTTCTAACATTTTAACAACATTAATTATTTATCACTATGAGTACACTACAATCTTTTGTTGCATTTTTTAATGTTTTAGCATTTTCAGTGCCATTTAAGACAGTCTCCCTGGGAGAAGCAAGGTAGCGCTTACGTCTTTACTCTTTATTCTCACATTCCAAATGGGGGCCCAGACAGATACTGTGAGGGCAGCCAATAAGAGACACCGCCATGTCAGCAGTCTGGCTGCAGCCAATCATAGGCGCTGACAGAGAGGGTGGGCAGGGGGAGCAGTGAATATGTATGAGAGCTAAAGAGTAGACCCAAAAGTAGTGTGACAGGGACATTTTTTTTCACTGTGCTTCCAAATCACAGTAATGCCAGTAGCAAAGATGGCTATATGGAGAGAAGGTATGCACACCAGTGACTATGTAAGGGAAATATATGAAAAGCAGAAACTGCTATGTGAATACTGACATGAAAAATCCAATAGCTATATGTAAGAATGAAAATATGAAAAAATGTAATCTGCATTACTGCCATCAACATCTGAATAAAGATAAATTTAGCTATTGAATTGATCAATGCAACAGAGCCCCAACACTACGCCAAAGTATTTCTCTACGTTGGGGTCCCTAGCTAGTATGTGTCCTCTCATGCAGTTAAAAACTTACCGTGTATGCGAAGCTGAGACCCAGGCTATATATGCGTATAATATGGGCTGGCAATGGGTGTGGGTGGGGCCGGGTTCACAAACGAAAGACTACAAATCAATCAAGAAATAACGTCTGGAACACCAATTCTGAGTCTGAACTGGGTGCAAAAACCTAAAAAAATCTACACTGTATGGAGAGGAGGTATGCACACCAGTGACTATGTAAGGGGAATATATGAAAAAGCAGAAACTGCTGTGTGAATACTGACATGAAAAATCCAATAGCTATATGTAAGAATGAAAATCTGAAAAAATGGAATCTGCATTACTGCCATGAACATATGAATAAAGAGAAATTTAGCTACTGAATTGACCGGGTTCAGTATTCACATAGCAGTTTCTGCTTTTCATATATTCCCCTTACATAGTCACTGGTGTGCATACCTCCTCTCCATATAGTATAGATTTTTTAGGTTTTTGTACCCAGTTCAAACTCAGAATGGTATTCCAGATGTTATTTCTTGATTGATTTGTAGTCTTTCGTTTGTGAACCCTCCCCAACCACATCTATTGCCAGTCCACATTATACGCATATATAGCCTGGGTCTCAAGATTCCCAACACGGTAAGTTTTTTAACTGCATGAGAGGACACACACTAGCTAGGGACCCCAACGTAGAGAAATACTTTGGCGTAGTGTTGGGGCTCTGTTGCATTGATCAATTCAATAGCTAATTTTCTCTTTATTCATATGTTCATGGCAGTAATGCAGATTCCATTTTTTCATATTTTCATTCTTACATATAGCTATTGGATTTTTCATGTCAGTATTAACATAGCAGTTTCTGCTTTTCATATATTCCCCTTACATAGTCACTGGTGTGCATACCTTCTCTTCATATTGTTACGTCCGGGTGGTGGAAACACTAGACCGTACACCGGGTTCCCTTGGTGAGGCAGCCAGACCGGTCACCCCGCCAGAGGGTCTTGATGCACGGCAGCCGAAGCACTTAGGGTAGCAAGACAGTCCGTAGGAGGGCTGGAAGGTAGTTGTTGCTGAGAGTACGGAGTTCCAGGCGGTAGTCCGGGTGACGAGGCTCAGGGTCTGAGGCCGGGTTGGAGGGTCAGGCAGAATCCGGAACCTGCTGAGCGAGGGGACGGGTCACCAGACGGAGCCAGGGACAGGAGACTGGCGGAGCTGCAGAGGTGGTGGAACTTCCGCCGAAGTCACCGTCAGTAGCACTGGAACGGACGTGGTCAGGATCAGCTGGCGTGGCAGGACAGGCTCTGCGAGACAGACAGGGGTTAGTACTGGACACAGCAATACGGGGACCTGAACTCCTAGCATACTAAACACGTAGAACAGGCCCTGCCCACCTGGAATAAGAATCCTCTTATACCCTGTACCTGCAAGCCAATATCCTGTTTCTGGGTGGTGGCCCTTTAAGAAAGGGTGAATGACCGCGCGCGCGCGCCCTAACGCGCATGCACGAGGCCTGAGTGCCAGATACCAGGGAAGGAAGCAGCGCTGAGGAAGCAGGAGTGCCGGGCAGGGTGTCCTGTGATGCAGAGGGACGCCTGGAGCGGGAACGCCTGGAGGATCCTGGCAAGGGAGAAGGAGCAGGAGAACCGGGTGCGGGAGTGGTGAGCGGAGCGCGCCGTCGGGAACCGGGGAGCATGCCACGGGGGCCGGAGGGCGCAGCACGGGGACCGGGGAGCGCAGCACGGGGACCGGGGAGCGTGACACATATAGTGTATATTTTTTAGGTTTTTGCACCCAGTTCAGACTCAGAATGGTGTTCCAGACGTTATTTCTTGCAAAGATGGCTATGGCAGTGCTGTGATTAGAAGGCAATTGCAGCATGTTTAGTGGCTCTAAATTAGGCATCAAACATGCTAGAAGGGGTGAGACAAATAGCAAAATACTCCACGAGTAATGGAGATCGTGAATACCTGCATAGTCGTGCAAGTAACAAATAGTGTCAAGTATATTCGCTCATCACTAATAATAATTAGGGCTGATCGAATCCGCCAAAATCTGGAATCGGCGGATCCCTGCCGGATTGAACAAACAATTCGGATCCGATCCGGATTCCGGTGCCCATATAAGTCTATGGAATCCACAGAATTAAAAATGTTTGTGGAGGGGACAGTGGGGTAGGAGCACGGACGGTGTACTCACCTGAGGCTGTGTCATGGCAGCAAACTCCTTCCGAGTTACGCTTTTCCGGAGCCGACAATTCAATATTCATTGTTTTCCCCGCCTACCGGCGCATGTAATTGGTTGCAGCTAGACGCGCCCCCACCCTGAGTGACAGTGTGTCAGCTGACAGCAACCAATCACAGGCAGCAGGATGGGCAGTGGGCAGGGAAAGCAGTGCAAGTGCAGTACAGTAAGTAAATGCGTGACCTGAAAGCAGTGTGCCGCCATGACACTGAGTCTCGGTAAGTATGAAACGCTGTTTTTTTTGTGGTTTTCTTTATTTTTCAATTATTTTCCCCAGTGCCGGATCTGGATTCAGCAACCGGAAATCTTTGAAACTGTTCGGATCCGCTCAGCCCTAATAATAGTATAATAGGTGATTTGCTCAAGGAGGTACATTTGGTGGTACATGGGTAATCCAGGGGATTCACTTCTTCCTCTGTGGGCCAATCCGCATCTGCTTACAGGGCTCGGTGCTGAATAATATCTATTACTAGCTTTATGTAATGTATGTTGCCTTATAGAATAAAATCGCCAGTGACACAGTTTGACCTATTTAATTGTTCATTTTGCATAATGCTGGGTTTAAATTGGTATATTTCTGTACAAACAAAAGCAGAACAATGTTAGCGAAAGTCACTTAGGCCTCATTTCTAAGCCTTCTAATGCAAGAAAAAGCATTGTTAATATGAGCATTCGCTGCACATAAAATCTGCACATTGTCCATAGCACATCCCCAACGATGATTTAAGACCACACTTAAAAAGTCCAATCAGTCAATACTGAAGCTTTTTGATCATTCTTTGGTTGATCGGCAAAATATTTACACTCAATGAGAAATATTTGGATCAGCCCATGTAAAGGGGTCTTAGGATGAGTATAATTTGAAACAAAAAATATGAATTATATTAGAAAACGTTTTACTTAATTTCAAAGAAATAATGGTATTCGAATAGCTATAGTGTGTGCATACATACAGTATAATTCCAGAATAAACTGCTAATATTCAGTTTTGCTTTTCACATTTAGGCCAACATATTGTGCAAATACCCGAATATGATTTCATGAATATCTCTCGCTCTTATCATAATCAGTAGCCACCTGAACTCCTATTAAAAGACTCCTGCATGATACAAAATGACTCTTGTGATTATAGTTCAATATGGGTCCACAGATGCTGGTACTAGAGCAGATAAAGAACATTCTTTGGCACTCCACAATGTTTTCCAAGTTCTCCATGCACCTGCTTATCCATTCTACATCATTTCTTTTGAGAGCACTTGAATAATTCCCAACCAAAATAAAAAGAGAATAATCCAGCTGTGATAATCATATTTAACCATTTGGTTTCTTTGTGTCATATTTCTATCATTAGTCATGTGGCCAATTTATCACTGTGTATAAAAAATTACATACATTTTTCATTACATAGTTTTTCTAGTCCCTAATTGGCTAGATGGTATTCTATTAGTCTAATTGTCTCAATTTTTATGCTTATGTATGATGGATGGTTATTCTCTATACATAGAGAGCACCAATGCTTTTTCACCTCATCTCATGTCTGCCAGTATTTATAATTGATCCACAGTGGAATTAATTAGGACTAATTAGAAGTAGGCCCATTAAGGATAAGGAACACTAAAATTTCAGGTGTGCAGAGTAAACAAGCAGTTTATGGCCTCTAAGGATTCATTAGTAAGATGAAGTCCAAATTAAATGCATCTAGTCAATGTTTGGCCACAAGAACAGATGCAGAATAACTAACTATGACTTAGGTTGCAGACTCAGAATAGGGATATATATATATATAATATATATGTAGTGGGGAGACTAGGAAAACAATTATTTGATACATTGTCGATTTTGCAAGTTTTGTCGATTTTTCCCACCTAAGTTTGCCAGTAACTATCTTGATGATCCAGAGGCATGTGAAATGGTCCTTTATATGGGACCAAAGTAGAACTTTTTGGCATCAACTCCACTCGCCATGTTTGGGCGAAAAGGAAGGATGAGAACTATCGCATCCTAACCGTGAAGCATGGTGGTGGAAACATTTGGGGGTGCTTTCCTGCAAATGGGACAAAACAACAGAACTGTATGGAAGAGAGGATTGATGGGGTCATACATTGCAAGATTTTGGATAAGCTCCTTCCTAATTTAAGAGCAATGAAGATGGGTCGTGGATGGGTGTTCCAGTATGACAATGGCCTGAAAGGAGTGGCTTCATAAGAAACATTTTAAGGTCGTGTAGTGGCCTAGCCAATCTCAAGACCTGAACCCAATATATTTGGAGGGAGTGGGAGTGGAAACTCAATGTTGCTCAGCAACAGCCCCAAAACCTGAAAGATCTGGAGAAGATCTGTATGTAGGAGAGAACCAAAATCCCTGCTGCTGTCTGTGCAAATTTGGTCAAGAACTACGGAAAATGTCTGACCTCTTTAATTGCAAACAAAGAATTTCTTACCTATTTTTCTATTGATGAAGCATAAATAAATCTCCTTGTTTTTTTTGGCCTTTGCCATTATCCACCTAATGTTAGCAATTACATCCCTTGTTACTTTGCCTTTTCTTAATCCTGCTTATTCTCTGGCAACTTTGTCAAAGTAAGGCTGTAGTCATCTCTGTAGGATCTTCAGTAGTATTTTGCTGGCATGAGTGAGATAGTCCTATTATTTCCACAGTTGGTAGCACCTCCCTTCTTTGGAATAAAATGAACATCGATCTTATCCAGTTTTTTTTAACACTGACTAGTTGTCCATATCTGTTGACACAGGTGTGTGACGACCTGCTTCAGAAGTCTTTATTAGAGCAATTGGAATATTGTCACATCCGGGTACTTTGATTTATGACAAACGCATTATAGAAGCGGAAACTTTGTTATGCACTCAGTACTGCATACAAAGAAAAATAAAGTAAAATAAGGTCTAACTCAATACAACTTCATCTTACCCTCCATTTTTTATACAGACTAGAGGAGTCATGGTTGAAAGACAACTCTGTGGAGTCCGGCTGCAGAAGGTAACTGCGTTTGGCTTCACAAACTGCTTCTTGATATTCCATCCTTTCCTTTGTGGTGTGAATGGAGTTTTGTGTGCCTTCTCTGTAATGCGGGCATCACATGGTATGATATATCGGGCGATATGTCGTCGGGGTCACGTCGTTAATGACACACATCCGGCATCGTCAGACATATCGTACTGTGCGACACTGTGGAGGTCACCTGAGCTGTAGTATGTTTGTTTAAACGTAATAAGAATATCTGTGTATATAACTAATCAAAATGTAGATGTAGTTGCAAAATTATCTGTCTGTCTATGTAGCAATTGCACAGACCTATAGTATAATTCAAAGTTGTATAGTCGTGAAGGAGTTAACCAAAGATAATGAAGCTAAAATGTGAAGCTACAAACTCTTATCAGTAATGTTCACACAAAAGGAATGTACGGGAGGGCAGGAGTGTGATGTGAGAAATTGGGGAGTGAAAGCACTCCTTGTTAAGGTTGTCCAAGGTTATTCATGCTTACGGTATAATTGGATCTATCTTATTAAACTAGTTCAATTGGTGACGCTGGCTGAAAAGAGAGCATGTCTGTGTTCTTTGTCTTATATACATTGATATATATATATTTGCACTGATACACAGCTAATATGGCATCGTCTCTGGATATCCCAAATGAGGACTTCATTAGCAGTCTTCAACGCAAATTCCTCCCTTGACAACACCTTGGAACGATGGTGAACGAGCAAAAATACTTACTTTATCGTTGCTCGTTGACACGTCGTTCATTTTCAAAAAGTCGTTCCTTCTTCTGTGCTCCGGTTGTTTGTCATTCCCATGGCAGCACACGTCGCTTCATGTGACACCACGGGAACGACGAACACAGCTTACCTGCGTCCCGCCGACAATGCAGAAGGAAGGAGGTGGGCGGGATGTTTACATCCCGTTCATCTCCGCCCCTCCGCTTCTATTGCCTGGTGGCTGTGTGACGTTACTGTGACGCCGAATGTCCCTCCCCCTTCAGGAAGAGGATGTTCGCTGCCCACAGTGAGGTCGTCTAGCAGGTAAGTACGTGTGACGGGGGTTAACGACTTTGTGTGCCACGGGCAACAAATTGCCCGTGACGCATAAACGACAGGGGCGGGTGCGATCGCTTACGCCATCGCACGATTTATCGTCCCGTGTTCGCCCGCATTAGGGTTTACTCTTTCCCCATTAGGACCCTGCGGAGATCTTTTCCTCTCAGCTGCTAAACATTATCCGTCACCCTCTGTGTCTTTATATACCTGCATTTCCCCTTGGTATATTGTTGATAGAGTTAAGTTTCTCTACAGTCAGCTTGTTACAGTCTGAAGAAACGATGTTGTATGTTGCTGTTCCTCTCCCTAAAGGCTCATTCACATGACCATTCCATCTGTCCTGGTCAGTTCCTGTTTTTTTGCGGACCCACGGACAGGAGCATCTTTTCAATGTCTTTTGTGTAGGATCGGATGGTACACGGAAACACTTCCGTGTGCATCCGATCCTACAAAAAAACAAATCAGATGCCGTATGTCCGTTCCGTTATTATGAAACATGTCCTCTTCTGTTCCGTAATAACAGACCGTGACACAATACAAGTCAATGGGCCCACAAAATCCCCGGAAGCCACACGCAAGCACTTCCGTGTGACTTCTGTCGGGTGCCCGTGCAGCCTGTGTCCCACTCCCCCGCCAGTCCCGCAGCTGCCCGCACTTCAGTGTGTCAGCATATGCCCGCACTGCAGTGTGTCCGCATATGCCCGCACTGCAGTGCAAGCAGCTGTGGGGATGATGAGCATTGCCGTCAGGAGGTTAGTAAAGTTCGTTACCTGCGGTGATGAACTCCTGTACTCCTGACGTCAGCGCTCGCCGATGACAGCCGCGTTCTCCCATCACCTCTCGTGGACGGCCCGAGACTGTAACTAGTGGTGACCTCTCGGGCCACTTGCGAGAGGTGATCGGAGAACGCGGCGGGCATAGAAGTCAGTGACCAGCGCTGACGTCAGGAGTGCAGCGGCTTTCATCACCGCAGGTAATGTACCTAGCTAACCTCCTGAATTCAGCGCTGGTCGTGCCCTGCAGTGTCACTGCACTGCTCTCCCAGCCAATGGGGAATGTTCTGTTCTTCATTGACTGGGACAGTGAGTATTGACCGTCGTGGAACCCCCTTTTTGGATTACGCCGGACCAGGATTTGTTTTTTCTTTTCAATAAATCTGTGAACACTAAGGACATCTAGAGAGGGAATGTTTTGGGGAGTGTTTTTTTTAAATAAAAATTTACCGTACTGACTGGGTTAGTGATGTTGGGTATCTGATAGACGCCGTGACATCACAACCCCAGGGCTGATTGCCAGGGGACATTACACATCTGGTATCAACCCCATATATAACCCCATTTGCCACCGCACCAGGGCACCGGAATGAGCTGGGGAAAAGCACTAGGATTGGTGCAACTAATGGGTGCGCCACTTCTAGGGTGGCTGCAGTCTGCTATTCTTAGGCTGGGGAGGGTCCAAGAACTGCGGACCTCCCTAGTCTGAGAGTACCAGACCACAGCTGTCCACTTTACCTTGGCTGGTGATCCAATTTTGGGGGGATGCGACGTTCTTTGTTTTAAATTATTTATTTAATTTAAAATAACAGCGTGGGGTGCCCTCTGTTTTGGATTACCAGCCAAGGGGAAGCTGCCAGCTGTAGTCTGTGGGCTGCAGCCATCTGCTTTACACGAGCTGGCTACAAAAAATAGGGGGGAACCCACATCGTTTTTTTAAATTATGTATTTATTTTTTGGCTAAATACAAGGCTAGGCACCCTTTAGTGCCACATGAAAGGCACTAAAGGGTGCAAAATTACAAAATGCAGGAGAGTGGGACATTATATATGTCTTTCTCATCTATTATCTATCTATCCCTCTAGCTATCCCTCCATTCATTCATTCATTCATTCCTTCATTCATTCGTTTATTCATTCATTTATTCATCCCTCTATCCCTCTATCTCTCTATCCCTCTATCTATCTATCCATCTATCTATCCCTCTATGTATCTATCTATCTATCTATCTATCCCTCTATCTATCTATCTATCTCTCTCTATATATATATATATATATATATATATATCTCTAGCTACCTCCGTGTTTTTTTTTTGGTCTGCTAAAAAAACGGAAGGCACACGGATGACACACGGGTGACACACGGCCTGTATACGGAACGGAACGAATGTCACACGGATGCCATATGGATCCATCCATAAAAAAACGGGACCATTTTATACGGACCGCAAAAACGGGACGGTCGTGTGAATGTAGCATATGTCATCTTGAAAATAAGTTGTTTGTTTACTTTCCCCTGTTTGTTTTCCCTGTATGTTCTTTAGGATTTAGTGGGGTTGATGAGTGCTCATCCTGCTCGTTCATTACCCAGGGCCCAGTTCATGGTGAACCAGGGTCTGGTATCCTGCTCAGCGCATAGGTGCAGAACCTATTTAGGTACATCAGGGGAGCCAGTGGCCAGTGGAAGGTTTTATCAGTGGGTATCATCTCCTCCTCTCCTAGACACAGGGTTTCTCTCTTCTCTGCCCTCCCTTTTTGCTGTGCAATCTGTATTTCCCCTTCCACATAGATAGCATGATACCAGGAGCACAAAAAAAGCAAAAACTGAAATGCTGGGCTTTTTTTGTTGTTACTGGTATTTGATTTTAATGGATCCTGTCACTATTCTGGCTTGGTGGCTTCAGAATGTGTCTCTGGAGGCTGTTCAGCAGCAGCAAAAGTCGCATATTCCAGGTTTTGGAGATTCTTCGGGTAGGCAGGTCCAGCCTGAGCCCAAAATAGCTCTCCCAGACAGGATTTCTGAGGGGAAGCAACCAATTTTTGCCTTTCAGAGAGGCCTGTAAATTGTACTTTAGGCTTTGGCCTTATTCCTCAAAGGATGAGGAGCAGCGGGTGGAGATTGTAATATCACTTTTGTAGTGGGATCTCAAATCCTGGGCTTTCTCCCGTCACTTGATTGTGGTTGCGTCCAGTCGGTGGATTAATGTTTTTGAGACCTTAGGTCTCATCTATGATGATCCTGACCGAGTCTCATTGGCTGTGTCACCTTCAGCAGGGAAATTGGTTAGCAGAGACTTAATTTTTCAGAATTTTGTAGATGGGAAACAAACACAAAATGGAATTACCAGGCCTAATTCTGTCAGGAACTGTCAGAAAGGATGACAGATGCTTTGGTTATTCTAAAACCCCTGAGTCCCTAGAAGCCACCATTTCTTTGGCTATACATGTAGATAGATGCCTCCAAGATAGTTGGTGAGACCACCTTTCCTGCAGATCCTTCCTTACCGCCCACATACAATCAGCCATAAATAAAGCATTTCCGGGGGAGGGGGTTTGTTAGTATTTTTTGGACACACTACGTCCTAAAATGTTGTTTACCCCCAGTGAAAGCCTTTCAGAGACCGCAATGCCGATGTTTGATCGAATGGTTAGCATAAGGCACCTAAACTCCAAATGCAGACACTGATTTTTTTTTAAAAAAGTTTGTGTTCGGTACGACCCTCGAACTTTACAGTTCGGGTTTGCTCATCTCTTATTGGCTAGGACTGTCAATATGTTGTAATTCTGGTAGACTAAAAGCCATGTAGTTTATATGCAGCAATGTATACAGACCTAAAAGTGATGAAATAGCAGTGCATACAGATACAGTAAAATAAACAAAACTGTCAAGTAATAAGAGCTCAAACAAACTACAGTATATGCAGCATTGTATACTGACACTGCAACAATGCATATTGACTAGAGTTGAGCGCGGTTCGCGGTTCGTGGTTCTCCAGTTCGCGGCTCGAGTGATTTTGGGGGCTGTTCTAGATCGAACTAGAACTCGAGCTTTTTGCTAAAGCTCGACAGTTCTAGTTACGTTCGAGAACGGTTCTAGCAGCAAAAAGCCAAGCTAATTACTAGCTGGCTTTCCGCTGTAATAGTGTAAGTCACTCTGTGACTCACACTATTATGAAATTTCAGCGTATAGTGTGCGGGAACAGCGCATTCAGATCACTGCTGCTGGGATAATGGCGATCGACATTTTTTTTTTTCCATGTCTTCTTTCCCTAAGCGCGCGCGTGTAGTGAGTGGGATGGGCCAGCATGTCAGCCAATCCCAGACACACACACAGCTAAGTGAACTTTTAGCCAGAGAAGCAACGGCATGTGTGATAGGATGTCCCTGTCACATGTCCCTGCATTATAAAAACGGGTATCTGCCCGTCCGGACGCCATTATCTGCCTTCTGCGTCTGGGTGTCAGTCACCGCTGGCGTAGCTCCTGTCTCCGATACTGCTGTGAACGCTCTACACACAGCGTTATACAGAATAGGGATAGAAGTTTCTATTAGACCTTGTAAGGGCTAATAACAGCAGGCTCAGAGCCATAGGTGACAGTCAGGTCCGTGGAAACAGATTTTAACAGCTACAGAAGATAACAGCGTCTGTGTAGCTAAGCTCAGGGACTTCCTCGCTGCATTTCCCCATTAAGAGGGATAGAAAGTGAGGCTTCCTTTCCTGTACACTGACCCACAACCCTGCCACTGTACCCTCCTGCCCTTTGCACACTCAAGCTCATTGTTACTAAGCCATTATACTAGCAAACACTGGGTAAACTTAGTGGCATCCTAAAAGTGGCTGTTGGACTTCCATTATTGTCCCACTGGTGCAAAGCTATTTGCAGCACCACTGCATTGCACACTCAAACTCATTGTTACTAAGCCATTATACTAGCAAACACTGAGGAAACTTAGTGGCATCCTAAAAGTGGCTGTTGGACTTCCATTATTGTCCCACTGGTGCAAAGCTATTTGTAGCACCACTGCATTGCACAACTTAAACTCATTGTTACTAAGCCATTATACTAGCAAACACTGAGTAAACTTAGTGGCATCCTAAAAGTGGCTGTTGGACTTCCATTATTGTCCCACTGGTGCAAAGCTATTTGCAGCACCACTGCATTGCACACTCAAACTCATTGTTACTAAGCCATTATAATAGCAAACACCGAGTAAACTTAGTGGCATCCTAAAAGTGGCTGTTGGACTTCTATTAGTGTCCCACTAGTGCAAATCTAGTTGCAGCACCTCTGCATTGCACACTCAAACTCATTGTTACATTGCTAATTAAGCACCATACTTGGATCTGGTCCGCCTTTATCAATGGTTGCTCTCTGGCACTGGGAGGGTCAGTTCTGATATAGTCCTGGTATGTGTAGAGCTTGCTCCACATGCTGGGACCTGGGATGGCCTCTATCCACAATTGCCTCTTTTGCAACATAGAAGCGGTTATGTATACAGGTTACAGGTATGTGTGCTCCATTATGGTTCTGCTTTTAACTTTATCTAGGAGGCCGCATGGCACATGAAATACAGAATATAGAGTAGGACCCCCCTATTGAGATTTGCCGTGACGTTGGCAGGGGTGGCTCAAAGAATTGATCAATTATTTGCTAAAAATCTCATTTATATTACAGTTCAGTTGGAATAAATCTGTTTATTTGCACTTTCTATATGATGCATGCCATTTTCAGATCGTGCTGGCTTCCCTCTCTCTCTGTTTGGTTGTAGTTATGCTACAAATGTCTGGTGGCTGGTCACCACCATGCTATGCACCCCTGATCTTGGTTTGCAATATATTCCTCCTGTTGGTAGCTGTACACATTCAGTTGCCTCACCCTTTCCACAGGCATTGCTAATTAAGCACCATACTTGGATCTGGTCCGCCTTTATCAATGGTTGCTGTCTGGCACTGGGAGGGTCAGTTCTGATATAGTCCTGGTATGTGTAGAGCTTGCTCCACATGCTGGGACCTGGGCTGGCCTCTATCCACAATTGCCTCTTTTGCAACATAGAAGCGGTTATGTATACAGGTTACAGGTATGTGTGCTCCATTATGGTTCTGCTTTTAACTTTATCTAGGAGGCCGCATGGCACATGAAATACAGAATATAGAGTAGGACCCCCCTATTGAGATTTGCCGTGACGTTGGCAGGGGTGGCTCAAAGAATTGATCAATTATTTGCTAAAAATCTCATTTATATTACAGTTCAGTTGGAATAAATCTGTTTATTTGCACTTTTTATATGATGCATGCCATTTTCAGATCGTGCTGGCTCCCCTCTCTCTCTGTTTGGTTGTAGTTATGCTACAAATGTTTGGTGGCTGGTCACCACCATGCTATGCACCCCTGATCTTGGTTTGCAATATATTCCTCCTGTTGGTAGCTGTACACATTCAGTTGCCTCACCCTTTCCACAGGCATTGCTAATTAAGCACCATACTTGGATCTGGTCCGCCTTTATCAATGGTTGCTCTCTGGCACTGGGAGGGTCAGTTCTGATATAGTCCTGGTATGTGTAGAGCTTGCTCCACATGCTGGGACCTGGGCTGGCCTCTATCCACAATTGCCTCTTTTGCAACATAGAAGCGGTTATGTATACAGTAGTGATGAGCGAGTACTAAAAAGCTCGGGTGCTCGAGGCTCGGGCCGAGCATCCCAAGATACTCGTGTACTCGGCCCGAGCACCGAGCCCAATGTTATCCTATGGGAGACCCGAGTATTTTTGTGAAATGACCCCCCGGCAGCATGTAGAAACCCTAAAAATGTCACAAAAGTCTCAGAAGAGTGCTCAAATGACATGGCAACAGCATGGGGAAGACCCCTTGAAGCATTTATCACTCAAAAGTCACAGCTTTGAACAATTTTGTCCGCGTTTTACGCCATTTTTACGGACTCACCAGAAAACCTTCCAAAATGACACCAAAATGAATTTTCATGGCGGAAATGTTAAGGGCACATACCCAATAGTGAGATAGAGCTGGTGTATGTTACTTTTTGAGATTAATACATGAAAGATTTTACGTAAAACATTGTGTGGCACTCCAATGTCCAAAACGCACGTTTTGTGCTTTTTACTAACGATGTCGGTCATTTTTTTTTTTCATTCTATCTCCCGTCGGTCGGTCTCGCTCTGTCTGTCTCTCTCTGTCTTGTCTGTCCCCCTCTGACAGTCTGTCGGTCATTCTCCCCCCTCTCTCTTACTTACCGTTCCCCGATCTCCGGCGCGGCGCTGCACGGCTGTTCACACTGTTCCGGCGGCTTTTCCTCTTTTGAAAAAGCCGGCCGCTCATTAATCAATCTCGTATTCCCTGCTTTCCTGCTTTTCGGCGCCTATGATTGGTTGCAGTGAGACACGCCCCCACGCTGAGTGACAGGTGTCACACTGCATCCAATCACAGCAGCCGGTGGGCGTGTGTATACTGTGCAGTAAAATAAATAAATAAATAATTAAAAAAAACGGCGTGCGGTCCCCCCCAATTTTAATACCAGCCAGATAAAGCCATACAGCTGAAGGCTGGTATTCTCAGGATGGGGAGCCCCACGTTATGGGGAGCCCCCCACCCTAACAATATCAGTCAGCAGCTGCCCAGAATTGCCGCATACATTATATGCGACAGTTCTGGGACTGTACCCGGCTCTTCCCGATTTACCCTAGTGCGTTGGCAAATCGGGGTAATAAGGAGTTAATGGCAGCCCATAGCTGCCACTAAATCCTAGATTAATCATGTCAGGCGTCTCCCCGAGATTCCTTCCATGATTAATCTGTAAATTACAGTTAAAAAACACACACACCCGAAAAATCCTTTATTAGAAATAAAAAACACTAACAAAGTCCCTCATTACCAATTTATTAACCCCGACAAACCCTCCATGTCCGGCGTAATCCACGGACCTCCAGCGTCGCGTCCAGCTGTGCTGCATGCAGGTGACAGGAGCTGCAGAATACACCGCCGCTCCGGTCACCTCCACGCAGCTAATGAGATGAGTATAGCGATCAGCTGAGCTGTCACTGAGGTTACCTGGATCCAGCGGTGGATGCAGCGGTGGCCGCGGGTAACCTCAGTGACAGCTCAGCTGATCGCGCTACTCACCGCTGCTCCAGTCAGCTCCATGCACCAACTGAGGTGAGTATAGCGATCAGCTGCTGTCACTGAGGTTAATCGCGGCCACCGCTGGATCCAGCGGTGGCCGGGAGTTACCTGACTGACAGCAGCTGATCGCGCTATTCCCTTCATTAGCTGCGTGGAGGTGACCGGAGCGGCGGTGTATTCTGCAGCTCCTGTCACCTCCATGCAGCAGAGCTGGACGCGACGCTGGAGGACTGTGGAGTACGCCGGACATGGAGGGTTTGTCGGGGTTAATAAATTGGTAATGAGGGACTTTGTTAGTGTTTTTTATTTCTAATAAATGATTTTTCGCGTGTGTGTGTTTTTTAACTGTAATTTACAGATTAATCATGGAAGGAATCTCGGGGAGACGCCTGACATGATTAATCTAGGATTTAGTGGCAGCTATGGGCTGCCAATAACTCCTTATTACCCCGATTTGCCAACGCACTAGGGCAAATCGGGAAGAGCCGGGTACAGTCCCAGAACTGTCGCATATAATGTATGCGGCAATTCTGGCCAGCTGCTGACTGATATTGTTAGGGTGGGGGGCTCCCCATAACGTGGGGCTCCCCATCCTGAGAATACCAGCCTTCAGCTGTATGGCTTTATCTGGCTGGTATTAAAATTGGGGGGACCGCACGCCGGTTTTTTAAATTATTTATTTATTTATTTTACTGCACAGTATACACACGCCCACCGGCTGCTGTGATTGGGTGCAGTGTGACACCTGTCACTCAGCGTGGGGGCGTGTCTCACTGCAACCAATCATAGGCGCCTGTGGGCGTGGAAAGCAGGGAATATGAGATGGCTGTGTACAGAGCACAGCGCGCCCGCCGGTATAAAGGCTCGGTCACGCTGTGCGGGCCGGCCAATCACTGCAATTCCACAACTAACAGGGCTGTGGCATTGCAGTGGTCTGCCAGCCAATCCCTGCATGAGGGCTGGCTCTCAAAAGAGCGCCAACATGCAGGGATGAAGACCACGAGTAAAGCACGAGTATTGCAAAATTACTCGGTACCCGCCGAGTAGCCCGAGTACAGTGATACTCGTGCGAGTAACAAGCATACTCGCTCATCACTAGTATACAGGTTACAGGTATGTGTGCTCCATTATGGTTCTGCTTTTAACTTTATCTAGGAGGCCGCATGGCACATGAAATACAGAATATAGAGTAGGACCCCCCTATTGAGATTTGCCGTGACGTTGGCAGGGGTGGCTCAAAGAATTGATCAATTATTTGCTAAAAATCTCATTTATATTACAGTTCAGTTGGAATAAATCTGTTTATTTGCACTTTTTATATGATGCATGCCATGTTCAGATCGTGCTGGCTCCCCTCTCTCTAAGCCATTATACTAGCAAACACTGAGTAAACTTAGTGGCATCCTAAAAGTGGCTGTTGGACTTCCATTATTGTCCCACTGGTGCAAAGCTATTTGCAGCACCTCTGCATTGCACACTCAAGCTCATTGTTACTAAGCCATTATAATAGCAAACACCGAGTAAACTTAGTGGCATCCTAAAAGTGGCTGTTGGACTTCTATTAGTGTCCCACTAGTGCAAATCTAGTTGCAGCACCTCTGCATTGCACACTCAAACTCATTGTTACTAAGCCATTCTAATAGCAAACTATGCTGCCAGTTTAAGGGCCGTAGTTGCATTGTCAGGGATAGTTATTGTTGTTTATTCTGCTGTTAATAAAGATAGACCACCGCTGCACTATACACCACCTCTCAATTTTTACTACCACATTTTAAGTGCACAATCTTGTCGCAATCAAAATGAGTGGCAAAATGACAGATGCTGGTGGAAAGGGGAAGAGGCGTGTTGGAAAAGGAAAAAAAGGGTTTGTCCGTGGGGAAGGTGTCAAAGCTCCATGAACATCTGCTGAAGATAGACCATCTTCCAGCAAAAGTAAGATGTCTACTACTTACCGTGGACAATCCGATGTGCTCCCTTTTTTACGGACACGAACATCTGGAACAAAGGTAGATGATGGACAAAAAAAGAAAATACTTGAATGGATCTCAAGTGGTCCAACAAGTGCCCTCTCCGCCACCTCAACTACCGCATCCAAAATACACCAGTCCTCTGAGTTGTCATCCCAATCACACTTGCTTTCTTCCAGCTCTGAAGTCTCCATCCGCCCTGCACAGTATGGTGGAACTGAGATGGCTGAGTCTGCAGAGCTGTTCAGTCACACTATAGCCTGGGAATCAGAGGTGTGCTCCCAAGCTACAGTGAGTACAGACCAGGAAATGGTCTGCAGTGATGCCCAGAACCTTTGTGACTCTGATTCAGGCCGTGAGGACCAAGTTTCTGAGCATAATGACCCTTATTCACAAACTGTAGCACCTGTTGTTATAGACAATGAGGAACATACTGATGACCATGAGACGCAGATACCAGATTGGGATGACAACTTAAATATTCGGTCAGGGCAAGAAGAGGCTCGGTCTGAGGGTGAGGGGGGTGCAAACACAACAATTGATGAGGAAGTTGTAGATCCCACCTACTGTCAACCCACAGTCAGGCACTCGAGGAGGTCAACAGAGGCGGTGGAGGAGGATGCAACTGACGACGAAGTTACCTTGTGCCTTCCTGGACAGAGTCGGAGTACTGGTAGCACGTCTACAACTGCATCCTCAGCCACCACTGTGCCTCTGAGCACAAGTCAGGGTGGATCAGCAGGTCGCATGCCCTCTAAGCCTTGCCTAGCCTGGTCCTTTTTTGACATAGCAAAAGATCGCCCAAATTATATGATCTGTAAAATTTGTCGTGATTCTGTTAGCAGAGGGCAAAACCTCAGCAGTTTGACAACTTCTTCCATGAATCGTCACATGAATAAATATCATATGTAACAAAGGAAAGCTCACTGTGCTGCAATGCGGCCTAGCGGAGCGAACCATCCACCGCCTGCCCCTTCCAGTGCATCCGCGCGCTCTTCATCTTCTAGGACTGTGGGGACAGCTGTCACACTTGGTTTTGTACGCACAACTTCCACCACTGTAACCGCAACAGGCAGTTTGCTTGGTAGGTCATCAGTTGGTTTGGAAGGGGAAACAAGTGCGTGTGTACAGCTCTCTCAGACATCGATAGCACCAACGTTGGATGAAGGCAACATCATGTCTACGCCTGCACTTTACTCGCAAACCTGCATTTTTCCAGGGACACCCTACTCACCACCGTCTACACACAGCAGCCAGATCTCTGTCCCTCAGATGTGGACAAATAAAAGTCTATTTCCTGCGACCCATGACAAAGCTAAGAGGTTGACATTATCCCTTTGTAAGCTTTTGGCTACCGAAATGCTGCCTTTCCGCCTGGTGGACACACAGGATTTTAGAGACCTTATGTCTGTCGCTATAACCCAGTACCAGATGCCCAGTCGCCACTACTTCTCTAAGAAAGGTGTGCCTGCGCTACACCAGCATGTCGCACACAACATCACCGCTTCCTTGAGAAACTCTGTGTGTGAACGGGTGCATTTCACCACCGATACTTGGACCAGTAAGCATGGACAGGGACGTTACATATCGCTGACAGGGCACTGGGTAACTATGGTGATAGATGGTGAAGGGTCTGCTGCACAAGTCTTGCCATCACCACAACTTTTGTGTCAATCTTCTGTCTGTCTAAGTTTCGCCACTGCTTCTGCCTCCTCCACCTCGTCTGGGTCCTCCACCTCCGCCCCAAGCCTGCCTGGTCAGGCCGCCAGCGTTGTAACTGCGCAGAAGGAATCACGCACCCCTCATTATTATGCTGGCAGCAGAGCGCAACGGCATCAGGCGGTCTTTAGCTTGAAATGTCTTGGAAATAAGAGTCACACAGCGGCTGAGTTGTGGGCAGCTCTGGAGACTAATTTGGTAAATGGTTGTCTCCACTCAACCTGGAGCCTGGTAAGGCCGTGTGCGACTATGCTGCAAACCTGGGTGCGGTGCTTCGCGTGGGCAAGGTGACACACGAGCCTTGTATGGCTCACGTGTTGAACCTTGTTGTCCAGCAATTTTTAACACACTATCCCGGCCTAGATGGCCTTCTGAACAGGGCACGAAAACTGTCTGCTCACTTCCGCCGTTCAACCACCGCTGCTGAGCGGCTTGCATCGCTCCAGAAGGCTTTCGGCCTGCCGGTTCATCGCCTGAAATGCGATGTGCCGACACACTGGAATTCGACTCTCCACATGTCACAGCGACTGTGGCAGCACCGTCGAGCCCTGGTGCAATACGTCATGACGTATAGCCTGGGCCAACGAGATGCAGAGTTGGGGCAGATCACCCTGATGGAGTGGTCTCAGGTCAAGGATCTATGCACCCTTCTGCACAGTTTCGACACGGCGACGAATATGTTTAGCGCTGACAATGCCATTATCAGCATGACAATTCCAGTCATTTACATGCTGAAGCACACGCTAAACACTATTCGGTGTCAGGGGGTGGGACAACAGGAAGGGGAGGAACTACAGGAGGATTCATATGCGCAAGAGACAACAACATCACCAAGGTCCAGACGTTCATCATCACCAAGGCGGCAGGCATGGGACCATGGGGGACAGGGATCAACAAGGGCGCATAGTAGCAGGCGAAATGTGGAGGAAGCTGCATGAGAACATGAAGAAATGGAGGACGAACTGTCCATGGACATGGAAGACTCAGCGGATGAGGGAGACCTTGGTCAAATTTCAGTTGAAAGAGGTTGGGGGGAGATGTCAGAGGAAGAAAGAACGGTTAGCACCTCTATGCCACAAACACAGCGTGGACTTGGCCCGCATGGCTGCGCAAGACACATGAGCGCCTTCTTGCTGCACTACCTCCAACATGACCCTCGTTTTGTCACAATTAGACCCTCGTTTTGTCACACTATTAGATCCCCGGTACAAGTCCAAATTTTGTGACATAATTCCAGCCATAGAAAGGGAAGCACGTATGCAGGAGTATCAGCAAAAGCTGTTACTCAATCTTAGCTCGGATTTTCCACCAAACAACCCTGGGGCAGGGAGTGAATCTCACAGTTGTAACTTGACAAACATGAGATGGTCTCGTCATCTTCAACAGTCTACCCGTACCAGCAGCATCGTATCTGGTGCTGGTAACAGCAATTTTATTGAATCTTTTCATAATTTTTTTAGACCATCCTTTGCGAGGCCACCAGTGACAACAAGTCTGACACATAGTCAACGGCTGGAGAGGATGATACAGGAGTATCTCCAAATGAACATCGATGCCATGACTTTGCAAATGAAGCCTTGCTCATTTTGGGCTTCAAATCTTGAAAAATGGCCAGAGCTCTCCACTTACGCCTTGGAGATCTTGTCGTGTCCAGCTGCCAGCGTTGTCTCTGAACGTGTCTTCAGTGCTGCTGGGTGTGTGCTGACAGATAAGTGCACGCGTCTGTCCAGTGACAATGTGGACAGACTAACGTTCCTCAAAATGAACAAGTCATGGATCCACAAGGAATTTACTACCCCTGTGTCATCCTGGGGAGAGTAAATGCTTGTTGATTTTTAATGTTCTTGATGCAAATCTAGCTATGAAGTGTACAACTGGGGCACAAGTGCTGCCCCTGATGGGGTGAGTGTCTGTGTGGCCCAATTTTTGGAAAAAAAGGGAGACTCCGCTTGGAGTAACCCTTGCTTGCTGTGTTTTTTTAAAAGGAGCCAAGATGAACAAGTCATGTTTCAGCAAAGACTTTGCTACCTACCCCGGGGTCATCCTGGGAACGGTTAAGTATGGCGTATTTTTGAATGTGCTTGATGCAAATCTAGCTGTGAAGTGTACAACTGGGGCACAAGTGCTGCCACTGAATGGGTGGGTGTGTGTGAGGCCCAATTTTTGGAAAAAAGGGAGACTCCGCTTGGAGTAACCCTTCCTTACATTGTTTTGAAAAATGATCTAAGATGAACAGAGCTGGGATCAGGAAAGACTTAGCTACCTTCTCCGGTGTCATCCTGGGGACAGTTAAGTATGGCGTATTTTTGAATGTGCTTGATGCAAATCTACCTGTGAAGTGTACAACTGAGGCACAAGTGCTGCCACTGAAGGGGTGGGTGTGTGTGGCCCAATTTTTGGAAAAAGGGGAGACTCCGCTTGGAGTAACCTTGCAGTGTTTTACATGATTTTAGAAGGGCATGCCATGCCTATATCTGTGTCTCCTCCTCTTTTCCTTGTAACACTGTTTTGTTTTCGCATGAGAATTTGTTCTTGTCACTTTCCCATGTGTTTGTGTTGTGTTGTGAGTTTTTTGTCACCTTTTGGACACCTTTGAGGGTGTTTTCTAGGTGTTTTTATGTGTTTGTGATTGTCTCCCATTGTTTCCTATGCGGTTCGAGTGGTTCGCCGATCCGGTTTGCCGAACCGAACTCGAACGAGACCTCTGTTCGGTGAACCGAACTCGAGCCGAACCACGGCCGGTTCGCTCATCTAATATTGACACATGAAAAGAAAATAGCTTTTATAGCTTTTTCAAATAGGGGTCCTCAGTAGTGATGGGCGAACCCCCTGATGTTCGCGTTCGGGAGCCCCGCCCGAACATTTTGTAAAGATTGAGTTCGGGTTCTGAGATAACGTGAACTTGCGTCTGAACACCGAACTTGGACTTTACAGTTATGGGATGAGGCGGGGGGCTGTAAAATAAAGAATATCATTAATAATAAACATTGTCACTATAAATACTGCTCCCGTGATGCATCCTGCATACTCTGTCTCTCAGCCGCTTCTGCTTCTGTGTTCATTCATTGCTGTGCCCCCGGGTTACAGGACCTTCCATGACGTCATAGCCATGTGACCAGTCTGGTGGGAATGTTGTACAGACATTGAGTTACAGACTGATCACATGGCTATGACATTACGGAAAGTCCTGTAACCCATGAGGTATCAACATTTACACCAGACTGGTCACATGGCTATGACATCATGGAAGGTCCTGTAAGTTAGATGTAGCATAGCTGAAGATTCTCGCCCGCCTTCGTACTACATCGGAGGTTTTTTTTTTGAGTAATAAAGCTAGAGTCCTAAATGTCTATTGTTTTTCTATTAAAATATTTTTTCTCTGTGTTTTTGTTTTATTTTACTGTTAAAATTATAGACAATCACAGAATGGGCGTCTGAGATTGGATGCTGGAGTAACCTGAAACCAGTCCATATATTCTAGCATTTAGAATGTATGGGCAGATTCCAGGTTGCTCCAACAGCCAAACACAGACACCCATTCTGAGTGACAGCGTCTGTGATTGGCTATTGGGTCCCTCACACATATAGTAGTGTAAAAATAAATAATTTAAAAAAAAACGATATAGCACTCCCCGGTATTTTTGATTCTCAGAGCAAATAAAATAGACAGCTACGGGCTGCCACCCCCATCTACCTGACTTTACCTCATCTTGGGTGGCGATCAAAATACAGGAAGCTCACTAATTTTTTTAATTATTTAAAAAAAATAATTTTAAAAAAATGTATGAGCTCCTGTCGTATTTTGGTCGCCAGTCAAATAAAGCCAGGCAGCTAGAGGATGGGTGTTATGCTCACCGAGGGGCGGCGAGCGTCTGGGGGTGGTCACACTGGACCGTGCATCGGACTCCCTTGAGAAAGTGACCAGCAGCGAACCCCTATACAGGGACTGTGTGGTGCCTCCCCAAAGGGCCTAAATGCACGGCAGCCAGGAACTGGTAGCAGTAGTCTCTTTAAGGCCAGGTATAGCACAGGTGTGACGTCCACAGCAGGTAGAACACGGGTATGGCACAGGCGATGTCCACAGCAGGTATGGCACAGGTGATGCCCACAGCAGGTATGGCACAGGTGACATCCACAGCAGGTATGGCACAGGTGACGTCCACAGCAGGTATGGCACAGGTGACGTCCACAGCAGGTATGGCACTATGGCGAGACAAAGGATTAGGAACAAGTAGCTGGTGCACAGATACAAGCAATAGTAAACAAGGGGCCTGGATACTAGCAATGCACTATTAGGAGCGCTGCTCGGGCACCTTCTGTTGGGGAAGGCGAACTTAAATACCCTTTTGGTAACAGGTGACCTCTGAGGTCACTTCCAGGTAATGGGACGCTACCACTTTAAGAAAGGGGCGTAGCCTCACACGCAGCCTAAGATATAAAATACATAAAATACATAAAATAAATGCATGCATAAAATATGGAAATACATGCAGCCGACCCGCTCCTGTCAGGAGAGTGTGGGCCATGCCGGGTGATGCGATGCGACACTTGCACAGTGACAGTCAAAGTTCAATCGAGTCAATGAGCCATGTACTCAGGTGAACCTTGACATCACTGTGAACACGGCCGAAAACAGCTGAAGACTGCCGAGCAACGAGCAGTGCAATGAATACCCCGGAAGTTATCAGGACCTTCAATGATGTCATAGCCATGTGACCAGTCTGTAAGCTAATATCTGTACAACATTCATAGCAGACTGATCACATGGCTATGATGTCATGGGAGTTCCTTAAGTCAGTGGTCGTTACCCAGGGGCACAGCAATGATCAGACGCGAAAGCAGAAGCGGCCGGGAGAAAGAGAATCATAATGTTTTTTTAATAATGTGCTTTTTTTTCTACAGTCCATGGACCCGAACTGGACCCAAACTGTAACATGAGCTTCCCAGGAAAGCTTGTGTTCGGGATCATGTGCACGATCACAATGTGTTCGGTACAAACCCCGAACTTTACTGTTCGGGTTTGCCCATCACTAGTCTTCAGTAATAATAGTCCTTATATATGTCAATAATTTCTTTCTTACAGGGATATAAATTGGTTGTGCAGACTGACCAAAAAACTTTAGGTATGTTGGTCAAATCGTAGTTAGAACCGACCTGTTGTCTAATCCGTTTGCGCAGTTTGACTCTAATCTTTGCTGTCAAAAAAAGACATTCCAGAGTACATTGCTACAGATATTATTTGGCATTTTATGCTATCACAAGTTCAGTACATTAAGTACAGCTATAAACTTACATATTGAAATTAATTTATTAATCCTATTAGTCCTAATAGTAATACTCTGTACATCTGAAGTGAACATTATTTCTGGAATATGGATTTAAAGGACATTACCATAAAGTTTCTATAGTCACCACAATTGTATGTCATTCCAAATCTATCAAGAGGTTACAAAATCTGCATCTTTTCTGTTGTTATATTTTAATTTGCTGTAATTGTAATAATGTAACTGTTTCTATTTATGATACCATGGGATGTAACCTACGTATCAGATATTTCTTTATAGTGCTTTAGGCAATGTTGAGCTAAATTGGCAATGTAGGAGTTAATTTTTTACTTTCTGCAGAATTTTATGAAGATTAATATCCATAATCCCATCTGTTGCCAGGTTTGTGATCATTTGCCAGAATCCTAATGTGTTTTTTTGTGTTTATGCTTGTGAATGAGCTTCTCTGCATTATCATAATGGGCATCTTCGGTAGCCAGTGACTGATTCACCAGTCTTTTTATATTGGCCCTGGGATATAAAGACATCATATACCACATAATCTTATGCCAATGCTCCTAGTCTACATTATATGAGTTCCATTCATCATTTACCCCTTATGTCTTTTTTATACACTCATATGGTGTTTGATGAAGTTACAAAATAATATTATCTAATTGTTTTCTCATCGGAAATGATATATTAGGAACAGAAGAGGCTAACTCCAGAGATTTTATTCACTATAGTTTCAGCATTAATAATATACAAGCAAAATATCCGCGGCTTTGCTCTCAGAAAATATGTTAAATTTTTGGTTACGCTTGCAAAGGTTACATTTTTGGTTTCACGCTGAACTTGACATCTTCAGTGTTTAAAATTTGTTCTTTCAATTCTTCATTTTTGTTAATTTGGCATTAACAGTTATTTATTTTTACAATTTGTCATAACACAGGCAAACAACTACTTATTGAACACATTTTTATTAAATATTAAAATTTACCCTCCTTTCACAAAAAAATAAAAAAATTAAGAGGGGAAAGGATAGTGATACCCTTCACCACCTTCCACAGTGTAACCTATAAGTGGTTAGCGGACAAAAATGAGTTGATTTATAGTTACCCAGCTGTTTTTTGTAGTTGCACTCCGTAGTTCAGGTGAAAGCACCAGAAATCAGCCCGGAATGTCTGCAGCTGTCATGAACTGAACCGCAATCGCCGGGGAATTAATCACTCGGCGCTCACGGAGCAGTCTAGGCTGCACTCCGGAGTTCAGGTGAGAGCTTGAGTGCAATGCAGGTAACTGATTCCAGGCCTAGCATTACTGGAGATTCCTCCGGTAGCCAGTCCGACGCTGGTTACATCCAGTGAACGTCAGCCATGGAATTTCTCACTAGCGGTGTCACAGTGTCTGGCTCAAAACTCCCAGAGTGTCAAGGACCACTTCTGATACTGTTCACATACCAGAGTCAGACACTTCAAACAATGCTGCTTTTGAGTTGCACAGACAGGCTTGAGCTTTGACCAGCTATGTTAGTAATAGGACTTGCAAGAGTTAATTTCTGCTAGCCTGTGGATTACTACTTGAAGTCACATGTTTCAGGAAATCTATCACAGCTGCCTCCACCCTTTTTAAGATGGTGGAGTCTATTCTCCCATGCTGATGATATCTTTATGAGATCCCGGTCCTTGTGCTTTGTTATCCAGTAGCTGGTGCACTTCTGTGTGCTGTTTGGTGTGATGTGGAAATACTCTTGCTGTCTGATTATTTCCTCCCTTCCTTTAGTTTCATCCTGATCACGCAATGTCTGTACCTTTTGTGAGTGATTGCTATGAGTTTGAGTTTTGGTTTCCCCGTCTGTTTATTTGTATGACATTGACCACTCCTGTCCCGGCCCTCTCCTTAGTTTAGGGATTTGGGGCACTTGACCAGAGTTGTTGAGGAGTTAGCGCAATGAAGGCGGCCCAAACATCGTCACCTTCAAACGTACCTTTTAGATCAGGGTCAGCTAGGGTTCCCCTAGCCTGAGGCAGAGTTTAGGCTCCCCTGTTATTAGTTGTCCCGTCACACCCCGTGACAAGTGGTGACATCAGTAAAACAGTGACATCAACGCTCGTGAGAAATTCAGAGCTACTGCTGTCAGTCTAAGAAGGTTCTGAGATTGAAGCTCCATAGAAATCCATGGGTGTCATTGTACATTATTCTTTGAATTATTTTCAGTATTTATTTTGAAGTAATAAATTGGTAAACTATGGCCTGTGGGGGAATTTTTATTCAAATATTTTTGTTTCCCCTGTGTCTGTGTTTTGGGGTATCAATACCCCTATCCATTACTGATCCCTGGGCTTGATGTATGCTGTCAATCCACAGCTGATATCAATCCCAGAAGTATTACATCAATTGCTATAGCACCAGGGCAATCGTAAAGACCTGGACAAAGCATCAGAATTGGTGTATCTAATGAATGCACCACAACGTATACCCTCTGGTAATAAAATGTCCCGGAATAAAAAGAAACCACTATGGATAAATAAGACTGTACAAAGTATAATAAAACAAAAACAAAGGGCGTTTAAAATCTTGAAGGCTGAGAATACAGAAATAGCATTTCAGGAGTATAAAGATATCAATAGGAAATGCAAAAAAGAAATCAAACAAGCAAAACTAGCTACTGAAACAAAAATCGCCAATGACATTAAAATAAATCCCAAAATCTTTTATAAATACATTAATGCCAAAAGGAAAACAAAGGATAGTATTAGCCCCTTAAAATATAATAACAAGTTAGTTATAGAGGACAAACAAAAGACTGAGATATTAAATAGGCATTTCTCATCTGTGTTCACCAAGGAACTGACTGTACCAGGGATCATTCAACAAGTGAAAAATCAAAGTTCCCCACCAGATATAATTAATTTAACACAAGAAGAAGTACGCCTATGTCTGAGTAAATTAAACATTGACAAATCCCCAGGGCCAGATGGCATTCATCCCCGAATATTGAGGGAATTGATCTCTGTAATTGACAGACTGCTGTATCTCATCTTTTTATATTCTCTTGTAACAGGGTTGGTGCCTCAGAATTGGAGGATTGCTGATGTGGTACCGATATTTAAGAAAGGTAAGAGGGTAGATCCAAGCAACTACCGTCCAGTAAGCCTGACATCAGTAGTATGCAAAGTTTTTGAGGGCATTTTAAGGGATGACATGCAAAAATATGTTGCAGAAAATAATATAATAACTGACAGACAGCATGGATTCATGAAAGATAAGTCGTGTGTAACCAACCTGTTGGGGTTCTATGAGGGGGTAAGTGCAAACCTGGATATTGGTAATACAGGTGATGTGATTTATTTGGACTTTGCAAAGGCATTTGATACTGTACCACATAATAGCCTTATACTAAAGCTCCAGAAGCAAGGACTAGGGGAAACTATATGCAACTGGGTAAGGAATTGGCTAAAAGATAGGAAACAAAGAGTAGTCATAAATGGTATATTCTCTAAATGGGCTATAGTCAGCAGTGGGGTGCCGCAGGGATCTGTGCTAGGACCAATTCTTTTTAATCTCTTTATTAATGACCTTGTGGATGGGATTGATAGTAAAGTGTCAGTCTTTGCTGATGACACCAAAGTATGTAGGATATTAAAAACTGACATTGATAGTACAATATTACAAAAAAATATGGATAAGATGTCAGAATGGGCAGATACTTGGCAAATGAGATTTAATGTTGATAAATGTAAAGTAATGCACCTAGGGCGGAGTAATCCTATAACTGCGTATACATTAAATGGAAGTAAACTTGGGACTACAGATCAGGAGAAGGACTTGGGTATTCTCATTACAAATAAGCTGAGCAGCAGCACTCAATGTCAAGCAGCAGCTGCTAAAGCAAACAAGATTTTAGGGTATATAAAAAGAGAGATTAGATCCCGTGATCCCAACGTATTGTTACCCCTCTATAAATCACTTGTAAGGCCACATCTGGAATATGGGATCCAGTTTTGGGCTCCACATTTTAAAAAGGACATTCAGAAGTTAGAGTCAGTTCAAAGGCAGGCAACTAGACTACTACAAGGGATGGAAGGCCTCCCATATGATGACAGGTTGAAAAAGTTAGATATGTTTAGCTTAGAAAAAAGACGTCTCAGAGGAGATCTCATTTATATGTATAAATACATGTGTGGTCAATATAAAGGACTGGCACATGACTTATTTCTTCCAAAGAGAATACTAAGGACCAGGGGACACTCACTGCGAGTGGAAGAAAAGCGATTCCGACAGCTAAATAGGAAAGGGTTCTTTACAGTTAGAGCACTCCGACTGTGGAATGCCCTACCACAAGAGGTAGTAATGGCAGATACTATAACAGCTTTTAAAAAAGGGCTGGATGATTTCCTCAGTGCACACAACATTGTTGGTTATAAATGACTTGGTGACCAGGTATAGAACTGGTGGAGGAAGGTTGAACTAGATGGACCTAGGTCTTTTTTCAACCTTAGTAACTATGTAACTATGTAACTATAAAACTACTGGGACAACTGGGGGCTACTATTTTTAGGCTTGGAAAGGTTCAATAACAATGGCCCATCCCACCCTGATAATACTAGCCTCCAGTTGTTTGCTTTACCTTGGCTGAATATCAAAATTAAGGGGGACACCACTCTGTTTTTTAAACTATTTTAATCAATAATTATAAAAAATAACATGGGATGTCCTATATTTTTAATAGCCAGCCAAGGTAAAGCAGAAAGCTGAAGGTTGCATCCTGTAGCTGTATGTTTTACCTTCATTAGTTATCAAAAATAGGTGGAAGTCCTGGGACTATTGCATCTAATGGATGAGGCAATTCCGGGTGGCTGCTGGCTGATATTTTTAGGCTGGTGGGCTCCCAATAACGTGGGTCTCCCCAGCGTGGGAATACCAGCCCTCAGCTGTGAGGCTTTATCCTTGGCTGGGTATCAAAATTGGGGGGACCACACATTGTTTTTTTTTAAATTATTTATTTATTTATTTTAATGTTTGACATAGAACCGCCCATTGGCAGCTGTGATTGGTTGCAGTCAGATAGCTGTCACTCAGCGTTGTGGCAGGTCTGACTGCAACTAATCACGTCAACAAATGGGCGAGGTAGGAGTGAATATGTCATGATGCTAATGAGCAGGTAAGGAAGAAGAAGAGAGGCAGCGAGAGCAGTGTGACAGCCACGCCGCACTGTGATCGGTGGGTATGAACCTGAGAGAGAGAGAGAGAGAATACGTGGTGTAATACAGTCTGTGATATCCTCATTCCCAGAAACCAAATTTGAGTCAGAAATGCATACAGGCATATTCTCCAGACTCTCCCCATTCACTTTCAGCACTTTTCAATCCATTTCAGCCTTTTCCTCAGGCCCCCATACAACTCTGTTGGCTTCAGCAGAAAATTACTTGCATTTCCCATTGACTTGCATTGTACTTGCTATTCATAACAAATACACGAGTATCACAAAGTACTCATTATGAGTATAACGCATACGAATATTATGGTACTCGCTCATCTCTACTCATATTGTGTTTTGTGTTCAAAGATCTACTGTACAAATAGTGTTAAGCTTCCCTGGGTTTGCATAACACAATCCTATTGTTGACTGGAAAACCCAGGATATAATTAAATGGACCTCTTATTGTAAACAATACTGTCTAGGGACCTGTATCTTGGCAAAAACCACTAGTATTCTGGATCCTCTCTTAGATATTGGTCATGTGTTCTCTGAGAAGGGTTGTCAAGAGTTGCTGCCACACAGACCTTATGACTAGAGGAGAGCCAAGTTGTTCAGAGCAGGTTTCCCAGTGTCATATTTGTCACGAGCCTTGGCTTTTTCGGTTTGGGATCGGATTCATGAACACTTCTCAAAATTTGTCAAAGTTCGTCTTTGTTCAGTAACTGTTTGCGTTTACACTATTACAGAAACCATCCACTTCCATCCTGGCAATTTACCTGGCTCATCCCGATTGCCATGGTGCTTTGGCAATCGGCATAATAAAAGTAGTTAATGACAACTTACAGTTGCCACTAAGCCCTAGATGAGTAATGGAAGCATTCTATGAGACCCTCCATTACTAATCCTATAAGTCAAAAGAAATAAACCTTTACTTGAAATGAAATGCAACTCCCCTTCTCTCACCTCTTTATTTTCCCCCTAAATACCCAGATTTGCTGTAATCCACATGAGGTCCAACGAAGATCCTGGTTCTTCTGCTACATTCTGAAGTTGCAGTCCATGGGCACAGAACACGACCACCCTCTGCGGCTTCAGACAGAGACTGACTGAGCTGCAGCTGTAAGCGGTGGCGTCACTGAGTTTATGTGCAGTCACAGCTCGAAGTTCCTCCGGTACCCAACCTGTGACTGTAGGTAAACTCACCTCAGGTGTTTTTTTATTATATCTGTTTTATGTTTATTTTTTTACTTACATGATTAGTAATGAAAGTTCCCTACCCCTTACTAACTTTGGGCTTCATGACAGCTGTGATTTTTTTTTTACAATTTACAGCTGTCATTGATCCCTTATATTACCCCAATTGTCACTGCTCCAAGGCAATCGAGATGAACTGGGTAAAGTGCCAGAATTGGGGGGGAAGCACTTTTTTTTATTATTTATTTAAATAATTTTAAAAAAGTAGCATGGGTGCCTCGTATTTTGATATACAACCAAGATATGCACACATCTTGGGTCTGCAGCCTCCAGCTGTTTGCTTCCTCTGTACTGGGTATGAAAAAATGGAGAACACCATGGCATTTTTTCCAATTATTATTTATTTTTACACTCTATTCTAGGACCCAGACAGCTAGTGTGCGGGCAACCAATCACAGATGATAGCATGCAGTCAGCCTGACTGCAACTAATAACAGATGCTATCACAGAGGATGAGCGGGAGAAGCAGTGAATATGCATGAGCTTTAGTGAGCAGATCCAGAAGCAGTGTGACAGCCATGCTTGTTGAGACCCCGTAAGTATACAGTCCCTGACAGAAGTTCTGTCGCTTATCCATGTTATGTAAATAAAAGCTTATAACCTGACTTTAAATTCATCCATTGGTTTTATAAATTCATCTTTGGAAAACTGAAACCCTCCAAAATTTATTTTAGGTTATGAAAATAAAGTTGCTGCAAAGCTGAAATATTGATCATTTAATGAACACAGAAAGGTCAGATTTTGGCAAGACCAAAGTTTTGTCACCTTGTCATATAATGCACCCGATTCTAGTTTACATCCTCACCTGTGCTCACTAAATGATCGGTTAATTAGTGGGTGTGTATAAAAAGAAACCCAGCACCCAGATCTTTATTTGAACTGCAACTTGACCTCTGACAACATGTCAAAATCCACCCTGCGACCAAAGCCTTGATTATCCAGAGGCTGAAGACCAGATCCACTGCAGAGGTGGCTGGTACCTTTGATCTGTCTCTGCATCAAGTCCAAATAATTAAAAAAAAGATTTGACTTTTAGGGGCTCCCGTAGCCTGAAGGTCTATCGTGATAACCTGCTGGCAACTCCTTTAAAAGTGCCCTTAATTAAAAACAAATAATTTAACAATCGAAAATATGCTTTAATTTGAAAATTAAATGAAAAATTTTAATGGTATATAATTAAAAGAATGTATAGGGTGAGCATTGAGCACCTGCTGAAATTTGCTATGAAATCCTAGTGTACTGCTAGGTCACATTACGCTTGCACTTAAAATGTTCAAGATCTGCTGCCTTGTCTGATGTCTCCTTCCTTTTGGGTTTTTGATCCTAAACTTCACCTTCCCTTATCCTTTTGCACAGTGCAGATACATTACTGGTGACTGCAAAGTGATACTGACATATGGAAAGCGACAAAGGATGGCTGGCGTAGCTGATTGTTAGTTGGTGCTGCTCTCCGTGTCACATGTTGTGATTACATATGCAGACTATCACACCCTAGGGTTTGATACATGGATCAGTGTAGTGTATCACACAAGATGGGATTAGATATGTGACCTTGCTCCATACCCTTAAATGGGAACAGTGGTGTAATTTGTGACTCCTCACCATCTATTTCTACTGGAGTGGTGGTGTAATATGACCTCTATGCGAGCAGTGGTGCAATGTATGAGAGTTGTACCACAGATGATGAAGTAGATATATGACTGGGTGGGTGACCTGGACAGCTGGGCATGTATAGGTCACAGCTAAGTCTCCTTTTTTGTGTGTTGTCAGTAGTGGAGTGGTCGCAGAGCTCCAGGCCTACACCTCAAACTGATGTACCTTTTACTAATTAATGTTTAAGGTAGAATTTCTGGGCCAGGCCCATTTCCATGGTATACCATTATACTAATTAATTAATTAATTAATTAATTAATGCCACTTTAGTGAAGTCTGACCTTAATTTTTTGAAATGTGGAGACCCCAAGTTGTATCTCCATGTTGTTTGTTGCTTGTAGAGGTAGGGGACTTAGAGCACCAGGGATACACCTGTCACTTATTCTCCTTTTCATTTTAAATTAATTTGAAAGCTATAAATGCTGGCGCAGACCCTATCTCATGCATGCTTGACTGCTGTGCCACAACACTGTGGGTAATCTGGGTTAATTAATGCCACTTTCATGCTGTTTGCCCCAAATTTTGGGAAATGGGCACATAGTTATCAATTAGTATTTACCTGCAGTAACACCTATGTGTTGGAGGCCCACACAAGTATCCAAATCTTTTTTTTATCTTTACTGAGATACCGTGGCAGGAGCACAGAATTATCAATCAGTATTTATATGATGACATGTCTATTTGTGGCAAGCCACAGGACTAGAGATTTAGTTATCAGAATTTAGATGCTGAGATTTCAATCACAGGCAGAATCACAGATTTTTCAATCTCTATTAAGATGATGACCACAGATTTTGCCCTATTTAGATGCTGAAATAGCAATTTTGAACTAGACTACAGATTTTGTACTATTTATATAAAGAAATAGCAATTTTTGGCATGACCATACAATGCCCACTATTAAGCTGATTAAATGGCAATTATTGTCTGGACCACAGATTTTTGCACTATTTAGATGATAAAATAGGAATTTTTAACCCCTTTCTGACCAAGGACGTATTGGTACATCCTATTTTTACGTGACTTAATGACCAAGGACATACTGGTACTGGTGTCCCGAGGGCACAGGGCTTTGTGCACCCACAATTTCTGCTGTGGATGTGACTTACCCAACAGCCATGCACCGGCCCTCACGGCACCATCCCTAGCTGTTTAACCCCCTAAATGCTGCGATTAATACAGATCATGGCACTTAGGGGATTGGGAGAGGGATCACGCTCCCTCTCCACTCCAATCAGGACCCCCGCAATCAGGGCCGTACATAGAAATCATGGGGCCCCATAGCAGAATTTCTAATTGGGCCCCCCTCCCACCCAAAAAAACCCGACAATTAATAATAATAAATAAAAATATTCAGCTGGGACAGAGAAGAGCATATTTCACAACTTTACAACCCTTACCAAGTAATTTTCCTCCTATTGAAGCCCCTAGATTCCCCTTTCATTGCAGCCATAAAATATGATTGCAACAAAAGTGCCCCCCAAACACAGTCAGTATCTTACATCAGTATTTGTAGCCAAATCCAGGAGTGGGTGATGAATGCAGAAGTGGTGCCTGTGTTTCTATTCTACTTTTCCTCTGACTGTTCCACTCCTGGTTTTGGCTACAAATACTGAGGTAAAATACTGACCAAATACTCAACATGTGCACGGGACTTTAGAAGAGAATAATGGGCCTCAGATAGTCCTCCATATAGTAATATGAAGAGGCGATTACTTGTTTTCACCAGACAACCTCTGTAAGTGCATATGTGCTACAGTGTAATAATGACAGGACAGGGAGGGGTTAAACATTCAAGTATTTAATCTCTATTGGAAATAAAGAATAAAGAATTTTTCCCATATTGATATCAGAGAGAAAAAGTGACCTCCATACACAACACAATCCACTATACGAAGACCAATAACACCACATACAAGGGGGAAATACTGCCACACCATAACCAGACAACATGTTACCACCACATAGTGACCAAATGCAACCACATACAAAAGAAGAAATAGTTCAACACTATGACCATACACCATAGTGATCGAATAATACCACATGCAAGGGAGAAATACTGCCACACTGTGACTAAACCACATGGTGACCAAATAATACCACATACAAAAGAGAAATACCACCATATCGTGACTAGATCACATATTAGCACAACATAGTTACCGAATACAACCACATACAAGGGTCAAATACCAAGATGTCATGACCAGACCACATACTGACTGAATAATACTACAATAATGATCATGAATAAAAACCACAATACTAATATCACTAATATTACCATCAGTGCCATTATACACAGGAGCTCTGTATATAGTGTCAGTGTACAGGTAATACAGTGATCACCAGTGACATTATACAGACAAGCTCTGTATATAGTGTATGTGTATAGTGCACAGGTAATACAGTGATCACCGGTGACATACATAGGAATTCTGTAAATAGTGTACAGCTAATACAGTGATTACTGGCGATTTTATAGACAGGAGATCTGTATATAGGTAATACAGTGATCACCAGTGACATTATACACAGGAGTTCTGTATATAGTGTATAGTGTGTGTGTGTGTGTGTGTACATGTAATACACTGACTTACCAGTGACGTCTCTAGCTGACATTGTTCATCATCACTTTTCCTCTCCATATGGCGCTGACCGCCATGACTTCTTCCAGCCAGAACATGCCTCTGCAGAAAATAACACAAGGTCACTTATAGCTGATCACTCCCAGAGCACATTCAACACTGTTTCCCTAATTTCTACACTACATCAGACTTTTGTTCCCACCATGGAAGACAGTATCCTAAAAAATAAACTATATTTCATCAGTAATAATGTCCCCTAATTTGCCCCTACAGTAATTATCTCCATTATTTGCCATCATAAACCAATAATGTATGTTCCTCACTCTGGCCCCATATAGTAATTATATCCCCTATCCTGGCCCTCGGTATTTAATAATGTCTCCAATCCTATCCCCCTTTATTTAATAATGTCTACCTTCCTGGCCCCCTATATTTAATAATGTCTCCCATCCTGGGCCCCTATGTTCCTCCATCCCAGGCCCCTAAACTGCCCCATCCTGGGCTCCTATGTTCCTCCAACCCAGGCCCCGAAACTGTCCCATCCTGGGCCCCTATGTTCCTCCATCCCAGGCCCCTAAATTGCCCCATCCTGGGCTCCTATATCCACTACTCTGTCTATTCACAGAAGGAGGAACAAAAAGATTCTTCTCACCTCCCTGCACTCCCTCTCTCCACCCCGTGGCTTCATATCCTGTGTGATCAAATGGCCATCCCACCCATCCGAGGCCACGCGATGACATCAGAGCGCGGCGCATAACAGCGATGTTTAAAGATGTGATGTAGGCCCACATACATGCATACACATGCAGAAAGGCACACACTGACACATGCATGCAGACATGCACACACATACACACATACGAAGATGCACTGACATGCAGACACACATACATGCACACACGCTTACATACATAGACAAACAGAGATACAAAGACAGACAAATGCTTACAGAAAGGAACACAGACAAATGCATACAAATGCAAACAGACATGAACACTCATGCAGACAAGCACACACACTCATACATACGTAAACACACAGGCATGAACACACAAAGACATGCACACAGACACGCATATACAGAAACAGAAATGCGCACATACACACATATACGCTTATATATGTAGACACACAGACAAATGTACAGACATACTGACACACACACAAACAGGCACATGTACACATAGTCAGGCACACAGATATGCACACACGCAGAAAAATGTACATATATGCAGACAGGTGCACGTTGACACACATGCACATATTCACATAGACACGTACATGAACGCAGACATACACTCATACATAATAATGATTATGCGATGTGCGTGTGCGCGTTGGTAGTGGCGTCCCCCGGCTCCCTGGTTGTGTCTTGGGGGCGGCGCCGTCCTCCCGGTCATGTGATTACCGCATGATCGGATGGGCGGTGCTGTCTCCTGACGTGGCCGGGAGTGGGGTGTTCTGTCGCTATGGACGCTCATACGTCATCCCTGGTCACCGTCTGATGATTGGCTCCGGGTTTCTTTTTATATCACGACATTTCCCTTGTATGGCACCACCCCTGACGCAGGCATCCGCCGAAACTGACGTCCGTCGGGTGGGGGGCTCCGGTGAGTGTACTATGATGTTCATGGTGGATTATTTACATACATTGGTATGGGTATTTTGACCTGTTTGGCCGCCGGTTGGTGGGGTGTTTCTGTGGAATCCATAGACATTGATATGTGTGTTATATCCCATGGTAGGGGATTTAATATGGAGGTTATTACCATTGTCTGATGCATTCCCCGGACACTCTCCACCACCAGTGGTACTATTAGCACTGTCAGCATTATTATGATGAATTGACACCACCGTTGTATGCCCTCTCTATATGCCTATCCCTATGCCATGCACTTGCACCAATAAAAATATATATTTAATTGCATTGGATGTCTGATCGCTTTTCTTTTTGTTGTTGTCATACATAATAATGCAAACAGACACACGCACACAGACACGCACAAGAACGCAGCCAGTCACTTGCACCCACATGGATACAAACATATGTAGACATGCAGAGGGGCAAACACATGCAAAGACACAAACACATATGTAGACACAGGAACAAGACTGCATACACTGTATGTGGTGTGTGTATGTGGAATGTATGCGGTGTATATGCATGTTGACACACAAACGTAGGCATACAAAAAAAGTCAAAAAGTCAAATATACACACACACTCATATATATAATGTACCGTTGAGCTAAAAAATACAAGGAATGGACATTAGACCAGTGTAAATCTGTGCTTTGGTCTGATGAGTCCAAATTTGAGATCTTTGGATCCAACCACCGTGTCTTTGTAGAAAAGGTGAACGGATGGACTCTACATGGCTGGTTCCCACCGTGAAGCATAGAGGAGGAGGTGTGACGGTGTGGGGGTGCTTTGCTGGTGACACTTTTGGGGATTTATTCAAAATTGGAGGCATACAGAACCAGCATGGCTACCACAGCATCTTGCAGCGGCATGCTATTCCATCCGGTTTGCGTTTAGTTGGCCCATCATTTATTTTTCAACAGGACAATGACCCCAAACACACCTCCAGGCTATATATATATAGAGGTAAGGATGGTTGACCTTAGGGAGATCAACATCCAGCACTGCGGAGCACCATCACGTGGTTTCTGAACGCAGTGAATCTAGATCAATGCCCCCTGGGAAATGTGCAAAACAAGGAAGCCGCGGAGACACCATCACATGTTTCTCAATGCTGGCAGGTAACTAGCCAGGTCTTTCACTGGGAAGGAACAACCACGGGAAGGGCAGTCTCCAGTCACGGAAACCACCAATGCCAAAACATGGTATCCATCCACAGACAGCTGTTTCGGGGTATTTGCCCCTCATCAGTGTGGAGTAGGAAACTCGCTAGTGGGAGCACTGCCTAGTAGAAGACTATATAGGTAAGGATGGTCGACCTTAGGGAGATCAACATCCAGCACTGCGGAGCACCATCACGTGTTTTCTCAACGCAGTGATTCTAGAAATAGTCTAGACATATATACACACATTCATATATTAGATATACAGTATATACACACTCATATATAATAAATAATATATATATATATATATATATATATATATATATACACACACATGCATATACACACTCATATATATACACACAAATATATATGCACAGACTTATGTGCACGCACACACACATATGTATATATATATATATATATATATATATATATATATATATATATATATATATATACACACACACACACTTTTATATATATATATATATATATATATATATAAAAATATATATATATATATATATATATATATATATATAAAAAAGTGTGTGTGTGTATTATATACAGACACACACACACACACACATCTACACTCATAAAATATATATATATATATCTATATATATAATTGCCTTATTCTGTCTGTCTGTCTGTCTTGCTCCAAAATTGTGTCCTTACAGTTACAACCATCGGATTGGCCCCTGGGCTCGGCCTGGCCCTGCCCCTCCACACGGATTGGCCACTCGGCTCGGCCCCGCCCCCCGCATGGATTAACCGTTTCGCCAGGCCCGCCCCCCGCACGCGATGCCCGCTGGCCCCGCCACCCACATGGATTAACCATTTGGCCAGGCCTGCCCCCACACGCGATGCCCGCTAGGCCACGCCCCCTGCACGTGATGCCCGCTGGCCCGCCCCCCGCATAGATTAATCGTTTGGCCAGGCCCGCCCCCCGCACACGATGCCCACTAGGACACGCCCCCCGCACGCGATGCCCGCTGGCCCCGCCCCCCGCATGGATTAACCATTTGGCCAGGCCCGCCCCCCACACACGATGCCTGCTAGGCCACGCCCCCCGCACGTGATACCCGCTAGGCCACGCCCCCGCATGTGATGCCCGCTAGGCCACGCCCCACACGCGATGCCCGCTAGGCCACCCCCCCCACACGATGCCCGCTAGGCCACGCCCCTCGCACGCGATGCCCACTAGGCCACGCCCCCGCACACGTTGAGCACCTGTACATCACCCCCCAGGACTACTCCTCCCATTATACTCCTCTTTCCCCAGGACTACTCCTCCCATTATACTCCTCCTATTATACTCCTCTCTGAGGTGTTCGCAGCATGGGGGATGGAGCATGATGTGGAGTGCAGCATGGGGGATGGAGCATGATGTGGGGTGCAGCATGGGGGGTGGAGCATGGGGGGTGGACCACGATGGGGGGTGCCCAGAATGGGGGGATGAGACACGATGGGGGGTGTGCAGCATGGGGGATGGAGCACGATGGGGGTTGCCCAGAATGGGGGGGATGAAACACGATGGGGGGTGCACAGCATGGGGGATGGAGCACGATGTGGGGTGCAGCATGGGGGATAGAGCACGATAGGGGGTGCGTAGCATGGCGGATGGAGCACGATGGGGAGTGCAGCATGGGGGATGGAGCACAATGGGGGGGTGCAGCGTGGGGGATGGAGCACGATGGGGGGTGCGCAGCATGGGGGACGGAGCACGATGGGGGGTGCACACCTCCCCCAAAACACACACACACACCGCACAACACACCACACACACACTGGGACCCACAAACACCACCCTACACAGACACCCACACACACAGACAACGCCGCACACACACAACACCCAACACACAAACACCGCGGCACACACAAATATACGCACATACCGCACAACACACACAATGCAAAAAACATACCTCCCCCAAAACACACACACGCACTCCACACTCACACAAACTGTGCAACACACACAGCACCACACACACACAACGCTACAGACACACAGCGCTCCACAAACAACGCAACACACACAACGCAACACACAAACAACACCGCTCTCACCCCCCCCCACCCAGACAATGTACAGCGCCTTACACAAACACTGGCAACTACACACAACATCTATATATATATAACAAAAATCATACATTAACTACACAATACGTAAATTCTAGAATACCCGATTCTAGAATCGGGCCACCTTCTAGTATATATATATATATATATATATACAGTATATATACACTGTATATACACACACACTCTCGCTCTCTCTCTATATACAGTATATATATATATATACACACACACACATGCATATAGACACACTCATATATATATATATATATATATATATATATATATATATATATATTTATATATATATATATTGTGATGTGATCACGGGTGATGTGCACGAGGGGAGATATGTGTCGCTGCGACTGCTGCAATCAGTGATGTGAACCCGGATGTAGTACTCCAGCACATTAGGTGCTGAGAGGGTTAATTTGTATTACCTGGGCCGGGTTTGTTGTGGACAGCTAAAGAGATGGGTGGGATGGCTGTTCACCATATCTTCTGTTTGGCTCTGTATTTTCCTGTGCTGGAGGAAGTAGTGCTGTCTTTTTGTCAATGGATTGTGACTGATGCTAATAAACCAGGTTAAAATCGATACGTGAGGTGTTCTTGCATCCAGCCCCTACTGCTGAGAGAGTGGCTCTACCACAATATATATATACACACACACATATATATATATACACACACACACATACACACACATCAGCGGAATTCTTACCTTCCCCCGGCTTGTCTCCGGTCCGGCCTGCAAGCTCCATTATTGATCTTCTCCGGCAGGGCGCACAGCGTGACGTCACAGTCAGCAGACAGGGCAGCGTCTGTTAACTGTGACACTCCCAGAGCTGCAAAAGAACATCTGAAGGTGTAGTGCAGCCACGGAACAGCCGCTTGTAGAGCCGCATGGGGTCCCCCTGCCCTAGCCCAGACAGCCAATAGCAGAGGGCTGTTAACCAGCCCTATATGAAACACGGGGGGAACCCGGGGCCCTCCGGTGGATACCCTGCTGTTCCTGCATACTCACCTCACCTCGGTCCACTGCCACTGCTCCTAGTTCATCAGATGTCTGTGCTCTGCCTAGTACTTTAACACAGTGGCGGCTGGCGCTTACTAGTGACGTCACCACTGTGTTGAAGAAATGTCAGAGCACAGCGGGACAATGATGAGAGGGCGCGCTGCACTCTGTGTCATCGTCTCTTTCATGCCAATACATTTGAAAGTGCGATCCTGGGGGGGGCCCCGGCGCTGGAGCTGATACCGCTGGCAGCCGCCCCCGGGCCCCTCCAGCTCACGGGCCCCGTAGCAGTCGCGTGGCTTGCCTCTATTGACGGTACGCCACTGCCCGCAATGTAATCGCAAGTGCCCGATGATTGTCATGGTGAACCAAGGTCATCATGATAACCTCTGACTCACCAGACTACGGAAAACCTGTGTGATCATGCCAGCAGCATTAAATATTATTCAACTAAACCCTGGCCATTAAAGGCAACCTGTCACCTAGAATATGCGTTCTGACCTATCAACAGACGCATGTGTGCCCTAATTACACCTCTCTACCCATCCCTGTGTTATAAAATTGTATAATATGAAAGTAATAAAAAACGTTTTATTACCTTCATATTTCCTATGTAAATAGCAGGGTATGTGGACACAGGGGCGGCGCCTTGCCCTATGGACGTCTGCACATTTTAGTGGTATCACGCCCATGGAGCGACATCCCCGTCTCTCATTCTATCCTGCGCGCATTGCAGCAGGCTTCTCTTCCGGGTTCTCCTTTTCAGTTTTAGATGCGCACTGCGCATGCGCAGTGCGCGTCTGAAGCCGGCGCGTGAACACCCGGAAGTAGCAATTTTGAGTTATACCACAGATTTTACACTATTTAGATGATGAAAGAGCAATTTTTACCTGGACTACATGATTACCACCAGTTAGATGATTAATTGGCAATTGTTGGCTGGATCACAAATTTTGAAATTGAAATAGCAATTTTTCACTGGACTATACATTTACCACTATTTACTGTAGATGATTAAATGGCAATTGTTGACTGGATCACAGATTTTGCAAACTCTATGTAGATGATGAAATAGCATTTTTGTGTTGGACCACACAATTACCACTATTTAGATAATGAAATAGCAATTTTTAGCTGGACCACATAATTACCACTAGTTATGATTAAATGGACACTTTTGGCCGAATCACAGATATTGCACTATTTAGATGATGAAATAGCAATTTTGGTCTGGACCACGCTATTATCACTATTTAGATGATTAAATGGTAATTTTTGGCTGTATCACAGATTTTGCACTATTTAGATCAGGGGTGGGAAACTTTTTTTCAGCCGGGGGCCATTTGGAAATTTCTACCAACCTTCGGGGGCCGCACAAAATGATCAATGTGAAAATGACCCTGCTATATTTGGTCAAACAATTAATTAACTCACTCCTGATGTTGTGGCCGGTGCTGCTTCTCTGTGGTGCGGCTGTGATGTTTGATGATACTAATCATGATTCTTCTCACAGCTGCTTTTTCAGGATTGTTTCGGTCTGCAGCACAATCAACTCCTTGTCATAATAGGATTGTTAAATCATATACATCACATAATAGATACTGAATATACATCCCAGAAGATGCTGGAGGCACACACATCACATAGGAAACACTGGGACTGCTGTATATCCATCACAGGAGATGCTGAAGGCACATACATCACTGGAGGTCCTGGGGGCATATATATCACATAGGAAAGACTGGGACGGACTTATATACATCAAATAGGAGACGCTGGGACTGCTGTATATACATCACAGGAGACACTGGGGGGCACATACATCACATGAGAGGTTATGTATGCCCCCAGCCCCTCCTGTGATGTAAATAGCCACAGACCCTCCTATAATGTATATGCCCCCAGCCTCTTCTGTGTTGTGTGTGTCCCCAGTGTCTCCTGGGATGTATATGCCCCCAGCATCTCCAATGTGATGAATAAGTCAGAGGATACGCGGGTGCATTCACATCACAGAAGATGCAGGAAGTAAACACAAGAGAGGCTGGGGGGGACATACACATCACAAGAGACGCTGGGGGCATATACAGCGCAGGAGGTGCTGGGGGGCATTCAATATGCAAGAGGGGCTGGGTGGGCATACACAATGCAAGAGGGGCTTGGGGCACAGACATCACAAAAGGGGCTGAGGGCACAGGCATTACTGGGGGCACAGACACCCCAAGAGGAGCTGGGGGGCATACACAATGCAAAAGGGGCTGGGGGCACAGACATCACAAGAGGTGCTTGGGGCACAGACATCACAAGAGGGGCTAGGGGCACAGACATCAGAAGAGGGGCTGGGGGCACAGACATCACAAGAAGGGATTGGGCACAGACATCACAAGAGGGGCTGGGGCACAGACATCACAAGATGGGCTGGGAGCACAGACATCACAAGAGGGGCTGGGGGCACAGACATCGCAAGAGGGGCTGGCACTTAGACATCATAAAAGCGGCTGGGGCACAGACATCACTGGGGGCACAGACATCACTGGGGAGGCATAGATCACTGGGAGGACTGGGGGTATGAACAGCACTTTCAGAGCACAGACATCACTACAAGGGGCACGGACATCACTGGGGGAACACAACACTGGGGGTGATAAACAGCATTGGGAGGGCACAGCACTTGCAGAGCCTTGACATCATTGTTGGGACACAAACCTGGGGATGATACACAACATGGGTGGGAGGGGACACAGCACTGAGCATTGCGCACAACTCTGGGGGGTGGTACACAAAACTGGAAGGCCACAAAGCACTGAATGGGCCACAGAGCGCACAGAGGGCAAGAGCCGGACACACAGCCTTGGAGAGCAGTCCCTGGACACTCAGTGCCGGAAGGCAGAGGGGCGGGCACACCGCTCCAGAGAGCAGAGGGGCAGGAAAATCGCTCAGAGGGTAGAGGGGCAGGCACACCGCTCGGAGGGCAGAGGGGCAGGCACACCACTTGGAGGGCAGAGGGGCCGTCACACTTCTTGGAGGGTAGAGGGACGGACACACCACTTGGAGAGCAGAGGGGCAGACACACCACTCGGAGAGCAGAGGGGCCGTCACACTGCTCGGAGGGCAGAGGGGCGGGCACACCATTCTGAGGGCAGAGGGGCCGCACACCGCTCGGAGAGCAGAGGGGTGGGCACACCGCTCGGAGAGCAGAGGGACCATCACACCACTCGGAAGGCAGAGGGGTGGGCACACACTGCTGAGCATGCTGACACTGGACAGTGGGAGAGCCCATTGGTTCGCACAAGCAACACATGTGGTGAATTAAAGAGCCGGTGGCTCCAGCACTGCAGTCCACGGGAATCTGCCTGGGGCCACATAAAAGGTTCCCCACCCCTGATTTAGAGGATGAAATAGCAATTTTTAGCTGGACCACACAACTAATGCTATTTAGATGATTGAATGTCAATTTTTGGCTGGATCACAAATTTTGCACTATTTGATGATGAAATAGCATTTTTCGGCTATACCACACAATGACCACTATTTATATGATAAAATTACAACTTTTGGCTGGATCACAGATTTTCTACTATTTAGATATTGATATAGAATTGTTTGGGCTGGCCCACACGATTACCACTATTTTTGGCTGTATCATAATTTTTAATCTCTATTTAGATGATGAAATAGCAGTTTTTAGCTGGAACACAACATTACCTCTATTTAGACGATTAAAAGGCAATTTAATGCCATTTGATTAATGACTGAGGAGTCGGTTTTATCAGATGGGTCCCCACACTCCACAAAATAAACCCAGGCTATAAATTTTATCTAAAAGAAATATCAGTACATGTGCTTGAATATATTGGAGGATATGAGAAGCTACTGTATCTGAAAATCTGACAGGAAGGTTTATGAGAGAACTTAAAACACTGAGGAATAGAGGATTGAACCAAGGTTTGATTGACAAAAAAAATGTTGAGTTCCTAATGCCAAGATATTCCATGATGGCGACTTTTTATTGTCTCTTAGAATCCATAAGGAACTTAATCATCTGAAGGGTAGACCGATAGTTTTGGGCATTGACAGTATGACACAGAATTTGGGAGTGTGTGTTGATCAGATTCTTAGACTATTTGTAACAGCTCTCAACTCACATACCTGAGATACTATAGACCTACATAACAAGCTAGAGGGGATAATGTTGGAGCTGGATATAATTCTTAGGCTGGGGCCACACGGGGCACTAGTGCGATTCTCGCATGACACTTGGCTCACACTGACAGCACAGCAGGAGCCGAGTGTCATGAGAGTGTCACTGCGACTGAGGTCCGATCATGCGATCGGACCTCAGCTGCGGGGGGCGGGCCGACACTCAGTAGGGGCGGGCCAGTGCTGAGGAGGGGCGGGCCGGCATGGAGGAGGAGAGGGAGGGATTTATTTCCCTCTCTACTCCGTAGTGGGCTATTGCCATTCTCGCACTGCACTTGCGGTACACTGGTGTACCTTGTGTGCAGTGCAATCTTTCTCTCCCCCCATAGACTTACTTGAATGGGTGCGAGAGACAGAGTCTCGCATCACTATCGCAGCATGCTGTGATTGTTTTCTCGGTCCGATTGGGGCTGAGAAAATAATCGCTCATGGGTGCTGGCACATAGGCTAATATTGGTCCGAGTGGAATGCGATGTTTTACTGCACTCCACTTGCACCGATTTTCATGTCGTGTGTTTTAGGCCTTACCAGTATAGACAGAAAGTCGCGTTATTCATCTATCCCACAAAAAAAGGGTCTGGAGGCAGTAGTATATTTTTGAGGAGTAGAGGGTGTCATCTCGCTGAACACAATCAGTTTGTTGTTGAGGCTTTAAATTTCTGCCTGACAAGAAATGTTTTCCTGTTTGATGGGCAATACTTCCGCTTATTCAAACACTTAGAAACCTATTGCGTAGGTAGAAAATCAATATAGAACCAGAATACTACCTCAATTCAAATTTCATAAAAACACCATTTATTGAAATTCATTTAAAATTCAAAAAGTTCCACCTGTGAAAAAATACAACACACAAAAAACATATACCAGGACCATGGGACAGCTCCAAGATATCTGCCCAGAGGAACAAAACAATTATTCCATAATTAGTATCAATAATAATCCTGCCAAGGTATAGATCTAAATGACCCTCACTCTCTCTTTCCTCTACCTGCCAATGGAGGTGCAACATAAAGTCACAATACACCCTAAAGGTAATGAGGTGCCCCCATTCCTCGGCGGCTTTCCCTTCTATAATGTCCCTAGTCTCCCTTATGTTATAATTTAGTCTAGGGGTTATAGCTTCAATTGTCAGGAAAAGATAGGAAAAATAAACTTATCTGAGAGATATTTGAGTCAAAAATAGTAGTCCCTCAGCAGTCCTTTTTTTTCATAATGTAGAGGCGTCCGGGCTTTCCATGGTCCTCAACCCAATAACATAGATTCACATAGTCTCAGTCTCAACGCGTTTCTCCCCATAAAATTAGTTAGGGTTCATCAGGAGACAAATGAAAAATAACTGGCCCAATCGCCTGATAGCTGTTAAGGGGGCTACTCATTCAGCAGCACACACCTCTCCATGTGGATGTATATAATGGACCTAATGGACCTAATTATATACATCCACATGGAGAGCTTAACAGCTATCAGGCGATTGGGCCAGTTATTTTTCATTTGTCTCCTGATGAACCTTAACTAATTTTATGGGGAGAAACGCGTTGAGACTGAGACTATGTGAATCTATGTTATTGGGTTGAGGACCATGGAAAGCCCGGACGCCTCTACATTATGAAAAAAAAGGACTGCTGAGGGACTACTATTTTTGACTCAAATATCTCTCAGATAAGTTTATTTTTCCTATCTTTTCCTGACAATTGAAGCTATAACCCCTAGACTAAATTATAACATAAGGGAGACTAGGGACATTATAGAAGGGAAAGCCGCCGAGGAATGGGGGCACCTCATTACCTTTAGGGTGTATTGTGACTTTATGTTGCACCTCCATTGGCAGGTAGAGGAAAGAGAGAGTGAGGGTCATTTAGATCTATACCTTGGCAGGATTATTATTGATACTAATTATGGAATAATTGTTTTGTTCCTCTGGGCAGATATCTTGGAGCTGTCCCATGGTCCTGGTATATGTTTTTTGTGTGTTGTATTTTTTCACAGGTGGAACTTTTTGAATTTTAAATGAATTTCAATAAATGGTGTTTTTATGAAATTTGAATTGAGGTAGTATTCTGGTTCTATATGGGCAATACTTCCACCAGCTCAATGGTATGGTAATGGGTAGCCCCTGCGTACCCACTTATGCCAACCTGCTCCTGGACTGGTGGGAGGAGACAGTTGTCTTTGGTGACAATCCCATCTCCAATGTGGAGGAGATAGTTCTATAGACCCGTTTTATAGACATTTTTGATATTTGGAGAAGGGATGAGGCATAGTTTGACAACATGGTGAATTAACTAAATCACAACAAAGAGGGCCTTAAATTTACATATAAGACAAGTAGGTCAAGTTTACCATTTCTCGATGTCCAGATTCAGAAGAGAAACAACAGGAGCCTCCGTACACTGACCTATCATAAACCAATAGCTAGTAACTCTTTACTTAGATGGGAGAGTAGTCACACCTATATTATGAGAGGAATCCCAAAGGGATAGTTATGAGGATCTGGAGGAACTGTCCCGATGAGACTGACTTTGAGACACAGGCAGGGGATCTTAAAGAAGATTCCAAAAAAGGACGTATCCGGAAAAAGTTGTGAGAGTAGCCTATCAAGAGACAAAAACAAGAGATAGAACACAACTCCTGACACCTGCACCGAAAACCACCGAAACTAAAAACAATATCCGCTTTGTCGCCAGGTTTACTAATGTAGCACAGAGAATGAGGAAGATTTTGAAAAGACACTAGTCTGTCCTACAAATGGATGTTGATGTGGGACATTTGTTGACACCTTCACCTCAGATCAACTTTAGAAAAGGGAGATCATTGAAAGATCGGCTAGTACAGGTAGTATATTTACCAGTTTTTGCCTGATCAGGACTTGGCTCTTTTGCACTTTTCTCTCTACCCCTTCTTCCAACAGTTACCCAGCTACCTACCTCTGGGTCCTGACCTTCCCCATGTCCACCCTCCTCCACAGCATTGGCCCCAGCCAGAGCATGCTGAGTGAGCTCTAAACTCCTCTCCAGGTTTGCAATGCTCCTGAGCTTTGCAAGCTGAATATTGAGATACATTACCTGGGCTTCAAAACATGCAACTCAATAACGTTGAGCCCAGATATATTTACCCTCAAATAATTGTTCAAGGCATGAGTTCATCCCAGAAGATGCACACCTGGTAGCTTTGATGATGGGGCACATACTAAATGGGGATAAACAGTACATATAAAAGCAGAAAAAGAATGGAAAACACCGAACTATGCTCCTGTGTTAAACTATGATATTGTGTTTAACTATACACTTATCTCCATCCTCTGCACTTAAAATGTAGCCCCTGCTTTGCTCTGCAGCCCTCGCCTTGAGTCACTGGAACTTGCAGTTCAGCAATATTTAGTATTTGGTAGATCAATTACTCTCTATTATGTCTTGGTCTGAGCAGCAATGGTGTGTCATGTTTAAAAAAATAGTGCCGATTTTTGTTGTACTAGAAGAAACCACGTATGTTAATTGTGTTGGACTATTTAAATTGTACTTGTTTGGTTTATTGCAAAAAGCAGAAAGTTAGTAAATTTTTCTAATAAATCTAATTTGCATAGATGGGCTTATGATTTTGATTACATATATTTATCAGTATATTGTTGCATTTATTCAGCCTTGTGGATCCATACATGTTAGGCAGATGTTTTAGAATATCTGCTATGGCAAGGAATGTATCGTTCTCAATTACTAGGGAACAGCTCCTCAGATGCCATCTATCAAATAAATGTGTTGTGCAAAATACTCTCCCACACTGAGCCCTCTACTGCTGCAGCCGCTGTTAAGAGTAATGTTCCGAATTCACTGACGCTATTAGCTTTAATAAATTAGGACAGAGGGAGCGATGTATCAAGCTAGGAAAATGGACCTTTTTTGCCAATGTACTGCAGCTAAGAGAGCCATTTGGAGCTTGGTTTTATTAAAACCTTTGGGGAATTTTTTTGGCTGCGGCTGACATTGCTGCAAGTTATAGCTATACTGACTTTACTTGTTTCACTTAGTTCTGCTGCTAGTGCTGAATTTCAACATTAATCTATCTATATCTATCTATCTATCTATCTATCTATCCATCTATCCCTCTATCTATCTATCTATCCCTCTATCTATCTATCTATCTCTATCTATCTATCCATCTATCTATTTATCCCTCTATCTATCTATCTATCTATCTGTATCTATCTATCTATCTATCCATCTATTTATCTATTAATCCCTCTATCTATCTATCTGTATCTATCTATCTATCTGTATCTATCTATCTATCCCTCTATCTATCTATCTATCTATCTATCTGTATCTACAGTGCTGGCCAAAAGTATTGCCACCCCTGCAATTCTGTCAGAGAATACTCAGTTTCTTCCTGAAAATGATTGCAATCATAAATTCTTTGGTATTATTATCTTCATTTAATTTGTCTTCAATGAAAAAAAAGATAAAAATTTGTCATAAATCCAAATTGAATATAATTCCACACCAAACATAAAAAAGGGGGTGGACAAAAGTATTGGCACTGTTTGAAAAATCATATGATGCTTCTCTAATTTGTGTAATTAACAGCACCTGTAACTTACCTGTGGCACCTAACAGGTATTGGCAATAACTAAATCACACTTGCAGCCAGTTGACATGGATTAAAGTGGACTCAACCTCTGTCCTGTGTCCTTGTGTGTACCACATTGAGCATGTAGAAAAGAAAGAAGACCAAAGAACTGTCTTAGGACTTGAGAATCCAAATTGTGAGGAAGCATGAGCAATCTCAAGGCTACAAGTCCATCTCCGAAGACCTGAAAGTTTCTGTGTCTACGGTGCGCAGTGTCATCAAGAAGGTTAAAGCCCATGGCACTGTGGCTAACCTCCCTAGATGTGGAAGGAAAATAAAAATTGACGAGAGATTTCAACGCAAGATTGTGCGGATGGTGGATAAAGAACCTCGACTAACATCCAAACAAGTTCAAGCTGCCCTGCAGTCCGAGGGTACAACATTGTAAACCCGTACTATCTGTCGGCGTCTGAATGAAAAGGGACTGTATGGTAGGATACCCAGGAAGACCCCACTTCTTACCCCGAGACATAAAAAAGCCAGGCTGGAGTTTGTCAAAACTTACCTGAGAAAGCCTAAAATGTTTTGGAAGAATGTTCTCTGGTCAGATGAGACAAAAGTAGAGCTTTTTGGAAAAAGCCATCAACATAGAGTTTACAGGAAAAAAAAGAGGCATTCAAAGAAAAGAACACGGTCCCTACAGTCAAACATGGCGGAGGTTTCCTGATGTTTTGGGGTTGCTTTGCTGCCTCTGGCACTGGACTGCTTGACCGTGTGCATGGCATTATGAAGTCTGAAGACTACCAACAAATTTTGCAGCATAATGTAGGGCCCAATGTGAGAAAGCTGGGTCTTCCTCAAGGGTCATGGGTCTTCCAGCAGGACAATGATCCAAAACACACTTCAAAAAGCACTAGAAAATGGTTTTATAGAAAGCACTGGAGACTACTAAAGTGGCCAGCAATGAGTCCAGACCTGAACCCCATAGAACACCTGTGGAGAGATCTCAAAATGGCAGTTTGGAGAAGGCACCCTTCAAATCTCAGGGACCTGGAGCAGTTTGCCAAAGAAAAATGATCTAAAATTCCAGCAGAGCATTGTAAGAAACTCATTGATGGTTACCGGAAGCGGTTGTTCTCAGTTATTTTAGCTAAAGGTTGTGCAACCAAGTATTAGGCTAAGGGTGCCAATACTTTTGTCTGGCCCATTTTTGGAGTTTTGTTTGAAATGATCAATGATTTGATTTTTGTTTCATTCTCTTTTGTGTTTTTTCATTGCAAGCAAAATAAATGAAGATAATAATACCAAAGAATTTGTGATTGCAATCATTTTCAAGAAGAAACTGAGTATTCTCTGACAGAATTGCAGGGGTGCCAATACTTTTGGCCAGGACTGTATCTATCTATCTATCTAACCCTCTATCTATCCCTCTATCTATCCCTCTATCTATATCTATCTATCTCTCTATCCCTCTATCTATATCTATCTATCTATCCCTCTATCTATCTCTCTATCTCTCCATTATCTATCTATCTATCTATCTATCTACTGTACATAGGGATGAGCGAACCCAAACTGTAAAGTTCAGAGACCGTAACAGGTGCTGAACCTCAAACAAAGACTTTTCATTGTACATCCAATTCCTGTTGGGGTTATTCACCAGAATAACATTTGTTGACAGGATCCAGAGCAGCCAATCAGCAAGTTTCTAGGCTATGGACACTTCTGCAACCATCGGAGCCATGCCAAGTATTGACGTGGTTGTGATTTGCCGACACACCCTGTAACTTGGCCTGTATAAAAGGCGGATCACGGGCTACGCCATCCTTTTGCCTTGACTAGAATAGGGAAAGTATGATGGTAGAATGAGGGACAGTGATAGGTGCATGTAATTCAAAATCAAAACAGCAGCATACAGGCAGTGTAATCTATTAGCTCAATCTACCAAAAACCATAATGTGTACATCGTGCCTTGCTGTGTGAACATTTCTGAATCCTCATACTGCATTGCATCATGCAGCTTTGCGTAGCAGTCAAAAACAGCAGCATACAGGTGGTGTTATCTATTAGCTCAATCTACCAAAAAGAGCAGTGTGTACAGCGTGTCATGCTGTGTGAAAATTTCAGAAACCTCACAATGCATTGCATCATGCAATCATTACAGTGTAATCTATTAGCTCAATCTACTAAAAACCAGATTGTACTGCGTGTCTTGCTGAGTGAATATGTGACGCCCTGGGCAAGCCAGGGGTCACAGGTCATCACACCACCACACCCTACACCCCAGTTAGGAACACCAAAGCTAACCTAAAATCCTTGTTGCCTTCCTCCAGGAGCTGGTGTCCACACAAGGGGGTGGGCCAGGCGGTTGGCTCCGCCCACCGAGGAGTTCACAGCTCTGGAGGCGGGAGGAACCAGGCAGTCCAGCTAGGGACGTGAAGGAGTAAACAAGGAGTGCAGTTTAGGAAGTGAAAGTAGAAGGAAGTGAAGTAGTAGTGTAGCTAAGAAGAAAAGCTGAAGTGACAGAAAAGTGACAGTAGTGAAAGCCTGAAGTTAGTCCGGGTGTGTGCCCCGGCCTGAGAGACAGCAAGGTCAGCAGACGGCGGTGATTGTCTGGAGGGGTGACTGCTCGGAGGTTGCTGGAAGGACCGCGGACGGGTAGTGGCCCGGCGGTCTGGAGCAGTATACAAAGAACAGTCAGCACCAGGGCAGAGGCCTCTCGGACCCCGGCAAGGCTAGGAGTCGCCATAATTTGCCAAATCCATCAGTGAAGGGGACGTCTGTCTCCAAACAACCAAGTCCCGATTGAAGGCAACAGTCCAACCATTAAGGAGGAACACCGCCACCGCCAGGGCACCAGTTTCTCAGGGCCAGCGTCTGCGGGCAAAGTAGGGCTCCTCCGGCCCATATCCAAGTCGGGGAGCGGGTTACCGGTGGGAACCCATCGCAACCAACATCAACATAGGTGCAGGACAGAGGGACCGTCACCTACTGGGGAAAGCAAGTGCAGCCGTCCGTGGGAACCATCTTTACAGCCGTGTGTTTTACCGAGAACTGTGTCAAAGTCTCAGGCTGAGTGAGTACCACAGTGCCGCAAGGCACAGCGCTGCCCCCGCGTCCCTGCGCCCACTAAACCCTGCATCTCCCACTTCATCACTGGGCCCCGGGATCACCAACCCCTACCCACGGAGGGGCAACACAACAACTGGCTGCTCCATACCATCACTCCCGGGATCCCCAGCCAGAGCAGCGGTGGTGTACACCCGTGGGTGGCGTCACGGACAATAAACTATATCCCAACACCCAATCCCCTTTCACTCACGGGCGAGGAGTGCCGCTAGAGTCCCCGGGATCCGGCCCATCGCTCGAGCCACCGAGCAGCAGCAGGCCGCAGCAGCCGCGGCAGCCGGACCCGAGCAGCAGTGGGGAGAGCGCGGCGTCCCCTCCTCCGCCCGCGACAAATATCTGTGAAATATCCTACCGTGTTGCATCATGTAGCTTTGCGTAGTGGTTCAAAATAGCAGCGTACGGGCAGTGTAATCTATTAGTTCAATTTACCAAAAACGACAGTGTGTACAGTGTGCTTTGCTGTTTGTATTCTGTCTCTTCCTAGAAGCTGTGAATCCCAACTGCTCTAATTATCAGTCCCTTAGATAACTGTATGATTGTACTCACTCTTTAAAGCATCAACAGATAGTTCAACTCAGCCCAAACGATGACTTCTAGAAAGACAAGTAGAGATGAGCGAACCGGTTGCAGTTCAGCTCGAGTTCGGTTCGCCGAACGGACATCTCGTTCGAGTTCGGTTCGGCGAACGTTCGACGAACCGAACTCGAACCGCATAGGAACCAATGGCAGGCAATCACAAACACATAAAAACACCTAGAAAACACCCTCAAAGGTGTCCAAAAGGGGACAAACAACTCACAACACAACACAAACACATGGGAAAGTGGGAAAGTGACAAGGACATATACTCATGCGAAAACAAAAGAGCAGGACAAGGAAAAAGAGGAGGAGACACAGATATGAGTATATGCAAGGGAACGTCGATGCCATTACTGTGCAACTTGAGCCCTGCTTATCTCAGGCTTCCAATCTGGATAAATTGCCTGAGCTCACCACGTACGCCTTGGGGATCTTGTTGTGTCCCGCAGCCAGCGTTTTCTCGGAACGTGTCCTCAGTGCTGCTGGGGGTGTGCTGACAGCTAAGCACACGCATCTGTCCACTGACAATGTGGACAGACTAACGTTCACCAAGATGAACAAGTCATGCCTCTCACAGGACTTTTCTTCCCCTGGCTCAGCCAGGGGAGGCAAAAGGCACACGTATTTTTGAGATTGCTTCATGCAAAGGATCTTTTTCATCTTGAAAATGGGGTCAACTGATGCCAGTCAAGTGGGGTGTGTGTGGCCCAATTAGTGGAAACGAGGGAGACTGTGGTTGGAGTCCCCTCGCTTTTGAAAAAAGAACCAAGATGAGCAAGTCATGGCTCTCAGCGGACTTTTCTTCCCCTGGCTCATCCAGGGGAGGTGAAAGGCACGCGTATTTTTGAGAGTGCTTCATGCAAAGCATCTTTTTCATCTTGAAATGGGGGTCAACTGATGCCAGTCAAGTGGGGTGTGTGTGGCCCAATTAGTGGAAACGAGGGAGACTGTGGTTGGAGTCCCCTTGCTGTGTTTTACATGCTTTTAGAAGGGCATGACATGGCTTAGAGCTTGACTTTCAGCATCTGCAAACTGTTGGCTACCAAAATGCTTCCTTTCCAACCTTTTTAACCGAGGATTTTCGAGACCTTATGCCCATCGCAGTGCCCCAAGAGCTGATGCCCAGGCGCCACTCCTTCTCCAACAAAGGCGTCCACGCGCTACACCAGCATGTCGCACCAATCATCACCGCTTCTTTGAGAAACTGTGTGACAGGGTGCATTTCACCACAGATACTTGGCCCAGTAAGCATGGACAGGGGCGTTACATGTCACTGACTGGGCAATGGGTTACTATGGGGAGAGATGGAGAATGGTCTGCTGTACAAGTCTTGCTGTCCCCACGAGTTGTATCAATCCTTCCTCTGTATGTAGAAGTTAATACACTGCTTCTGCCTCCTCAAACTCATGTGGGTCCTTCACCTCGGCCCAAACCCTGTGTGGTCAGGGCACCCTTCCTTGTAACTGCGCACAAGGAAAACCACACACCTCCTTACTATGCTGGCAGCAGAGCTCAATGCCATCATGCGGTCAAATGTTTACTTTGAAATGTATGGGAAATGTGAGTCACACCGCTGAGAAGTTGTGGACGATTAGCTCTGGAGACCAAGTTTCATCAATGGTTGTCTCCACTCAACCAGCAGCCAGGGAAGGCCGGGTGGGACAATGATGCAAACATGGGTGGGCCCTTCGCCGTGACAATGTGACACACGTGCCTTGTGTGTCTCACGTGTTGAATCTAATTCTCCAGCAATTTTTAAAACACCATCTCTTGTGCAGCGAGTACGCTCGCTATGTGCTCACTTCCATCGTTCGCACACAGCAGCTCAACAACTTTCATCGCTCCAGAAGTCTTTAGGTCTGGTGGTTAAATGCCTGAAATGCGATGTGCCGACACACAGGAATTTGAATCTGCACATGTTGCAGCGTTTGTGGCAGCACCGCCGAACCCTGCTGCAATACGTTATGACATATAGCCTGGCCTAACTTGATCCAGAGGTGGTGCAGATCACGCTGCTGGAGTGGTGTCAGATCAAGGACCTATGCACCCTTCTACACAGTTTACAAATGTCGACGAAGATGTTTAGCACTGGCAATGCCATTCTCAGCGTGACAATTCTGGTCATCTACATGATGGAGCACACTGTAAGCATTATTCGGAGTCAAGTGTTGGGACAAGAGGAAGGGGAGGAAGTACAGGAGGAGTCAAATGCGGAAGGGATAACAAGATCTACGAGGTCCAGATGGTCAGCAGCACCTAGGCGGCAGTCATGGTGGGGGAGAGGGATTAACAAGGGCGCATAGTATCAGCAAAAAGTGTTGAGGAAGGTGCAGGAGCCCATGAAGAAATGGAGGACGAAGTGGCGATGGGCATGGAAGACTCAGCAGATGAGTGAGAGCTTGCTCACATTTCGGTTGTGCGAGGTTGGGGGGAGAGGGCAGAGGAAGGAGGCACGATTCTCACCTCTCTGCCACCAACACACTAAGGACTTGGTCCTCCTGGATGCATAAGACACATGAGCGCCTTCTTGCTGCACTACCTACAACATGACCCTCGGATTGTATGAATTCGAAGTAATGCTAACTACTGGGTTGCCACACTGTTAGATCCCCGGTACAAGACAAAATTTGGCGAAATAATTCCTGCCATAGAAAGGGACGCACGTATACAGGAGTATCTGCAGAAGTTGGTACGGATTCTTAGATCTGCTTTTCCACTAAACACCAGTGCTGCACAGAGTGAATCTCAATGCTTTGTCATGGATAGGAGGAAATGGTCTTTTACTTGTCCACATCTGAGGGACCGAGGGATGGCTGCTGTGCTGAGATGGCATTGAGTACGGTGTCCCTGCAGAGTTGCCCTTTTGGTCATATACAAAATGAGTTGAAAAAGGACAGATGCTGGTGGAAAGGGGAACAGGTGTGTTGGAAAGGGGAAAAAAGTTTTTGTCCGTGGGATTGGTGGTTAAGCAAAAGTAACATTTGCTGAAGAAACACCATCTGTTACGGTGGGACTGGCAGATTTGGATAAGGTGGTATATACTATGTTACCGCTATATAACGAAAATTAATAAGAAAAGAAAGAGAAAGGTATATATCCCCATCAGCAGTCAGTGTCCACCATGCTCCCAGATGGAAAAGGAGAGGTTGGCAACTAGAAGGTTAGGTGGAGGATACAGAGTTGTGTGGCTATGAAACTAATAGTAGCCTGAACCGAGTTAGACGCCACTCGGATCTGGAGACTGGGAGCCCTGTTAGCGTCACAGGGTCCACACGCCCACCCAGCCCAGGAACTCCCTGTTAACATCACAGGGGCCATTGAGTACGCTGACCGTGTGCATTGGGGCCACACCTGTGGACAGCAGGCGCATCAGCAGCAGCAGGCCTGTTAATGCCACTGGGCTGCACAAGCAGGACTGGTAGGACAGGAGCTGGTCTTAACCGTTCTGCGTTACCAACTGTGGTGGCGGCCTGCATCGACGCCCTATCCCTGCCTACCTCTGGCCTAAAGCCGCAATGGGTTCAACACATGGAGGTGTGCTCTTTCGGAGCATAATAGAAGACTGCGCACCTCCTTGTTGGCTCCAGCCCGTTTTATAACCTGGGTCCGCCCCAAACCAGGGTGGACCACAATGCAACTCCTGGAGACAAAAGCAGAGTGACACGTCATGAGTGGCATAACCAGCGTCCTATTTGGAACCGCAACTTCAATAATGACCTCATGGCTGCCACGACACAAACACTTCACCAGTCATCGTCTGACCATCAATAATGAGGTGACAAGTCATAGGGGCGGGCCTCTGCAAGCCATTTGGGAGTGGCCTGGCCACATCGTCAGGACACCTGATGCCCTGTGGTCTATATGGGCCCCCCACATCAGGGGCAGGGCCAAAGAGTTCATTACCGGACCTAGTCTCTGATGCAGTAAGTGCCTGAGCATGGTCAGTAGCATGAAATACAGTCTCTGAAAAAAACTATCAGCTTTAGCATGGTGTCTAGGCACAAAACAGGACTTAGACCCGGCACGGAGTGCAAGTACCTGTGCAAAGAGGCTTTTCGCAATAAGTGTGGGAGCATGCGCTGTATCCCGAAATGAAGACTTAGCCTCAGGAATGGCACAGTCAGGCTGAGCATACTCACTAGGCAAAACACTGTAGTTAGGCTGCGGCTGGGGTAAATCGGCACACGCATGCGCACTAGCTGCCTCTCCACACTTAGACGTGGAGGAGAAATTGCTCTTCGGGTGTGGACTTGGAAATGCTGTCTATGAACAGAAGGAAAAGCTAAAGGTGTGTGTTACAGCAAGGAGCCATCGGAAACACTTCGTTCAATTGTGAGGGGAGTCATTTTGGAGTTTGGTGAGGAGTACCGTAACGCCAGTGAGCAGCATCCTGTGCCACAGACCAACATTCTTACGGTGCTGTCTATGCTGCTTACCGTGAGAGGAGCGTAAAGTCTGTATATCTGGCAACTGGACATCACAGTACCCGGGTACGGTAGGCTGTGCCCAGACAATAATGCGGGCACGCAACACTTTGTTTTATTAGCAAAACACATATCTGTTCTGGGTAGGACGACTATATAGACAATCACACTTGCTGCCTCTGCACTGTCAAATTGTCACGTACAGTTTAAATCATAGAAGGACAGCGACACATGTTTGCATTGACTGTTGCTTTTCAAGATTTCCATGACTGTGTTGCAGAGCTGTGTGGTTTGCATTCACACTGTTATCATCTGCCTTATCTGTGAGGCTTCAGCTAACAAGGGTATTCAGGGGGGTAATGTGTTTTGTCTATGTTTAGGTAGATAACTGGGAAGCTCTTGTGATGCGCCACTGGTAAGTCGTGTTCGCACACACACACACGCACAAACACACAATTACTGCTACGCAGAGGGATTAGCAGGTAGTAGGCAACAGAATAGATTATTTAAATTGTATGCATGGTTCTTATTGTTTGTTTTGGTAAAGTTAAACAATCATTTATCAACCCAACTGACTAGAGTCCTTTTCCTGTTGCCTGGTTTTGCTGCATACTGGGGAGCCCACCCTGTACACGACTTAAAATGAAGCATAAGTCGCAATGTGAATTTCACTGTGCTACAATGTGGCCTAGCGTGCCTGTGCAACCACCGCCTGCCCCATCAAGTGCATCTGCATGCTCTTCATCCTCTGTGACTGTGGGGACAGCAGTCTCACATGGTTTTTCACACTGATCTTCCACCCCTTTACACGCAACAGGGAGTGTGATTGGCAGGTCATCACTTGTTTTGGAAGTGGAAACAGATGGTATTGTTGAGCTGTCAGACATAGAGAAAACCAACATTGGATGCAGGCTACATTATATCCACACCTGCACCTTCGTCACAGATTGGCTGGACTACCTGCAGTTAATAATTGGATTCCAGAAATGGAAAGGAGTGTAGAATGCACATGTGTTGTACCTTGCTTGGCAGGAAAGGAACACTAACTTAGTATTACAGACAATTTTAGGAAGGCAGAAAAAGAGTCAGCTCTTTGGGCAAATTAAATAGCGTGGCAAAAGTGGACAGGTGGGTACAGTGGCCGTGTTCTGTGGGTACCAGGACAGTAAAGGAAGCCTCACTTTCTATCCCTCCGAATGATCAAATGCAGCAAGGAATTCCCTGAGTTGGCTATAAAATTAGCGTAGCAAAATGTGCATGAGGGTGTCATGCAGAGGTGCTGCAAATAGCTTTTCACCAGTGGGGCACTAATGGAGTACAACAGCCACTTCTTGTATGCCACTAAATGGCAGCATTTTTTGCTATTATTATAGCTTATTAAAAACAGAGCAGGAGGGTGTCATGCAGAGGTGCTAGAAATAGCTTTGCACCAGTGGGACAATAATGAAGTCCAACAGCCACTTTTAGGATGCCACTAAGTTTACTCAGTGTTTGCTAGTATAATGGCTTAGTAACAATGAGTTTGAGTGTGCAATGCAGAGGTGCTGCAAATATCTTTGCACCAGTGGGACACTAATGGAAGTCCAACAGCCACTTTTAGGATGCCACTAAGTTTACTCAGTGTTTGCTAGTATAATGGCTTCTTAGTAACAATGAGTTTGAGTGTGCAATGCAGTGGTGCTGCAAATAGCTTTGCACCAGTGGGACACTAATGGAAGTCCAACAGCCACTTTTAGGATGCCACTAAGTTTACTCAGTGTTTGCTAGTATAATGGCTTAGTAACAATGAGTTTGAGTGTGCAATGCAGAGGTGCTGCACATAGGTTTGCACCAGTGGGACACTAATGGAAGTCCAACAGCCACTTTTAGGATGCCACTAAGTTTACTCAGTGTTTGCTAGTATAATGGCTTAGTAACAATGAGTTTGAGTGTGCAATGCAGAGGTGCTGCACATAGGTTTGCACCAGTGGGACACTAATGGAAGTCCAACAGCCACTTTTAGGATGCCACTAAGTTTACTCAGTGTTTGCTAGTATAATGGCTTAGTAATAATGAGTTTGAGTGTGCAATGCAGAGGTGCTGCACATAGATTTGCACCAGTGGGACACTAATGGAAGTCCAACAGCCACTTTTAGGATGCCACTAAGTTTCCTCAGTGTTTGCTAGTATAATGGCTTAGTAACAATGAGTTTGAGTGTGCAATGCAGAGGTGCTGCACATAGATTTGCACCAGTGGGACACTAATGGAAGTCCAACAGCCACTTTTAGGATGCCACTAAGTTTCCTCAGTGTTTGCTAGTATAATGGCTTAGTAACAGTGAGTTTGAGTGTGCAAAGGGCAGGAGGATACAGTGGCAGGGGTGTGGGTCTGGGTAGAGGAAAGGAAGCCTCCCTTTCTATCCCTCCTAATGGGGAAACGCAGCAAGGAAATCCCTGACCTTAGCTACACAGACACTGTCATTTTGTGTAGCTGTTAAAATCTGTTTTCACGGACCTGACTGTCACCTATGGCTCTGACCCTGCTGGTATTAGCCCTTACAAGGACTAATAGAAACGTCTATCCCTATTCTGTATAGCGCTGTGTATAGAGTGTACACAGCAGTTTTGGAGACAGGAGCTACACCAGCGGTGACTGACACCAAGACGCAGGAGGCAGATAATGGCGTGCTGGAGGAAAATGTCCGTTTTTATAATGCATGGACATGTGACATGGACATCCTATCACACATGCCGTTGCTTCTCTGGCTAAAAGTCCACTTAGCTGTGTGTGTGTCTGGGATTGGCTGACATGCTGACCCGCCCCACTGCACGCGTGCGCTTAGGGAAGGAAGACAAGGAAAAAAAAAAAAAATGGCGATCGCCATTATCCAAACAGCAGTGATCTGAATGCGCTGTTCCCGCACACTATACGCTGAAATTTCATAATAGTGTGAGTCACAGAGTGACTTACACTATTACAGTGGAAAGCCAGCTAGTAATTAGCTTGGCTTTTTGCTGCTAGAACCGTTCTCGAACGTATCTAGAACTATTGAGCTTTAGCAAAAAGCTCGAGTTCTAGTTCAATCTATAACAGCCCCCAAAATCACTTGAGCCGCGAACTGGAGAACCTCGAACCGCGAACCGCGCTCAACTCTAAATACAAGGAGAAACGCTGTAGTTTTCTTCTAGAATCTTGTATTAAGTACAAAGTAAAGGCAGGTGAAAAGGAATAATCTGTACAGGGTTGTAGACATGTCTTCAGCAATGGTTCCTCTCTAGACTAAACTGAAGGACAAGGGAGGAGCTTTCTATACAGTAGCCAACTAAGTGAGGAACATAGGGACAAACTTCATACAGTCTAATCTACCTAGTAACAATAAGGAATTTCCTGATATGAGGAAAAATATGCAATGCAAGAAATATAAACAACAGGTTGTTCCACACAACACTGAAATAATCTGTCTGTCTGATAATCAGTCTGAAATAATCTGATTTCACAAGTCCTTCTACGACGTAAGGAGTCAATCCTGTCCCTCGATGTCACGAAACCTGTAACGAGAAAAGAGACATACACAAAAAAAAAATGCAACGGTAATGCACTGAATTCAAGTCCATGCTTGGTTAATGACACATAGTCCTTGCGTAAAAATGTAAAAGTAGAAAAATGTAAAAAATGAATCCAAGTTCCACAAACCCATCTTCAGATTGGGAAAGCCGCAAACATGCCAACTCTTCTTCCAACCTAATAATCCAATGGTAAAGTTTTAGTCCAAAGGAAAAGTTCAAGGTTCAATTGGACATGGACAGTTGTGTCTCAGTACAGCAGGGGTAAGGAAAGGTATGCTCCCCACCGTGGCAGTGTCCGACGACAAAGTTAGTTCATGTAACATCCTCCTTTGGTAAAAGTAGCACGAGTTCGGTGACACCAGGATGATTCATGCACATGTGCCAGCCGTGGCATGTTGAAGACTTGTAGAAACAGTGAGCTATGAGAATAAGACGAGCTACGGCTCGTACCGCAGATGAGAAGCGCTTGAAGCGATGAGGTCTCAACTTCTGTTTTGATGTCACTGAAGTGTAGCAAGCGGAGACGATTGGTCTAGTTTCCTTGTCGGATTCTGGTTCCACCAGCTCGTACATGTTGCTGGCGTAGTTATCGCAGGTCTCCTCGTATAAGATACTTGGAGGTGTCAGCCACATGTTGTCGCCGAGTTTGGACGCAGCAGTGAGTCTCGTTCCTCGGTCGGCTGGGTTTTGTTCGGTGTAAATGTGGTGCCATTGTTCAGCATGATCTCTGTCGAGGATATTTTGCATAAACTCGACAAAGTGTTTCTCCATCTCTGGTTGTCTTTTCAAGGTGCGTTTTAGAGAGGAGAACCCTGCGGTTGCTTGCTGGGAGTTTTTTGGCAACCTTAGCCTTGGAGACTGAAAGGGTAATGGGTCTACCCAACTGTTTGAGTAATTTTGAGAGAACTCTTTATCCATAATCTTTATGAATTCCTTGTCTTCTCTTGTTGATGCCAATTTGTTGTCCTCGTTTGTAGACCCGAATGCTGTTGACCCGAAGTCGTCATCCCAGAGGTGGTGTGCATCCACGTAGTCTGGCGCTGCTGTCTCCATATGGTGTCGCCCAGCCTCTCTTTCACCCAGTAGTGATGCGGACATGGTTCAAAGTGAGTGCCGCGACGGTTTGGGAGGATGTGGGTCTTGTAGGAGGAGATCGCGTCGGGACTCTTCCTTTTGCCTACACAGACGTTTCCTATGATCACCCAGCCTAAGTTGTAACGCTGAGCGAATGGCGCGTCGTGTGGCCCGTTGATGTGTTGGCGTACTTTGTGTAGCCGGAGGATGTCCCTTCCAAGCAGAATCAGGATTTTTGCATTATGATCAAGAGCTGGGATCTTGCTGGCGATAGTTCTCAGGTGAGGGTGGTGAAGAGCTGCCTCAAGTGTCGGTATCTCTTCCCGGTTAGCCAATATCTGGTTGCATTCGACGAGTGTCGGTAGAGGTATCTCTACGGTATTTTCAAGAGATGTTACCACGAGACCACTGGCTCTTCTTCTGCAAGCTTCTGAGATGCCACTGCAAGTACCTAGTGTGTAAGGGTAGGCATTTCCTTTTAAGCTGAACAAGTCAAAGAGTTCAGACCTGGCAAGTGACCTGCTGCTCTGGTCGTCCAGGATGCTGTACACCTTCACGGCCCTCTCTGGGTGACCTTTGGGATATACCCTTACTAGGCATATTTTTGCACAAGACTTGTCCCAGAGATCTTCTCCGCAGACTTCGGTGAACGAGGAGGATACTGTGAGGTGGTTTGCAGCATGGCCTGTACTCTTCCCGCCATGACTTGTGGTAGGAGAAGGTGTAGGTGCAGGATCAGGCTGAGATGGGTGGAGCGCTTGTACGTGATCCGTGCTGTTACACTCCATGCACTTAATTGTAACCTTCCAGTCCTTGGCAAGGTGTTCTGTAGAGGCACAACACCTGAAACATACCCTAAACCTTTTCAAGAGTTCCTTTTGTTCTTGGAGGGGTTTCTTCCTGAAGCCAATGCACTTCTTCACGGGGTGTGGCAGTTTGTGAATAGGACACTGGCGGTTCGGATTTTCCGCCTTCCCGCCTTCATTGTCCTTGTCTGGTGCTGACGTTGGTGTAGGTGGTAGAACATTAGTCTTTATGACTGATACTTGGCCCCTACGTTTTCTGTCATTTTGATGAGTGCTCTCATACCTGGGAGCTAGTGAAGTGGAGTCGGTGGGTTCTCCACAGGTGAAGCTGGGGTCTGCCTTACGTTCCGCGATGCCGTTGATGAACTCGCAGAAGTAGGAGAATGGAAGAAAGGAGACTTGGTGCTCTTTTTTATAGTTTGTTCCTACCGTGGTCCACCTTTCCTGCACGTTGTAAGGTAACTTGGCAACTATGGGTTTCACCCCATGAGTGCTGTCCAGGTAGCTGAGGCCAGGTAGGTGTGTGTCTGTTTTGGCCAGCTGGAGCTTGGACAGCAGGTCGCTGAGTTCCTGATACTTTGAAGCATCCTTGCTAGATATTTTGGGAAGGTCGTTATAGTTATAGCAATGCATCTTCAATTGCTTCAGGACTGCCGAAGCCTTTCTCTAGTCTGTCCCATGCAGTTGCAAGACCAGTTGTTGGGTCGCTGATGTAGACGGATCTGAGTCTCTTGATTCTCTCAGTAGACCATGGCCCTAGCCACCTGATTAGCAAGTCCAGCTCTTCAGCAGCCGTAATGCTGAGGTCACGCATTGCGGTTTTGAAGGCACACTTCCACCCTCTGTAGTTTTCGGCTAGTCATTAAACTTTGTGAGACCGGTGTTGGTGAGTTCTCGACGGATCATGTACCTCGCAAAGTCAGACATGTCTGATCTTTCCGACATTGGGGGCACATTTGCTGACTGTGTGATGCTGGTTGCGTGGTTCATAGCTTCTTGGTTCGGGAACATGAGAAAGTACGGAGTGGCGTAGGCGTTTAGACCAGCGACCGCCGGTTTGGTGTGTACAGTCTCTGTTGTATGCGAGGCCGGAGCTACACAGTTGTTGGGAGTGTAGCGCCTTGCCGGCATGTTAGGTTGCATGTAGACATGGGCATACAGAGGTTGCTGATGCGCAGGGTGTGGCTGTGCATTCGAATATGAAGCAGGTTCAGACTTGAAAGTCTGAGGTACATTGGACTGACCTGGAAGGCTGGAAGTTGTAGGTAGATCAGTGTCTTGAAGCTCTGGAGAAGTGTTAGTGCTGACGGGAATGTTGATGGTAGTTGGCAGTTCGTCGGCTTGGCCCAGCACATAATCTCTTGTACGCTTAAGTGAGTCGCCTGTGTCGAGATCACACAAACTGGTGCTGCTTTCTTGGCTCCCACCCAGAGCTTGCTCAAAGACCTTTAGCTTTGCCATGGCCGCCACATGTTCACATTCCTTCTGAAGGGCTTCAATTTCTGCTTCCTTGCGTGCAGATACTGCTTTCATCTCTGCTTCTCTGCGTGCAGATTCTGCTTTCATCTCTGCTTCTCTCTGGGCGAAGATGGCTTGTACTTTTGTTGTTTCTGCTTCGGCGCGCGCCTTTATGAGCTGCTCATTGAGGGTTGAGTACCTTGATGAGCCTGATTTGAGTGAGTGCCTTGAGCTCTTAACGGACCTGGATTTGTAAGATGTTGCTCCTGACATTTGCGCCATTTTTGCTTCAGTCTCGCTCACAATGTCGCGCACGGTTTGGTCTCGTTCAGCATTAAGCTGTTGGAAGTCCTGCAGTTCTTTTTGAGACTCAGACGTATTTGATCTCAGCAGGGTAGAGGAATATTTTTTACAAATCTCTTTGTAGGACCGGTATGCTGAGTACAGTTGTTCAAGGGCTCCCTCTGGTGGTAGCTCATGAGCACCAGGCACAGATAAAACAGTCACTTGTTTTTGAACTCTTTGCCACAATAATGTTGTGTGGGTAAGCAATTCACTTCTGGCTGTTTCTAGGTTCTCTTTAACCTTCCATGTTGGTTTGGTCAACCGCTTAGATCTTTCACTGTAATTTGATTGTGAGTCCATGTCTTTCTCTTGTTGCTTTAGAGCAGGTAGTGAAATTGTTCTCTTTACCTCCATCAGGAAGGGTGAATGCTGCTCTGCACTGGCTGTCACGGAAACCTATAAAATGTTGCAATCTGATCTGGGAGCAGCCAGTGTTTGCAGAATGTATTTGCAGAGTCTCTGCTGCAACTTACGATTAGCTTATGGGTGATTCTAGGTTTATAGCTGCACAGAATTCTGATAACAGGTTAATACTTTACAGGGCACTTTCCATCTGAAGCTGCTATAAGGTTTTATGCTGTGGCTTGTTATCAGCCCCTTGGGGTAATCCTTTCTCTGGATTGTATGCAGTATAGCACTCCTGGAAACAGGTTCTTTACTGATATATGAATACTAATCCCGGTCACAGCTAGGGTACCGTCACACTTTAGCGATGCAGCAGCGATCCCACCAGCGATCTGACCTGGTCAGGATCACTGCTGCATCGCTCCATGGTCGCTGGTGAGCTGTCAAACAGGCAGATCTCACCAGTGACCAGCCCCCAGCCAGCAGCGACGTGCAAGCGACGCTGCGCTTGCACAGAGCCGGCGTCTGGAAGCTGCGGACACTGGTAACTAAGGTAAACATCGGGTATGGTTACCCGATGTTTACCTTAGTTACCAGCGCACACTGCTTAGCTTAGCGTGTGCAGGGAGCAGGAGCCGGCACTGGCAGCGTGAGAGCTGCGGAGGCTGGTAACGAAGGTAAATATCGGGTAACCACCTTGGTTACCCGATGTTTACCTTGGTTACAGCTTACCGCAGGCTGTCAAACTCCTGCTCCCTGCACATTCAGGATTGTTGCTCTCTCGCTGTCACACACAGCGATGTGTGCTTATCAGCGGGAGAGCAACAATAAAAAAACGAACCAGGGCTGTGTGTAACGAGCAGCAATCTCACAGCAGGGGCCAGATCGCTGCTCAGTGTCACACACAGCGAGATTGCTAATGAGGTCACTGCTGCGTCACAATAACCGTGACTCAGCAGCGATCTCAGTAGCGATCTCGCTGTGTGTGAAGTACCCCCTAGTCCTTTTCACTAATGTGTCTCTTCCTAGAAGCTGTGAATCCCAACCGCTCCAATTATCAGTCCCTTAGATAACTGTATGATTGTACTCACTCTTCAAAGCATCAACAGATAGTTCAACTCAGCCCAAAAGATGACTTGTAGAAAGACAAGGAGAAACGCTGTAGTTTTCTTCTAGAATCTTGTATTAAGTACAAAGTAAAGGCAGGTGAAAAGGAATAATCTGTACAGGGTTGTAGACATGTCTTCAGCAATGGTTCCTCTCTAGACTAAACTGAAGGAGAAGGGAGGAGCTTTCTATACAGAAGCCAACTAAGGGAGGAACATAGGGACAAACTTCATACAGTCTAATCTACCTAGTAACAATAAGGAATTTCCTGATAGGAGGAAAAATATGCAATGCAAGAAATATAAACAACAGGTTGTTCCCATTCATGGGACACAACAGTTTCAATATCTCGAAAACCTCAATGTTTTTCATAAAGCAGCTTTGCGTAGCGCTTCACAACAGTAGTGCAAAGGCAGTGTAATCTTTTAGCTTAATCTATCAAAAACTAGAGTGTATACAGCATGACTTGCTGTGTGAATATCTCTGAAACCTCATACTGCATTGCATCAAGCAGCATTGCTTTGCGCTCCAAAACAGCTCCATACAGGCCGTTTTTATACTCATTGTTTGTATATGGGCTGTGTATTAATCTGAACTTGTTTGTGTTCCAAAGAATGATGAGAACATCTAATAGGCGTAGCCATGGTAGTTCTGCTGGTGGTGCTGTAACGCCCCACGGGGCAGGAGGTTAACCTACTCATTGCTGGGCTGTTTCGGGTCAGGCATTGTCACGGGATGGCCTTGCCCAATTCCGTTTCCCCGAGGCGTACAGTAAATGGTGGGGGAAGCAGGGTATTGGGAAAGTTTGTAATGATGCCACCTGTGGCATGCGGCCAGGGAATAGACGATGCTGCCGGGTTCCTTGCTGGGGCTGGTGGTAGTGCAGCTCGGGTGTGATCGCTCCCCACAGGCAGAGAGGGCCCCAGGAGGATGGTGAGGGATGTAGTGGTGCTACGGGGTGCAGGGCTGGGACGCCGACAGAAAGTGGACGACACAAGTTGGTAGTTTCCTCTTTACCTTTACTGGTCAGGTATACAGTGGTCCGGTCAGCCAAGAAGCAGTGTGGATCTTTCCTTGCCTAGCAGGTTGGAGGCCTTCCTTAATGCGCTCTTGGTGGGAACCGCTTCGGCCTTGAGCAGCACAGTGTCCTCTTCTCTCTCTTCACTAGAAGATAACTGTCCCCTATGACAGGAAATGTTAACCGGTTATGGGACCCGCTTGTATTACTGCGAATCTGGGTTCTATATTGCTGCTGCGTCTTGGAACTATCGTGGGCCAGGAATGTAGAATCTTTTGCCCTTCGGTTTTGCTACTGGGCCGTTAGCACCCAGTAACCGAAGACCCCGGTATCCCGTCCTAGCGCTCGGTCCTGAAAAGCTCACACAGAAGCTCTCAAACAACGACCGCTCTTTCTCCTCGCCAACACTGTTCTGCCTCACTTCCTTCCTGTTCACTCTAACCCTTCCCCTAGGTCAACATGTACAGAGAGACTCCCTTCAAAAGAGTTTATGAGCATACCCTGCTGGCCTGGAGTAGGAGATGTTGCATGTAATGTTCCTGACAAGGAGAGGTCCCCACGCTTCCTCCAAGCATAACATTGATCCCAGTGAGAACAACACCACTGTGGCTCCCGTGACCACTGGGGTGCTACAGTGCAACTGATTCAAAGTGAGGACATGGTATAAACTAGAGGACAAAGAGTAATTTGTACAAAAACAATACAACTTTATTAAGAAAATCACACACAGATATAGATAAAAATTGGTATAAAAACAATCTCACAATGGAGAAACAAAAGAGGGGGGCTCAGGCCAAATATAAGGAATCAATGGCATCTAAGGTATAATAAATACTTAGGAGAATCAATGTATATGTGCAATATCACCAAAATTCATTATATGAGGGAGTTATAAAGGCCATACAAATAACTCAGGAGAGCCATAGTTACTTAAAGTGCAAGTGCAGATGGAAAACAGTCCAGGAGTGTTCCTAGGCCATCAGTGACCCCCCAAAAACGGATCAAAGGACCACTAACGCACGTTTCGCTACGGGTTGCACGCTTCTTCACGGAGGGAGATCCTACTGGAGTATGTGTCATAGGGGCTATAAATAGTCACCACAATTGGCAGTGATTAGAACAGATGCAGCATGTAATCCGGAAGTGATTTAATATTGAAGTGTGTTAGTACTTGCGCCCACCCGGCGTGCCCGAGCGTGCATGCCCGGCGCCGGGGACGCGTCCCCCCGGCAACCACTCACACGTCACTCACAGCACGCCCGATGGACACGCACTTTTAATTGCTAAAGTGCAGTTTATGTCTGTTAATCTGATTGAACTTCTGGATGGATTTTTTGTTTCCTATTGCTACCTTGAAGACCAGCCAGTGAGTCAGTAACCCCCATTATTACACTGAGTGCAATATCACAAAACACCATCTAAAAAAACACATATGCTTGTTTTTCTCACTCTCTGACATGAAATCAGAATACATTTTCCTGTTTTAGGTCAATTAGGTACCAAAATTATTTATATTTGCCAAATGCCAGAACAATGAGAGAGACAGAGAGAGAGAGAGAGAGAGAGAGAGAGAGAGAGAGAGAGAGGGATTCCGGCCCAACTGAAGTCTTCCATCTGGAGTTCTGCAAATATCTCTTTCAAGTCCATCACAGCACCCCAAACATAGCGTGTCAGGCAGAGCTAGAGGCTGATTCTCTTTATGGCTCAGTATACACAAGAGGGCTCTATCACACCAGGCGCACATACAGAAAAGCAACCCCAGCTCCTACTATCATAAAGCCCTGCTGAGCCAGAGCCCAGAGCAAGCCAGGAACCCCAGCCGCCAGTACAGCCAAAGTCAGCAACACACCCTGCCAAAAGCCCAAATAAAAGAGATCTCAGAAAGCTGAAAGATGCAATACATAGAGGATTGGAATAGTGAATTAGAGAACTCCCAGAAACTCACCATCTACTGGTCACTGAGGAGGGACTACACTCTGGCCCCATATCTGGAAAGGTTACGCCACCCCAAAGACAGGCAGACACTGAGCCTGTACAGACTGAGTGCCCACAGCCTAGAGGTGGAAACAGGGCAGCACCGACAGACATACAAGCCACGGGAGAACAGACTGTGCCAGCACTGCCACAGGGGGCTCTGGAGGATGAGGCGCATTTCCTGCTGCACTGTAACAAATACTCAGCAGTGAGGGCCTCCCACTTCCAGATACTTACCGTTCATACCCCGAACTTTCCATCCATGAACGAGGAGAGGAAACTCTTCATCCTACCAGGGGAAGAAGAATCAATCATCGAGATTGCCGCCCAATATGTCACCACATGTCATAAGCTGAGGGGTAGTAAAGTCTTCCAAATGGACCATTATTCCCCAAATTGTGGCCCCAACACCCCATCCCCACAACCCTAACCCCCTCCCCTGTCATACTTTTTTTCATGCTTTGGCAATGTTAATTGTATTTTGGTCCTGCCACTAAAGCCTATTTGATTTGATTTGATTTGATTTGAGAGAGAGAGAAGGTTTTAAAGCAATCTTATTAGTTTCTGAAAAGTCAAAAGTTTTCATACACTAAGGGGTACTTTGCACGCTGCGACATCGCAAGCCGATGCTGCGATGTCGAGCGCGATAGTCCCCGCCCCCGTTGCAGAAGCAATATCTTGTGATTGCTGGCGTAGCGAACATCATCGCTACGCCAGCTTCACATGCACTCACCTGCCGTGCGACGTCCCTCTGGCCGGCGATCCGCCTCCTTCCTAAGGGGGCGGGTCATGCAGCATCACAGCGACGTCACACGGCAGGTGGCCAATAGCAGCGGAGGGGCATTGCAGCTGGGAGGCAGGTAGGAGATGTTCCTCGCTCCTGCGGCTTCACACACAGCGATGTGTGCTGCCACAGGAATGAGGAACTACATCGTACCTGGCACTGCACCGGCATTATGGAAATGTCGGACCCTACACCAATGATACGATAACGACGCTTTTGCACTTGTTAATCGTATCAAAAAGGATTTGCACACTACGATATCGACTGCGACGCCGGATGTGTGTCACTTTCGATTTCACCCCACCGACATCGCACCTGCGATGTCGTCGTGTGCAAAGCCCGCCTAAGAGTACTATGCCTTTAAATAATATGGGAAATCCCATATGATGATATCATGTTTTTGGAAACTTCTGATTGGCAACATCTGAGTTAATTAGAGACAGACCTGCTTTGTGTAGCATCATAGGAAAGTCAAAAGAAATCAACTAAGATCTCAGTGTCACGCTATACAAAGGGCTGATAAGACATAGTACAGCATATTCCCCACTAGATGGCAGCAGAATAGTGAAGGAGAGTAAAAATTACACTGTAACAGAAAGGAGGCTGTAAAGCAGAGTAACTTAAGCAGGTAGTGTGATGACATGGACTCTCATGGGTTAAAGTTTCTTAAAATTCATCCAGACAGGATGATAGATTGGTTATAGACGGGGATAAGTCCCTCATTGTTTCTACAAGACTCTTGTTGACTCATGTAATTGTGTTGGCCACTGAAAGCCAGACGTATTGTTTCTCCAGACTCTTTCAGTAACTATTGTAACGTAGTTGTGTATTGCTAATGTGATTACCTTAGTAGCCATTGTCGAGTCTGTGACTTGCAGACTCCATGTAGATATCTTCAGTCTTTCTATGCACATCATTTGGATGAACATTGTCCCTGCAGCTTGAGATTCATCCAATGGGAGTGGCGATCTTGTCCAACCAATCGATGAGGACGCAGGGTATCTAAGTGGAAGGCTGTGGCTATAAAAGGGACTTCTTTAAGCCACCAGGTTGTTGATGGATGCTGATGGATCCAGTCTAAGCTCTTTGGAACTGACTAGAGGATCAGGATATCTTATGGCTTCAATCTAGGGACTCCGGTTCCGGTTGGAGACCATATCCACAGCCTAGGGATTTCGACTCCGGCTGCCAGGATTGTAACATCATATCAGGACTACCTAAGGAGGACACTCAGGTTGGGACAATCCGGTCACCTGGCTACAGACTTTACAGACCTCACACAGCTTCCTAAATCTGGCGCTATTCCTTTCTCGGTGGGTGCTTGCCGAAAGCGGGGTGCTGCTGGATTGGAGTAAGCGGCCCTGGAAGCTCTGAGGCATGGACATTCTAAATCCCTGGTGAGCCAGCGGAAGGGTGAGACTCTGTTGCCTGTTACATTTGTGTGTTTTGCTGGTTATGTGTTATGTGCCGTTAATATTTTGGGGATCCAATAAAGTCTAATTATTAATAGAAAATGTATATTTTATTGATAGAAAATAGCTAAAAAGCAGACAAACAATATTGGATTAAAATTAGCAGAGACAAAAAATGGTGAGTACCAATAGATGGCGCCCTCACCCCACAGTAGGTATATGGTAGCACATGTTAGAGTTTAGCACACAGCAAATAAAGGGCTAAAAAGCCAATATTACATACAAACTAAAGCGTGCTGCTGCTTATTAGGTGCCCGTTACTGATACATCAATTACATAGTGTCAGAAAGGTTCTTGTAACAACGCACTATAATACCTTGCAACCAACATACCTAAATGGTGGATGAGAGCCCAATTCCCCGACCCATAGGTTTCGGTATAACTCCTTCTTCCGGGGGTGGTCTCTGATTAAAAGAGGTGACCTTATAAAGGATAAGTATCCAATCACTATCCGTCTTGACCCCAGCCAATCAGATCATAGGGTGTGTGCAGTGACGTTATGTCCAATACCATGCCCATCACCTCAATAGGTGGATACATAGGGCGTGCTGCAAGTGGGGGTGTGGCCAGGACCCCCACGTGCAAACACACATGAGAAAGCCACAGAATACACCCAATGACCCGATAACGCCAAACCGGAAGTGATGTATGCAAAACCGGAAGTGATGTATGCCGAACCGGAAGTGACGTATCGTGACTCTCCGTGACACTGAAATGGGGGCGCGCGCATCCTATAGCTAATACAAGTGTACCCTCAATGTCCACATGCGCCTGCGCACCCTAACAGTGACACAGATTAGCAGGTAAATGCTACATAGCAAGATCGTCACTAGTGGATGCCGGTATATCATTATACATAACGGATATTACATCTGTTAATATATGTGATCTCGTACTTCCACTTTATACCCGTGAGGCCGGTGCGCGCATGCGTCTGCCCGTGGGCCCGGCGCCGCCATGTGCGCGTCTGCTTTTTCCACCGCCCTGGTGACTGAGTCTCCATGGCTGTGGTTTGGCGCGCCCGTGGCGGCGTGGGTCCAACTGGTCATACACGTGTGCGCTGCGTTGCGCTTTTGTTAGATATGCCAGGGCGATGCTATATTCCTTGCCACTCATTCTGAATTTTAATGTTGCAGTACACCTATATATGTGTGTCGGTATTATAATCTACGCCGCGGAAATATATATTAACGGCCATTGGTGTTTGTACGATTTTGAATACTTACCATATTACTTATTTCATGTCGCTTTGGTGGGGTATGTGCACACACGTGGGACTGGGGGCATGTCCCCAGGGTCACGTAGTGTGTACACTCTCATTACGGCGATGTTGTGTGATGTTTTTTGCTGGGTATTCAAATCGTTATGGATGCACTTTAATCCGTTATGTATAATGATATACCGGCATCCACTAGTGACGATCTTGCTATGTAGCATTTACCTGCTAATCTGTGTCACTGTTAGGGTGCGCAGGCGCATGTGGACATTGAGGGTACACTTGTAGTAGCTATAGGATGCGCGCGCCCCCATGTCAGTGTCACGGAGAGTCACGATACGTCACTTCCGGTTCGGCATACATCACTTCCGGTTCTGCATACATCACTTCCGGTTTGGCGTTATCGGGTCATTGGGTGTATTCTGTGGCTTTCTCATGTGTGTTTGCACGTGGGGGTCCTGGCCACACCCCCACTTGCAGCACGCCCTATGTATCCACCTATTGAGGTGATGGGCATGGTATTGGACATAACGTCACTGCACACACCCTATGATCTGATTGGCTGGGGTCAAGACGGATAGTGATTGGATACTTATCCTTTATAAGGTCACCTCTTTTAATCAGAGACCACCCCCGGAAGAAGGAGTTATACCGAAACCTATGGGTCGGGGAATTGGGCTCTCATCCACCATTTAGGTATGTTGGTTGCAAGGTATTATAGTGCGTTGTTACAAGAACCTTTCTGACACTATGTAATTGATGTATCAGTAACGGGCACCTAATAAGCAGCAGCACGCTTTAGTTTGTATGTAATATTGGCTTTTTAGCCCTTTATTTGCTGTGTGCTAAACTCTAACATGTGCTACCATATACCTACTGTAGGGTGAGGGCGCCATCTATTGGTACTCACCATTTTTTGTCCCTGATAATTTTAATCCAATATTGTTTGTCTGCTTTTTAGCTATTTTCTATCAATAAAATATACATTTTCTATCATTAAGTCGTTGTACAGAATTTTTTCTTCCTTTTGTCTATAATAATCTGTATATGGCTTTGTCCATATTGTGAATATGGCACGGGATTGTCCGTGCCTTTTGGTATTGTTTATTTAAAGTCTAATTATTGTGGTTCCCTCACCCTGTGTTGTCTGAGTAGTGTTACGCCCACGGTTAAGGAGGCCGGCGTTCAGTTGGGATGAGCCCTGAGCCACGCTGTCTTTCTAAAGGCGGCGGGTTTTAGTGGACGAGAGCACCCACTGAGCCCCGTGTCTCCACAATTGGTGGCAGCAGTGGGATACTACTCAGCCTTGTTTACCCAGGGGAGTTGCTGCTCACTGGTGTTTTCGGACACCGTCCAGGGCTCAACAACCAGGGAGGCACATAAGCATACCCAGCAGGCCATAGGGGAGGCATTCAAGTTTCGGACGCTGCCATGTCCAACCCCACCAGCTCAGCCATGGGACAAGGACCAGAGAGGCGTTACGACCGCAGCAGTAAATGGATGCTACAGGATCTGTGCCAGATGCGAAAGATTGACTACAGGAACACTGACACTCGGTCAGACTTGATCCGGAAATTTGTCTGTTGGGATGCCCAGAATGATGCAGAGGATGATGAGGACACTGCCGTTGTGGTATCAGAGGAGGTAAACCCTGTATCTCATCCTAGATCCAGTGACAGTCTGGAAACAAACCAAACCCAAGCAGACCGAGTCAAGGAATTGTTTACTGCATTGGGGCCTGAAGCTTCAAGGGAAGAGAGGGCTGGTGTTCTGCAATTTGTGTTTGTATTTCCAATTTCCTTACCATCAGCACCTACCTCCAGGATAGACCACCACCAAGGAAGTCATCTTCGCTACAGGGATGTGCCAGTGTTTAATGATTCCAGAACTGAGATAGATGAACACTTGCAAAACTGTGAGTTGTCCATATACCTACAAGCTTGCCGGTCCGGGCCCAGGAGGCTGTCCGATCACTTGGGCCTCAGGACTGCTTGGACTACGGAATTATTAAGGACACTTTGTTGGCTTTTTTAACATAACACCCGAGAGACATCGCACTAAGTTCCGGACTATGTCTCGCCAGGGTGTCTCGTACGTTGAATTTGGCAGTCAACTCCGACGACACTGTAATCGCTGGCTCGATGGTCAGGCTGCCCATTCCGCTGCTGCCCTCCGGGATCTGATAGTGCTTGAACAGCTGCTGGAGCAGATGGACCCAGAAATCCGAGAATGGGTAGCTGACAGGAAGCCCGACACCCCAGAGCAAGCAGCGCGATTGGCTGACGAATTTACAGCCAACTGACCCAGCTGGAGGCCCAATAGTCCCACCGATCTGAGGAGGTCCCTCAACCATGGATCCAAGCAACCCCCAGACTCACGTGCTGGACTAACTCATTACCCCACAGAAGCCCCAACAAGACAAAGGTTTACCAACAGGGTGGGTGACTTGTCTAACCCACGGCGCTGTTATACGTGTGGGCGCCTTGGACATATGGCCAAAGAGTGTCTACAAAACCGGGGCCCCATGCCTGGAGCCCGTCTACCAGTCAACATATGCCGAGATGAACGAGACCTGAGGAATGCTACTCCCGAGAAACACCAATAGCTGAGGAAGTGGTTTATCCAGTCCACACCCTACGGCAGGCCGGACACCGTACACCAGCCAACCTCCATCCCCACATCCAGACGGTCAAGGTCGGTGATATACAGGCTCAGGGACTTCGAGACTCGGGATCTTCCATCACCCTGGTCAGCCCAGATATTGTTCCCACAGAACATCATTTACCTGGCCGCCAAGTGACCATCACCCTTGCTGGGGGCCAGCGCTCGAACATCCCTCTGGCACGAGTGCAGTTGGACTGGGGAACTGACCAAGGAGAGGTTGAAGTGGGGCTCATGGACGGCCTCCCCACCCCTGTAATTTTGGGAAATGACCTAAGACAAGGACTATCCAGCCAGTTTGTCACTGCCATCACCCGCAGCCAAGCCAAACACCATCCTGGGGCAGGTCTTTCTTCCAGCCCATCAGAGGAGAACCCTCCTCCTCAATCTTCAGCCTCCTCATCAGAGCCAACAAATGTGAGTACATCAGACCCAACTGTGGCCATTGATTGGGGGGAGATAGATCGTAAGGAGTTCAGGGAAGCTCAACTGTCAGACCCCAACCTAGAGCTTATCCATAGTGCGGCCGCCCAACTGGGGGAGGAAATCAGGGGGAGGTATATAGATGGGAAAAAGGCCTCTTATATCGGGAGAAGCCCGCATCCTGCCCAGAAAAACCCTGGACCAGTGTACATCAGCTTGTGGTACCCCAGCAATACCGACCCCAACTATTGCGTTTAGCTCATGATGTTCCTGCGGCTGGGCACATGGGGACCAAAAAGACTCGGGCCCGCCTGCTGCGTAGTTTTTTCTGGCCAAGGGTCACTCAAGAAGTGCAAAAATACAGAGCCTCTTGCCCAGTGTGTCAGCGTATGGGGGGAGCCCCATGCCGTGCCCCACTTCAACCCATGCCCTTGATAGAAGAACCATTCCAGAGAGTTGCCATTGATATAGTAGGCCCCTTAGCCATCCCCAGCCGCAGTGGAAAAGGATTCATCCTCACCCTGGTAGACTTTGCCACCCGTTACCCAGAAGCCGTTGCCTTAACCTCCATAGATGCAGAGCACGTGGCTCAAGCTCTACTGGACATCTTTAGCCGGGTAGGGTTTCCACAGGAAGTATTGACTGACCAGGGGGCACAGTTCCAAAGTGAACTGATTCACACCCTGTGGGAAAAACATGGAGTCCGCCCCATGCGAACAATCCCCCTACCATCCTGAAACAAATGGATTGTGTGAGCGCTTCAACAAAACGCTCAAACAACTCATTAGCCGATATGTGGAGTCCGAGGGTGGGGACTGGGAGAAAAACTTGCAGCAGCTCCTTTTTGCTTACCGGGAGGTGCCGCAGGACTCCACTGGGTTCTCTCCCTTTGAATTGCTGTACGGCCGAAAAGTACGAGGGCCCCTAGAGCTGGTACGAGAGAGTTGGGAGGGCACCTTCCCCACAGAAGAGGTTCCTATACTGGACTATGTTCAAAAGTTTAGGGAAAGGATGAGGCACCTCATGGCGTTAGCCCATGGGAATTTAGAAGTGGCTCAGGAAAGGCAAAAACGATGTTACGACCGCAATGCCCGGCCCCGAGAATTTGCCTGTGGACAGAAGGTCCTAGTACTAGTACCGGTGCGGAAAAACAAGCTGCAAGCCATGTGGGCGGGTCCATTCACCATTACCAAGAAATGTGGCAATACTGACTACACCGTGGCCCTGGATCGAGCAGGTGTTCGTGAGCGTACCTACCACATCAACAGGCTAAAAGCTTATGAGGAACGAGAAGTCACCAATTTAGCAGTTTGCTGTCCAGAGTTAGATGATCCAGAATTGGACCAGATCCCAGACCTATTAGTGGACTCCAAAAGGGAAATGGGGGTAAAAGATGTATCACTAGGGGAGCAGCTTTGTCCATCACAGAAGCGACAGATATCAGACATACTCGGAACATATGAAACCCTGTTCACCAGTCAGCCTGGTAGAACCCCCTTGGTCCAGCATCATGTCAATACAGGGGCAGCCACCCCACTAAGACAACCCGCCTACCGGGTGACCCCTCCTGTGTTGGCAATGATGAAGGCTGAGGTGGATGGAGACAGAAAGAGAAACGTACCACACATGATGGGGAGCACAACAACAATAATTGGTAAAAATAACCTTTATTTGTAGCAAAAGTTAAAAACCATTAAAATACAAAACACACACCTAATAGCACGGCATGCGCCCACCGCCCAGCTCCAAAGCAATATTGTGCATATTACAAAACATGAGATGCAAACATTAATAACTCATGGCAATATTTAGGATAACAGTAAAGAGCATGTATACATCCATAACAAAACCCAGAGGGAAAATATGAACATATACCCTCATAAAGCCACAGGGCAGAAGCCCAATAATACCAGGACACAGTCAGAAGTATAGGGTTTGCAATTACTGACTATAATCAGATAACCTGTTGTGGCATTATACCTATGCTCGTATACCGACCATGAGTCCCTCTAGGGGAGAGGAGGGTGAAAATTGTAGGAGCAGTGACGGGGGGTAGGCATGAAGTCCCGTGAGCAAGGCCCACGCGTATCGCCACAAAAAAGACGGCTTCCTCAGGGTAGGGTAGTCTCAACACCCTATATCAATCGGTGGGCGCATGCCATGCTATTTGGTGTGTGTTTTGTATTTTAATTGTTTTTAACTTTTGCTACAAATAAAGGTTATTTTTACCAATTATTGTTGTTGTGCTCCCCATCATGTGCGGTACGTTTCTCTTCCTGTCTCCATAGTTCCCTTGCCGCACGGGTGAGCACCTGTCTCAACACCATATATCAATTTTGGTTGTGCACCCTCTCCCTGGTTGTTAGTGAAGGCTGAGGTGGATAACATGTGAAATATGGGAGTCATAGTTCCCTCCCATAGCCCATGGGCTGCCAGTGTGGTGTTGGGGCCAAAAAAGGACAAGAGTACTCGTTTCTGTGTGGACTATAGATGGCTCAATGAGGTCACGATTACAGATGCTTACCCCATGCCCCGGGTGGATGAACTACTAGATAGGTTAGGGGGTCTCGGTTTATATCTACCCTCGATTTGAGCAAGGGATACTGGCAGATCCCACTCACAAAAGACGCTCAAGAGAAATCGGCCCCTCAAGAGAAATAACCCCTTTTGGCTTCTTTGAGTTTACCAGCATGCCTTTTGGGATGAAAAATGCCCCAGCCACCTTCCAGAGGATGGTAGACCATTTACTAAAGGGATGTCAGGGGTATGCCCAGGCCTATTTGGATGACATCGCTATCTTCAGCGACACTTGGGAAGAGCATCTTCAGCATGTGTCCCAGGTGCTGCAGAGGGTAGCCAAAGCCCAGCTCACCATCCGACCTGACAAATGCCAAATGGGGATTGCCAAAGTGCTATACCTGGGACATCGGGTGGGAAGTGGGTGCATTCGTCCTGAACATGCAAAAGTAGAAGCCATTATCCAGTGGCCACGCCCGGTCAATCAAAAACAGGTCCGTGCATTTCTAGGAACCGCAAACTACAATCGAAAGTTTATCCCCAATTACAGTACCATAGCAAAACCGCTCACTGACCTCACAACCAAAAGATATGCCCGTAACCTTATCTGGACCCCAGAATGTGAAACTGCATTCCTCCAATTGAAAGACCGGCTATCCCAAAGCCCAGTCTTGACTGCTCCTGACTTTCGTCGCAGATTCATTGTCCAAACAGACGCATCGGACACAGGACTAGGAGCTGTACTTAGCCAAGTGGGGGACAACGGTGAGGAACATCCGATAGCATACCTCTCCCGGAAGCTGTTGGACCGAGAGAGGGCTTACGCCACCATAGAAAAAGAATGCCTGCTCATAGTCTGGGCCCTGAAAAAATTGCAGCCCTACCTCTATGGCAATGAGTTCACAGTCCTCCCTGACCACAATCCATTGAGTTGGCTAAATCGCACTGCCGGGGACAACGGACGCTTGCTCAGGTGGAGTCTGGCATTACAATCTTACAATTTTTCCATCTCCCATAAACAGGGCAAGAACCATGGAAATGCGGATGGGCTTTCCCGACAAGAGGAGAAGGATGATCGGAAGCCTATCATATCTGGCTAATATTAAGAAGGGGGAGGAATGTGACGACATGGACTCTCATGGGTTAAAGTTTCTTAAAATTCAGCCAGACAGGATGATAGATTGTTTATAGACGGGGGATAAGTCCCTCATTGTTTCTACAAGACTCTTGTTGACTCATGTAATTGTGTTGGCCACTGAAAGCCAGAGGTATTGTTTCTCCAGACTCTTTCAGTAACCATTGTAACGTAGTTGTGTATTGCTAATGTGATTACCTTAGTAGCCATTGTCGAGTCTGTGACTTGCAGACTCCATGTAGATATCTTCAGTCTTTCTATGCACATCATTTGGATGAACATTGTCCATGCAGCTTGAGATTTATCCAATGGGAGAGGCGATCTTGTCCAACCAATCGATGAGGACGCAGTGTATCTAAGTGGAAGGCTGTGGCTATAAAAGGGACTTCTTTAAGCCACCAGGTTGTTGATGGATGCTGTTGGATCCAGTCTAAGCTCTTTGGAGCTGACTAGAGGATCAGGATATCTTATGGCTTCAATCTAGGGACTCCGGTTCCGGTTGGAGACCATATCCACAGCCTAGGGATTTCGACTCTGGCTGCCAGGATTGTAACATCATATCAGGACTACCTAAGGAGGACACTCAGGTTGGGACAATCCGGTCACCTGGCTACAGACTTTACAGACCTCACACAGCTTCCTAAATCTGGCGCTATTCCTTTCTCAGTGGGTGCCCGCCGAAAGCGGGGTGCTGCTGGATTGGAGTAAGCGGCCCTGGAAGCTCTGAGGCATGGACATTCTAAATCCCAGGTGAGCCAGCGGAAGGGAGAGACTCTGTTGCCTGTTACATTTGTGTGTTTTGCTGGTTATGTGTTATGTGCCGCTAATATTTTGAGGATCCAATAAAGTCTAATTATTGTGGTTCCCTTACCCTGTGTTGTCTGAGTAGTGTTACACCCACGGTTAAGGAGGCCGGCGTTCAGTTGGGATGAGCCCTGAGCCACGCTGTCTTTCTAAAGGCGGCGGGTTTTAGTGGACGAGAGCACCCACTGAGCCCCGTGTCTCCACAGGTAGTTCACAGGCGAACCACCAGGGGGCAATAGAGTAGTCAAGCAGCCAATGTCTAGCCGGGAAGTAAAGTCACTGCAGAGAGAGAATCAAGATCAGGTCAGAAAACAGAACCGAGGTAGGATGCCGGGAAATTAGGTATGCAGAGGAAAACACAAAGGGCACATGAAACAGAAGACAAGACCAGAGGGTGAGGAGACCCAAACACGGGAAGGAGAATGTTCCAAAATAGGTAGACAACTGACAGGAGGGGGAAGTCATGGACTGGGACAGACGGACAAACGGGGGAGGGTACAGGTCAGGGCTCAGTAGCTAGGAGTCAGATCAAACAGTAAATCTCACCAGAGCCAGTCACAGGCTGCAGAGCAAAACTATAACCAGCACAGGAATGCTGGTGCAGCAACCAGATATAGTGTCTCCTAAAACCGGAACAAAACTAATGGGAGTTAAGCCCTGACATGACCAGGTCGGGTCTGGGAAACTCTGGAGCGGGGAATACCGGTCCTGGATCATGACACTCAGGAAGAAAATTATGGACTTTTACAAGTCTGATTCATCCTTGGGTGCAATTTCCAGATACCTGAAGGTGCCTCGTTCATCTGTACAAACAATTAAATGCAACTACAAACAGAATGGGAATGTCCAGCTATCATACTGATGAGGAAGAAGATTGGTTCTGTGTACCAGTGATGAATGATCTTTGGTCAGACATGTGCATATCAATCCAAGAGCAAAAGCAAAAGACCTTGTGAAGATGCTGGTGGAAGCTGATAAGATTGTTTCATTATCCACAGTGAAATGAGTACTGTATCAACTTGGGCTGAAAGGCCACTATGCCAGGAAGAAGCCATTACTCCAAAAGAAACATAAAAAGCCAAATTGTTTTCAAATGCACACAGGAACAAAAACCTTAATTTTTGTAGGTAACCTACACAATCATGGAGAAGACTGCTGACTTGACAAATGTTAGGAAGGCAGACATTGACACACTCCGCAAGGAGGGTAAGCCACAAACGTTCATAGCTAAAGAAGTTTTCTGTTCACAGAGTGCTTTATCCAAGTATATTAATGGAAAGTTGAGTGGAAAGAAAAAGTGTCATAGAAAAAGGTGCACAAGCCACCAGGATAACCGCAGCCTTGATAGGATGTTAAGAAAAGGCTATTCAAAAATTTGGTGAGATTCATAAAGAGTTTACTGCTCCTGGAGTTAATGCTTCAAGAGCCACCACACAGAGACGTATGGAAGACATGGGCTATAACTGTCGCATTCCTTGTGTCAAGCCACTCATGACCAATAGATAATGCCAGAAGCGTCATACCTGGGCAAAGAAAAAAAAGAACTTGACTGTTGCTCAGTGGTCCAAGATGTTGTTTTCAGATTAAAGTAAATTTTGCATTTAATTTGGAAATCAAAGTCCCAGAGTCTGGAGGAAGAGTGGAGAGGTACACAATCCAAGTTGCTTGAGGTGTAGTGTGAAATTTCCACAGTGATGGTTTGGGGAGCCATGTCATCTGCTGGTGTTGGTTCACTGTGTTTTATCAAGACCAAAGTCAACACAGCCATCTACCAAGAAAAGATCGTCCCTAAGCAATCACTTTTCCAAATTGAATAACCCCAAGTTTAATAACCTGTTTTGGTATTGCATTCTTCCGATTCCTTTATTAACCTTAGCTGCTTTAATTCAGCTACTTCCTTCTCATACACCAGAGACAAAAATTGTGCACAGTATTATATGTGTGGTCACACTAGTGACTTGGAAAGGAGTAAAACTATATTGTTCTCATGAGCATCTATGCCTCTTTTAATGCATTCCATTAATTTATTAGCCTCGACAACAGCTGCCCAACACTGGTCAGTAAAGTTGAGTTTGCCGTCCACCCATACCATACAAACACATCTTTTTCAGTGACAGTTTTACAGACTGTTTTACAATTGAGAGCATATATTTTATTTTCTCTGACCAAGTGCATGATCTTATATTTATTCACATAAATTGCAATTACCATTTCTCAGCTCAAGACTCCAGCTTACACAAATCCCTCTGCAATATTAAATGATCCTTCTCTATATTAATTACCTTTCATAGTTTAGTATAATAAACAGGGCAAGAACCATGGAAATGCGGATGGGCTTTCCCGACAAGAGGAGAAGGATGATCGGAAGCCTATCATGTCTGGCTAATATTAAGAAGGGGGAGGAATGTGACGACATGGACTCTAATGGGTTAAAGTTTCTTAAAATTCAGCCAGACAGGATGATAGATTGTTTATAGACGGGGGATAAGTCCCTCATTGTTTCTACAAGACTCTTGTTGACTCATGTAATTGTGTTGGCCACTGAAAGCCAGACGTATTGTTTCTCCAGACTCTTTCAGTAACCATTGTAATGTAGTTGTGTATTGCTAATGTGATTACCTTAGTAGCCATTGTCGAGTCTGTGACTTGCAGACTCCATGTAGATATCTTCAGTCTTTCTATGCACATCATTTGGATGAACATTGTCCATGCAGCTTGAGATTCATCCAATGGGAGAGGCGATCTTGTCCAACCAATCGATGAGGACGCAGTGTATCTAAGTGGAAGGCTGTGGCTATAAAAGGGACTTCTTTAAGCCACCAGGTTGTTGATGGATGCTGTTGGATCCAGTCTAAGCTCTTTGGAGCTGACTAGAGGATCAGGATATCTTATGGCTTCAATCTAGGGACTCCGGTTCCGGTTGGAGACCATATTCACAGCCTAAGGATTTCGACTCTGGCTGCCAGGATTGTAACATCATATCAGGACTACCTAAGGAGGACACTCAGGTTGGGACAATCCGGTCACCTGGCTACAGACTTTACAGACCTGACACAGCTTCCTAAATCTGGCGCTATTCCTTTCTCAGTGGGTGCCTGCCGAAAGCGGGGTGCTGCTGGATTGGAGTAAGCGGCCCTGGAAGCTCTGAGGCATGGACATACTAAATCCCTGGTGAGCCAGCGGAAGGGTGAGACTCTGTTGCCTGTTACATTTGTGTGTTTTGCTGGTTATGTGTTATGTGCCGTTAATATTTTGGGGATCCAATAAAGTCTAATTATTGTGGTTCCCTCACCCTGTGTTGTCTGAGTAGTGTTACGCCCACGGTTAAGGAGGCCGGCGTTCAGTTATGATGAGCCCTGAGCCACGCTGTCTTTCTAAAGGCGGCGGGTTTTAGTGGACGAGAGAACCCACTGAGCCCCGTGTCTCCACAGGTAGTTCACAGGCGAACCACCAGGGGGCAATAGAGTAGTCAAGCAGCCAATGTCTAGCCGGGAAGTAAAGTCACTGCAGAGAGAGAATCAAGATCAGGTCAGAAAACAGAACCGAGGTAGGATGCCGGGAAATCAGATATGCAGAGGGAAACACAAAGGGCACAAGAAACAGAAGACAAGACCAGAGGGTGAGGAGACCCAAACACGGGAAGGAGAATGAACCAAAATAGGTAGACAATAGTGATGAGCGAGTACTAAAAAGCTCGGGTGCTCGAGGCTCGGGCCGAGCATCCCAAGATTCTCGTGTACTCGGCCCGAGCACCGAGCCCAATGTTATCCTATGGGAAACCCGAGTATTTTTATGAAATGACCCCCGGCAGCATGTAGAAACCCTAAAAATGTCACAAAAGTCTCAGAAGAGTGCTCAAATGACATGGCAACAGCATGGGGAAGACCCCTTGAAGCATTTATCACTCAAAAGTCACAGCTGTGAACAATTTTGTCCGTGTTTTACGCCATTTTTACGGACTCACCAGAAAACCTTCAAAAATGACACCAAAATGAATTTTCATGGCAGAAATGTTAAAGGCACATACCCAATAGTGAGATAGAGCTGGTGTATGTTACTTTTTGAGATTAATACATGAAAGATTTTACGTAAAACATTGTGTGGCACTCCGATGTCCCTGAGAAGAGACGTACATGAAGGCCTCTTGAGTCTAATGTGCCCATTTTGAGGAAGTGAGTCTTTGTAGTATTTTCCTTTGCCAGGGCAGTCCAAAATTGTGAGGTTCACCAATGCCCCTGCATACAGATGTGCATGAGGGCCTGTAAACCTGAGGTGCCCATTGTAAGGAAGTGGGTATATTGTAGTATAGCCCTTTGGCAGGGCAGCCAAATATTGGGAGGCGCCACGTTGTCCCTGGATAGAGACGTGCATGAGGGCCTGTAAACCTGAAGTGCCCATTGTAAGGAAGTGGGTCTATTGTAGTATAGCCCTTTGGCAGGGCAGCCAAAAATTGGGAGGCTCCACGTTGTCCCTGGATAGAGACGTGCATGAGGGCCTGTAAACCTGAAGTGTCCATTGTCAGGAAGTGGGTGTATTGTAGTATAGCCCTTTGGCAGGGCAACCAAAAATTGTGAGGCTCCACGTTGTCCCTGGATAGAGACGTGCATGAGGGCCTGTAAACCTGAAGTGCCCATTGTAAGGAAGTGGGTCTATTGTAGTATAGCCCTTTGGCAGGGCAGCCAAAAATTGGGAGGCTCCACGTTGTCCCTGGATAGAGACGTGCATGAGGGCCTGTAAACCTGAAGTGTCCATTGTCAGGAAGTGGGTGTATTGTAGTATAGCCCTTTGGCAGGGCAGCCAAAAATTGGGAGGCTCCACGTTGTCCCTGGATAGAGACGTGCATGAGGGCCTGTAAACCTGAAGTGCCCATTGTAAGGAAGTGGGTCTATTGTAGTATAGCCCTTTGGCAGGGCAGCCAAAAATTGGGAGGCTCCACGTTGTCCCTGGATAGAGACGTGCATGAGGGCCTGTAAACCTGAAGTGCCCATTGTAAGGAAGTGGGTCTATTGTAGTATAGCCCTTTGGCAGGGCAGCCAAAAATTGGGAGGCTCCACGTTGTCCCTGGATAGAGACGTGCATGAGGGCCTGTAAACCTGAAGTGTCCATTGTCAGGAAGTGGGTGTATTGTAGTATAGCCCTTTGGCAGGGCAGCCAAAAATTGGGAGGCTCCACGTTGTCCCTGGATAGAGCCGTGCATGAGGGCCTGTAAACCTGAAGTGCCCATTGTAAGGAAGTGGGTCTATTGTAGTATAGCCCTTTGGCAGGGCAGCCAAAAATTGGGAGGCTCCACGTTGTCCCTGGATAGAGACCTGTTAGGTTCTTAGTGCCTCCATGCTTGCATTTAAAAACCGCACGTGTGTGCCTGTTGGTGGCAGCGTTAAGGTGCACTTGTGTGCGTTTTGCAAAAACTTGGATATAACGCACAAGTTTAGTGAATACACATCAGCACAGCATTGCAAAATGCGCAAGGGCGTTGGCAACGAACAAGGAAGTGGACGTGATGGTGGTGCAGGCAGAGACCGAGGTCGTGTGCAAGCTCTAATTTCGCCACAACAAAGGGCCACATCTACTCGCTCGCACGTCCTGTCCCAATTTCTTGGGGACCGCAGCAGTACACCGCTCTTGAACCAAGACCAGTGTCAACAGGTTGTTAGTTGGATAGCGGATAATGCTTCCAGTCAGATTGGCACCACCACAAACACTCTGTCTTCCACACGGTCAAGTGTCAGTAGCCGTGATACTGCACCGCACATTTCAGAACCTGATCCTCCTTCCTACCACCAGGCCGAGTACACGTCCATGGACATTACTGATCCCACACTTGGACACTCGGAAGAGCTGTTCACGTTTCCATTCACACATTCTGGCCTCTCGCCAGCTCCTGTTGAAGTGGGCCATGACGAGATTGTATGTACAGATGCCCAAATATTTGAGAAGCCACGTTCTCACGAAGTTGGCAACGTGTCTCAACAAAGGGTGGACGATGATGAGACACAATTGTCAGGAAGTCAGGATGAGGAGCAGGGTGCGGAAGAGGAAGACGACGTGGTGGATGATCCAGTAACTGACCCAACCTAGCAGGAAGATATGCAGAGCGAGGACAGCAGTGCACAGGGGGAGGGAGGCGTAGCATCCCAACAGGCAGTAAGAAGCAGGGTGGTGGCCCCAGGCAGACGTCAGGCAACCGTTCCCCGGAACAACAACACGACACAAGGTGCCTGTACAAATGTTAGGTCTTCCCGAGTCTGGCAGTTTTTTAAGTTGGCTCCAGATGATTCTAAAAAGGCCATTTGCAACACCTGCCATGCCAGCATCAGCAGGGGTACCAAAACTAGCAGCCTGACCACCACCAGCATGATCTGGCACATGTCAGCCAAGCACCCGACTTTGTGGGATGTACAACAGAGTCGAGGAGCAGTGCTTGCTGATGTCACTGCTACGTCTTCGCTTGTTGTGCATGCGAGCCAATCCCCTGTCCATGCTGCCCGCGAACAAGCCTTCTCCGGCCCTGCACCTGCAGTTGCCCACGCAGAAATAACACCATCATCAAGCACGTCCTTGTCCCAGCGCAGCGTTCAGTTATCCATTCAGCAAACCTTTGAATGCAGGCGCAAATACACTGCCAACGCCCCACATGCCACACTTCTAAATGCTAACATTTCGCGACTGCTTGCGCTGGAGATGTTGCCTTTTAGGCTGGTGGAGACAGAAGCATTCCGCGACCTGATGGCGGCAGCTGTCCCACGTTACTCGGTCCCCAGCCGCCACTATTTCTCCCGGTGTGCCGTCCCCGCATTGCATAACCACGTGTCACAAAACATCACACGTGCCCTGAACAACGCTGTTTCAGCCAAAGTCCACCTAACCACAGACACGTGGACAAGTGCTTGTGGGCAAGGCCGCTACATCTCGTTGACGGCACACTGGGTTAATGTTGTGGAAGCTGGGACCCAGTCTGAGCGATGGCCGGATCCCGGGGACTCGAGCGGCGCTCCGCGCCTGTGAGTGAAAAGGGGTGGTTTGGGTTTTGGGGATATTGTCCGTGACGCCACCCACGGTTGTGGTGATTGTGTGGACACCACCGCTGCTCTGGACGGGGATCCCGGGAGCTTGTGACAGGGAGCAGCTTTGTTGTTATTTCTCCCCTCCGTGGGTAGGGGGGTTGGTTGTCCCGGGGCCCGGTGATGGGGTAGAGATGGATGACAGACGGGTTGCGGGGCCTGATGAGGTGCAGGGTCACAGGGGCAGGGCTGTGCCGCACGGCACGGAGGTACTCACTCAGCCCAATGATGATGACACAGTTCACGGTAAAACAAGTGGCTGGATGGACGGGTCCCTCGGACGGCTGCGGTTGTTCCTCCCTGCAGGTTAGTGATGACTGTCTCTCCCTGCACCTAAGTTCAGTGTTGGTAGTGATGGTTTCCCACCGGTAACTCGCTCCCCGACCTGGATATGGGCCGGAGGAGCCCCTTTTACCCACAGGCGCTGGCCCTGGGAGACGGTTGCCCTTGGCGGTGGCGGTGTCTCCCCTTCACGGTTGGACGGTTGCCTTCTATCGGGACTTGGCTGTTTGGAAACCCAGAGGTCCCCTTCACTAACGGATTTGGCAAATTCACGGCGACACCAAGCCTTGCCGGGATCTGAAAGGCCACTGCCAATGGTGCTGGCTTCTCTTTGTATACCGGTCCGGTACGGCCGGGTCACCACCCGTCCACGGTCCTTACGGCAGACTCCAATCGGCCTCCACTGCAGACGGTCACCACATCCTGCCAACCTTGATTTCCTGTCCGGGCCACACACCCAGACCAACTTCAGGCTCTTTGCTGTCACTTTTCTCCTCTCTACTACTTTCCTCCTTCCACTTCCTTAGCTTAACTCTCACTGCCTATGTTTTCCCTCCTCCAGGACTGTGAACTCCTTGGTGGGTGGAGACCAACCGCCTGGCTCCACCCCCTGGTGTGGACAACAGCCCCTGGGGAAGGCAACAAGGATTTTGTGTTTTGACTATGATGTGCCTGCAGGGAGTGTGGGGTGTGTAAGTGTTGTTCTCTGTGGCCCCTGGCTTGTCCAGGGTGACACAGAAGCACTGCAGCACTGCCTCGGCGAAGCGGCAACAGGCTGTGCTGAAGCTAATCTGCATAGGTGACAAACCCCACAATGCAGAAGAGGTGTGGACAGCTCTGAAACAGCATGCAGATCACTGGCTCACACCTCTGAACCTAAAGCCAGGAAAGGTTGTGTGTGACAATGGCCGGAACCTGGTGGCGGCTTTGAGGCGAGGCCAGCTGACACATGTTCCATGCGTGGCCCATGTGCTCAACCTCGTGGTTCAGCGGTTTCTAAAGTCATACCCAGAGCTGTCTGATCTGCTGGTAAAAGTTCGCCGCCTGTCTGCACATTTTCGAAAGTCACCTACTGCTTCAGCCGGCCTTGTCGGCTTTCAGCGCCATTTGCATCTTCCGGCTCACAGACTGGTGTGTGATGTCCCCACGCGTTGGAATTCAACAGTGCACATGTTGGTCAGGATATGTGAGCAGAAGAGGGCAGTTGTTGAGTACCTGCATCACCTAAGCCGTAGGGAAATGGGTCAAACTCCACACATAACACCTGAGGAGTGGAGATGGATGTCCGACCTATGTACCATCCGCCAAAACTTTGAGGACTCCACCAAGATGGTGAGCGGCGATGACGACATTATTAGCGTCACCATACCGCTTCTCTGCCTTCTAAAATGGTCTCTGCTCAAAAAACAACCATGATGCATTGCAGGCGGAGCGCGATGAGTTTGAGCAAGAAACAGTAGTGGGTGTGGGTGATAACACACAACCCAGCCTCGTCTCATCACAACGTGCAGTGGAGGACTATGACGAGGAGGAGGATGAAGACATGGAGCAACTCTCTGGCCAAATTGAGGATATGACATGCAGTCATATCCTCGGTTCAGCGTGGCTGGCCAGAGGACAGGGTAGATGATGATGAGGAGGAGGAGGAGGAGGAGGACAGCATGTTCAGTCATCGTGTTGGTAAGGATACTGAAGTGATGGCTGTTAAGAGTCTGGCACACATGGCTGACTTTAAGGTAAGCTGCCTGTCTCGTGACCCTCGCGTTAAGAACATCTTGGCCGACAATCATTACTGGTTGGTAACACTGTTAGACCCACGCGAAAAGGAGAACTTTATGTCTCTTATTTCCGAGGCGGAGAGGTCAGGCAAAATGCAGCAGTTCCAGAAGGCCATAGTCACGGAAGTAGGCAAAGCATTCCCCTCACAAAACGCTAGCGGCATAGGTCAGGAATCAGTGGACAACCAAGGCGTACAGCCGAGAGGGGCACAAGTCCAATCCGCCAGAGGTAGGGGAACAGTCTTCAAGATGTGGGACAGTTTTCTCAGCCCCTCACATACCACAGCCTTTGAGGTGCGGGGTAGTGCCACAAGAAATCCTAAGTTTGCCCAGATGCTCAAGGAGTACCTTGCAGATCAAACAACTGTACTCCGACATTCCTCTGTGCCTTACAATTAATGGGTATCCAAGCTGGACACGTGACATGAATTGGCTCTCTACGCCTTTGAAGTCCTGGCCTGCCCTGCCGCTAGCGTTTTGTCAGAGCGTGTTTTTAGTGCCGCAGGTGGAATAATTACAGATAAACGCACCCGCCTGTCAACTGAAAATGCTGACAGGCTGACTCTGATCAAGATGAACAAGGGTTGGATTGGGCCAGACTTCACCACACCACCAGCAAATGACAGCGGAATTTAAAGTTTGTAACGGGAATTTGCCATGTACCTCCACTCACCCATGGTAACACACTTCTGGACTTTGGCTAATCGCTGGACCGCTCCTCCTTCTCCTCATGCACCATCATGATGACCGTTACAATAGTTAGCCCGTTGTTTCAGGTATACCCCCAGTGGTAAATTTTTTCGCCCATTCTTTCAGAATGGGCATTACAACGACAGGAGACCCGCTCCTTTGCAATGGGAACAATGTTTTGAGGCCCTCATGCACATCTCTATCCAGGGACAATGTGGAGCCTCCAAATTTTTGGCTGCCCTGCCTAAGGGCTATACTACAATAGACCCACTTCCTTACAATGGGCACTTCAGGTTTACAGGCCATCATGCACGTCTGTATCCAGGGACAATATGGAGCCTGACGCTGCCACCGACTGCCACACACGTGCGGTTTTTAAATGCAAGCACGGACGCACTAAGAACCTAACAGGTTTTTAGGAGCGACAATTACTGAGAAGTCTGACACTATCAGACACTGCTGACTGACGTGTATTATTCACTTGACTTGTGCGTTATATAATAGTTTGTGCAAAACGTGCACCTGTACGCTGCCACCGACAGGCACACACGTGCGGTTTTTAAATGCAAGCACGGACGCACTAAGAACCTAACAGGTTTTTAGGAGCGACAATTACTGAGAAGTCTGACACTATCAGACACTGCTGACTGACGTGTATTACTCACTAGACTTGTGCGTTATATAATAGTTTGTGCAAAACGTGCACCTGTACGCTGCCACCGACAGGCACACACGTGCGGTTTTTAAATGCAAGCACGGACGCACTAAGAACCTAACAGGTTTTTAGGAGCGACAATTACTGAGAAGTCTGACACTATCAGACACTGCTGACTGACGTGTATTATTCACTAGACTTGTGCGTTATATAATAGTTTGTGCAAAACGTGCACCTGTACGCTGCCACCGACAGGCACACACGTGCGGTTTTTAAATGCAAGCACGGACGCACTAAGAACCTAACAGGTTTTTAGGAGCGACAATTACTGAGAAGTCTGACACTATCAGACACTGCTGACTGACGTGTATTATTCACTAGACTTGTGCGTTATATAATAGTTTGTGCAAAACGTGCACCTGTACGCTGCCACCGACAGGCACACACGTGCGGTTTTTAAATGCAAGCACGGACGCACTAAGAACCTAACAGGTTTTTAGGAGCGACAATTACTGAGAAGTCTGACACTATCTGGACTGTTTTAGACTGTGTACACCAGCCCCAGATATGATGAAGGCTGGTATACGGTCACCACTAGGAATGGCAATATACCCTGCCTGCCTGCCTGTATACTGCTACAATAGTCCTGACAAGGACTCTTCTGGTCACTAGCCTGTATTCCGACTTGGCTATACCCTGCCTGTATACAGCAACAATAGTCCTGAGAAGGACTCTGCTACTGTACTCCGACCTGGCTATACCCTGCCTGCCTGTATACAACTATAATAGTCCTGAGAAGGACTTCTGGTCACACTGTTTGCAGCTCTGCTCCAGAACTAACTATAAAGGGCCGCAAACCTTTCCCTGAAGCAGCAACACTCTCCCTGCACTCACTGTCTGGATGGCTGTGTGCAGAGCACAGGGCGCCCGCCGGTATAAAGGCTCGGTCGCGCTGTGCAGGCCGGCCAATCACTGCAATTCCACAACTAACAGGGCTGTGGCATTGCAGTGGTCTGCCAGCCAATCCCTGCATGAGGGCTGGCTCTCAAAAGAGCGTCAACATGCAGGGATGAAGACCACGAGTACAGCACGAGTATCGCGAGATTACTCGGTCCCCGCCGAGTAGCCCGAGTACAGTGATACTCGTGCGAGTACCGAGTAGTAACAAGCATACTCGCTCATCACTAGTAGACAACTGACAGGAGGGGGAAGTCATGGACTGGGACAGACGGACAAACGGGGGAGGGTACAGGTCAGGGCTCAGTAGCTAGGAGTCAGATCAAACAGTAAATCTCACCAGAGCCAGTCACAGGCTGCAGAGCAAAACTATAACCAGCACAGGAATGCTGGTGCAGCAACCAGATATAGTGTCTCCTGAAACTGGAACAATACTGATGGGAGTTAAGCCTTGACATGACCAGGTCGGGTCTGGGAAACTCTGGGGCGGGGAATACCGGTCCTGGATCATGACACTCAGGAAGAAAATTATGGACTTTTACAAGTCTGATTCATCCTTGGGTGCAATTTCCAGATACCTGAAGGTGTCTCGTTCATCTGTACAAACAATTAAATGCAACTACAAACAGAATGGGAATATCCAGCTATCATACTGCTGAGGAAGAAGATTGGTTCTGTGTACCAGTGATGAATGATCTTTGGTCAGACATGTGCATATCAATCCAAGCGCAAAAGCAAAAGACCTTGTGAAGATGCTGGTGGAAGCTGATAAGATTGTTTCATTATCCACAGTGAAATGAGTACTGTATCAACTTGGGCTGAAAGGCCACTATGCCAGGAAGAAGCCATTACTCCAAAAGAAACATAAAAAGCCAAATTGTTTTCAAATGCACACAGGAACAAAAACCTTAATTTTTGTAGGTAACCTACACAATCATGGAGAAGACTGCTGACTTGACAAATGTTAGGAAGGCAGACATTGACACACTCCGCAAGGAGGGTAAGCCACAAACGTTCATAGCTAAAGAAGTTTTCTGTTCACAGAGTGCTTTATCCAAGTATATTAATGGAAAGTTGAGTGGAAAGAAAAAGTGTCATAGAAAAAGGTGCACAAGTCACCAGGATAACCGTAGCCTTGATAGGATGTTAAGAAAAGGCTATTCAAAAATTTGGCGAGATTCATAAAGAGTTTACTGCTCCTGGAGTTAATGCTTCAAGAGCCACCACACAGAGACGTATGGAGGACATGGGCTATAACTGTCGCATTCCTTGTGTCAAGCCACTCATGACCAATAGACAGTGCCAGTAGCGTCATACCTGGGCAAAGGAAAAAAAGAACTTGACTGTTGCTCAGTGGTCCAAGATGTTGTTTTCAGATTAAAGTAAATTTTGCATTTAATTTGGAAATCAAAGTCCCAGAGTCTGGAGGAAGAGTGGAGAGGTACACAATCCAAGTTGCTTGAGGTGTAGTGTGAAATTTCCACAGTGATGGTTTGGGGAGCCATGTCATCTGCTGGTGTAGGTTCACTGTGTTTTATCAAGACCAAAGTCAACACAGCCATCTACCAAGAAAAGATCGTCCCTAAGCAATCACTTTTCCAAATTGAATAACCCCAAGTTTAATAACCTGTTTTGGTATTGCATTCTTCCGATTCCTTTATTAACCTTAGCTGCTTTAATTCAGCTACTTCCTTCTCATACAACGGAGACAAAAATTGTGCACAGTATTATATGTGTGGTCACACTAGTGACTTGGAAAGGGGTAAAACTATATTGTTCTCACGAGCATCTATGCCTCTTTTAATGCATTCCATTAATTTATTAGCCTCGACAGTAGAGATGAGCGAACCGGTCGCGGTTCGGCTCGAGGTCGGTTCGCCGAACGGAGCTCCCGTTCGAGTTTGGTTCATCGAACGTTCGATGAACCGAACTCGAACTGCATAGGAAACAATGGCAGGCAATCACAAACACATAAAAACACCTAGAAAACACCCTCAAAGGTGTCCAAAAGGTGACAAACAACTCACAACACAACACAAACACATGGGAAAGTGACAAGGACAAATTCTCATGTGAAAACAAAACAGCGTTACGAGGAAAAAGAGGACGAGACATAGAAATAGGCATGGCACGCCCTTCTAAAATCATGTAAAACACCGCAAGGTGACTCCAAGCGGAGTCTCCCTTTTTTCCAAAAATTGGGCTACACAGACACCCCTTCAGTGGCAGCACTTGTGCCCCAGTTGTACACTTCACAGCTAGATTTGCATCAAGCACATTCAAAAATACGCCATACTTAACCGTCCCCAGGATGACACCGGGGTAGGTAGCAAAGTCTTTCCTGATCCCAGCTCTGTTCATCTTGGATCATTTTTAAAAAACACAGCAAGCAAGGGTTACTCCAAGCGGAGTCTCCCTTTATTTCCAAAAATTGTGCCCCACACACACCCACCCATTCAGTGGCAGCACTTGTGCCCTAGTTGTACACTTCAAAGCTAGATTTGCATCAAGCACATTCAAAAATACGCCATACTTAACCGTCCCCAGGATGACACCGGGGTAGGTAGCAAAGTCTTTCCTTATCCCAGCTCTGTTCATCTTGGATCATTTTTAAAAAACACAGCAAGCAAGGGTTACTCCAAGCGGAGTCTCCCTTTATTTCCAAAAATTGTGCCCCACACACACCCACCCATTCAGTGGCAGCACTTGTGCCCTAGTTGTACACTTCACAGCTAGATTTGCATCAAGCACATTCAAAAATACGCCATACTTAACCGTCCCCAGGATGACACCGGGGTAGGTAGCAAAGTCTTTCCTGATCCCAGCTCTGTTCATCTTGGATCATTTTTAAAAAACACAGCAAGCAAGGGTTACTCCAAGCGGAGTCTCCCTTTTTTTCCAAAAATTGTGCCCCACACACACCCACCCATTCAGTGGCAGCACTTGTGCCCTAGTTGTACACTTCACAGCTAGATTTGCATCAAGCACATTCAAAAATACGCCATACTTAACCGTCCCCAGGATGACACCGGGGTAGGTAGCAAAGTCTTTCCTGATCCCAGCTCTGTTCATCTTGGATCATTTTTAAAAAACACAGCAAGCAAGGGTTACTCCAAGCGGAGTCTCCCTTTATTTCCAAAAATTGTGCCCCACACACACCCACCCATTCAGTGGCAGCACTTGTGCCCTAGTTGTACACTTCACAGCTAGATTTGCATCAAGCACATTCAAAAATACGCCATACTTAACCATCCCCAGGATGACACCGGGGTAGGTAGCAAAGTCTTTCCTGATCCCAGCTCTGTTCATCTTGGATCATTTTTAAAAAACACAGCAAGCAAGGGTTACTCCAAGCGTAGTCTCCCTTTTTTCCAAAAATTGTGCCCCACACACACCCACCCCTTCAGTGGCAGCACTTGTGCCCTAGTTGTACACTTCACAGCTAGATTTGCATCAAGCACATTCAAAAATACGCCATTCTTATCCGTCCCCAGGATGACACCGGGGTAGGTAGCAAAGTCTTTCCTGTTTCCAGCTCTGTTCATCTTGGCTTCTTTTAAAAACACAGCAAGCAAGGGTTACTCCAAGCGTAGTCTCCCTTTTTTCCAAAAATTGTGCCCCACACACACCCACCCCTTCAGTGGCAGCACTTGTGCCCTAGTTGTACACTTCACAGCTAGATTTGCATCAAGCACATTCAAAAATACGCCATTCTTATCCGTCCCCAGGATGACACCGGGGTAGGTAGCAAAGTCTTTCCTGATCCCAGCTCTGTTCATCTTGGCTTCTTTTAAAAACACAGCAAGCAAGGGTTACTCCAAGCGTAGTCTCCCTTTTTTCCAAAAATTGTGCCCCACACACACCCACCCCTTCAGTGGCAGCACTTGTGCCCTAGTTGTACACTTCACAGCTAGATTTGCATCAAGCACATTCAAAAATACGCCATTCTTATCCGTCCCCAGGATGACACCGGGGTAGGTAGCAAAGTCCTTCCTGATCCCAGCTCTGTTCATCTTGGCTTCTTTTAAAAACACAGCAAGCAAGGGTTACTCCAAGCGTAGTCTCCCTTTTTTCCAAAAATTGTGCCCCACACACACCCACCCCTTCAGTGGCAGCACTTGTGCCCTAGTTGTACACTTCACAGCTAGATTTGCATCAAGCACATTCAAAAATACGCCATACTTAACCATCCTCAGGATGACACCGGGGTAGGTAGCAAAGTCTTTCCTGATCCCAGCTCTGTTCATCTTGGATCATTTTTAAAAAACACAGCAAGCAAGGGTTACTCCAAGCGGAGTCTCCCTTTTTTTCCAAAAATTGTGCCCCACACACACCCACCCATTCAGTGGCAGCACTTGTGCCCTAGTTGTACACTTCACAGCTAGATTTGCATCAAGCACATTCCAAATCCATAAGCATTTACTCTCCCCAGGATGACACAGGGGTAGTAAATTCCTTGTGGATCCATGACTTGTTCATTTTGATGAACGTTAGTCTGTCCACATTGTCACTGGACAGACGCGTGCACTTATCTGTCAGCACACACCCAGCAGCACTGAAGACACGTTCAGAGACAACGCTGGCAGCTGGACACGACAAAATCTCCAAGGCGTAACTGGAGAGCTCTGGCCATTTTTCAATATTTGAAGCCCAAAATGAGCAAGGCTCCATTTGCAAAGTCATGGCATCGATGTTCATTTGGAGATACTCCTGTATCATCCTCTCCAGCCGTTGACTATGTGTCAGACTTGTTGTCTCTGGTGGCCTTGCAAAGGAGGGTCTAAAAAAATTATGAAAAGATTCCATAAAATTGCTGTTACCAGCACCAGATACAGTCCTACTGGTACGGGTAGACTGTTGAAGATGACGAGACCGTCCCATGTTTGTCAAGTTACAACTGGGAGATTCACTCCCTGCACCTGCACAATTGTTTGGTGGAAAAGCCGAGCTAAGATCGAGTAACAGCTTCTGCTGATACTCCTGCATACGTGCGTCCCTTTCTATGGCTGGAATTATGTCACAAAATTTGGACTTGTACCGGGGATCTAATAGTGTGGCAAGCCAGTAGTCATCATCACTTCTAATTTTGACAATACGAGGGTCATGTTGGAGGTAGTGCAACAAGAAGGCACTCATGTGTCTTGCGCAGCCATGCGGATCAAGTCCACGCTGTGTTTGTGGCATAGAGGTGCTACCCGTTCTTTCTTCCTCTGACATCTCCCCCCAACCTCTTTCAACTGAAATTTGACCAAGGTCTACCTCATCCGCTGAGTCTTCCATGTCCAAGGACAGTTCGTCCTCCATTTCTTCATGTTCTCCTGCACCTTCCTCAACATTTTGGCTGCTACCATGCACCCTTGTTAATCCCTCTCCCCCACCGTCCCATGCCTGCCACCTTGGTGATGATGAACGTCTGGACCTTGTAGATGTTGGTATCCCTTGCACATTTGAATCCTCCTGTACTTCCTCCCCTTCCTCTTGTCCCACCCCCTGACTCCGAATAGTGTTTAGCGTGTGCTCCAGCATGTAAATGACTGGAATTGTCATGCTGATAATGGCATTGTCAGCGCTAAACATATTCGTTGCCATGTCGAAACAGTGCAGAAGGGTGCATAGGTCCTTGATCTGAGACCACTCCATCAGGGGGATCTTCCCCACCTCTGCATCTCGTTGGCCCAGGCTATACGTCATGACGTATTGCACCAGGGCTCGGCGGTGCTGCCACAGTCGCTGTAACATGTGGAGAGTCGAATTCCAGCGTGTCGCCACATCGCATTTCAGGCGATGAACCGGCAGGCCGAAAGACTTCTGGAGCGATGCAAGTCGCTCAGCTGCGGCGGTTGAACGGCGAAAGTGAGCAGTCAGTTTTCGTGCCCTGGTCAGAAGGCCATCTAGGGCGGGATAGTGTGTTAAAAATTGCTGGACAACAAGGTTCAACACGTGAGCCATACAAGGCACGTGTGTCACCTTGCCCAGGTGAAGGGCCGCACCCAGGTTTGCAGCATTGTCGCACACGGCCTTACCAGGCTGCAGGTTGAGTGGAGACAACCATTTATTAAACTCGGACCGCAGAGCTGACCAAAACTCCTCAGCTGTGTGACTCTTATTCCCAAGACATGTCAAGCTAAAGACCGCCTGATGCCGTTGCGCTCTGCTGCCAGCATAGTAATGAGGGGTGCGTGATTCCTTCTGCGCAGTGATAACGCTGGTGGCCTGACCAGGCAGGCTTGGGGCGGAGGTGGAGGACACAGATGAGGTGGAGGAGGCAGAAGCAGTGGCGGAACTTGGACAGACAGAGGATTGACACACAAGTCGTGGGGACGGCAAGACTTGTGCAGCAGACCCTTCACCATCTATCACCATAGTTACCCAGTGCCCAGTCAGCGACATGTAACGTCCCTGTCCATGCTTACTGGTCCAAGTATCGGTGGTGAAATGCACCCATTCACACACAGATTTTCTCAAGGAAGCGGTGATGTTGTGTTCAACATGCTGGTGTAGCGCGGGCACACCTTTCTTAGAGAAGTAGTGGCGACTAGGCATCTGGTACTGGGGCACAGCGACAGACATAAGGTCTCTAAAATCCTGTGTGTGTCCACTAGGTGGAAAGGCAGCATTTCGGTAGCCAAGAGCTTACAGAGGGATGGAGTCAACCTCTTAGCTTTGTCATGGGTCGCAGGAAATGGCCTTTTATTTGACCACATCTGAGGGACAGAGATCTGGCTGCTGTGTGTAGACGGTGTTGAGTAGGGTGTCCCTGGAAAAATGCAGGTTTGTGGGGAAAATGCAGGCGGAGACATGATGTTACCTTCATCCAACGTTGGTGCTATCGATGTCTGAGAGAGCTGTACACACGCACTTGTTTCCCCTTCCAAACCAACTGACGACCTACCAAGCAAACTGCCTGTTGCAGTTACAGTGGTGGAAGTTGTGCGTGGAAAACCAGGTGTGACAGCTGTCCCCACAGTCCTAGAAGATGAAGAGCGCGCGGATGCACTGGAAGGGGCAGGCCATGGATGGTTCGCTCCGCTAGGCCGCATTGCAGCACGGTGAACTTCTTACTGGGACCTATGATATTTATTCATGTGACGATTCATGGAAGAAGTTGTCAAACTGCTGAGGTTTTGACCTCTACTAACAGAATCACGACAAATTTTACACATCACATAATTTGGGCGATCTATTTCTATGTCAAAAAAGGACCAGGCTAGGCAAGGCTTAGAGGGCATGCGACCTGCTGAGCCCCCCCGAGTAGTGCTCAGAGGCAGAGTGGTGGCTGATGATGCAGTTGTAGACGTGCTACCAGTGCTCCTACTCTGTCCAGGAAGGCGCAAGGTAACTTCGTCGTTGGTTGCATCCTCCTCCACCGCCTCTGTTGACCTCCTCGAGTGCCTGACTGGGGGTTGACAGTAGGTGGGATCTAGAACTTCATCATCAAATGTTGTGTTTGCACTCCCCTCCCCCTCAGACCGAGCCTCTTCTTACCCTGACCGAATATTTAAGTTGTCATCCCAATCTGGTATCTGCGTCTCATCGTCATCAGTATGTTCCTCATTGTCTATAACCACAGGTGTTACAGTTTGTGACAAAGGGTCAACATTATGCTCAGAAGCTTGGTCCTCACGGCCTGAATCAGAGTCACAAAGGTTCTGAGCATCACTGCAGATCATTTCCTGGTCTGTACTCACTGTAGCTTTGGAGCAGACCTCTGACTCCCAGGCTATAGTGTGACTGAACAGCTCTGCAGACTCACCCATCTCAGTTCCACCATACTGTGCAGGGCTGATGGAGACTTCAGAGCTGGGAGAAAGCAAGTTTGATTGGGATGACAACTCAGAGGACTGGTGTTTTTTGGATGCAGTACTTGAGGTGGCTGAGAGGGCACTTGTTGGACCACTTGAGATCCATTTAAGCATTTTCCTTTTTTGGCCATCATCTACCTTTGTTCCTGTTGTTTGTGTCCGTAAAAAAGGGAGCACATCGGATTGTCCACGGTAAGTAGTAGACATCTTACTTTTGCTGGTAGATGGTCTATCTTCAGCAGATGATAATGGAGCTTTGCCACCTTCCCCACGGACAAACCCTTTTTTTCTTTTCCACCACGCCTCTTCGCCTTTCCACCAGCATCTGTCATTTTGCCACTCATGTTGATTGCGACAAGATTGTGCACTGAAAATGTGGTAGTAAAAATTGAGAGGTGGTGTAGATTGCAGCGGTGGTCTAGCTTTATTAACAGCAGAATAATAAAGAATAAATATCCCTGACAATGCAACTACGGCCCTTAAACTGGCAGCATAAATTGCCAGTATAATGGCTTAGTTATAATGAGTTTGAGTGTTCAATGCAGCCAGACGTGCTGCAAATATCTTTGCACTACTGGGACTATACAGAAGTCCAATAGCCACGTTCAGGATGCCACTAAGTTCACTGAGTGTTTGCTAGTATAATGGCTTAGTTATAATGAGTTTGAGTGTGCAATGCAGGCAGAGGTGCTGCAAATATCTTTGCACTTGTGGGACGATACAGAAGTCCAATAGCCACGTTTAGGATGCCACTAGGTTCACTCAGTGTTTTCTAGTATAATGGCTTATTAACATTGAGTTTGAGTGTGCAATGCAGGCAGACGTGCTGCAAATATCTTTGCACTTGTGGGACGATACAGAAGTCCAACAGCCACGTTTAGGATGCCACTAAGTTCACTCAGTGTTTGCTAGTATAATGCCTTAGTAACAATGAGTTTGAGTGTGCAATGCAGGCAGACGTGCTGCAAATATCTTTGCACTTGTGGGATGATACAGAAGTCCAACAGCCACGTTTAGGATGCCACTAAGTTCACTCAGTGTTTGCTAGTATAATGGCTTAGCTACAATGAGTTTGAGTGTGCAATGCAGGCAGAGGTGCTGCAAATATCTTTGCACTTGTGGGACGATACAGAAGTCCAACAGCCACTTTTATGATGCCACTAAGTTCACTCAGTGTTTGCTAGTATAATGGCTTAGCTGCAATGAGTTTGAGTGTGCAATGCAGGCAGACGTGCTGCAAATATCTTTGCACTAGTGCGACTATACAGAAGTCCAATAGCCACGTTTAGGATGCCACTAGGTTCACTCAGTTTTTGCTAGTATAATGGCTTAGCTACAATGAGTTTCAGTGTGCAATGCAGGCAGACGTGCTGCAAATATCTTTGCACTAGTGGGACTATGCAGAAGTCCAATAGCCACGTTTAGGATGCCACTAAGTTCACTCAGTGTTTGCTAGTATAATGGCTTAGTAACAATGAGTTTGAGTGTGCAATGCAGGCAGACGTGCTGCAAATATCTTTGCACTAGTGGGACTATACAGAAGTCCAATAGCCACGTTTAGGATGCCACTAGGTTCACTCAGTGTTTGCTAGTATAATGGCTTAGCTACAATGAGTTTCAGTGTGCAATGCAGGAAGACGTGCTGCAAATATCTTTGCACTAGTGGGACTATACAGAAGTCCAATAGCCACGTTTAGGATGCCACTAGGTTCACTCAGTGTTTGCTAGTATAATGGCTTAGTAACAATGAGTTTGAGTGTGCAATGCAGGCAGACGTGCTGCAAATATCTTTGCACTAGTGGGACTATACAGAAGTCCAATAGCCACGTTTAGGATGCCACTAGGTTCACTCAGTGTTTGCTAGTATAATGGCTTAGTAACAATGAGTTTGAGTGTGCAATGCAGGCAGACGTGCTGCAAATATCTTTGCACTAGTGGGACTATACAGAAGTCCAATAGCCACGTTTAGGATGCCACTAGGTTCACTCAGTGTTTGCTAGTATAATGGCTTAGCTGCAATGAGTTTGAGTGTGCAATGCAGGCAGACGTGCTGCAAATATCTTTTCACTAGTGGGACTATACAGAAGTCCAATAGCCACGTTTAGGATGCCACTAGGTTCACTCAGTGTTTGCTAGTATAATGGCTTAGCTACAATGAGTTTCAGTGTGCAATGCAGGAAGACGTGCTGCAAATATCTTTGCACTAGTGGGACTATACAGAAGTCCAATAGCCACGTTTAGGATGCCACTAGGTTCACTCAGTGTTTGCTAGTATAATGGCTTAGTAACAATGAGTTTGAGTGTGCAATGCAGGCAGACGTGCTGCAAATATCTTTGCACTAGTGAGACTATACAGAAGTCCAATAGCCACGTTTAGGATGCCACTAGGTTCACTCAATGTTTGCTAGTATAATGGCTTAGTAACAATGAGTTTGAGTGTGCAATGCAGGCAGACGTGCTGCAAATATCTTTGCACTAGTGGGACTATACAGAAGTCCAATAGCCACGTTTAGGATGCCACTAGGTTCACTCAGTGTTTGCTAGTATAATGGCTTAGTAACAATGAGTTTGAGTGTGCAATGCAGGCAGACTTGCTGCAAATATCTTTGCACTAGTGGGACTATACAGAAGTCCAATAGCCACGTTTAGGATGCCACTAAGATCACTGAGTGTTTGCTAGTATAATGGCTTAGTTATAATGAGTTTGAGTGTGCAATGCAGGCAGACGTGCTGCAAATATCTGTGCACTACTGGGACTATACAGAAGTCCAATAGCCACGTTTAGGATGCCACTAGGTTCACTCAGTGTTTGCTAGTATAATGGCTTAGTAACAATGAGTTTGAGTGTGCAATGCAGGCAGAGGTGCTGCAAATATCTTTGCACTTGTGGGACGATACAGAAGTCCAACAGCCACGTTTAGGATGCCACTAAGTTCACTCAGTGTTTGCTAGTATAATGGCTTAGTAACAATAAGTTTGAGTGTGCAATGCATGCAGACGTGCTGCAAATATCTTTGCACTTGTGGGATGATACAGAAGTCCAACAGCCACGTTTAGGATGCCACTAAGTTCACTCAGTGTTTGCTAGTATAATGGCTTAGTAACAATGAGTTTGAGTGTGCAATGCAGGCAGAGGTGCTGCAAATATCTTTGCACTTGTGGGACGATACAGAAGTCCAACAGCCACGTTTTGGATGCCACTAAGTTCACTCAGTGTTTGCTAGTATAATGGCTTAGTAACAATAAGTTTGAGTGTGCAATGCAGGCAGACGTGCTGCAAATATCTGTGCACTACTGGGACTATACAGAAGTCCAATAGCCACGTTTAGGATGCCACTAGGTTCACTCAGTGTTTGCTAGTATAATGGCTTAGTAACAATGAGTTTGAGTGTGCAATGCAGGCAGACGTGCTGCAAATATCTTTGCACTAGTGGGACTATACAGAAGTCCAATAGCCACGTTTAGGATGCCACAAGGTTCACTCAGTGTTTGCTAGTATAATGGCTTAATAACAATGAGTTTGAGTGTGCAATGCAGGCAGACGTGCTGCAAATATCTTTGCACTAGTGGGACTATACAGAAGTCCAATAGCCACGTTTAGGATGCCACTAGGTTCACTCAGTGTTTGCTAGTATAATGGCTTAGTAACAATGAGTTGGAGTGTGCAAAGTGCAGGAGGGTACAGTGGCAGGGTTGTGGGTCTCTGGGTAGAGGAAAGGAAGCCTGCCTTTCTATCCCTCCTAATGGGGAAATGCAGCGAGGAAATCCCTGACCTTAGCTACACAGACGCTGTCATCTTGTGTAGCTGTTAAACTCTGTTTTCAGGACCTGTCACCTATGGCTCTGACCCTGCCGGTATGAGCCCTTAAAAAGACTGATAGAAAGTGCTATCCCTATGCTGTCCAGCGCTGTGTATGGAGCGCATACAGCTGTATCGGCGATAGGAGCTGCGCCAGTGATGTCTGACACCAAGGACGCAGAAGGCGTCCGGACGGGCAGATACTCGTTTTTATAACATGTGACATGGACATCCTATCACACATGCCGTTGCTTCTCTGGCTAAAAGTCCACTTAGCTGTGTGTCTGGGATTGGCTGACATGCTGGCCCTCCCCACTACACGCGCGCGCTTAGGGAAGGAAGACAAGGAAATAAAAAAAAAATGGCGATCGCCATTATCCAAACAGCAGTGATCTGAATGCGCTGTTCCCGCACACTATACACTGAAATGTCATAATAGTGTGAGTCATAGAGTGACTTACTCTATTACAGCGGAAAGCCAGCTAGGAATTAGCTGTTTTTTTTGCTGCTAGAACCGTTCTCGAACGTATCTAGAACTATCGAGCTTTTGCAAAAAAGCTCGAGTTCTAGTTCGATCTAGAACAGCCCCCAAAAACACTCGAGCCGCGAACTGGAGAACCACGAACCGCGCTCAACTCTACTCGACAGCAGCTGCCCGACACTGGTCAGTAAAGGTGAGTTTGCCGTCCACCCATACCATACAAACACATCTTTTTCAGTGACAGTTTTACAGACTGTTTTACAATTGAGAGCATATATTTTATTTTCTCTGACCAAGTGCATGATCTTATATTTATTCACATAAATTGCAATTACCATTTCTCAGCTCAAGACTCCAGCTTACACAAATCCCTCTGCAATATTAAATGATCCTTCTCTATATTAATTACCTTTCATAGTTTAGTATAATCTGCACATGTTTAAATTCTGCTCTCAATTCCCCTTCAAGTTCATTAATAAAAATGTTGAAAAAAAAGGCCCAATACTGATCCTTTCTCCATTGTAAGCTGTGACCCAGTCCATTAATCCCATTTTATGCATCAGCCTTTTATGTGGCACTGTATCAAACTTCTTTGAAAAATTCATAGAGACAACATCCACTGCATTTACCTGGTGCAGTCTGAAGCTTACCTCAAATTAGTTTGACAGGACCGATCCCTCATAAATCCATGTTGATACTGGGTTATTCTTCTTGAGATTTTCCAGGATAGCATATCTTAGGAAACCCTCCAGGATTTTATCCACAGGAGAGGTTAAACTTACCGGCCTATAATTACCTGGCTCAGATTTCGTCCCCTTTTTGAATATTGGCACTACATTTGCTATGCGCCAGTCCTGTGGTACAGACTCTGTTCTTAGGGAATGTGTGAAGAATAAAAATGTTGCTCTTTCTATCACCGTACTTAATTCCTGCAGTGCTCAGGGGTGTATGCCACCCGGGCTTGGGGATCTATCTAGTGATTTTGAGGCGGTGTCGTACTTACTGCTGCGATACGCAAGTGACATTTAATGGGTAATATATGGTATCCCTGATTTTCTTGTATAAATACTGTAGAAAAAAAAGGAGTTTAGCACATTTGCCTTTCCTTCATCCTCTTCCACTATTTCGCCCAGACTATTTTGTGGGGCCAACACTATCATTTTTGAGTTTCTTACTGTTTATGTAGTTGAAGAATAATGTCAATCAATGAGGATATAAAAGTGTAAATGTTGGAGTAAACCTCAAGCTTGGAAGCCACAGAGAACATTACAATCTCCATAAAATAGAAATTCTATTTGATATTTTGGAAAATATTTCTAATTGGTGACTAAGAGCACTACCATAGCCTTTCATTTTGTACTCATGAGTGAACATATGTGAACAAATCCATCACATGTGAAAACAGTGAGTAGACACAATCATTACTTTTAGTTTATCCATCATATGTGTTATGCAGCTAAGTAGTACATTTGGAAATAGATTTGACCATTACACTGCCCTTAAACGGGTTGTCTTATTGGAGAAAACATCTTTCAAAATGTGACCTTCGACCCCTGGCAAGTCATTACTAGCCATTTATGTATTATTACATACAGAGTTAGAAGTTGCTTGCTGATTTTGAGGTGGTAGTGTGTCCCCTTACCTCTGGTGCCTTTGCGAACCAATGGTATGTGCACCTCTGATTAGGTATAGTTATCTGTCATTCAGCTATACAGAGCCTTTTAAAAGTATTCACCCCTTGGCATTTTTTGTGTTTTGCTACCTCACAACTTGGAATTTTGTCGCGGGCGGAGGAGGGGACGCCACGCTCTCCCTACTGCTCGGGTCCGGCTGCCGCGGCTGCTGCGGCCTGCTGCTACTCGGTGGCTCGAGCGATGGGCCGGATCCCGGGGACTCTAGCGGCGCTCCTCGCCCGTGAGTGAAAGGGGATTGGGTTTTGGGATATAGTTTATTGTCCGTGATGCCACCCACGGTTGTGGTGATTTGTTGGCACCACCGCTGCTCTGTATGAGGATCCCGGGAGTGATAACAGGAAGCAGCTAGTTGTTGTGTTGCCCCTCCGTGGGTAGGGGTTGGTGATCCCGGGGCCCAGTGATGAGGTGGGAGATGCAGGGCTTGGTGGGCGCAGGGACGCGGGGGCAGCGCTGTGCCTTGCGGCACTGTGGTACTCACTCAGCCTGAGACGATGACACAGTTCTCGGTAAAACACACGGCTGGAAAGACGGTTCCCACGGATGGCTGCACTTGCTTTCCCCGGTAGGTGACGGTGACGGTCCCTCTGTCCTGCACCTATGTTGATGATGTTTGCGATGGGTTCCCACCGGTAACCCGCTCCCCGGCTTGGATATGGGCCGGAGGAGCCCTACTTTGCCCGCAGGCGCTGGCCCTGAGAAACTGGTGCCCTGGTGGTGGCGGTGTCTCTCCGTAACGGTCGGACTGCTGCCTTCAATCGGGACTTGGTTGTTTGGAGACAGACGTCCCCTTCATTGACGGATTTGGCAAATTATGGCGACTCCTAGCCTTGCCGGGATCCGAGAGGCCCCTGCCCTGGTGCTGACTGTTGTTCGTATACTGCTCCAGACCGCCGGGCCACTACCCATCCGCGGTCCTTCCAGCAACCTCCGAGCAGTCACCCCTGCGGACAATCACCGCCGTCTGCTGACCTTGCTGTCACTGTCCGGGCACACAGCCGGACCAACTTCATGCTTTTCTACTCTCACTTTTACTCCTTTTCTCCACTTCACTGTTTACTCAACTGCTTGTTTACTCCTCTCACTTCCTCCTCCAAACTCTATCTGCCTGGTTCTTCCCGCCTCCAGGGCTGTGAACTCCTCGGTGGGCGGAGCCAACCACCTGGCTCACCCCCAGGTGTGAACACCAGCTCCTGGAGGAAGGCAACAAGGATTTTGGTAGCTTAGGTGTTCCTAACTGGGGTGTAGGGTGTAGTGGTGTGATGACCTGTGACCCCTGGCTTGCCCAGGGCGTCACAATTTCACTGTATATTTTTGAGGGTTTGCAACAGTTCATATACAGAACATGCCTACAACTGTGAACATTTGGTTTTCATTTTATTGTGAAACAAACAAAAAATAGGGAAAAAGAACTGAAAACTTCAGTGTGCATAACTATTTATCCACATAAAATCATTTTACTACGGAGACTATTGCCAATTCCTCAATGCAAAACTGCTCCAGCTCCTTCAGGTTTTATAGTTTCCTCTGGTGAACATCAAGCTTAAAATCTGACCAAAGATTCTCAATTGGATTAAGGTCTGTGTTACGGGCCGTCGGTGAGGTTCTTGCGGCTGAGGCTAAGTCCTGTAGTGCGGCTTCTGAGCATGTGCGAGCATGCAAGCAGGCTTTTGTTCTAAGTCACCTTTTGCTCCTTCTGAACATGCTCACCACGTGGCGATCGTCAATTGGTCATGAACTGGGATCACATGACTATGACGTGTCGGCTTCTGATTGGCCGCGAGTGACGTCATCACTAATGCGTGATAACATGATGATGACATACTGTCTGGTGATTGGCCGCGGGTGACGTCATCGCGAGACACGGGGTCACATGACCATGACATGCTGGCTGCTGATTGGCTGCGGGTGATGTCATTCTTGACAAACTTGTTGATGATTGGTGGATTAAGCTCGGAGCTCCTCCATCTTGTGGGAGGTGCTTCATCTATAAAGATCCCTGCAGCATGCTGTTCGGCGCTCAGACGTTCTTGGTGCATGCATGGGGTAGACGCCTCATGTGTGATGTCCAATACTACCTGCTTCCTTGCACTTTAGTGGAACGGGTTAGGTAGGGTCTCCGTACCAACTAGTATTACACTAGAGCCCGCTTAATCTACCTTAGTGCAGCCGGGTTAGGCAGGGTCATCACACTCACTGCTCGCAGTGTCTCTCTAATTCTTCTGTGCAGTTAGAATAGAGAGCTCACTGACTCCCTCTGTGTGGTTAGCACAAGGAGTTCAGGCAGGGACTATCATTGAGCCTAAGCAGTACAGATAATACTGTTTGCACCTACACACTCCGTACATATTACTATCTCTATGAACTGTAATAGAGGATAGCAATAAGAGATCTCCGTGACCTGTAACGGATTTCCTACCTACATTGCTGTGTGTTTGCATACACATTAGTGTGAAGTAACACTGGGGTTAGTTAGTGGGCTGCGGTTGGGGTAACCATCCGCATATGCTTTGTAGTTCCTGTAATTGGGCAGGAGCTACAGGTCCACTCTTCATACTATTTGCATTCACACACTTGCTGCACTATTAGTTATATCTCCTCTGTGAGGTAACAGAGGTGTTGGTTAGTGGACAGCGATTAGGGTAACCATCCGCATATGTTTTGTAGTTCCTGTAATTGGCAGGAGCTACAGGACCACTCTTCTTATCATTTTGGCATTGTCGTGTCTCCGTGATTTAACAGTGAACACGGCACTTAGTCTTAAAAGTGGGCTTTACACGCTACGATATTTCTAGCAATTGCTAGCGATATTGTATGCAAAAGCACCTGCCCCCGTCGTGCATGCGATATCGTGTGATCGCTGCAGCAGCGATCATTATCGCAACGGCAGCGTCACAAGCACTTACCTGGTCGGCGGCGTCGCTGTGACTGCCGAATAATCCCTCCCTCAAGGGGGAGGTGCGTTCGGCGTCACGGCGATGTCACCGCGATGTCACTAAGTGGCCGGCCAATCAAAGCGGAGGGGTGGAGATGAGCGGGACGAACATCCCACCCACCTACTTCCTTCCTTATTGCGGGCTGGACGCAGGTAAGGTGAGGTTCCTCGCGATCAGCTGAGCTGTCACTGAGGTTACCCGCGGCCACCGCTGCATCCACCGCTGGATCCAGTGACAGCGGGTAACCTCAGTGACAGATCAGCTGATCGCACGGCTGTCTTCATTACCTGCGTGGAGGTGACCGGAGCGGCGGTGTCTTCTGCAGCTCCGGTCACCTCCATGCAGCAGCGCTGGAAGCGACGCTGGAGCATCCTGGATTACGCCGGACATGGAGGGCTTTTTGGGGCTGATTAAAGTGGTGAACCAGGGTATATGTTTGTGTTTTTTATTCCTAATAAATGATTTTTTTTCGGGTGTGTGTGTTTATTTACTGTAATTTACAGATTAATCATGGAAGGTGTCTCATAGACGCCTGACATGATTTATCTAGGACTTATTGGCAGCTATGGGCTGCCAATAACTCCTTATTACCCCGATTTGCCAACGCACCAGGGCAAATCGGGAAGAGCCGGGTACTGTCCCAGAACTGTCGCATCTAATGTATGCGGCAATTCTGGGCGGCTGTTGGCTGATATTGTTAGGCTGGGGGGCTCCCCATAACGTGGAGCTCCCCATCCTGAGAATACCAGCCTTCAGTCGTATGTATAGATCTGAAAATAAGGAGCGCTGATAGTGTAACACCAAAGTGATCAGTGGGGTATACCTGGAAAATATACACTCACCTGGATCAGTTGTGACAGTCACAACCACTAGTGCGCATGAGATAATGGCGTCTGCTGCAGCCCCACGTGGATGAGCATACAAGATAAGGCAGAAAAGGGGTTAATGCTGCGCATCAGCCAAATGAAGACGTATAATGTTGATGAAGATGAGTATTCTTTTATTTCATAGGTCTACGCGTTTCAAGGTGACAACCTCTTCCTCAGGACCAATGCATCAACAACAAGTACAACATACATGAAGATGACAGATATATATACACACAACTGATGGAAAGAAACGCCCACTGAAAGAAAAAAAAAAAAAATCAGTGGGAAGATCCTCCAACTGCATGACATGGCAAATTCATAGTAGTACATCAAATTCACATATATTCAAGGATAACATATTATTATGCAAAAAATAAATAAATCTATAAACGTTAATAAAGAAAAATAAAAACATAATAAAGAAAGAAACAAAAGACAAAAGTGTATGTGTATGTGTTTATAAAAGGACTAGAACCCTTATATGGGTGATAGCCCTATAACTAAAAACCAAGTCACCATTCTAGTCCCTATTTCTGTCCCTCATCACAGTCCAATAATTTTGATCTATATCTTGATTTCCAAGCTTTCATTAGGAAACTTACTTTGAGAAGGCATTTCTTAATGAAAAAAGCCCCCAGTAATAATGGTAATATTGGACAAGAGAGTACCCGGTCCGGCGATAACAAGAATGTGCCTGACCTTGCTGATGGTTTCCTTCATACCAACTTAAGAGCAAAATCCTCATTTTACCCTACGACGAGTAAAGGCCACCACATTAAGACCTTCTGTGATTTGGTTTTAAATGATTTTAAAAATCTTGATCTGGATGCTACTGGTCATCACAGGAAACCTAATTTGAGCAAAGCAGAAAAAGCTGCCCTCACCAAACTTAAGAAAAATATTGATATTGTAATAAGGTCGGCTGATAAAGGAGGCGGTATTGTGATCCAAAATAGGCAGGATTATATTGCAGAGGCAATGAAAATTCTTTCAAATCCTCTGCAATATTGCAAGTGTGATATGGTGCAATATGAAAAGGCACGCTCAGAGTATAATGATCTCATACTGGAAGCGAGTAATAACAATATTATTAGTGATAAAGAGAAAAAATTTTTGCAGATTAAAAACCCAAAAATGGCATTTATGTATCACCTCCCCAAAATTCATAAAGACCTGGTCAATCCTCCTGGGAGACCTATCATTTCTGGGATTGATGCACTGACTTCCAATTTGGCGGCTTATCTTGACGAGATTATGCATATACATGTATTGAAACTTACCAGTTATTTGAGAGACTCGGCACATCTGATTACATTGATCAAAGATATACAATGGAGGGATTCTTACTATTTCCTTACTATGGATGTTTCTGCACTATACTCGAATATCAATCATGATCTGGGTTTAGAATGTTTCTCACTGTTTATTGATAATGACCCTAGACTTCCACGTATGCAAAAAAATTTTGTCCTGCAGAGTATGGGTTTTATTCTTAAGAACAATTTTTTTACTTTTCTGGATGTTTTGTATCAGCAGACCCTTGGGACCGCGATGGGTAGTAAAGTAGCACCTACATATGCTAATTTATTTATGGGGATCTTTGAGTCTATTTTTATCTATAATTCTATTTTTAAAAACTGCATTGTATTTTATAAAAGATATATAGACGACCTGTTCTTGATCTGGGATAATAGGGATGATAATATCGCCGAATTTATTACACATATTAATAATAACAGTTGGGGCTTGGCTTTCTCACCATGTATGGACAACAATACTATTGATTTTTTGGATCTTACTATCTCACATAAAGAGAACCGTATAATTACAAAAACCTTTTTTAAAAAAGTCGACACTAATGGCTATATACACTATAATAGTAGCCACTATAATAAATGGCTTCTCAATATACCCAAAAACCAGTATAGGAGAATCAGAAAAAATTGTACCATGGATGAGGATTTTGAAATCCAGGCAAAAATTTTATTGGACCGTTTTACGGAGAAGGATTATCCTAAAAAACTTCTCAAGAATGCCTTTAAGGAGACCCGATTTTTGAAACAGGAACTCCTGATTTTACCCAATACAAGGGAACCTGCTTTAAATGATTTTACATCAAATTTTATCACTACTTTTAGTCAGGACAATGTGTCCATTAGGAGAATTTTAACCAAATATTGGAATATTCTCACAAATGATCCGGTCTTGAGAAACAATATCCCTGATCACCCTGGTATCACCTATAGAAGAGCGCCCACTATCCGAAATGTGGTGGCACCGAGTAGACTCAAAACTCCCACTACTAATAAAGCGGTTGACCTTCCCATGGGTGTTTTCAAATGTTTTTCAAATAAATGTTTATGCTGTGACACTATTAGGCACCGGAGAAGGAGATTTGGCCCCAACGGGGAGCCAGAACTTTTTTCTATAAAGGGACACATGACCTGTCAATCTGAGTTTGTGGTATATTTGATTGACTGTGTATGTGGGAAACAATATGTGGGGAGGACGATACAGGCACTACATAACCGTCTAAATTCACACAGACATAATGTCAAAAAAGGCTTCCTTCTTCATGGACTTTCCCGTCATTGTACATTGGAACATGATAAAAAGGTCGTTTTCACTATTACTCCCATTGAACAGATCTCTATTAACACTCCCAACAGGTTTGAAATGTTGAGTAAAAAAGAAACTTTTTGGATTTACAAGTTGAACACCCTTAGTCCCATGGGTCTTAATGAAGTGACGGATTTATTTTATTGAATTATATAATTGTTTTTATTTGATTGATTTTTTAATTTCTGTATTTATACCCATACTCATAGGTTTTTATTTAATGTATTTTATAAGCATTTTTATTTATTTTAATGAAAATGTTAGTGTGGTGTGATCCTTGATATATATGAGTGATCCTTTTATGTAGATACTTTGTATTTTTGGTTCCATTCCATTTTGGGATTGCCTTTTTGTCGATCAGTCATCTGCTCTTTCACATACATGATTGTCCTCCCTTGTAGTTTCTTCGAGTTGCTTTTTTGCATCTTGAAACATGATTGAAAGACTATTTAATTATGACCTTTTTTCTTCTCTTGGGCTACGTATGCATTTTTGAAGCATTGAATGATATGCCTGCACTGTTTTTTATCTCAGGATTTTTTGTTTTTCGGGTTTTCTGTCACTTGGTTTCTATATGATAGAATCCTGCACTTTAGTTACCGGTCAGGGCATGCGCACTAATCTTTTTCTCATGGTCTGAACTTATGTGACCTGATCTGATCAACGCTTTGGTATAGCGCTCGCTCCGGAGCTTTGAGTATAATACGGATTCAGTAGTATTTGTCTGTCTCTCTTCCTCCTCCGTGGATCTAATACTTTTTCAGTGTAAAAAATCTTTTTGTCACAGGAAGTTTTTAATAGTTAGTTCTTAATAGTGTAATTTTAATAATATATATTTATATATATTTTTTATAGTAAATTTTTAAAGAAATTAATGTTTTCTGGTCTTCACTTTTTATGATCCATCAGGACCTTTTATAATTTTTTTTTTTTTTTTTATATAAATATATTTTATGATACACATATATATTTACATAATTCTATGATACATATTTTTTTCACGTGTCTTTACACATTTAATTCTAGGTGTATACACATGTATATATAAATGAACATATTATCACTATATATATATATATATATATATATATTTTTTTTTATAGATAAAAAAATAGTCATATATATATATTTTTTCTTGTTAACACCCCTTCAGACACGCGAACATGCATTTTTCAGTATATGTTTTTTCCTGTGGCACTGGTGAACTCCTTGTCCGGTTCACCTCAAGTGTTTTAATCACTTTTTGGAGACCTTAATAAAGAGGTCTGTCCGATTCACATTTCTTCTTTTTGTTTCTGCTCCTCCTTGGTTCTTCTTTTCTTGTTCTTTTTGTGGAACTATTGGTGGTGATCACCACTAGAATGGTGACTTGGTTTTTAGTTATAGGGCTATCACCCATATAAGGGTTCTAGTCCTTTTATAAACACATACACATACACTTTTGTCTTTTGTTTCTTTCTTTATTATGTTTTTATTTTTCTTTATTAACGTTTATAGATTTATTTATTTTTTGCATAATAATATGTTATCCTTGAATATATGTGAATTTGATGTACTACTATGAATTTGCCATGTCATGCAGTTGGAGGATCTTCCCACTGATTTTTTTTTTTTTCTTTCAGTGGGCGTTTCTTTCCATCAGTTGTGTGTATATATATCTGTCATCTTCATGTATGTTGTACTTGTTGTTGATGCATTGGTCCTGAGGAAGAGGTTGTCACCTTGAAACGCGTAGACCTATGAAATAAAAGAATACTCATCTTCATCAACATTATACGTCTTCATTTGGCTGATGCGCAGCATTAACCCCTTTTCTGCCTTATCTTGTATAGCCTTCAGTCGTATGGCTTTATCTGGCTGGTTTTAAAATTGGGGGGGACCGCACGCCGTTTTTTTTAATTATTTAATTATTTATTTCACTACACAGTATAGACACGCCCACCGGCTGCTGTGATTGGGTGCAGTGTGACACCTGTCACTCAGCGTGGGGGCGTGTCTCACTGTAACCAATCATAGGCGCCGGTGGGCAGGGTAAGCAGGGAATACGAGATTGTTTAATGGGCGGCCGGCTTTTTCAAAACAGTAAAAGCCGCCGGAGCAGTGTGAATGCCGTGCAGCGCCGGGGATCGGGGATCGGTGAGTATGAGAGAGGGCTGCTCAATTCAGTTACTCAGGAGTTTAGCGGTCACCGGTGAGTCCTTCACTGGTGACCGCTAATCAGGGCGCGACACAGACAGAGCCGCAGCATGTCAATGAAGTCGGGGGAAGTTCACCCGAGTTCATTCTGACAGTGCGGCTCTGTCTGTGTCTGCTGTCATCTGCCATTCAGCTCTGCTACATGGCTGTCTGTGTCTGCTGTCATCTGCCATTCACCGCTGCTACATGGCTGTCTGTGTCTGCTGTCAGCGGCCATGTAGCAGAGCTGAATGGCAGATGACATAGTAAAAACGCATCCCACACATTACACACGCTTGTCAAGTCAATAAATAAAAAAAAAAAAGGGTGCCCGATGCATACGTCACAGAACACATGATCTAAAGGATCGCACACAAAATTGATCAATTTAACATAGGCTACTAACGCACGTGTGACAGCAAATGAATGACCTACGTGCAATCTCATTCAATCGCATATGCGACCTGGGCGTGTCACATCGCATACGAGATCGCATACCTAATTGTAAGGTGTAAAGCTGGCTTTACACATGTCTTTTTGGTAAACTCAAACTGAGCCTTACAATTTTTGGCTGTAAGTAAAGGGCTTTTTTCTGGCCACTCTTCCATACAGGCCAGCTCTATGGAGTGTACGGATTACTGTGGTCATATGGACACATACTCTAGTGTCTGCTTGGGAACTATGCAGCTCCTTCAGGGTTACCTTTGGTCTCTGTGCTGCCTCTCTGATTAATGCTCTCTTTTCCTGAGCTAAGAGGTTTGGTAAGTAGCCTATGATGATAATGGATTTGGGGTGTAGATACAGACAGACCATGTGACACTTAAGCGGGCTTTACACGCTGCGATCTAGCTAGCGAGATCGCAAGCAATCGTACCCGCCCCCGTCGGTTGTGCACCACGGGGAAATCGCCCGTCGCGCACAACCTTGCTAACACTCGTCACACGGACTTACCTGTCCTGCGATGCCACTCTGGCCGGCGATCTGCCTCCTTTCTAAGGGGGCGGTTCGTTTTGCATCACAGCGACGTCACACGGCAGCCGTCCAATAGAAGCGGAGGGGGCGGAGATGAGCGGGACGTAACATCCCGCCCACCTTCTTCCTTCCGCATTACCGATGGAGGCAGGTTAGGAGATGTTCGTCGCTCCTGCGGTGTCACACACAGCGATGTGTGGTGCCGCAGGAACGAGGAACAATATCGGTAATAAGAAGAAAACAATTTTATGTTTCAGGACGACCTCTCCGCGGCAAATGATTTTGGCCGCTTTTGCGATCGTTTAAGGTCACACATAAGTGTCACACGCTGCGATATCGTTAATGACACCGGATGTATGTCACAAACACCGTGACCCCGACGATAATTCATTAACGATATCGTAGCGTGTAAAGCCCACTTATGATGGCACATGGGTGAACTTCCTTTTAGGCCTGCGCCACACATCCGTGCCTCCGGCACGTGTTTGTCATTTTTTACACGTACCGGCGGCACGGAGACACTTTAACCAATGCTACCCTATTGTAGCAGGCACACACACGTAAAACAACACGGAACGTGTGTCCGTGTGCGTTTGTACGTGTGTGCGATTTTCAAAGCGCTGACATGTCAGTGTTTTCTCCGGCAGCACGGGTGTTACACGGGCCGCACCCGTACCACACGGGTGTAGTGTGGATGCGGTCCCGTGTGACACGCGCCGGAGAAAACACACATGTCAGTGAAAAAAAAACAAAACATTTACTCACCTTCTCCAGCCCTCCTGTCTCTGCCGCTGCTGCCTCTTGCTGCTGACCGCCGCTCATTAATCTCATAGAATATTCACTTCACTGCCTGCCAGCAGCAGCAGCGGGGAGACGGGAGGGCTGGAGACCGAGGATCAGCACCACGGACAGCAGCGCGGCAGCAGGAAGGACCAGGTGAGTATAATAATTACTGATTCTACGTGTGCTATCGCGGATAGCACACGTAGAACACACGTGTCACGCACGTACCAGAGACAAGTACTTACCTGCACGCAACACGCAGGGAAAATACGTGTCTCTCGGCACGTGCGTGAAATTCACGTGAGTGTGGCAGAGGCCTTACTAAGCATATGACTTATGAAGGTAGTTACTTTCACCAGAAATGTTTAGGGGTTTCATAGCAAAAGGGTTGAATACATATTCATATGTCAATTTTAATTTATTTAATCCCACAAATTTAAGCCTACATTCTTCTCACTTCACTTCCCCAACTTAAGGCTACTTTACATGCTGCGACATCGCTAGCGATCTCATTAGCGATGTGAAATTCTAGAGCGCAAGTGCGATCTTTCGAGATCGTACATAGGTCATTTTACGCATGTGCGATCTCGACAGGTCGCACTTGCGATCTAGAATTTCACATCGCTAATGAGATCGCTAGCGATGTCGCAGCATGTAAAGTAGCCTTTAGACTATTTAGTACTGATGAATCACACACAAATTGGATTACAAAATATTTAAACAGGATGTAATGTAACAAAATAGGTAAAAAGCCAAGGGGGTTAATATTTTTGCAAATCACTGTAGCTACAGTATATCACAAAAGTAAATATAGCTCTCACATTTTTTGCAAATATTTGATTGTATCTTTTCATTGGACGACACTGAAGATATCAAGCACAGAAAACCTCAGCTCCGTTTTCCAGTCAGCATAGGCTTAATTAACAAAACACAATTTGCTAAAGGGGACAAGACTATTATTAAATTAAAACTTTTAAACTAATGGTTAATAAGTGACCTATATTAAAACCCACAAAAAGCAGAGTGGTATCTTGTACTGACAACTATATAAGCTTATGGCTTATTAAAAAGTCTAAAAAGTCCAAACAGGGTAGATGTCAATTCATATATGGCTGCAGACCATAAACTCTACCCTGCTTGGACACTTTATTTAGCCATAGGCTTTTATAATTCTCAGTACAAGACACTACCCTGCTGTCTGTGGGTTTTAATATAGGTCACTTATTTACTATTAGATTAAAACTTATATTTTAATAGTAGTCTTTAGTTAGGGTACCTCTTGTTGTCTATATAAAATGTCTGAGGCTTTAAGAACATTGCTCACACCCTTAAACTGAGCTACATTATGGTGGCCAAGACCATACAGCTGGTCGGCAAGACAGGATCCACTCACAATGGGCCTCGCCAAGGTCAACCAAAGAAGTTGAGTGTAGTGTTCAGCATCATATCCAGAGTTTATCCAGAGGTTGTATTTTCAAAATAGACATTTGAGAGCTGCCAACATTGCCGCAGAAGTTAAAGGGATGGGTGAACAGAATGTCAGTGCTCAGACCATATGATATACACTGCATTAAATTGGTTTAACTGGCTGTCATCCTAGAAGGAAGATGATGTACAAGAAAGTATGCAAACAGCAGAAGACAAGTAGACCAAGAACCTATATTACTGGAACCATGTCCTGTGGTCTGATGGGAATAAAATAAACTTATTTGGTTCAGATGGTTTCAAGCATATGTGGTGGAAACCAGGTGAAGAGTACAAAGATAAATGTATCTTGCCTACAGTCAGGCATGGGGGCAGGAGTGTCATTGTTTTGGTCTGCACGGGTCCTGCCGACTATGGGAAGCTACAGATCATTAAGGGTTGAGGGAACCATGAATGCCAACATGTACTGGGATATAATGATGCAGAGTATGATCCCCTTTCTTTGGAAACTGGGCCACAGGGCAGTATTCCAACATGATACCGACACAAACACACCTCCAATATGACCACTTACTTGCTAAATAAAAATTGGGATAAAGGGGCTAGACCTAAACCCTATTTAGGATCTGTGGGACATCGTCAAATGGAAGGAGGAGTAGCGCAAGGTTTCTAACATCCACCAGCTCTGTGATGTCATCTTTGAGGAGTGAAAGAGGATTTCAGTGGCTCCTGTGAAGCTCTTGTGAAGTTCATACCCAAGAGTTAAGGCAGTGCTTGAAAATAACAGAAGCCACACAAAATATTGACACTTTGCATTATTTCGCCTTTTTCCCTTATGGGGTGTACTTACTTTTTCCGTCATCGATTTAGACATTAATGGTTGTGTGTTGAGTTATTTAGAGAGCACTAAAGTTACACAGTTATACCAGCTGCACACTGACTAGTTTACATTGTATCAAAGTGTCATATCTTCAGTGTTGTCCCATGAAAAGATATAATAAAATATCAAACATGCGAGGGGTGTACTCACTTTTGTGATATACTGTATCTGTCATTCAGATTTAAGGGCTTAGTATTACAATGTAGGAGGCTCTCAATATAAGTTCTCTAAATTGAAAAACGTTTTTTTTTTCTAGTTACATTCAACCTGGATGAATATTCATAAGGATTCTCTAAATTTACATCAGCATTTATATAATTTTCTATTAAGAAATAATCTAAGCCGTTCTTGAATAAAGTTTGTGACTGATAAACCCATTTATTTCTAAGCCTGAAAATATAAACATTGCTGTAGACCTGAGCCAAACGTTTGTAAGCAATTTCTACATATGTGACCTGTGTTAGTAAATGCTCTAAATCTCATTAAATCCATGAATAAGAAAATACTTGCAGTTCACGTTGTTTACCACTGGAGGGCAGTAGTACAGCATGAAAATAATGTGCACAATAGTCAGGTGAAAAAAAGAAGGCCACGACGGTAACGATTTATTTAACGACGTATTGTTCATGCCTTCAGTAAACCTGTCATCTCTACCAATGTCTTTTCAAAATCAGAATGTAACATAATAGTTAGCCTGGCATTGCCTGCTGTGTTCATCTTCTCTCTCTCCCGCTCTCACTGTCTGAATATCTCGGATGTTCTGAAAAGATACACGTGATTTCTTTAGGCTGATAATGAAATATTATATTTTGAAAAGTGGACTTCATCTCAGCGCAATACATTTTAGATCTTTGTGATAGAGGGAAGTCTTAAGATGTTATTTGCCTTTGAAAAATAGTACGCAACCTAAAAGCTTTGAGTGTTTTTTCTTCTGTTTACTCTTGTTTATCCATGTTTCTGTGCCACTCTGTGAATACTTCTATGACTCTGCCACGTTAGACGTCATACAGACGTCCATGGGGCTCGAACGTGTTAAATATGTTTTTATTTCCACAGATGCAGCCCATACACATTATAGTGCTATTCAAACGACCATGTTTTTTCACAGACTGTGTGAAGAGACAATGCTCACGGAGACCTGTCCATTTTTTCCAATATCAAGTCTACGAGTCAGTAAAAAGCACACGGATGACACACTGATGACACATGGATAGTGAAAACGGCCACGAACTGAACACTGATGACACATGTGTGGCACCCCAGTGGCCTGGTTGTCACAGTAGTGTTGCCCCCACAGAGGGTTTAATACTAAGCCTGGAAGCAAGCGAGGGGTCCCTTGGTCAGTAAGTACCTACATTCAACACAGTTCATACTCCGGCCCAGCAGAGGGAGCTCTAAACCTAGTGTCCTGGGGAGTTTCCCAGAAGCTCTGACCTGGAGGAAGAGTTAGAGGAGTGACATTTGGGAGTTGACCGTTGGAAAGAGAGGAGTTTGAGCCAGGAGTTTGAGGAGAGTAGACTGGTTTTCATTGGTTGAGGTCGGGGACCTGAGAGAAGGTCCTAGGGGAACGGAGTCTGGCAAAAAGGAGGAAGACTCTGGGGAGTGGAGCTAAGCCGGCTCACCCCAGAGGGGCACACTAGAAACCGGACACCGGAGTCGTTGCTGCTTGGGTAGCTAAATCCAGAGGGCGGGAGGATTATAAGTCTCCTTACCCCCACAGACCACCTGAAGGCAAATCCGCAGATCAGGGCTCATCAGGGGCTCCAAGGTAACAATGATTTTCTGTTATTTTTATATAGATTGGAATGAATTAAAGAACTCTTCAAGAATGTAATTGAGATGCCCCTGATGAGCCCTGGGATCATTATTACCAGAAAGGGCGAAATGCGTTGGTCTATTCTTGGATAGCTTTTTTTTGTTTCAACCTATTATTCATTCACTACTTGTTACTGAGCACACAGACTGAGTGACATATATGACGACCCATAAGCAACAATTCCTAATAGCCCTGGGTGATGATACAGACAAATTAGTCACCTTGGACTATGCACTTTTTTCTCTCTGTGGTCTTACCGCTTTGGGTTAATACACTCCCTTGAGTTAGTGCACTCTATTTAGAACTAGGGAGGGATTTGCTTAGGGTATAGTTATCGCGGAACAGGGTCATCATTGCGATTAGGACGCCGACCCCTGTAGTATAGGAAGGGAAAGGACAGGGTAATAAACCACCCCTTTTTTCCTCCTTTTCTTTATCGTAATTGTTTTTACTGTTGTGTATATGTATGTATATAATTTTGATATTTGATAATAAAGGGACTTTTTTTATATAAAAGTAGTAAAGACTGAGGTTTGATCCACCTGTGGGGAGCAATATCACCTCAGCTGCGCCATCATTATCTGGCCCGGGGAATACACAGCTCAGTGGCGGCTAACATAGCCGCAGTACCATCGGTGGCGTCACACCTTTTACTTTTAACTACAACTCCCATCATCATAATCATCACCCCCTTTATTATTGAAAGATACCGCCAGGATCACGGAACCGGGCCACGCCGCCGCGACATCATTGGAATAGTCCTGCCCAGTAATGCGTACCCCCAGCCCTGGAGCTGGACATGTCACATAGATGGTGAAAATGGGCATGGACTGTACACTAATGACACATGGATGGTGAAATCGTACACACTGACCGTACACTGATGACACATGGATAGTATAAACGGACACACAGACCGTACACTGATGACCAGCGTCAGACTGGCTACCGGAGGAATCTCCTGTAATACCAGGCTTGGATTCAGTTACCTGCATTGTACTCCGGAGCTCTCACCTGAGCTCCAGAGTGCAGCCTAGACTGCACCGCGAGCGCCGAGTGATTGATTCCCCGGCGATAGCAGTTCAGTTCATGACAGCTGCAGATATCCAGGCTGATCTCCGGTGCTCTCACCTGAACTCCGGAGTGCAGCCTGGACTGTCCGCAGCTGTTATGAACTGAACTGCAATCGCCGGGGAATCAATCACTCGGCGCTCGCGGTGCAGTCCTGTAAACTCTGAGATCAGACCAGGCTGCAGCTGAGAGCTCCAGAGTGCAAAGCAGGTAACTGAATCCAGGCCTGGCATTACAGGAGATTCCTCCGGTAGCCAGTCTGACGCTGGTCATCAGTGTACGGTCTGTGTGTCCGTTTATACTATCCATGTGTCATCAGTGTACGGTCAGTGTGTACGATTTCACCATCCATGTGTCATTAGTGTACAGTCCATGCCCATTTTCACCATCTATGTGACATGCCCAGCTCCAGGGCTGGGGGTACGCATTACTGGGCAGGACTCCGGTAGCCAGTCCAATGCTGCTGATGATACATGGATGGTGAAAATGGGCACACAGACCGTACACTGATGACACATGGATAGTGAAAATGGGCACACAGGCCATACAGTGATGACACATGGATAGTGAAAACAGGCACAAACTGAACACTGATGATACATGGATGGTGAAAATGGGAATGGACCGAACACTGAGGACACATGGATGGTGAAATCGGACACACTGATCGTACACTGATGCTGCACTGCTGACAAAAATAGACACGTGGACCGTACACTGATGACACACTAATGGTGAAAACGGACACATGGACCATAGACTGATTACACACTGATGGTATAAACGGACACACAGACCGTACACTGATGACACATGGATGGTGAAAAGGGGCATGGACCGTACACTGATGACACACTGATGGTGAAAATTGGCACGGACCTTACACTGATGACACACTGATGGTGAAAACGGACACATAGACCATACACTGATGACACTGATGGTGAAAACGGGCACGGACCGTACACTGATGACACACTGATGGTAAAAATGGACACACAGTCCATACATTGATGACACACTGATGGTGAAAAGAGACACACGGACCGTACACTGATGACACACTGATAGTAAAAATGGACACACGGACTGTACACTGATGACACACTGATGGTAAAAATGGACACACAGACTGTACACTGATGACACTGATGGTAAATACGGACTCATGGACTGTACACTGATGACACACTGATGGTTAAAACAGACACATGGACCGTACACTGAAGACACACTGATGGTGAAAACAGACACACGGCACGTACACTGATGACACACTGAAGGTAAAAACGTACACACGGACCATACACTGATGACACACATATGACGCCCCTGGACTATCAGGTCGTCACAGGATACTGCACAAGCTGCCTTTCCGTGCAGTATTCCGCCTCCCTCTTAGTTCTGGGTCCCTACTTAAGTGGTGTTGCCTCCAACAGCAAATCGAATCCTAGAGACACCCTGCACCACACCCACCTTACACACCAGTGGACGGCTTGAGTGGAATAGAGTTGCCCATCTAGGGGGTCAGGGAGGGGAGCTGAGGAGTGTAGGGAGTCTGTCTGTGAGTAGAGAAGGAGTTGGAAGTAGCCCTCGAGCTGAGAAGAGCTCAGAGGAAGTCGGGAGTGGTGACTCCTGAAGTAACTGCCTAGGTTGCAGACGGTGGTCTGGGCCTAGAGGAGTCAGACCCCCGGTCGCAGGGGATTGTGGCGAGGTGTTCGGACCTGTCGAGGAGCATGGCTGGCAGCCTAGCCCTATCACCTGTCCTGGACCAAAGGCACGACGGGGTACATGAACCCTAGGTAGAGGAGTAGCTTCAGGCAACCCGACAATTCACCTGAGGAGAACGGAGCCTTTACGATCCATTCCCACCCGCTCCAGAATCGGGGCATTAGCGAAACGAGGGGGATAGGACTTTCCAACCAAAGCGGTCCAGAAAATCCCAAGCATGAGCTCTGAGAGCAAGCTCCCATACTTAGCCATAGTAGGGATCAGGGCCCAGCTAGCTCCATGCTACCAGGCCATCAAGTTGAAGTCTAAGTGCCAGGAGGAAGGTCACGGATCACCAGGCAGCACCACTTGGGGATGGGACCCGGACGAGCTCCCCTCAGCGTCAGCAGTACTCAGAGACTTGGTTTACCCAGTTGTCAGTGTCTGCCTATGAACTGAGTTAGTGTTAGAGTGACCCCTGCATCCCCACGGCAACCCCTCATCAAGTCCCTGGGCATCCCCTACCCGTGGAGGGTTACAACACCTTGCTGCCCCGGCTCCATCATCCCCGAGTACTCCCAACGGCAGCGGTGGTACTCCAAATTACCACACACCAAGGGTGGCGTCACAAACTATAATAGTCCCTTTTCATTTGAGTGGCCGCACGACCCCCGGGTCCGGAGACCCTCAAACCACAGCGAACCCGGATCTGAGCAGCTCGGCTGCTTCCACGGGGAAGGTACACACAGATGGTGAAAACGGACACGTGGACCGTACACTGATGATGCACTGCTGGTAAAAACGGACACATGGACCGTACACTGATGACACATGGATTGTGAAAACAGGCACGAAGTGAACACTGATGACACATGGATAGTGAAAACGGGCATGGACCTTACACTGATGACACACTGATGGTGAAAACGAGTACCGCCGCTGCCGTTGGGAGTACCCGGGGTGATGGAGTGGGGCAGCTAGATGACGTCGCTCTCCACGGGTAGGGGTAGGCCCCGGGACTCTGGATGAAGATGCGGGGGCACAGTGCAGGGGTCAGTCGGGTAGTCACTCGGCAATGAAGCAGACGCTGAAAACAGGGTAAACCAAGTCTCTGAACGCCGTTGCCTCTTGAGGGGAGCTCATCCGGGTCCCGTCCCCTGCAGTATTGCCAAAGGTCCGTAACTTGCCTACTGGCACAAAAGTTTGAAAGTGTCCGTTGTGGCCCGGTAGCTTGGAGTTGTCCGGGCCCCGCTCCCCACTATGGCTAAGTGAGGGAGCCTGCTCTCAGGTGCTCACGCTTGGAATTTCAGGGGGCTGCTTGCTAGGAAAGCCCTATCTCCCTCATTGCGCTAGTGCCCCTGATCTCTGAGCTTGTGGGAACAGTGCATAAAGGCCCTGTCCTCTGCAGGTTAATTGCCGGGTCGCCGGAAGCTACTCCTCGACCTAGGGTCCGTGTACCCTGACGTGCCTTCGTTCTCGGACCGGTGATAGGACCAGGCTGCGGGCCGTCCTCCTCGACAGGTTCCAGGCACCTAGCCTCAATTCCCTGCGACCAGGGGTCTGACTCTTCTAGGTCTTGATCACCGTCTGCAACCTAGTTTACTTCTCCACTGGGAGCTACAACTCCCAGCTTCAGCAGAGCTCCTCTCAGCTCGAGGGCTACCACTGAACTGACTTGAGACCTCCTACCTCGCTCTCTGACCCCTAGGTGGGCGGCCCTATTCCTGCTTAAGCAGCCCACTGATGTACCTAACAGGTGTGGTGCAAGGTGTAGCTAGGATTTGTGAATGCTGGTGGAGGCAATACTGCAGGATAGAGACCCAGAACCATGGGGGGTTGAATACTGCACGGGGAGGGCAGTTTGTGCAGTATCCTGTGATAACTTGAATAGTCCAGGGGCGTCACACAGACACACGAACCATACACTGATGATACACTGATGGTAAAAATAGACACACGGACCATACACTGATGACACACTGATGGTGAAAACGGACACACGGGGATCGTACACTGATAACACACTGATGGTGAAAACGGACACATGGACAGTACATTGATAACACACTGATGGTGAAAATGAACACACAGAACGTACACTGATGACACACTGATGGTGAAAATGGACACACAGACCATAAACTGATGACACACTGATGATGAAAACGCACACAGACCGTACACTGATGACACACTGATGGTGAAAATGAACACACGGACCGTACACTGATGACACACTGATGGTGAAAACGGACACATGGACCGTATATTGATGACACATGACACAGAATGTACACTGATGACACACTGATGGTGAAAATGGACACATAAAGCGTACACTGATAACACTGATTGTGAAAATGGACACACAGACCGTACACTGATGACACACTGATGGTAAAAACGGACACACAGACAGTACACTGATGACCCACTGATGGTGAAAATGAACACATGGAGCGTACACTGATGACACACTGATGGTGAAAATGGACACACAGACCGTACATTGATGACACATTGATGGTGAAAATGAACACACAGAACGTACACTGATGACACACTGATGGTGAAAATGGACACATAAACTGTACACTGATAACACTGATTGTGAAAATGGACACACAGACCATAAACTGATGACACACTGATGGTGAAAACGAACACACAGAGTGTACACTGATGACACACTGATGGGGAAAATGGACACACAGACCGTACATTGATGACACACTGATGGTCAAAATGGACACACGGACCATACACTGATGACTTACTGATCCAACACCCTGATGACACCAGTTCAATTTTTCATGTTTAAACATAGACGTGTGAATGAGGCCTTATATGGAAGATAGGAAGGTAAAGGTTTAGGGACTCCTAGGCAATAAAGCTTCTCACCACCTTAATTGAACTTGTCTCATTTTATCTGTTACCCCTTCTTGTGGGAGTTGGGAATATGGTCAATGTAGACCCATGCAGAGCTTAAAATTGAGGGAGGGGTATCAGTTTTCACTGAGTGCTGCACCATGAGAACGAATTAGTGGGTGGGTAAACCACATGTATAGACAGTGACACCAGATGTGAGGTTTGCAATCGCATCTGGCCTTAAAGGGGTTGTCCACTACTTTTACATTGATAGCTTATCCTTAGGGGCACTTTGCACACTTCGGCGTCGCACTCGACATCATAGTGTGTAAATCCTAGATGATACGATTAACGAGCGCAAAATCGTCATAATCGTATCATCGGTGTAGTGTCTGGGAATTCCATAATTACGCGACTGCGACAGGTACGATGTTGTTCCTTGTTCCTGCGGCAGCACACATCGCTGTGTGTAAAGCCGCAGGAGCGAGGAACATCTCCTACCTGCGTCCTGCAGCTCACGCCGGCTATGCGGAAGGACAGAGGTGGGCGGGATGTTTACGTCCCGCTCATCTCCGCCCCTCCGCTTCTATTGGCCGCCTGCCGTGTGATGTCGCTATGACGCCGCACGACCCGCCCCCCTTAATAAGGAGGCGGGTCGCCGGCCAGAGCGAAAGTCGCAGGGCAGGTGAGTCCATGTGAAGCTGCCGTAGCGATAATGTTCGCTACGGCTGCTATCACAAGATATTGCTGCTGCGACGGGGGCGGGGACCATCGTGCTCGGCATCGCAAGCATCGGCTTGCGATGTCGTTGTGTGCAAAGTGCCCCTTAGGATAGGTCATCAATGTCTAATTGTCTGACACACGGTAACTTTTCTGTTCCCAATGCCAGCAGTAGCAGTAGATGGCTGAAAATGCTCAATTTCGGCACTGCCCCATCCTCTGATGGCATGAGCGGCCGGGTACTGTACATCCACTTCATATTCATTTTGTCACGCTCTCCGGCTCCCCTGCCACGCTCCCCGGCTCCCCTGCCTCGCTCCCCGGCTCCTCTGCCAGGCGTCCCCCGCTCCACAGCCTCCATGCCCCATCACCTGCGGTCCCCAAGCAGCCCGGTCCCCGCTCCCGGCGCCCGTCGGCAACTCTGCTCCAGCCCGGCTCTCCTGCCTCCTGTTCACCGCTCCCTGCTCTGGCTTCTGGCACCCGGGCCTCGCGCATGCGCATTAGGGTGCGCGCGCGGTCATTGACCCTCTCTTAAAGGGCCAGTGTCCTCCAACAGGATATTGAAGAATCAGGTACAGGGTATATAGGGAGATCCTTTCCAAGTGGGCGCGGCCTGTTCTTCGTGTTTTGCTAAGCTAGGAGTCAGGTCTCCTTGTGTCTTCTGGTATACTTACCTATCTCTCTCCTAGAGCTGCTCCTGCCTCGCCAACCGGTCCTGACGATACCCGAACGGTGACGGTCTGCCATCCCGTCAGTTCATACCATCTCCGATCCCTGTGGTGACCCGTCTTCTCGCTCCATCGGTTCCGGACTCTGCCTGACGTCATCTCGGCCTCCGAACCTGAGCTCCGTCACCCAGACTACCTTCAGTGACTCCGTGGTCCCAGGGACTTCTACATTCCACTCCTCTGAACGGACTGTCCTGCTACCCGTAGTGCTCCGGCTACCGGGCACCTTGCCTTCGGTGAGGTGTTCAGCCCAGTGGATCCACCTCCTGGGTCTGCCCGTCCACCTGGCCCTAACAGTAAGAACAGGCCATGGATCCCGCCGAAGCACTAGCGACCCAGCTGGGCACCTTGCAGCAGGAACTCGTACGACAGCACGAGACCCAGTCCCGCATGCTGGCCTTCATGTCCTCGGTGGATACCCGCCTGAACATGCTGCAAGCGACTGCCACGTCCCTGGCATCTCAGGCTACTACTGCACAGTCCACGGCCACGGTTCCCGTGGCGGCTACCTCGGAAGCTTCTAAACTCCGCTTGGCCTCTCCACCCCGATATGCCGGAGATCCCAAGACCTGCAGAGGATTCTTAAACCAGTGCTCCCTCCATTTCAAGCTGCTTCCGCACCTGTTTGCCTCCGACCAAGCCAAGGTGGCGTTTGTGATGTCCCATCTGGACGGTGAGGCACTGGCCTGGATGAACCCCTTGTGGGAGAAGGAGTACCCTGTGACCACTAACATCCAGGACTTCCTGCAGGCGTTTAGAACCACATTTGACGAACCCGGACGTGCCGCCGCATCCGCCTCATCACTCCTCAGGCTACGTCAGGGGACCATGACGGTGGGGCAGTATGCCATCCGCTTCCGCACTTTGGCCTCAGAATTGGGGTGGAACAATGAAGCCCTCACCGCCGCCTTCTGGGAAGGACTCTCCAGTCGTATTAAGGACGAGCTGGCAGGCCGCGATGTTCCTTCCACCCTAGATGCCCTGATCGCACTAGCCACCCGCGTGGACCTCAGATTCCAGCAACGATCCAAAGAGGTGTCCCGTGAGAGACGTCCGATACCGCATTCCTCTCCTCCGCAGAAGCCCGCCGTACTTCAGTCAGCGTCGTCTGGTGTCTCTGTCCACGAGCCCATGCAGATTGACCGTTTGCGGCAGTCCGAACAACGCCGAGCAGAACGGCTCGCCAAGGGCCTCTGCTTCTACTGCGGAGAGGGCACACACCTGCTACGTTCCTGTCCAGAGAGGCCTGGAAACTCCAAAGCCTAGGGTTGGTAGGAGAGGCCACCCTAGGTGCTGGGACTCTCTCAGACCCGGTTACGTGGACTGTTCAAGTAACAACGGGAGAGACGCGGTTCACGGCCGAGGCGTACCTCGATTCTGGGGCAGCAGGCAATTTCATCCAGCAGGCCACGGTGGACAAGTACCAGGTGCCTGTTACTCCACTCGACAAACCCCTCGTGATTGCCTCTGTAGATGGGAGACCCCTCTCTGACACCATCTCGTGGATCACCAAGCCGGTGGAACTACGTATCGGTGCCCTGCACACCGAGAACATCGCTCTCTACGTCCTCCCACACATGTCTCATCAAATCCTGCTGGGACTCCCCTGGTTACGGACACACGAACCGTCAGTCAGCTGGTGTACTGGTGAAATTACCCGATGGGGCTCCTCTTGCCACGAGAACTGTCTGAAGACTATACAGCCCATTCGACGACCTCCGGTTCCGGAGTCCCTACCGGGACTGCCCTCGGCCTATTGGTCCTTCGCGGACGTCTTTGATAAAAAGGAGTCAGAGGTACTGCCGCCACATCGTCCTTATGACTGTGCCATCGACCTACTCCCGGGAACTACACCACCTCGAGGACGGATATATCCTCTGTCTCCTGCTGAAACAAGGGCCATGTCTGCCTACATCACGGAGAACCTGGCAAGGGGATTCATTCAGAGATCCTCCTCTCCTGCTGGAGCATGCTTCTTCTTCGTTAAGAAGAAAGAGGGCGACCTACGCCCATGCATTGACTACCGGGGATTGAATCAAATCACCGTGAAACATAAATACCCCCTGCCGCTCATCCCCGAATTGTTAAATCGGCTTAGAGGAGCTCGTGTGTTTACCAAGTTGGATCTTCGGGGTGCCTACAACCTGGTCCGCATCCGCTCTGGGGACGAATGGAAGACCGCATTCAATACTCGAGATGGGCACTATGAATACTGTGTGATGCCCTTCGGCCTGTGTAACGCACCAGCAGTCTTTCAGGAATTGATGAACGACGTGTTCCGGGACCTACTCTACGTCTGTGTGGTGGTGTATCTTGATGATATCCTGGTCTTCTCTCCGGACCTCCAGACCCACAGAGAGAACGTGCAGCTGGTACTACAAAGACTGAGAGAGAATCGGCTGTACGCCAAGTACGAGAAGTATGTCTTAGAGCAGTCTTCTCTTCCCTTCCTGGGTTACGTAATCTCCGATACCGGCCTGCAGATGGACCCGGAGAAGGTCTCTTCCATTCTCAACTGGCCCCCTCCTTCCGGACTGAAGGCAATCCAACGCTTTCTTGGATTCGCAAACTATTACCGTCAGTTCATCCCTCACTTCTCTGCCCTGACTGCACCTCTCTTCGCCTTGACCAAGAAGGGGTCTAATCCAAAGTACTGGTCACCTGCGGCCGACGCCGCGTTTGGCTCCCTGAAACAGGCATTTGCTTCCTCCCCTGTGCTCCACCGTCCTGAGTTAAACCAACAGTTCACCTTGGAGGTGGATGCCTCCTCCTCGGGAGCCGGAGCAGTGCTCATGCACAAGTCCTCCTCTGGGAAGATGGTTACTTGCGGTTTCTACTCCAAGGGCTTCTCAGCGCCTGAACGCAACTACACCATCGGTAACCGAGAGCTATTAGCAGTCAAACTGGCTCTGGAGGAATGGCGCTACCTTCTGGAGGGAGCAGTGTACCCCGTGATCATTTACACGGACCACAAGAACCTGGAATACCTGCGGACCGCTCAGCGACTGAACCCACGGCAAGCCAGGTGGTCCTTGTTCTTTGCCAGGTTCGATTTTCAGCTCCATTTTCGACCCGCGGACAAGAATGTGCGAGCAGATGCCTTGTCCAGGTCATTCATGCCCATGGAACAGGAGGAGGAGACATCCCAGCCCATCATCTGCCCAAGTAAAATCATTCCGGTGGCCCCTGTCACCCTGGCCCAGATACCGCCCGGGAAGACCTATGTCTCTGAGACTGACAGGCAAAAAGTGTTGCACTGGGGCCATGCCTCGAAAATAGCCGGCCATGCTGGTCAGAAGAAAACATGGAGTACAATTGTACGTCACTACTGGTGGCCATCCCTTCGCACGGACGTCGCTTCTTTTGTCTCAGCCTGCTCCTCTTGTGCCAGGAACAAGATGCCCAAACACCTGCCATATGGTCGTCTTCTGCCTCTGCCTATACCCTCCGTTCCGTGGCAACACATTGCAATGGACTTTATTACAGACTTGCCCCTGTCCTCCGGACACACAGTCATATGGGTCGTGGTGGATCGGTTCTCCAAAATGGCTCATTTCGTCCCTATGGCTGGAGTGCCCTCTGCCCAGGAACTCGCTGACGCCTACATACAGCACATCTTCCGGTTGCATGGCTTTCCATCACACATTGTGTCCGACAGAGGAACTCAGTTTACCTCCCGCTTCTGGAGGGCTCTCTGCAAACATCTGGGAGTGACTCTGGACTTTTCTTCAGCCTACCATCCTCAGTCAAATGGCCAAGTGGAACGAGTCAATCAGATCTTGACCTCCTTCTTACGTCACTACGTTAACGCCCATCACGACGACTGGTCCACGCTTCTTCCTTGGGCTGACTTCTCCCATAACCACCACGTCAGTGAGTCCTCCTCCAGCTCTCCCTTCCATGTCATTTACGGACTTCAGCCTTCCGTCCCTTTACCTGTATCCTCTTCCTCGGATGTCCCTGCTGCTGATGCTGTAGTCCGTGACTTTACAACAATTTGGGACTCTGTCAAGACGTCCCTTGGACGTGCTTCCCTGCGGATGAAGAGACACGCAGACAAGAGGCGTCTGGATCCTCCGTGTTTCTCTCCAGGAGATCTGGTCTGACTTGCTTCCAAGTACGTCCGATTGAAGCTACCATCATACAAGCTGGGTCCTCGCTACATCGGGCCGTTTAAAGTCCTCAGCAAAATAAATGAGGTCTCCTACAAGCTACAGCTCCTGGCCACGATGAGAATACCCAACTCCTTCCACGTCTCCCTGCTCAAGCCGGTTGTCCTTGGTCCCTTCTCTGCTGCTGCCAGTTCTGCTCCTCCTCCTATTGCTGATGATGACATCTATGCGGTAAGGGATATTGTGGCCATGAAAACCGTACGGGGCCGACAGTTCTTTCTGGTGGACTGGGCAGGGTATGGTCCTGAGGATAAGTCCTGGGAACCCCAGGAGAATGTGGGTACTCCCCTGATACGTGCCTTCCTGTCCCGGTTGCGGGGAGGGGGGCGTGGGGGAGGGGGTACTGTCACGCTCTCCGGCTCCCCTGCCACGCTCCCCGGCTCCCCTGCCACGCTCCCCGGCTCCCCTGCCACGCTCCCCGGCTTCCCTGCCTCGCTCCCCGGCTCCTCTGCCAGGCGTCCCCCGCTCCACAGCCTCCATGCCCCATCACCTGCGGTCCCCAAGCAGCCCGGTCCCCGCTCCTGGCGCCCGTCGGCAACTCTGCTCCAGCCCGGCTCTCCTGCCTCCTGTTCACAGCTCCCTGCTCTGGCTTCTGGCACCCGGGCCTCGCGCATGCGCATAGGGCGCGCGCGTGGTCATTGACCCTCTCTTAAAGGGCCAGTGTCCTCTAACAGGATATTGAAGAATCAGGTACAGGGTATATAGGGAGATCCTTTCCAAGTGGGCGGGGCCTGTTCTTCATGTTTTGCTAAGCTAGGAGTCAGGTCTCCTTGTGTCTTCTGGTATACTTACCTATCTCTCTCCTAGAGCCGCTCCTGCCTCGCCAACTGGTCCTGACGATACCCGAACGGTGACGGTCTGCCATCCCGTCAGTTCATACCATCTCCGATCCCTGTGGTGACCCGTCTTCTCGCTCCATCGGTTCCGGACTCTGCCTGACGTCATCTCGGCCTCCGAACCTGAGCTCCGTCACCCGGACTACCTTCAGTGACTTCGTGGTCCCAGGGACTTCTACATTCCACTCCTCTGAACGGACTGTCCTGCTACCCGTAGTGCTCCGGCTACTGGGCACCTTGCCTTCGGTGAGGTGTTCAGCCCAGTGGATCCACCTCCTGGGTCTGCCCGTCCACCTGGCCCTAACAGATTTGAATGTGAGATGGATGTGCAGTACCTGGCTGTAGTTGCTACCAAAATACGGAACAGCTACGAAAAAAAGCATTCTTAGCCGCCTGCTGCCTATGCTAACCGTGGTGGTTGGTTATCGGACCCCAGCCAATCACACATTGATGACCTATCCTAAGGATTTTTAACCAATGTTTATGTTGGGAACAATCACATTAAAGCGGGCTTTACACGCTACGATATTGCTAGCAATTGCTAGCAATATCGTACGCAAAAGCACCCGCCCCCGTCGTGCATGCGATTTCGTGTGATCACTGCCGCAGCGAACATTATCGCTACGGCAACATCACATGCACTTACCTGGTCGGCGTTGGCGCTGTGACTGCCGAACAATCCCTCCCTCAAGGAGGACTGAAAGCCTAGGAAAGACTCCTGAACTCGTATTATCAGACATGAAGATTAATTTTCCTGGGGAAATATTGTAAAGCTATCCTATGGAAACTCCCAGAGTAAATGGACTGATGATGCCGGAAACATATCTCCTCCTTCAGGAAGTAAGGTACTCAGTATTCTTTTAAAATAATGCCATTATGGATCACAATGAGTCATGGAGGCACAAACTGGTTCCATTCCAAAAAAAAAAAGTGACTGGTCACCTCCATGGATGCTCTGTGGGAAAAATAACCTATAGCAGAGGATAGTCCTTCAAGGAGCCCAGCGGCACTGGTGGACTAGCTATTAGCATTCATTTGCTTTGGAGAAAATCAGTCTTGGGGGAATGTCTGCTAAAAATCTCATAAAACTATTAAATGGTCACATCTGTGCCTTACTCAAGAGCTCTTGGCACAGCTACATATAAGATTACTTTGAGATACAAGTGCATTTTTAAAAATACTTTATTTTAATTGAATACCTAGAAGGTAAATTAAATAATCATTTCCAGGAATATATGCTGAAGTGCTATGAATCATAGGAAATGTAAAATGTATTCATTAAACAATTGTCATATATATATATATATATATATATATATATATATATATATATATATAATATATAAAGCTGAGTGTATGTGTGTATGTATGTATATGTATACGTATGTAGGTATGTGTGTATGTGTCTGCACCGTCGCATTTACAATCACGAAATTTTGCACAGACACCTCATGTGACTCAGGGAACGTAATAGACTATGTTTTGAGGAGAAAATTGAACCCTCCGTTTTAGGCCTAAGACACACGGCAAGAAAATCAAACCGAGTGGAAAGCAATAAAACATCGCAGACAGACACAAAGACACACAGAGACATAGACACATACAAAGAGACACAGACACAAAGAGAGAGAGACACACAGAGACAGACACAAACAGAGACACAGAAACAGAGACAGATAGACAAAGACACACAGAGACACACACAGAGACACACACATATATACAGAGACAGACACACAGAGACAGAGACCCACAGAGACTGACATAGAGACACAGAGACAGACACAAACACACACAAAGACACACAGAGACACAGAGACAGACACACAGAGACTGAGGCACACAAAGACAGAGACACACAAAGAGAGACACAAAGAGACAGACACAGAGACAGAGACATATACAGAGGTACACAGAGACACAGACACAGAGATACAAAGAGACAGAGACACACAGAGGCAGAGACACACCGGGGTAGAGACGCACAGTCACACAGAGACACACAGAAACAGAGACACACACAGAGACACACACACACACAGATATAGAGACAGACACACAGAGACAGAGACTCACAGAGACAAACACACAGATAGAGAGATACACAGACAGAGACAGACAGAGACAGACAGAGACACACAGAGACACAGAGAGAGAGAGCAAGACAGACATCGACCAAGAGGGAGACAGACTGACAGAGAGGGAGGGAGAGTGAGAGAGTGGGAGAGAGGAAGAGAGACAGAGAGGCAATTACCTTCCTGGGCAGCGCCAGGAACTACAGCTATGTGTATATACATTTTATATATATATACAGTTAGGTCCAGAAATATTTGGACAGTGACACCATTTTCGCGAGTTGGGCTCTGCATGCCACCACATTGGATTTGAAATGAAATCTCGACAACAGAATTCAAGTGCAGATTGTAACATTTAATTTGAAGGTTTGAGCAAAAATATCTGATAGAAATTGTAGGAATTGTACACATTTCTTTACAAACACTCCACATTTTAGGAGGTCAAAAGTAATTGGACAAATAAACCAAACCCAAACAAAATATTTTTATTTTCAATATTTTGTTGCGAATCCTTTGGAGGCAATCACTGCCTTAAGTCTGGAACCCATGGACATCACCAAACGCTGGGTTTCCTCCTTCTTAATGCTTTGCCAGGCCTTTACAGCCGCAGCCTTCAGGTCTTGCTTGTTTGTGGGTCTTTCCGTCTTAAGTCTGGATTTGAGCAAGTGAAATGCATGCTCAATTGGGTTAAGATCTGGTGATTGACTTGGCCATTGCAGAAGGTTCCACTTTTTTGCACTCATGAACTCCTGGGTAGCTTTGGCTGTATGCTTGGGGTCATTGTCCATCTGTACTATGAAGCGCCGTCCGATCAACTTTGCGGCATTTGGCTGAATCTGGGCTGAAAGTATATCCCTGTACACTTCAGAATTCATCCGTCTACTCTTGTCTGCTGTTATGTCATCAATAAACACAAGTGACCCAGTGCCATTGAAAGTCATGCATGTCCATGCCATCACGTTGCCTCCACCATGTTTTACAGAGGATGTGGTGTGCCTTGGATCATGTGCCGTTCCCTTTCTTCTCCAAACTTTTTTCTTCCCATCATTCTGGTACAGGTTGATCTTTGTCTCATCTGTCCATAGAATACTTTTCCAGAACTGAGCTGGCTTCATGAGGTGTTTTTCAGCAAATTTAACTCTGGCCTGTCTATTTTTGGAATTGATGAATGGTTTGCATCTAGATGTGAACCCTTTGTATTTACTTTCATGGAGTCTTCTCTTTACTGTTGACTTAGAGACAGATACACCCACTTCACTGAGAGTGTTCTGGACTTCAGTTGATGTTGTGAACGGGTTCTTCTTCACCATAGAAAGTATGCGGCGATCATCCACCACTGTTGTCATCCGTGGACGCCCAGGCCTTTTTGAGTTCCCAAGCTCACCAGTCAATTCCTTTTTTCTCAGAATGTACCCGACTGTTGATTTTGCTACTCCAAGCATGTCTGCTATCTCTCTGATGGATTTTTTCTTTTTTTTCAGCCTCAGGATGTTCTGCTTCACCTCAATTGAGAGTTCCTTAGACCGCATGTTGTCTGGTCACAGCAACAGCTTCCAAATGCAAAACCACACACCTGTAATCAACCCCAGACCTTTTAACTACTTCATTGATTACAGGTTAACGAGGGAGACGCCTTCAGAGTTAATTGCAGCCCTTAGAGTCCCTTGTCCAATTACTTTTGGTCCCTTGAAAAAGAGAAGGCTATGCATTACAGAGCTATGATTCCTAAACCCTTTCTCCGATTTGGATGTAAAAACTCTCATATTGCAGCTGGGAGTGTGCACTTTCAGCCCATATTATATATATAATTGTATTTCTGAACATGTTTTTGTAAACAGCTAAAATAACAAAACTTGTGTCACTGTCCAAATATTTCTGGCCCTGACTGTATATATATATATATATATATATATATCAAAGTTTACCTTAATGTAGACACAGAACTATGATATCACAGCACAAAAAAATGTAATTTTACATATAAATTGATGTGTGTCAATAGCTTCTGCATTAATCCTCCTAAGGTGATTTTCCTGGTTTCAGAAAATCCCTGTCCCCTGGCTGCAGTATGTTTAAAAAAACAACAACCTGTGCTTTGCTCCCCTTCCCGAGGTCCAGCACTGCACTTAGTGTCTGTTATTGGTTGCATCATGTCAAGATTGTTGTTGACAATTAGGGCGGCTTTGCACGTTGCACATGTCGGTGGGGTCAAATCGAATGTGACGCACATCCGGCGTCACTTTCGACATCGTAGTGTGTAAATTCTAGATGATACGATGAACGAGCGCAATGAATTCTCCGACTTTTCCATAATTATGCTGCAGCGACAGGTACGATGCTGTCCCTCGTTCCTGCGGCAGCACACATCACTGTGTGTGAAGCCGCAGGAGCGAGGAACTTCACCTTACCTGCCGCCGGCGGCTATACGGAAGGAAGAAGGTGGGCGGGATGTTTACATCCTGCTCATCTCCGCCCCTCCACCGCTATTGGCCGCCTGCCGCGTGACGTCGCTATGATGCCACACGACCTGCCCCCTTAGGAAGGAGGCGGGTTGCCGGCCAGAGCGAAAGTCGCAGGGCAGGTGAGTGCATGTGAAGCTGGCGTAGCGATAATTTTCGCTACACCAGCTATCACAAGATATTGTACCTGCGACGGGGGTGGGGACTATCGCGTGCGACATCGCAGCATCGGCTTGCGATGTCGCAACGTGCAATGCCCGCCTTAGGGAGATCAACAGATCTGATTGGTTTGTGCCATTAACTTAAGGGTGCTTTACACGAGACGATCTATCGTGTGATAGATCGTCGGGGTCACGGTTTTTGTGACGCACATCCGGCGTCGCTTGCGACGTCGGCCTGTGTGACACCTCCTAGCGACGCAGTATCGCTCACAAATAGTGAGTCGTGTACTCGTCGCTAGGTTTATAAAATCATTTATGAAACATGACGCCGGTTGTTCATCGGTCCCGTGGCAGCACACGTCGCTCCGTGTGACACCACTGGAACGATGAACATCGCTTACCTGCGTCCCGTGGCTCCCGGCTATGCGGAAGGAAGAAGGTGGGCGAGATGTTTACATCCCGCTCATCTTCGCCCCTCCGCTTCTATTGGCCGACCGCTGCGTGACGTCGCTGTGACGCCGAACATCCCTCTCACTTCAGGAAGTGGATGTTCACCATCCTCAGCCACGTCGCCCGGGAGGTAAGTACGTGTGACGGGGGTTTAACGAGTTTGTGCGCCACGGGCAATCAATTGCCCGTGACGCACAAACGACGGGGGCGGGTATGATCGATCGTGAAATCGCACGATCGGTCGTCCCGTGTAAAGCAGGCTTTAGGCAGACCTGCTGAGCTCAGTGATTGGCTGCAGTGCTGTCGACAACACACCTGACCGGAGATTGAAATAGACATCAGGAGCAGCAGCAGAGACTTTCTGCTTGACCAAGCAAAGGTAAATAGCAAATAGCTTGACCAAGCAAACATGGGCTTATTTTGTTTGTTTGTTGTTTTTTTTAAATAAACTGCAATTGATGAACAGGCCAAAAATAGTAAACCCCTTTAAGTGCCATTACATTATGTGAGGAGTCCCAGGATCAAGATGGTTTGTTATTTGGTAAGGTAGACGTTGTAACATCTATATACTGTACATATTCTTATAATAAATGGAAGCCTTTTACCGATCAGAACATACCCTTACCAACTCAAGAAAGCATTAGCTGTACATTAATATCTAGACAAACAGTTACAGGTAATGTCCTTTCATGACTCCTTCTCTTTGCTGCTAAATAAGTAAATTGGCTTAAAATCTGAGTCTCTCTGTGACAGCTAACTACATGATGCTAAGTGAACCAGTGTTACTGTATTTTACTTTAAGTAAAAAAATGTCATTTTTTTTTGGCTACCCATTCCGCTTGTGAGGTGACTTCTTAGTTGGACTAATGTTTCCTGGAATATAGATGGTTGAGCACCTTGGTCCACTGAGATGATACAGTATGTGCATGCTTATACATTATGTGACATGTACGAGCTGTTAATAGATGTTCTGTATCTCAGGCTCACTTTGGGTCAGACTTTTGGCACAAACATATATTTATCACATGATGTTTACAGAAGGATACATTTTAATGCTAAATTGCTGCTTATAAAGCGGAGTTGTATTTTCTGATGGTACAAGGTGCCCACTTTTGGGAACTAAATGGATAACTGAATGGTAATAAAATGTTTTTTTTTCTTTATTAAAAAAACAAAAATGTACCTGGTATTGAAAAGGTTAGGAAGGTAAGATTCACATTCTACTTACAGCTATTTTTATGTCAAAAATACAAAACATAAAATAGTTAACTGCTGAATGGATAAATACCATTTACAGAGATGACTATATTATCCTTCTCAAAAAACTCATTCAAGATCAAAAGGTAATAAATAAAAAAGGTGTTAAGCACCTCCACCTATAATATATCTGTACACGCTGCATATTGGCAGCAGATTTTCCTGCAAATAAGACTAAGGCGGGCTTTGCACGTTGCGACATCGCAAGCCGATGCTGCGATGTCGCACGCGATAGTCCCTGCCCCCGTCGCAGGTACGATATCTTGTGATAGCTGGCGTAGCAAAAATTATCGCTACCCCAGCTTCACATGCACTCACCTGCCCTGCGACTGTCGCTCTGGCCGGTAACCCGCCTCCTTCCTAAGGGGGCGGGTCGTGCAGCGTCATAGCGACGTCACACGGCAGGCGGCCAATAGCAGCGGAGGAGGGGCAGAGATGAGCAGGATGTAAACATCCTGCCCAGCTCCTTCCTTCCGTATAGCCGCCGGCGGCAGGTAAGGAGATGTTCCTCGCTCCTGCGGCTTTACACACAGCGATGTGTGCTGCCGCAGGAACGAGGAACAGCATCGTACCTGTCGTGGCAGCGTAATTATGAAAAAGTCGGAGCCTGCACCGATGATACGATAACGACGCTTTTGCGCTCATTAATCGTATCATCTAGGATTTACACACAACGATGTCGAAAGTGATGCCGGATGTGCGTCACTTTCGATTTGACCCCACCGACATCGCACGTGCGATGTTGCAACGTGCAAAGCCGCCCTTAAAGTGTTGACAGAAAAAACACTGCATGGTTTTGACCTGTTTTGACACATTTTTTCATATGTTTTTGATGCATGTTTTTACTTACGTTTTATTCCCATTCATTTCATTGGGCTAAAAATGCTGTGAAAAAGCTAAGTGAGCTGCAGGCTTAAAAATTACATTTGATGGCTCCAATCTGCAAGGAAAACATAAACAGCTTGTTTGTCAGATTTGGGAAATCTCATTCACTTTGCTGGTACTGTAAAGTGCAACATTATTTCCCCCTGAAAAACATGTGGAAAAAATAAACTGGAACAAAACTTGGTGCATGAACAAGCCTTTGCAGATGGAATATTAAGATTTCTGGTTTACTCTGTTCTGTCCTCAGTGGCATGAAAAAAGGGTTGGACCCTATTGATGTTGATAGCAAACACTAGTGATTAGTGATGAGCGAGTACTAAAAAGCTCGGGTGCTCGAAGCTCGGGCCGAGCCTCCCAAGATACTCGTGTACTTGGCCCGAGCACCGAGCCCAATGTTATCCTATGGGAGACCCGAGTATTTTTGTGAAATGAACACCGGCAGCATGTAGAAACCCTAAAAATGGCACAAAAGTCTCAAAAGAGTGCTCAAATGACATGGCAACAGCATGGGGAAGACCCCTTGAAGCATTTATCACTCAAAAGTCACAGCTGTGAACAATTTTATCCGCGTTTTACGCCATTTTTACGGACTCACCAGAAAACCTTCCAAAATGACACCAAAATGAATTTTCATGGCGGAAATGTTAAGGGCACATACCCAATAGTGAGATAGAGCTAATGTATGTTACTTTTTGAGATCAATACATGAAAGATTTTACGTAAAACATTGTGTGGCACTCCGATGTCCCTAAGAAGAGACGTACATAAAGGCCTCTGAGTCTAACGTGCCCATTTTGAGGAAGTGAGTCTTTGTAGTATTTTCCTTTGCCAGGGCAGTCCAAAATTGTGAGGTTCACCAATGCCCCTGCATACAGACGTGCATGAGGGCCTGTAAACCTGAAGTGCCTATTGGAAGGAAGTGGGTCTATTGTAGTATAGCCCTTAGGCAGGGCAGCCAAAAATTGGGAGGCTCCACGTTGTCCCTGGATAGAGACGTGCATGAGGGCCTGTAAACCTGAAGTGCCCATTGGAAGGAAGTGGGTCTATTGTAGTATAGCCCTTAGGCAGGGCAGCCAGAAATTGGGAGGCTCCACGTTGTCCCTGGATAGAGACGTGCATGAGGTCCTGTAAACCTGAAGTGCCCATTGGAAGGAAGTGGGTCTATTGTAGTATAGCCCTTAGGCAGGGCAGCCAAAAATTGGGAGGCTCCACGTTGTCCCTGGATAGAGACGTGCATGAGGGCCTGTAAACCTGAAGTGCCCATTGGAAGGAAGTGGGTCTATTGTAGTATAGCCCTTAGGCAGGGCAGCCAAAAATTGGGAGGCTCCACGTTGTCCCTGGATAGAGACGTGCATGAGGGCCTGTAAACCTGAAGTGCCCATTGGAAGGAAGTGGGTCTATTGTAGTATAGCCCTTAGGCAGGGCAGCCAAAAATTGGGAGGCTCCACGTTGTCCCTGGATAGAGACGTGCATGAGGGCCTGTAAACCTGAAGTGCCCATTGGAAGGAAGTGGGTCTATTGTAGTATAGCCCTTAGGCAGGGCAGCCAAAAATTGGGAGGCTCCACGTTGTCCCTGGATAGAGACGTGCATGAGGGCCTGTAAACCTGAAGTGCCTATTGGAAGGAAGTGGGTCTATTGTAGTATAGCCCTTAGGCAGGGCAGCCAAAAATTGGGAGGCTCCACGTTGTCCCTGGATAGAGACGTGCATGAGGGCCTGTAAACCTGAAGTGCCCATTGGAAGGAAGTGGGTCTATTGTAGTATAGCCCTTAGGCAGGGCAGCCAAAAATTGGGAGGCTCCACGTTGTCCCTGGATAGAGACGTGCATGAGGGCCTGTAAACCTGAAGTGCCCATTGGAAGGAAGTGGGTCTATTGTAGTATAGCCCTTAGGCAGGGCAGCCAAAAATTGGGAGGCTCCACGTTGTCCCTGGATAGAGACGTGCATGAGGGCCTGTAAACCTGAAGTGCCTATTGGAAGGAAGTGGGTCTATTGTAGTATAGCCCTTAGGCAGGGCAGCCAAAAATTGGGAGGCTCCACGTTGTCCCTGGATAGAGACGTGCATGAGGGCCTGTAAACCTGAAGTGCCCATTGGAAGGAAGTGGGTCTATTGTAGTATAGCCCTTAGGCAGGGCAGCCAAAAATTGGGAGGCTCCACGTTGTCCCTGGATAGAGACGTGCATGAGGGCCTGTAAACCTGAAGTGCCTATTGGAAGGAAGTGGGTCTATTGTAGTATAGCCCTTAGGCAGGGCAGCCAAAAATTGGGAGGCTCCACGTTGTCCCTGGATAGAGACGTGCATGAGGGCCTGTAAACCTAAAGTGCCAGTTGGAAGGAAGTGGGTCTATTGTAGTATAGCCCTTAGGCAGGGCAGCCAAAAATTGGGAGGCTACACGTTGTCCCTGGATAGAGACGTGCATGAGGGCCTGTAAACCTGAAGTGCCCATTGGAAGGAAGTGGGTCTATTGTAGTATAGCCCTTAGGCAGGGCAGCCAAAAATTGGGAGGCTCCACGTTGTCCCTGGATAGAGACGTGCATGAGGGCCTCAAAACATTAAGTGTCCATTGTCAGGAAGTGGGTGTATTATAGTATAGCCCTTTGGCAGGGCAGCCAAAAATTGGGAGGCTCCACGTTGTCCCTGGATAGAGACGTGCATGAGGGCCTCAAAACATTAAGTGTCCATTGTCAGGAAGTGGGTGTATTATAGTATAGCCCTTTGGCAGGGCAGCCAAAAATTGGGAGGCTCCACGTTGTCCCTGGATAGAGACGTGCATGAGGGCCTCAAAACATTGTTCCCATTGCAAAGGAGCGGGTCTCCTGTCGTTGTAATGTCCATTCTGCAAAGAATGGGCGAAAAAATTTACCACTGGGGGTATACCTGAAACAAAGGCCTAACTCTTGTAACGGTCATCATGGTGGCGCATGAGGAGAAGGAGGAGCAGTCCAGCGATTATCCAAAGTCCAGAAGTGTGTACCCATGGGTGACTGGAGGTACATGGCAAATTCCCGTTACAAACTTTAAATTCCGCTCTCATTTGCTGGTGGTGTGGTGAAGTCTGGCCCAATCCAACCCTTGTTCATCTTGATCAGAGTCAGCCTATCAGCATTTTTAGTTGACAGGCGGGTGCGTTTATCTGTAATGATTCCACCTGCGGCACTAAAAACACGCTCTGACAAAACGCTAGCGGCAGGGCAGGCCAGGACTTCCAAGGCGTAGAAAGCCAATTCATGCCACGTGTCCACCTTGGATACCCAATAATTGTAAGGCACAGAGGAATGTCGGAGTACAGTTGTTCGATCTGCAAGGTACTCCTTGAGCATCTGGGCAAACTTAGGATTTCTTGTGGCACTACCCCGCACCTCAGGGGCTGTGGTACGTGAGGGGCTGAGAAAACTGTCCCACATCTTAAAGACTGTTCTCCTACCTCTGGCGGATTGGACTTGTGCCTCTCTCGGCTGTACGCCTTGGTTGTCCACTGATTCCTGACCTATGCCGCTAGCGTTTTGTGAGGGGAATGCTTTGCCTACTTCCGTGACTATGGCCTTCCGGAACTGCTGCATTTTGGTTGACCTCTCCGCCTCGGGAATAAGAGACATAAAGTTCTCCTTGTAGCGTGGGTCTAACAGTGTTACCAACCAGTAATGATTGTCGGCCAAGATGTTCTTAACGCGAGGGTCACGAGACAGGCAGCTTACCATAAAGTCAGCCATGTGCGCCAGACTCTTAACAGCCAGGACTTCAGTAGCCTGACCAACACGATGACTGAACATGCTGTCCTCCTCCTCCTCTTCCTCCTCCTCCTCCTCATCTACCCTGTCCTCTGGCCAGCCACGCTGAACCGAGGATATGACTGGTGTGCATGTCATATCCTCAATTTGGCCGGAGATTTGCTCCATGTCTTCATCCTCCTCCTCGTCATAGTCCTCCACTGCACGTTGTAATGAGACGAGGCTGGGCTGTGTGTTATCACCCACACCCACTACTGTTTCTTGCTGCAACTCATCGCGCTCCGCCTGCAATGCATCATGTTTGGTTTTGAGCAGAGACCGTTTTAGAAGGCAGAGTAGCGGTATGGTGACGCTAATAATGGCGTCATCACCACTCACCATCTTGGTGGAGTCCTCAAAGTTTTGGAGGATGGTACATAGGTCGGACATCCATCTCCACTCCTCAGGTGTTATGTGTGGAGTTTGACCCATTTCCCGACGGCTTAGGTGATGCAGGTACTCAACAACTGCCCTCTTCTGCTCACATATCCTGACCAACATGTGCAGAGTTGAATTCCAACGCGTGGGGACATCACACACCAGTCTGTGAGCCGGAAGATGCAAACGGCGCTGAAAGCCGGCAAGGCCGGCTGAAGCAGTAGGTGACTTTCGAAAATGTGCAGACAGGCGGCGAACTTTTACCAGCAGATCAGACAGCTCTGGGTATGACTTTAGAAACCGCTGAACCACGAGGTTGAGCACATGGGCCACGCATGTGTCACGCTCCCCGGGTCCTCTGCTCCGCTCCCCGGCTCACCTGCCACGCTCCCCGCTCTCCAGCCTCCATTGCCCGCGCTTCCCAGGCCTCCTGGTCCCCGCTCCCGGCGCCCGTCGGCTTCCCAGCCCCTGCACGGCTCTGCTGCTTCCTCCTCTCAGCTTCCTGCCCTGGCTTCTGGCACCCAGGCCGCGTGCATGCGCATTAGGGCGCGCGCGCGGTCACTGACCCTTTCTTAAAGGGCCAGTGTCCACTAACAGGAAATGATGCACTAAGGTACAGGGTATAAAGGGGTTTAATGTCCAAGGGGGCGGGGCATGTTCTTCGTGTTTCCCAAGCTAGGAGTCAGGTCTCCTTGTGTTCCTGTGAGATACTTACCTCTCTTTTCTAGAGCCGATCCTGCATTGCCATCCGGTCCTGCTGTATCTCGAACCCCGAACGCTGCCTATCTGCCATCCTGACAGTCCGTACCACCTCTGTTCCCTGCGGTGACCCGTCATCTCGCTCCAACGGTTCCGGACCCCGCCTGACATCATCCCGGCTTCCGAACCTGAGCTCCGTCACCCGGACCACCATCAGTGACCCCGTGGTCCCAGGGACTTCTCCATTATGCTCTAGTGCACGGACTGTCCTGCTACCTAAAGTGCTCCGGCTACCGGACTCCTTTCCCTCATCGGGGAGTTCGGCCCAGTGGATCCACCTCCCGGGTCTGCCCATCCATCTGGCCCTAACAGTAAGAACAGGCCATGGATCCCGCCGAAGCACTAGCGGCCTTGCATGAGGAACTCCAACGCCAGCGTTAAGTCCAGACCCGCATGCTGAACTTTATGACTTCCGTGGACGCCCGCTTGAACACGCTACAAGCCTCGGTCACATCTTCAGCGCCCCGGGTCTCCACTAGTCAATCCACGGCTCCCGCTCCCGTGGCAGCCTCCTCGGATGCTTCCAGACTTCGTTTGGCCTCACCACCCCGGTACACCGGAGATCCCAAGACCTGCAGGGGGTTTATAAACCAATGCTCCCTCCATTTCACGCAGCTGCCGCATTTGTTTGCCTCCGACCAAGCCAAGGTCGCCTTCATAATGTCTCATCTAGAGGGCGAGGCACTGGCGTGGATGAACCCCTTGTGGGAGAAGGAGGACCCTATGACCAAGAACCTCCAGGAGTTCCTGCAGGCCTTTCACGGCACCTTTGACGAGCCTGGACGCGCCTCCGCGTCTGCTTCATCTCTTCTCCGGTTACGTCAGGGAACTCTGACGGTGGGTCAATACGCCATCCGTTTCCGCACCTTGGCTTCGGAACTCGGGTGGAATAACGAGGCCCTAACCGCCGCCTTCTGGGAAGGACTCTCGGGTCGAATCAAAGATGAGCCGGCTGGTCGTGACGTACCGTCCACCCTGGACGCCCTGATTACCCTAGCGACTCGAGTGGACATTCGCTTTCAGGAGCGGTCCAAAGAGGTGTCCCGTGAGAGACGTCCAGTACGGCATTCCTCTCCTCCACAGAAGCCCGCCGTACTCCAGTCAACGGCCTCTGGTGTCTCCGTCCATGAGCCCATGCAGATTGACCGTGTGCGACAGTCTGAACAACGTCGAGCAGAGCGGCTTGCCAAGGGCCTCTGCTTCTACTGCGGAGAGGGCACACACCTGCTACGCTCCTGTCCAGAGAGGCCGGGAAACTCCAAAGCCTAGGGTTGGTAGGAGAGGCCACCCTAGGTGCTGGGACTCTCTCAGACCCGGTTACATGGACTGTGCAAGTGACAACGAGAGAGACGCGGTTCACGGCTGAGGCGTACCTCGATTCTGGAGCAGCAGGCAATTTCATCCAGCAGGCCACGGTGGACAAGTACCAGGTGCCTGTTACTCCACTCGCCAAACCTCTTGTGATTGCCTCTGTGGATGGGAGACCCCTCTCTGACACCATCTTCTGGATCACCAAGCCGCTTGAACTGCGTATCGGTGCTCTGCACACCGAGAACATCGCTCTCTACGTCCTCCCACACATGTCACATCAAATCCTGCTGGGTCTTCCTTGGTTGTGGACACACGAACCCTCAGTCAGCTGGGGCACTGGTGATATCACTCGATGGGGGTCTTCTTGCCATGAGAACTGTCTGAAGACCATACAACCCATCCGGCGACCTCCGGTTCCAGAGTCCCTACCGGGACTGCCCTCAGCCTATTGGTCCTTCGCAGACGTCTTTGATAAGAAGGAGTCAGAGGTACTTCCGCCACATCGTCCTTACGATTGTGCCATTGACCTGCTCCCGGGAACTACACCACCTCGAGGACGGATATATCCACTGTCTCCAGCCGAAACAAGGGCCATGTCTACGTACATCACAGAGAGCCTGGCTAGGGGATTCATTCGGAGATCCTCCTCTCCTGCTGGAGCAGGCTTCTTCTTCGTAAAGAAGAAAGAGGGCGACCTACGCCCATGCATAGACTACCGGGGATTGAACCAAATCACCGTAAAAAACAAGTACCCCCTGCCGCTCATCCCCGAATTGTTTGATCGGCTCAGAGGAGCTCGTGTGTTCACCAAGTTGGATCTTCGGGGTGCCTACAACCTGGTCCGTATCCGCTCGGGGGACGAATGGAAGACCGCATTCAACACTCGCGATGGGCACTATGAATATTGCGTGATGCCCTTCGGCCTGTGTAACGCACCAGCAGTCTTCCAAGAATTAGTGAACGACGTGTTCCGGGACCTTCTCTACGTCTGTGTGGTGGTATATCTGGATGACATCCTTGTCTTCTCTCCGGACCTCCAGACCCACCGAGAGAACGTGCAACTGGTTCTACAAAGACTGAGAGAGAATCGTCTGTACGCCAAGTATGAGAAGTGTGTCTTCGAACAGTCTTCTCTCCCCTTCCTGGGTTACCTCATCACCGATACCGGACTGCAGATGGATCCAAAGAAGGTCTCTTCCATTCTCAACTGGCCTCCTCCTTGTGGACTGAAGGCAATCCAACGCTTTCTGGGATTCGCCAACTATTACCGCCAGTTCATTCCTCACTTCTCTGCTCTGACTGCTCCTCTCTCCGCCTTGACCAAGAAGGGGGCTAATCCAAAGGACTGGTCACCTGCGGCCGACGCCGCGTTTGGCTCTCTAAAGCGAGCCTTTGCCTCCTCTCCTGTACTCCACCGTCCAGAGTTAAACCGCCAGTTCACCTTGGAGGTGGATGCCTCCTCCTCGGGAGCCGGAGCAGTGCTCATGCAGAAGTCCTCCTCCGGGAAGATGGTGACTTGCGGTTTCTTCTCCAAGAGCTTCTCCGCGCCTGAACGCAATTACACCATCGGTAACCGAGAGCTATTGGCAGTCAAACTGGCTCTGGAGGAATGGCGCTATCTTCTGGAAGGAGCAGTGTACCCCGTCATTATTTACACGGACCACAAAAACCTGGAATACCTGCGGTCTGCTCAGCGACTGAACCCACGGCAAGCCAGGTGGTCCTTATTCTTTGCCAGGTTCGACTTCCAGCTCCATTTCCGACCTGCGGACAAGAATGTACGCGCTGATGCCTTGTCTAGGTCTTTCATGCCCATGGAGCAAGAGGAGGAGACATCCCAACCCATCATCTGTCCAAGTAAGATTATTCCGGTGGCTCCTGTCACCCTGGCCCAGATACCGCCCGGGAAGACCTATGTCTCTGAGACTGACAGGCAAAAAGTGTTACACTGGGGCCATGCCTCGAAAACAGCCGGTCATGCTGGTCAGAAGAGAACATGGAGTGCCATTGTACGTCATTACTGGTGGCCATCCCTTCGCACGGACGTCGCCTCTTTTGTCTCTGCCTGCTCCTCTTGTGCCAGGAACAAGACGCCCAAACACCTGCCATATGGCCGTCTTCTGCCTCTGCCTATACCCTCAGTTCCCTGGCAACACATTGCGATGGACTTTATTACGGACTTGCCATTGTCCTCCGGACACACAGTCATATGGGTCGTGGTGGATCGGTTCTCTAAAATGGCCCATTTAGTCCCTATGGCTGGACTGCCCTCTTCCCAGGAACTCGCGGACGCCTATATACATCACATCTTCCGCTTGCATGGCTTTCCATCACACATTGTGTCCGACAGAGGAACTCAGTTCACCTCCCGCTTCTGGAGGGCTCTCTGTAAACATCTGGGAGTAACTCTGGACTTTTCTTCTGCCTACCATCCTCAGTCGAACGGCCAAGTGGAACGGGTCAATCAGATATTGACCTCTTTCTTACGTCACTACGTCAACGCCCATCATGACGATTGGTCCACGCTTCTTCCTTGGGCTGAATTCTCCCATAATCACCAAGTCAGTGAGTCTTCCTCCAGTTCTCCCTTTCATGTCGTCTACGGACTTCAGCCGTCTGTCCTATTACCTGTATCCTCTTCCTCGGATATCCCTGCTGCTGATGCAGTACTCCGTGACTTTACAACCATTTGGGACTCAGTTAAGGCGTCCCTTGCACGTGCATCTCTGCGGATGAAGAGACACGCGGACAAGAGACGTCTGGATCCTCCATGTTTCTCTCCAGGAGATCTCGTCTGGCTTGCTTCTAAGTACGTCCGATTGAAGTTACCATCCTACAAGCTGGGACCTCGCTACATCGGACCGTTTAAAATCCTCGGCAAGATCAATGAGGTCTCCTACAAACTGCAGCTCCCGGCCACGATGAGGATACCCAACTCCTTCCACGTCTCTCTGCTCAAGCCGGTTGTCCTTGGTCCCTTCTCCGCTGCTGCCAGTCCGGCTCCTCCTCCTATTGCTGAGGACGACATCTATGCGGTAAGGGATATCGTGGCCATGAAGACCGTACGAGGTCGACAGTTCTTCCTGGTGGACTGGGCAGGGTATGGTCCTGAGGATAGGTCCTGGGAGCCCAGGGAGAATGTGGGCACTCCTCTGATCCGTGCCTTCCTGTCCCGGTTGCGGGGAGGGAGCCGTGGGGGGGGGTACTGTCACGCTCCCCGGGTCCTCTGCTCCGCTCCCCGGCTCACCTGCCACGCTCCCCGCTCTCCAGCCTCCATTGCCCGCGCTTCCCAGGCCTCCTGGTCCCCGCTCCCGGCGCCCGTCGGCTTCCCAGCCCCTGCACGGCTCTGCTGCTTCCTCCTCTCAGCTTCCTGCCCTGGCTTCTGGCACCCAGGCCGCGCGCATGCGCATTAGGGCGCGCGCGCGGTCACTGACCCTTTCTTAAAGGGCCAGTGTCCACTAACAGGAAATGATGCACTAAGGTACAGGGTATAAAGGGGTTTAATGTCCAAGGGGGCGGGGCCTGTTCTTCGTGTTTCCCAAGCTAGGAGTCAGGTCTCCTTGTGTTCCTGTGAGATACTTACCTCTCTCTCTTCTAGAGCCGATCCTGCATTGCCATCCGGTCCTGCTGTATCTCGAACCCCGAACGCTGCCTATCTGCCATCCTGACAGTCCGTACCATCTCTGTTCCCTGCGATGACCCGTCATCTCGCTCCAACGGTTCCGGACCCCGCCTGACATCATCCCGGCTTCCGAACCTGAGCTCCGTCACCCGGACCACCATCAGTGACCCCGTGGTCCCAGGGACTTCTCCATTGTGCTCTAGTGCACGGACTGTCCTGCTACCTAAAGTGCTCCGGCTACCGGACTCCTTTCCCTCATCGGGGAGTTCGGCCCAGTGGATCCACCTCCCGGGTCTGCCCATCCATCTGGCCCTAACAGCATGGAACATGTGTCAGCTGGCCTCGCCTCAAAGCCGCCACCAGGTTTCGGCCATTGTCACACACGACCTTTCCTGGCTTTAGGTTCAGAGGTGTGAGCCAGTGATCTGCCTGCTGTTTCAGAGCTGTCCACACCTCTTCTGCATTGTGGGGTTTGTCACCTATGCAGATTAGCTTCAGCACAGCCTGTTGCCGCTTTGCCGAGGCAGTGCTGCAGTGCTTCCAGCTTGGGACTGGTGTGGAGGGTACAGTGGATGAGGATGCGCAGGAGGAGGAGGAGGCTGAAGAGCATGACATTCCGGAGCTGTAGAGTGTGGATGAAACACTGACTGAGGTAGGGCCTGCAAACCTTGGTGTGGGAAGGACGTGTTCCATCCCTCGCTCAGACTGGGTCCCAGCTTCCACAATATTAACCCAGTGTGCCGTCAACGAGATGTAGTGGCCTTGCCCACAAGCACTTGTCCACGTGTCTGTGGTTAGGTGGACTTTGGGTGAAACAGCGTTGTTCAGGGCACATGTGATGTTTTGTGACACGTGGTTATGCAACGCGGGGACGGCACACCGGGAGAAATAGTGGCGGCTGGGGACCGAGTAACGTGGGACAGCTGCCGCCATCAGGTCGCGGAATGCTTCTGTCTCCACCAGCCTAAAAGGCAACATTTCCAGCGCAAGCAGTCGCGAAATGTTAGCATTTAGAACTGTGGCATGTGGGGTGTTGGCAGTGTATTTGCGCCTGCGTTCAAAGGTTTGCTGAATGGATAACTGAACGCTGCGCTGGGACAAGGACGTGCTTGATGATGGTGTTATTTCTGCGTAGGCAACTGCAGGTGCAGGACCGGAGGAGGCTTGTTCGCAGGCAGCATGGACAGGGGATTGGCTCGCATGCACAACCAGCGAAGACGTAGCAGACATCAGCAAGCACTGCTCCTCGACTCTGTTGTACTTCCCACAAAGTCGGGTGCTTGGCTGACATGTGCCTGATCATGCTGGTGGTGGTCAGGCTGCTAGTTTTGGTACCCCTGCTGATGCTGGCACGGCAGGTGTTGGAAATGGCTTTTTTAGAATCATCTGGAGAAAACTTAAAAAACTGCCAGACTCGGGAAGACCTAACATTTGTACAGGCACCTTGTGTCGTGTTGTTGTTCCGGGGAACGGTTGCCTGACTTCTGCCTGGAGCCACCACCCTGCTTCTTACTGCCTGTTGGGATGCTACGCCTCCCTCCCCCTGTGTACTGCTGTCCTCGCTCTGCATATCCTCCTGCCAGGTTGGGTCAGTTACTGGATCATCCACCACGTCGTCTTCCTCTTCCGCACCCTGCTCCTCCTCCTGACTTCCTGACAATTGTGTCTCATCATCGTCCACCCCTTGTTGAGACACGTTGCCAACTTCGTGAGAACGTGGCTGCTCAAATATTTGGCCATCTGTACATACGATCTCCTCATGACCCACTTCAACATTAGCTGGTGAGAGGCCAGAATGTGCGAATGGAAACGTGAACAGCTCTTCCGAGTGTCCAAGTGTGGGATCATTAATGTCCGAGGACGTGTACTCAGCCTTGTGGTAGGAAGGAGGATCAGGTTCTGAAATGTGCGGTGCAGTATCACGGCTACTGACACTTGACCGTGTGGAAGACAGAGTGTTTGTGGTGGTGCCAATCTGACTGGAAGCATTATCCGCTATCCAACTAACAACCTGTTGACACTGGTCTTGGTTCAAGAGCGGTGTACTGCTGCGGTCCCCAAGAATTTGGGACAGGACGTGCGAGCGACTAGATGTGGCCCTTTGTTGTGGCGAAATTAGAGCTTGCCCACGACCTCGGCCTCTGCCTGCACCACCATCACGTCCACTTCCTTGTTCCTTGCCAACGCCCTTGCGCATTTTGCAATGCTGTGCTGACGTGTATTCAGTAGACTTGGGCGTTATATCCAAGTTTGTGCAAATCGTGCACCTGTACGCTGCCACCGACAGGCACACATGTGCGGTTTTTAAATGCAAGCACGGACGCACTAAGAACCTAACAGGTTTTAGGAGCAAAAATTAATGAGAACTCTGACACTATCAGCCACTGCTGACTGACGTGTATTATACACTACACTTGTGCGTTATATAATAGTTTGGTAAAAACGCACACAAGTGCACCTGTACGCTGCCACCGACAGGCACACACGTGCGGTTTTTAAATGCAAGCACGGACGCACTAAGAACCTAACAGGTTTTAGGAGCAAAAATTAATGAGAACTCTGACACTATCAGCCACTGCTGACTGACGTGTATTATACACTACACTTGTGCGTTATATAATAGTTTGGTAAAAACGCACACAAGTGCACCTGTACGCTGCCACCGACAGGCACACACGTGCGGTTTTTAAATGCAAGCACGGACGCACTAAGAACCTAACAGGTTTTAGGAGCAAAAATTAATGAGAACTCTGACACTATCAGCCACTGCTGACTGACGTGTATTATACACTGCACTTGTGCGTTATATAATAGTTTGGTAAAAACGCACACAAGTGCACCTGTACACTGCCACCGACAGGCACACACGTGCGGTTTTTAAATGCAAGCACGGACGCACTAAGAACCTAACAGGTTTTTAGGAGCAAAAATTAATGAGAAGTCTGACACTATCTGGACTGTTTTAGACTGTGTACACCAGCCCCAGATATGATGAAGGCTGGTATACGGTCACCACTAGGAATGGCTATATACCCTGCCTGCCTGCCTGCCTGCCTGCCTGTATACTGCTACAATAGTCCTGACAAGGACTCTTCTGGTCACTAGCCTGTATTCCGACCTGGCTATACTCTGCCTGCTGTATACAGCAACAATAGTCCTGAGAAGGACTCTGCTACTGTACTCCGACCTGGCTATACCCTGCCTGCCTGTATACAACTAGAATAGTCCTGAGAAGGACTTTTGGTCACACTGTTTGCAGCCCTGCTACGGAAATAGCTATAAAGGGCCGCAAACCTTTCCCTGAAGCAGCGACACTCTCCCTGCACTGACTGTCTGTGAGCACTGATGGCTGATGCACTGATGGCTGTGAGCAGAGCACAGCGCGCCGGCCGGTATAAAGGCTCGGTCACGCTGTGCGGGCCGGCCAATCACTGCAATTCCACAACTAACAGGGCTGTGGCATTGCAGTGGTCTGCCAGCCAATCCCTGCATGAGGGCTGGCTCTCAAAAGAGCGCCAACATGCAGAAATGAAGACCACGAGTACAGCACGAGTATCGCGAGATTACTCGGTCCCCGCCAAGTAGCCCGAGTACAGTGATACTCGTGCGAGTACCGAGTAGTAACAAGCATACTCGCTCATCACTACTAGTGATGAGTGAGCATTACCATGCTCAGGTGCTTGGTATTCATAACAAGCAGTTGGATGCTCAGAAATGGAGTTTCTCATTGACTTCCATTATACTCGTGAAGTAAAGTCATGCCTATCCGAGCATCCAACTGTTCGTTACGAATATCGAGGACCTGAGCGTGGTAGTGCTTGCTCATCACTAGCAAGCACATTTACAAAAAAGTTAAAAAATAATATGTCACTTTAAATATTCTAAAGGTTGGCCTTGGTGATAGACTAAATACCCATTTAAAGATAGCAGAAGGATGCATTAGCACACAATTGTCAGTTCAATAATGTTTGCTGTAAAGAGGGAATGAGCCTGATGGTTGACCATGTTACATGAAGTAATTAGCTTGAAGGTTTCAAAAGGAGCACAAAAGGAAGCCTGATGAAATGAACAGAATAGTAAAAAGTATTTACTCTTGCAACAGTGTGATTACTCTTGAGACAATCTGCTAAAAAAACAATTTTATTAAATATTCATTAAAATACTCCCAATCTAAAAACTTTGGGGTCATACCCAGTAGTTCAACACTAGACAAAAAGTCGTGATTGTGAATAGTGTATAAGGTCCTAAAAATAGGGCAGTAGGCCAAGGGCGTGCGCCCTCCGTTCGTGCTTTTTTAGGGGGTATCGCAATATGGGATGGAGGGACCTAGTATTCCCTAATGTTTATCCCTACCTGGCAACGGAGGTGAATACACCTTAAAGTTTTTGGGTGCCCCCGTTCCTCGGTGGCTAGCCCTAAATGCCCCTGTCATTATTCCTGGCCTATAACCACCACCAGTGCATTGTGTTGGGGTGATTAAGTGGTTTGACGCATGACCACTTAATCACCCCAACACAATGCACTGGTGGTGGTTATAGGCCAGGAATAGTGACAGGGGCATTTAGGGCTAGCCACCGAGGAACGGGGGCACCCAAAAACTTTAAGGTGTATTCACCTCCGTTGCCAGGTAGGGATAAACATAAGGGAATACTAGTTCCCTCCATCCCATATTGCGATACCCCCTAAAAAATCACGAACGGGGGGCGCACGCCCTTGGCCTACTGCCCTATTTTTAGGACCTTATACACTATTCACAATCACGACTTTTTGTCTAGTGTTGAACTACTGGGTATGACCCCAAAGCTTTTAGATTGGGAGTATTTTAATGAATATTTAATAAAATTGTTTTTTTAGAGGTTTTTCATGGTTATATGGTAGTATATCCTCTATTCTAGATACAAATTATATGGTTTTGACAATCTGCTAACACTTGTTGCAGTTTGCTGGCAATCTTCTCAGCAACACCTCCTTAACAATAAAAGGAGGGGAGCCAGCACTGCCTATGAATGGCATGCAACAATGAAGAAATAAAAAGTGTAATATTCACAAATTCATTCCTACTGTAACAATTCAATGAGATTTTTTGCAAATGATTGATCAATGATTTGAGCTCCCCTGCCCAGTCACGGCAAATCTCTATAGGGGGGTCCCTAACGCTATATTATAAATTAATATTGTACCATAAGGTCTCATATAATGAGCAGGATCATATTAAAACACCACTTACCCGAGACATGTCTGAACCGCTCCCATGCTGCCAGGACTGACAACCGCGAAGAAAGGCAGCCCAGGTGCCAGTGTGTGTGGCAGAACCACACACACCAGCACAATGTCAGGACTGGCCCTCCAGTGCCAGACCAGCAAACATAGATGAGGGCGGAACAAGGTTCAGGCAGGTGGTGTTTAAATAATGATGCCTTGGAGCAGGAGGCGGTGGCTGTGTGTGAACAAGCACCAAACTGAATTTTGATGGCGACAGAAGGAATTTGCAAACCACACTGGGCATGCACGGCATGGTGGCGGTCAACCACCTGACCAGTAAATGAAAAAAGGAGGGGAGCCAGCACTGCCTATGAATGGCATGCAACAATGAAGAAATAAAAAGTGTAATATTCACAAATTTATTCCTACTGTAACAATTCTATGAGATTTTTTGCAAATGATTGATCAATGATTTGAGCCCCCCTGCCCCGTCACGGCAAATCTCTATTGGAGGGTCCCTAACGCTATATTATAAATTAATATTGTACCATAAGGTCTCATATAATGAGCAGGACCATATGAAAACACCACTTACCCGAGACATGTCTGAACCGCTCCCATGCTGCCAGGACTGACAACCGCGAATAAAGGCAGCCCAGGTGCCAGTGTGTGTGGCAGAACCACACACACCAGCACAATGTCAGGACTGGCCCTCACCTTGCCAGACCAGCAAACATGGATGAGGGCGGAACAAGGTTCAGGCAGGTGGTGTTTAAATAATGATGCCTTGGAGCAGGAGGCGGTGGCTGTGTGTGAACAAGCACCAAACTGAGATTTGCCATGACGGGGCAGGGGGGCTCAAATCATTGATCAATCATTTGCAAAGAATCTCATTGAATTGTTACAGTAGGAATGAATTTGTGAATATTACACTTTTTATTTCTTCATTGTTGCATGCCATTCATAAGCAGTGCTGGCTCCCCTCCTTTTTTCATTTACTAGTCAGGTGGTTGACCGCCACCATGCCGTGCACGCCCAGTGTGGTTTGCAAATTCCTTCTGTCGCCATTAAAATTCAGTTTGGTGCTTGTTCACACACAGCCACTGCCTCCTGCTCACCATTTTAATTGAAAAGAGTGCTGCCAGTTAGTGGCATCCAAAAAGTGGCTGTTGGAATTCATTAGTGTGCCACTGGTGCAAAGCAATTTGCAGCACCTCTGCATTGCACCCTCAAGTTCATTGTTACTAAGCCATTATAAAAAGCAAACACTGAGGAAACTTAGTGGCATCCAAAAAGTGGCTGTTGGACTTTATTAGTGTCCCACTGGTGCCAAACAATTTGCAGCATCTCTGCATTGCACCCTCAAGCTCATTGTTACTAAGCCATTATAATAGCAAACACTGAGGAAGCTTAGTGGCATCCAAAAAGTGGCTGTTGGACTTCATTAGTGTCCCACTGGTGCCAAGCAATTTGCAGCACCTCTGCATTGCACCCTCAAGCTCATTATTACTAAGCCATTATAATATAAAAATAGCAACAAAAAGAGGACAATGTCCTCCAAAAATTAAGTATTACTCACAGCAAGTTGGGCTGTAGTGTGTACATCGCCCAGGCCAAAAGCTAATGCTCTACCAGGATACAGCTAAACCCCCACTAATGTGGAAGCGTCACAGGTGCAGGAGAAGCAGATCACACACACACCTCCATGGAATGGAGGGGAGGCGAATGCTAGATGATAAAACTGCACACAAGTGGCTTGCTTAGAGCGCTGTTCACATGCAGATGGCACAGTCACAAACCCGCAGCCTATTAGGTGACGCCCTTCTATTAGATCAGGCGGGCTGCCAAGCCGTACCCCACTGTGTATCATGCACGGACAGACACTCTACAATGCAAGGCTCAACAGAAAGGGGCCTGGCTGTATCGTGTACAAACAAAAAAATATGAGGTTTTTGTTGGTATTTATGGCCAAAAAACGTAAGCCTACACCAGCTTTTGGCCTGGGCGATGTACACACTACAGCCCAACTTGCTGTGAGTAAGCCATTATAATAGCAAACACTGAGGAAACTTAGTGGCATCCAAAAAGTGGCTGTTGGACTTCATTAGTGTCCCACTGGTGCCAAGCAATTTACAGCACCTCTGCATTGCACCCTCCAGCTCATTTTTACTAAGCCATTATAATAGCAAACACCGAGGACACTTAGTGGCATCCAAAAAGTGGCTGTTGGACTTCATTAGTGTTTCACTGGTGCCAAGCAATTTACAGCACCTCTGCATTGCACCCTCAAGCTCATTGTTACTAAGCCATTATGATAGCAAACACTGAGGAAACTTAGTGGCATCCAAAAAGTGGCTGTTGGACATCATTAGTGTTCCACTGGTGCCAAGCAATTTGCAGCACCTCTGCATTGCACGCTCAAGCTCATTGTTACTAAGCCATTACAATAGCAAACACTGAGGAAACTTAGTGGCATCCAAAAAGTGGCTGTTGGACTTCATTAGTGTCCCACTGGTGCCAAGCAATTTGCAGCACCTCTGCATTGCACCCTCAAGCTCATTGTTACTAAGCCATTATAATAGCAAACACTGAGGAAACTTAGTGGCATCCAAAAAGTGGCTGTTGGACTTCATTAGTGTCCCACTGGTGCCAAGCAATTTGCAGCACCTCTGCATTGCACCCTCAAGCTCATTGTTACTAAGCCATTATAATAGCAAACACTGAGGAAACTTAGTGGCATCCAAAAAGTATCTGTTAGACTTTATTAGTGTCCCACTGGTGCCAAGCAATTTGCAGCACCTCTACACTGCACCCTCAAGCTCATTGTTACTAAGCCATTATAATAGCAAACACTGAGGAAACATAGTGGCATCCAAAAAGTGGCTGTTGGACTTCATTAGTGTCCCACTGGTGCCAAGCAATTTGCAGCACCTTTGCATTGCACCCTCAAGCTCATTGTTACTAAGCCATTATAATAGCAAACACTGAGGAAACTTAGTGGCATCCAAAAAGTGGCTGTTGGTCTTCATTATTGTCCCACTGTTGCCAAGCAATTTGCAGCACCTCTGTATTGCTCCCTCAAGCTCATTATTACTAAGCCATTATAATAGCAAACACTGAGGAAACTTAGTGGCATCCAAAAAGTGGCTGTTGGACTTTATTAGTGTCCCACTTGTGCAAAGCAATTTGCAGCACCTTTGCATTGCACCCTCAAGCTCATTGTTACTAAGCCATTATAATAGCATACACTGAGGAAACTTAGTGGCATCCAAAAAGTGGCTGTTGGTCTTCATTATTGTCCCACTGTTGCCAAGCAATTTGCAGCACCTCTGTATTGCTCCCTCAAGCTCATTATTACTAAGCCATTATAATAGCAAACACTGAGGAAACTTAGTGGCATCCAAAAAGTGGCTGTTGGACTTCATTAGTGTCCCACTTGTGCAAAGCAATTTGCAGCACCTCTGCGTTGAACCCTCAAGGTCATTGTTACTAAGCCATTATAATAGCAAACACTGAGAAAACTTAGTGGCATCCAAAAAGTGGCTGTTGGACTTCATTAGTGTCCTACTGGTGCCAAGCTGTTTCCAGCACCTCTGCATTGCACCGTCAAACTCATTTTTACTAAGCTATTATAATTTCAAACTGTGCTGCCAGTTTATGGGCCATAGTTGCATTGTCAGGGATAGTTTTTGTTGTTTATTCTGCTGTCAATAAAGGTAGACCACCGCTGCAATCTACACCATCTCTTAATTTTTACTAACAAATTTTAAGTGCACAATCTTGTCGCAATCAGAATGAGTGCCAAAATGACAGATGCTGGCGTAAAGGGGAACAGGTGTGTTGGAAAAGAAAAAAAGTGTTTGTCCGTAGGGAAGGTGGCAAAGCTCCATTAACATCTGCTGAAGATAGGCCATCTTCCAGCAAAAGTAAGATGTCTACTACTTACCGTGGACAATCCGATGTGCTCCCTTTTTTACAGACACAAACAACTGGAACAAAAGTAGATGATGGCCAAAAAAAAAAATGCTTGAATGGATCTCAAGTGGTCCAACAAGTGCCCTCTCCGCCACCTCTACTACCGCATCCAAAAAACACCAGTCCTCTGAGTTGTCATCCCAATCACACTTGCTTTCTCCCAGCTCTCAAGTCTCCATCCGCCGTGTACAGTATAGTGGAACAGAGATGGATGAGTCTGCAGAGCTATTCAGTCACACTATAGCCTGGGAATCAGAGCTCTGCTCCAAAGCTGCAGTGAATACAGACCAGGAAATGGTCTGCAGTGATGTCCAGAACCTTTGTGACTCAGATTCAGGCCGTGAGGACCAAGTTTCTGAGCATAATGTTGACCCTTATTCACAAACTGTAATACCTGTTGTTATAGACAATGAGGAACATACTGATGATGATGAGACGCAGATACCAGATTGCGATGACAACTTAAATATTCGGTCAGGGCAGGAAGAGGCTCAGTCTAAGGGTGAGGGGAGTGCAAACACAACAATTGATGAGGAAGTTCTAGATCCCACCTACTGTCAACGCACAGTCAGGCACTCGATGAGGTCAACAGAGGCGGTGGATGAGGATGCAACTGACAACGAAGTTACCATGCGCCTTCCTGGACAGAGTCGGAGTACTGGTAGCACGTCTACAACTGCATCCTCAGCCACCACTCTGCCTCTGAGCAGTAGTCGGGGAGGCTCAGCAGGTTGCATGCCCTCTAAGCCTTGCCTAGCCTGGTCCTTTTTTGACCTTGCAAAGGATCGCCCAAATCATTTGATCAGTAAAATTTGTCGGGAATCTGTTAGTAGAGGCAAAAACCTCAGCAGTTTGACAAATTCTTCCATGAATCGTCACATGACTAAATATCATATTTCCCAGTGGGAAGCTCACCGTGCTGCAATGCAGCCTAGCGGAGTGGACCATCCACCGCCTGCCCTTTCCAGTGCATCCGCGCACTCTTCCTCTTCTAGGACTGTGGGGACAGCTGTCACACCTTGTTTTCCATGCACAACTTCCACCACTGTAACTGCAACAGGCAGTTTGCTTGGTAGGTCGTCAGTTGGTTTGGAAGGGGAAACAAGTGAGTGTGTACAGCTCTCTCAGACATCGATAGCACCAACGTTGGATGAAGGCAACATCATGTCTCCGCCTGCATTTTCCTCACAAACCTGCATTTTTCCAGAGACACCCTACTCAACACCATTTTCACACAGCAGCCAGATCTCTGTCCCTCAGATGTGGACAAATAAAAGGCCATTTCCTGCGACCCATGACAAAGCTAAGAGGTTGACTTTATCCCTCTGTAAGCTCTTGGCTACCGAAATGCTGCCTTTCCGCCTGGTGGACATACAGGATTTTAGAGACCTTATGTCTGTCGCTGTGCCCCAGTACCAGATGCCCAGTCACCACTACTTCTCTAAGAATAATGTGCCTGCGCTACACCAGCATATCGCACACAACATCACCGCTTCCTTGAGAAACTCTGTGTGTGAACGAGTGCATTTCACCACCAATACTTGGACAAGTAAGCATGGACAGGGACGTTACATGTCGCTGACAGGGCACTGGGTAACTATGGTGATAGATGGTGAAGGGTCTGCTGCACAACTCTTGTCATCCCCACGACTTGTGTGTAAGTCCTCTGTCTGTCCAAGTTCCTCCACTGCTTCTGCCTCCTCAACCTCGTCTGGGTCCTCCACCTCCGCACCAAGCCAGTCTGGTCAGGCCACCAGCGTTGTAACTGCGCAGAAGGAATCACGCACCCCTCATTACTATGCTGGCAGGAGAGCGCAACGGCATCAGGCGGTCTTTATCTTGAAATGTCTTGGAAATAAGAGTCACACAGCGGCTGATTTGTGGGCAGCTCTGGAGACTGAGTTTGGTAAATGGTTGTCTCCACTCAACCTGCAGCCTGGTAAGGCCGTGTGCGACAATGCTGCAAACCTGGGTGCGGCCCTTCACCTGGGCAAGGTGACACACGTGCTTTGTATGGCTCACGTGTTGAACCTTGTTGTCCAGCAATTTTTAACACACTATCCCGGGCCTAGATGGCCTTCTGAACAGGGCACGAAAACTGTCTGTTCACTTCCGCCGTTCAACCGCCGCAGCTGAGTGACTTGCATTGCTCCAGAAGTCTTTCGGCCTGCCGGTTCATCGCCTGAAATGCGATGTGCCGACACGCTGGAATTCAACACTCCACATGTTACAGCGATTGTGGCAGCACCGCCGAGCCCTGGTGCAATACGTCATGACGTATAGCCTGGACCAACGAGATGCAGAGGTGGGGCAGATCACCCTGATGGAGTGGTCTCAGATCAAGGACCTATGCACCCTTCTGCACAGTTTCGACATGGCGACGAATATGTTTAGCGCTGAAAATGCCATTATCAGCATGACAATTCCAGTCATTTACATGCTGGAGCACACGCTAAACATTATTCAGAGTCAGGGGGTGGGACAACAGGAAGGGGAGGAACTACAGGAGGATTCATATGCGCAAGAGACAGCAACACCACCAAGGTCCAGACGTTCATCATCACCAAGGCGGCAGGCATGTGACCATGGGGGACAGGGATCAACAAGGGTGTATGGTAGCAGGCGAAATGTTGAGGAAAGTGCTGGAGAACATGAAGAAATGGAGGACGAATTGTCCATGGACATGGAAGACTCAGCGGATGAAGGAGACCTTGGTCAAATTTCAGTTGAAAGAGGTTAGTTGGAGATGTGAGAGGAAGAAAGAACGGATAGCACCTCTATGCCACAAACACAGCGTGGACTTGGTCCGCATGGCTGCGCAAGACACATGAGCGCCTTCTTGCTGCACTATTTCCAAAATGACCGTCGTATTGTCAAAAATTAGAAGTGATGATGACTACTGGCTTGACACCCTATTAGATCCCCGGTACAAGTCCAAATTTTGTGACATAATTCCAGCCATAGAAAGGGACGCACGTATGCAGGAGTATCAGCAGAAGCTGTTACTCGATCTTAACTCGGCTTTTCCACCAAACACCCGTGGTGCAGGGAGTAAATCTCCCAGTTGTAACTTGACAAACATGGGACGGTCTCGTCATCTTCAACAGTCTACCCATACCAGTAGCACCGTATCTGGTGCTGGTAACAGCAATTTTATTGAATCTTTTCATAATTCTTTTAGACCATCCTTTGCAAGGCCACCAGAGACAAAAAGTCTGACACATAGTCAAAGGCTGGAGAGGATGATAAAGGAGTATCTCCAAATGAACATCGATGCCATGACTTTGCAAATGGAGCCTTGCTCATTTTGGGCTTCAAATCTTGAAAAATGGCCAGAGCTCTCCACTTACGCCTTGGAGATCTTGTCGTGTCCAGCTGCCAGCGTTGTCTCTGAACGTGTCTTCAGTGCTGCTGGGTGTGTGCTGACAGATAAGTGCACGCGTCTGTCCAGTGACAATGTGGACATACTAACGTTCATCAAAATGAACAAGTCATGGATCCACAAGGAATTTACTACCCCTCTGTCATCCTGGGGAGAGTAAATGCTTGTGGATTTGGAATGTGCTTGTTGCAAATCTACCTATGAAGTGTACAACTGGGGCACAAGTGCTGCCACTGAAGGGGTGGGTGTCTGTGTGGCGCAATTTTTGGAAAAAAGGGAGACTCCGCTTGGAGTAACCCTTGCTTACAGTGTTTCTAAAAATGATTCAAGATGAACAGATCTGGCATCAGGAAAGACTTTGCTACCTACCCCGGTGTCATCCTGGGGACGGTTAAGCATGGCGTATTTTTGAATGTGCTTGATGCAAATCTACCTGTGAAGTGTACAACTGGGGCACAAGTGCTGCTACTGAAGGGGTGTCTCTGTGGCCCAATTTTTGGAAAAAAAGGGAGACTCCGCTTGGAGTAACCCTTGCTTACAGTGTTTCTAAAAATGATTCAAGATGAACAGATCTGAGATCAGGAAAGACTTTGCTACCTACCCCGGTGTCATCCTGGGGACGGTTAAGGATGGCGTATTTTTGAATGTGCTTGATGCAAATCTACCTGTGAAGTGTACAACTGGGGCACAAGTGCTGCCACTGAAGGGGTGTCTGTGTGGCCCAATTTTTGGAAAAAAAGGGAGACTCCGCTTGGAGTAACCCTTGCTTACAGTGTTTCTAAAAATGATTCAAGATGAACAGATCTGGGATCAGGAAAGACTTTGCTACCTACCCCGGTGTCATCCTGGGGATGGTTAAGGATGGCGTATTTTTGAATGTGCTTGATGTAAATCTACCTGTGAAGTGTACAACTGGGGCACAAGTGCTGCCACTGAAGGGGTGCGTGTCTGTGTGGCCCAATTTTTGGAAAAAAAGGGAAACTCTGCTTGGAGTAACCCTTGCTGTGTTTTTTTAAAAGGAGCCAAGATGAACAAGTCATGGTTCAGCAAAGATTTTGCTACCTACCCCGGTGTCATCCTGGGGACGGTTAAGGATGGCGTAATTTTGAATGTGCTTGATGCAAATCTACCTGTGAAGTGTACAACTGGGGCACAAGTGCTGCCACTGATGGGATGTCTGTGTGGCCCAATTTTTGGAAAAAAGGGAGACTCCGCTTGGAGTAACCCTTGCTTACAGTGTATCTAAAAATGATCCAAGATAAACATATCTGGGATCAGGAAAGACTTTGCTACCTACCCGGGTGTCATCCTGGGGATGGTTAAGGATTGCGTATTTTTGAATGTGCTTGATGCAAATCTACCTGTGAAGTGTACAACTGGGACACAAGTGCTGCCACTGAAGGGGTGGGTGTCTGTGTGGCCCAATTTTTGGAAAAAAGGGAGACTCCGCTTTGAGTCACCTTGCGGTGTTTTACATGATTTTAGAAGGGCATGCCATGCCTATATCTGTGTCTCCTCCTCTTTTTCCTCATCCAGCTGTTTAGTTTTCGCATGAGTATTTGTCCTTGTCACTTTCCCATGTGTTTGTGTTGTCTTGTGAGTTGTTTGTCACCTTTTGGACACCTTTGAGGGTGTTGTCTAGGTGTTTTATGTGTTTGTCATTGCCTCCCATTGTTTCCTATGGGTTTGAGCGGTTCGTCGAACCGGTTCGCCGGATCGAACATGAACCAGACCTTGGTTCGGCGAACCGAGCTCGAGCCGAACCGCGACCGATTCGCTCATCTCTACTGGTTAGTGAACAGGTGTCCCTTCCTCTTGCACGCTGTGTTTGTCTCTCCTTTTGGACGACTTCGCATCAAACGAAGAAGTCCACTCCCGGTTTTGTATGTATTTAGGAGCTGTGGCCCACGAAATCTGACCCTTGGGATCTCTGTGGGTTCTGACGGACACCCTATACCCCGCGTTGAGCTTCCGTTTCGCTCTCTGGGCTTCGGGAGAACGAGGCCTGAAACCTCATCCTCTCATGATGAATTAACAAGGGGGCTTGCAACCTTCCTCGTCCTAGGTTCACCCCGACTGTGCACAGCCTCCAGACCGGATTCCCGTTGTCAGTACCGGCGGGCTATGACCCTTCCCTGGTCCACTGTAGGTCTCCTGCGACCGGATCTCCGTCGCCTGTGGCCCTGCTCACTGTCTGCCACCTAGCCAGGTAGTCCCAGGGCCCCTACCCCTGACTACACTGCTGTCAGCACTCCACTTCAACTTCCACTTCTCTACTCCACACTTCAACTCCAAACTTGAACTACTGTTTCACTTCACCTCCTCCACTTAACTTAAACTCAACTTGACTCAACTGTTGTGTTCCCGCCCCTGACACTTCAGGACCCCTAGGTTGGCATTCTCATCCACCTGATCCTGCCCACTGGTGTGTCCTTATTATCATGCGGGGGTGGCTGGGCTTTAATGGCTGTGTGTTGTACCTGAGTGTGGGTTTCTGGTGGTAACAAGGAGGATGTACACTTTTGTGACTACCTGGTTTTGCCAGGGCGTCTCATGAGCACTACTGATTCTTATATTGTAGACTGCTGCATTCCTCTGCAAGACATCTCACAATTTTGGACTTTTCAGAGCCCGTCAAATCTCTCTTCTGACCCATTTTGCCAAAGGAAAGGAAGTTGCCTAATAATTAAGCACACCTTATATAGGGTGTTGATGTCATTACACCACACCCCTCCTCATTACAGAGATGCACATCACCTGCTTTACTTAATTGGTAGTTGGCTCTCAAGTCTATACAGCTTGGAGTAGGACAACATGTATAAAAGTTATCATGTGATAAAAATACTCATTTGCCTAATAATTCTGCATGTAGTTTATGAGGGTAAATACCATTCCTTTTATGCTCACGTTGCAATTATTAGAAAATCTTTAGTACATAATGAACATAATGAATTCTAGGAGTTTTATTGACCTATGATCTTCAGAGTCCATTTCAACAAGTTAACTTACAGCTGGTTAAAACTTTAATGCTGCTTTTAATTGGGCGGACAAAAGGCTGGTAATCATTCTGAGACCATTTTTTAGCCTACTTTAAAACTACTGTTCAAGGCAGCAGATTGTCCTGTACAAATGGGACATGTGCTGCAAGATTAATAGAATTCAGAGCCCACAGAATGATTGTGTTAGCATTTAACTAGTCTGAACAGAACATTAAAGCACCACTACAGCATTTTTTTTATTTAACCCTGGAGTGTTGCTTCTAATCTAGGTTTCCTGACCCTAGTCTTATAGTCATATTTATTATATGATATGCTAATGAGGTCAGGGACTAGTTGCAAAGGCGTTGGTTCCCCTGGCTAGTCGGCCCGTTTAGCATGTAAGTACGCCCTTGTGGGCATGCTGCCATCGCATCTGACTCATGGACTTTGGCTCAGTGCACATGATCCCGAACTTTCAGTCATGCGCACTATGAAGCCAGTTGTATGCATCCTGGCTTCAAACATGTGTAGTGCGCATGACCGAAAGTCCGGGATCATGCGCGCTGAGACGAACTCCAGCGTCGGACGCGATGACAGCAGGGTAAGTGCTAGAATGTACATTCTCCTTTCAGGTATGACATAATTTGTCTTGTGATAAAGGGGCATGTTCAAAATGCAGCTCAATGTTTTCCAGGCCAAATAAACATTCTTTTTCTAAGTCCATGTGGGCATGGAGTTGTTTATAATAGAAGTGGTGGTCTGGGGGTAATAACCTCAAGTAGGAGGGGTGTAGTGGACGCAAACAAGCCCTTTCATGATTATAGTGGACAGGAGGAAATATCGCCATGGCCACCAACAAGTTGGTCACATCCACTAACCAAGCTAGTCATGCCCACTAACCTGGAAGGAGCCCATACATTCCAGGCTCAACCATGGAAGCAGAGAGGTGAGTGCGACCATCCTCTGACAATGCATATTCATTAGCATGTTAGTACACCCACAGGAGCGTGCTTACATGCTAAGAAGGCCGACAAAGTAAGGGAACTAATGCCCTTGCGACTAGTCACTGGCCTCATTAGCATATCATATAGGATCTTAAGAAATACCTTTTCTAAAGATCCCTTTATCTACACTACTATAGGCTGGGACAGTTAGGCAGGGATTAGCAATATGCACCCAGAACTGCTCATGGTTCTGGGTGCATATTGCACCTGACAGGCTCCCTTTGAATTGGAATTTACCTTTTTGCATGGATTGTTGCTTTGGACTGAGGTCCCAACTTGTCTCCCTACCCCAAGCTGTGCCCAGGGTTGACTGCCTATGTGAGAAGATGCTACTTCCTTCCCCCCAATGGTGCCCACCCCACAGGTGGTTGTCTAAGTTACTTGAAAGTCCCATGCCGCATGATGGCCACCCCCTGTCTACCCTAGGCTAATCCCAGTGGAAATCACCTAACTGTATGTTGTGTGTGGATGTGGTAAACACCAGCGGTTAACCCCTTCATTACCCGGGATGAGTACTGCACCTTAAGTGAGATGCAGTACCCTGTGGCAACTGAAGCCTCAGGGGCGCCACACATGCATTGCGGTTCATGATCTGACTGTGATGTACGGACATATGAATGAGTCCTTAGATATACACTAGGATTAATAAGGTAAAACCACAATCTGTACAATTCTTTTAGCTCTCAAAAAACAAAATTGTACAAAATACTTCTTTTTTCATAGATTTAACCTAATCTATGAAAATTTAAAAAGAAAATATACCTTACTGTTCCTAGTTTATTCCTTTACATGCAATTTCTCTGGCTACATGGTTTGGGAATCGAAAATATTACAAGCTACAGAAAGTTTTTATGGAAAGTAGTGATAACCACATGTACATCGGGCCACTGAGTCATATTGTCACAATTTGAGAAAAGATAGTAGTCATACATGGTTTCCAATTTACAAGAAGCAGCTGCAGTACTAGTGATAATCAGTTTTATAGCATTTGCGTTGGGATACAAATGAATATTTGCTTTCATGCTTAAATGTATTTCCAGATTTTGTATTTTAGATGTATTCTATGTTGTTTAGATGTGCATGTATCTGGAAATGTGTAGTTCTACAAATCACTGCTCTACTGCTTCTGACAATGTAGTCTGAATTAATGTCAGCAATATGTCATATTTTACTAATAATTATGTCACAGTCTTTAATGTCAGAGGAAAATTATATTTGGTTCAACAAATAAAACTGATATGTCAGTGATTATATGAATATGTAACATAGCCAAAGTGAAGCTGACCGTTGGGATCATAAAAGAAGTTTGGGGATTTCTAGTCAGCAGAATAGAGGTGCAAGATTGATAAGGAATCTATTAACAAAAGTAGAGACAGCAACAAACCTGCCCGGTATTCCTCTGTTGTCTGAAGGAGAGCAGTCATGCATTAGAAATTCCCTGCAGCAAGCGTACTTTAACCAACATGAATGATATTTATCCTCACAAATCCTTTGACTTACTTTCTCAGATTCCAAGATTTGTTCTTTGGGATCAAGAATAACAGAGCTAAATCAGAAGCCTAAGGCTTTAAACTCCCTTACACAGATTCAACCCTCATTAAATATAACTTTCCTTTCAAATAGCTATTCACACATATGTCATATTTACTGTAGCAATGAACATTTACCACCACTGGAAAGATTGTGACTCTACATAATACTGTAAGGCTCACCTCACACTAGCGGTATTTTGCCTCAAAACCGGATCCGTTACAAATGCGTTTCAATTCATTTCCAATGGAATCGCTGAGGTCACATGTGGTTGCGTGCATCATACACAACCGCATGTGACCATATCATGCCGCGATTCCATTGGAAATGAATTGAACTGAAACGCATTTGTAACGGATCCGGTTTTGCGGCAAAATACAGCTGATGTGAGGTGAGCCTAGGGTAATCAAAATCAGAACAGTACAATGGGCTAGATCAGACATGCCCAACTATTCTGACATAGAGAGCCACATTCCATCTGAAAACATCCAGCTCCCCCCTCACTCACAGTAGTGACGCCCAGAGCCATGATTACCAGTATAATGACAGCCAAAGTTTTAAAGAGGTGGTTCACTACTCAGCATTAGTGGCCTCATCACTGTAACACTCATAGGGAAGGCTTCTGTCAAATACCTTGTGTACTACATTCTGCTATTGCGTTAGACATAATATGAAAAGGGCCATAACAATTGTTGTAAGACACCAGGGTACCCCTAAATAGTGGCCTCAAGGTGGGTATGTTCTTCGAGCAACATATTGCAAATAGGAGAAAGAGAAGAACAAAACCAAATAATTGAAATTTATTATTAAATATTTTATTTAACCCCTTAGTGACGGAGCTAATTTTCACCTTAATGACCAGACCAAATTTTGCAATTCTGACTAGTGTCACTTCATGAGGTTATAACTCTGGAACGCTTCAACGGATCCCGGTGATTCTGAGATTGTTTTTTCGTCACATATTGGACTTCATGTTATACCAAATTTAGGACAACATTTTTTGCGTTTATTTATGAAAAAAATTTAATTTTGGCAAAAATTTTGAAAATTTAGTAATTTTCAACTTTTGAATTTTTATACCGTTAAACCAGAGATTTCTGTGACACAAAATAGTTAATAAATAACATTTCCCACATGTCTACTTTACATAAGCACAATTTTGGAAACAACTTTTTTTTTTGTTAGGAAGTTAGAAGAGTTCAAAGTTTATCAGCGATTTCTCATTTTTACATCAAAATTTACAAAACCATTTTTTTAGGGCCCACATCATATTTGAAGTGACTTCAATAGGCCTAGATGACAGAAAATACCCAAAAGTGACATCATTCTAAAAACTGCACCCCCAAAATACTCAAAACCACATTCAAGAAGTTTATTAACCCTTCAGATGCTTCACATGAACAAAAGCAATGTGGAATGAAAAAAAGGAAAAATTAAATTTTACCTAAAAATGTTGCTCTAACCCAAATTTATTCACTTTCAGAAGAAATAACACAACAAAATGGACCACAAAACGTGTTCCCCACTTTCTTATGAACGCACGGATACCCCACATATGGTCAGAAACCTCTGTTTGGACAAATGGGAGGGCTCGGAACAGAAGGAGCAATATTTGAATTTTGGAAAGCAAATTTGGCTGAAATAGATTGCGGGCACCATGTTGCATTTACAGGTCCGCTAAGGTACCTAAACAGAAAAAACCCCACACAAGTGACACCATTTTGGAAACTAGACCCCTCAAGGCTTCTATCTAGGGGTATAGTGAGCACTTTGGATCCACAGGTACTTCACAGATTTTGTTAACGTTACGTTGTCATATTGAAAATGTAAAAAATGTTCTCAAAAATGTTGCTTTAGCATCAATTTTCTCACTTTTTCAAGAGGTAATTCCAAAAATTTTACCTCAAGGTTTGTTACCCACTTTTTTATGAGCATGGTGATACCTCACATGTGGTCTGAAACCTTTGTTTGGACAAATGTGAGGGATTGGAACAGAAGGAACAATATTTGAATTTTGGAAAGGAAATTTGGCTGAAAAAGATTGCGGGCACCATGTCGCATTTGGAGGTCCCCTAAGGTACCTAAACAGCAGAAACCTCGCACAAGTGACCCCATTTTGAAAACTAGGCCCCTTAAGGAATTTATCTAGATGTTTGGTGAGTACCCTGAACCCCCAGGTGCTTCACAGAATTTTATAACGGTGAACCATGAAAATAAAAAAAAAAATTTTACCACAAAATTGTTATTTCAACCAGGTAGTTTTTTTTTCACAAGGGTAACAGGAAAAAAAATCACAATGAAATTTATTGTGCAATTTCTCCAGAATTTGGCGATACCTTATATGTGGTGGAAATTAACTGTTTGGGCACACGGCTGGGCTCGAAAGGGAAGGAGTGCCATTTGACTGCCAAATTGTCTGGAATCAATAGTGGATGCCATGTTGCATTAGGAGAGCCCCTGAGGTGCCTATACAGTGAAGCTCCTTAACATGTGGCCACATTTCGGAAAATAGACCCCTGAAGGAATTTATCTAGATGTTTGGTGAGTACCCTGAACCCCCAGGTGTTTCACAGAAGTTTATAATGTTGAGCTGTGAAAATAAAAAAATACTTTTTACCACAAAATTGTTACTTCAACCAAGTAGCTTTTTTTTCACAAGGGTAACAGGAAAAAAATCACCATGAAATTTATTGTGCAATTTCTCCTGAGTTTGGCGATACCTTATATGTGGTGGAAATCAACTGTTTGGGCACACGGCAGGGCTCGGAAGGGAAGGAGTGCCATTTGACTGCAAAATTGTCTGGAATCAATAGTGGACGCCATGTTGCATTAGGAGAGCCCCTGAGGTGCCTATACAGTGAATCTCCTCAACATGTGGCCACATTTTGAAAAATAGACCCCTGAAGGAATTTATCTAGATGTTTGGTGAGTACCCTGAACCCCCAGGTGTTTCACAGAAGTTTATAATGTTGAGCTGTGAAAATAAAAAAATACTTTTTACCACAAAATTGTTACTTCAACCAAGTAGCTTTTTTTTCACAAGGGTAACAGGAAAAAAATCACCATGAAATTTATTGTGCAAGTTCTCCTGAGTTTGGCGATACCTTATATGTGGTGGAAATCAACTGTTTGGGCACATGGCGGGGCTCGGAAGGGAAGGAGTGCCATTTGACTGCAAAATTGTCTGGAATCAATAGCGGACGCCATGTTGCATTAGGAGAGCCCCTGAGGTGCCTAAACAGTGGAGGTCCCCCACAAGTGGCCCCATTTTGGAAAATAGACCCCTGAAGGAATTTATCTAGATGTTTGGTTTGTACCCTGAACCCTCAGGTGCTTCACAGAAGTTTATAATGTTGAGCTGTGAAAATAAAAAAAATACATTTTTACCACAAAATTGTTACTTCAACCATGTAGCTTTTTTTTTTACAAGTGTAAAAGGAAAAAATTCAGCATAAGATTTTTTGTACAATTTCTCCTGAGTATGCTGATACCTTATGTGTGGTGGAAATCAACTGTTTGGGTGCACAGCAGGGCTCGGAAGGGAAGGAGTGACATTTGACTGCACAATTGGCTGGAATCATTATCGGACGCTATGTTGCATTTGGAAAGCCCCTAAGGTGCCTAAACAGTGGAGGTCCCCCACAAGTGACCCCATTCTGGAAACAAGACACTTCAAGGCTTTTATCTAGGTGTATAGTGAGCAGTTTGAATCCAAGAGTACTTCAACGAATTTGATAAGCTTAGGTTGCCATAGTGAAAATTTTCATTTTTTTCACAAAAATGTTGCTTTAGCATCACATTTCTTACTTTTTCAAAAGGCAACAACAAACCATGGACCCAAGAGGCTGTTATCCAATGTCTTATGAGCAAAGGCATACCCCACATGTGGCCAAAAACCTCTGTTTGGATAAATGAGAGGGCTTGGAATGGAAGGAGCACCATTTGAATTCTGGAAAAGTTGAAATAAATTGCGGGCACCATGTCACATTAGCAGGGCCCCTTGGGTACCTATACATTAGAAACCCCCCACAAGTGACTCCATTTTGGAAACTGGATTTTATTCAGGAGTATAGTAAGCATTTTGAATCCGCAGGTACTTCACAAAAATGTTGCTGTAGCAACAAATTTCTCACTTTTAGGCTATGTGGCCATGATCCAGCGGCACAGCGTCTAGTACATAGTGTCAGCCTTCCTGCAGAGATATGAGTTTTGTCCACGGGAGAACGCAGCTGCCCATGCCGACGATTTGGGTTCAGGCTGCTGTGGACTTTAGCTCCATTCTACCTGCAGAGAACACTCTTGTCTCCGCAGCATAAACTGACATGCTGAGGCTCGGGAAGCTACACCACAGGTCAGTGTATGCTGCGGAGAAAAGAAGCACAGTGGGCATGGGATTTCTAAAAATCCTTCCACTGTGCCTCTACTGCACAACGCAGCGCTATGGATGCAGGGAAAACACTCTGTGCCCAAAACGCTGCAAATCCCGATTGTGGGCGCACAGCCTAAAATGCTACAATGGATGAATGGATAGATGTCAAACAAATATAACGTCCCATTCCCCTGCATATTCTAAGCTGGCGCCCTTTAGTGCCTTTCATGTGGCACTAAAGGGTGCCTAGCCTTGTATTTAGCCCCCATAAAAAAATTAATAATTAATATAAACGACGTGGGGTCCCCCCTATTTTTGATAGCCAGCTAGGGTAAAGCAGACAGCTGTAGCCTGCAAACCACAGCTGACAGCTTCACCTTGGCTGGTGATCAATTTCGAGGGCTCCACAGGCATTTTTTTTTTTTAAAAAAAAAAAAAACCAAACAAACAAACGTGGGGTCCCCCTCAAATTAGATCACCAACCAAGGTGAAGCGGACTGCTGGGGTCTGGTATTCTCAGGGTGGGAAGAGCCATGGTTATTGGACTCTTCCCAGACTAAAAATAGCAGGCCGCAGCCGCCCCAGAAGTGGCGCATCCATTCGATGTGCCAATCCTGGCGCTTCGCCCCAGCTCATCCTGCGCCCTTGTGCGATGGCAAATGGGGTAATATACGGGGTTGATACCAGCTGTTATGTCACCTGGCATCAAGCCCTGGGGTTAGTGATGTCACGGCATCTAAACAGATACCCGACATCACTAACCCAGTCAGTAATAGAAAAAAATAAAGACACAAAAAAAATTTATTTGAAAAAACACTCCCCGAAACATTCCTCTTTCACCAATTTATTGAAAATAAACAAATTCCGGTTGCTGTAATCCATTTTGGAGGTCCCTCGACGACTCTGGACCTTCTAGAATATGGGGGGAACGTTCAGGGAACGTATCCCCCATTTTCTGGAAGAGCAAGCTCTCCATGAGCAGTGTGGGTGCAGTAATCTGAGAATACTGCACTCACACTGCCCCGGTCCAACCTAGGACAGAGTGACCTGCAGTAACCTAATTCCAGAATATGAGGGGCACGCTCACAGAACGTACCCCCCATTTTCTAGAACAGCAGGCTCTCCATGTGAGGAGTGTGGCTGCAGATTACTGCACTCACTCTCCCCCGGTCCACAGTGCAGCAGCATGTGCAAGCAGAGCGGTCAGCGTCCCTGCTTGCAAGGATCCAGCTGACAGCCGCTGTCTGCACATGCGCCGCCAGCTTTCCAGAGGGAGGTGGAGTGATCGCGGGGACGGAGCAGCAGCCAGGTAACGGAAGACCGGGGGCTGAGGGGGGGTGACGGCGGGAGACCTGGTCGGGACCTGGGGACAACTTTTCTGTCGCTTGTGACGTGTCACATGCGGCAGAAAGAGCAGGATGAATGCGGCTGCGCGCTACTGTGCGCTGCGCGCCGCCATCTTGCACGCTCCGGAGGAGGGAAAGGGGAGCGCTCTCGAGAACCGGAGGGGGCTCCGGGGGACCAGACAGCTCCGGTGTACCGGAAGAGGGGTCAGGGGGAGGACATTTCCCTCCGATCTGAAATGTTTGATCATTTCAGATCAGAGGGAAATGAATGCAGAGCCGGCGGCGGCGGCAGTTTTTGGCGCGCGTCGGCGCCATTTTGGGGGGGGGCTGTTGATTTCTCCAGTACTGGGGGCCTTGGGGGCACTAGAGGATTATATTTCTTTATCATCTGACATGTTTGATCATGTCAGATGAGAAAGAAATCAGTATTATTTGCCTTTTTTTTTTTTTTTATGTGTACGTCGGTATACGGTGTATACCAGCGATCACATTATCGGGATCCAAAAAAAACCCCCGATTCATAATCTTGGGGGTCTCAGCTACCTCCGGTAGCTGAAACCCGTGAGATTTTTTGTCACTGGGGGGCGCTACAAGCTTTTTCCGGTCTGACATCTCAAGACGTCGGAACAGAATAAGTACACTGTTTTTCCGACGTCTTGAGACGTTAGGCCGTCGCTATGGGGTTAAATATGAAAATGATAAAAAATTACAAAACACTAAAAATCAGATACAATGACAATGAAAGCCAAGTTGCATAATAAACTGCACAATATGAGACAGGAAAGAAGGTAAGAACCCCCCCTCCCAAACAGCACGACCACACACAATTGTTTGTATAAGGCAACAAGGAAAACTGGTAAAGGTGTTCACATGAGAAGGTAAAAAACTCTTTAGGTGGATGACGAGAAGATTAAGGGGTACTTTGCACACTATGACATTGCAAGCCGATTGTAGCGATGCCGAGCGCGATAGTCCCCACCCCCATCGCACATGCGATCTCTTGTGATAGCTGCCGTAGCAAACATTATCGCGGCAGCTTCACACACACTTTCCTGCCCTGCAACGTCGCTCTGGCTGGCGAACCGCCTCGTTCCTAAGGGGGCGGGTCGTGCGGCGTCACAGCGACGTCACACGGCAGGCGGCCAATAGAAGCAGAGGGACAGAGATGAGCGGGATGTAAACATCCCGCCCACCTTCTTCCTTCCTCATTGCAGTTGGGACGCAGGTAAGGAGATGTTCCTCGCTCCTGCGGCTTCATACACAGCGATGTGTGCTGCTGCAGGAACGAGGAACAACATCGTACCTGTCGCTGCATCAACATTGTGGAAATGCCCGACACTACACCGATCATACAATGTCGACACTTTTGCGCTCGTTAATCGTATTAAAACGGTTCACATACTCCGATGTCGACACCGACGCCGGATGTGCGTCACTTTCGATTTGACCCCCACCGACATCGCAGCTGCGATGTCATAGTGTGCAAAGTACCCCTAAGAGTCAGATATGTAACATCAAATAACGGGAAACTGGAGGGGGTATACATATGCAAAAATAGAAAAAAACAATTGGATGGCTCAGTGTGAGGTTAGGAAACAGGGGAAACTGGTGAAGTATTCACAAGTAGGAATGTGACAGCCTCTGAAAATTAAAAAAATAAAAGAAAAGAAACCCCGGAGCATTGGGTGTATAAGTGGATTATATTCTTATTGCATGTCATTTTGACAGGCATTTTCTTGTATGGCTAATTTGTGTTTACGAATTATTTTTATATATGGTGCTTATAATTTTGGTATTAATTTGTCTTCTCCTCTATTGTTTATTTTTTTCATCATTTAGGTTTTTCCATTTTTCCCATCTACAGCATGCTCAGGATCCTTTCCTCCGGATTCAACATCTCTTTTAAACAATTTTTCCTGATGTATTGTTGATATCATTCTTGATATATGAATTTGCACCCATTATGTTGATATGCACCTCTAGTTTTCATATTGTGTGAGGATCTGTTTGGTCCTTTTGTTTCTATTTACCATCTTCTACAAGCACTACTTATTCTACCATACTCGGCCTTCCACTGGTTAGGTCTGAGGAGTTCCTGTGATTACAGCAGTGCGCACGCGCTGGCCTGCCGACGGCCCAGCGGCGGGGATTCTCACGCCGCCGAGTGCGCATGCTCGGGAGTCATTGTGACGCGTCCCTGTCTCCTGGGCGTGCGCCTGTAAGACGGCACGGGGTTTCCCCCGCCTCTCGCCCCTCTGCGGTCCGCACGTGCGCCACAGACGTCTGTAATCACTTCCGGATCTTTTTCAGCTCAGATGTTGGCCTTTAGACCCTGTTCATTTATGAGTGGATAGGATACCCAGCCACATTACAGGCACGCATTTAGCCCTCAATGATTGCTGTGGTTCCATTCCACCTATGTGTTCTAATTTCCGTATTTTTCTCTTTATAAGACGCACCTGATTATAAGATGCACCCCCAAATTTGGTGAAGGAATAGAGAATTTTTTAATAAATGGGGTCCGTCTTATAATGGCAGTGTCCGTCTAACAAATAATATAGGGTATATGTCCCTCATAGCCCCCTCATCCTAAAATAAGCCACCTTAATCTGGATATGGCCACCTTATATTGAACACGTCCCCCAGTAAGGCCCACAGGCTCACTCTGGCAGGCCCACAGGCCCACTGTGGCAGGCCCACAGGCCCACTGTGGCAGGCCCACTGTGGCCAGGCCCACAGGCCCACTGTGGCCAGGCCCACAGGCCCACTGTGGCCAGGCCCACAGGCCCACTGTGGCAGGCCCACTGTGGCAGGCCCACAGGCCCACAGGCCCACTGTGGCCAGGCCCACAGGCCCACTGTGGCCAGGCCCACAGGCCCACTGTGGCCAGGCCCACAGGCCCACTGTGGCAGGCCCACAGGCCCACTGTTTGCACGCACACAGGCCTACTGTTTGCAGGCCCACAGGCCCACTGTGGCAGGCCCACTGTGGCCAGGCCCACTGTGGCCAGGCCCACAGGACCACTGTGGCCAGGCCCACAGGCCCACTGTGGCAGGCCCACAGGCCCACTGTTTGCAGGCACACAGGCCCACTGTTTGCAGGCACACAGGCCCACTGTTTGCAGGCACACAGGCCCACTGTTTGCAGGCACACAGGCCCACTGTTAGATATCGCCCACATGTTGCTGCTTTTAGTAAAATAAACTCCTTACCTTCTGCAGCAGTGTCCTGTCTGGTGTCACCCTCCTCGGGGTTGAGCTCCTCCAGTGTCTCCTGCACTTCCTACTTCCTGGTTCTAGTGGCAGTCATGTGATCGGGACAGCAGAGAGAGATATCTCTGCGTGCAAGATCACAGCAGCAGGAGGGAGACCGGGCAGACACGCAGGAGGAGGTGAGTAAAGAGTTTATTATTTTACTATGGGCAGCAGCATGGGGGCCATAGCTAACACAGGGGGAGGGGGCATGTGCGATCAAAGGTAAGCACTGGCAGATAATATGCGCAGCTCCCCCAGCCCATCGCCGCGGTGCAGTTTCAGCACCATGGTGGTGGACAGCGGCTGTGCATATTATATGAGTGGGTGCAGGAGATCAAAGGCTGCCGCCCGCAGCTTCACAAGCCTCTACCAACCCCCCCAGCCCTCCCAGCACCGCTCCAGAGCGGCCTCCACCTCCCCTGGACCCTGCAGTATATAATCTATATATTCGGTTTATAAGACGCACCCCCTACTTTCCCCCAAAATTTGGGGGAACAAAAGTGCGTCTTATAAAGCGAAAAATACAGATACCTGAGCAGGCTCTATCATCTCCGCTTACTGCCAGTTTCCCCTGTTTTTTGACCTATACAATTATCTGCATATGGAGGTATATTTATTTAATTTTCAGAGGCTGTCACATTCCTACTTGTGAATACCTCACCAGTTTCCCCTGTTTCCAAACCTCTAACTGAGCCATCCAATTGTTTTTTCTATTTTTGCATATGTATACCTCCTCCAGTTTCCCCTGTTATTTGATGTTACACATCTGACTCTTAATCTTCTCATCATCCACCTAAAGAGTTTTTTACCTTCTCTTGTGAACACCTTCTCGTTCTTCTCTTTCTCCTGTTTGTAATAAGTAATTCTGCTATTGCGGTCTGATCATCCCTATCACGTGACCCCTGGGCTCCGTGACCCTTCAGATCCGGTGATGTCAGGTTAACTTCCAGTTGACCCGACATCACCGATTCGGCCCCAGTCTTCCTGAGTGACTGGGATTTGGGTGGAGTTTCACCACTTGTCTCAACCCAGCATCACTCCTGCTTGCGGCGCTCTGTAGCGAAAGAGAGAATGCGCAAGATGCTGGGAATCCAGATCTGCTCTCCTGTATGGGGCTACTCACATAATTACCCATGTGGAGACCTGCTCTTCATAGCTATTTGCTAGTTCTGGTGCTAATGCAACAATCTGGCAGACAGCCGCAAGCTACACATCATGAGCTCGCAAGCCACATATGGCTCTCGAGCTACAGGTTTGAGACTCCTGGGCTAGAGCATGGAAAGGCAAACCCTCACTTGTACTTTCCCAGTCCTGTCCCATTATGTTTTTTTCTGTATAGAACCCATAAAAGACAAATGCATTCCTAGTTACATTATTAAAACTACATTGACCTTCTGCTTCTTTCCAGCACCCATATATACCGTATTTTTTAGATTATAAGACACACTTTTACTCCCAAAAAATTGGGAGGAAAATGAGGGGTGCGTCTTAAAATTCGAATATAGTTTTACCTGGGGGTCCTGTCTGTGCGTCGATCGGGAGGCCAGGTGCCTTGCCTGTGGCTGCGTGCAAGCAGCCGGGTACCTCTGCTTGCATGCGGGTGGCAGCTGGGTACCTGTGGCTGCGTGTGGGCGGCAGTCGGGTGCCTGTGCGGGCGGCAATAGGGTGCCTGAGCCTGCGTGCGGGTTTGCAGCCGGGTGTGTGAAGGTGGTCTGAGCTGTAGTATGTTTGTTTAAATGTAATAAGAATATCTGTGTATGTAAATAATCAAAATGTAGATGTAGCTGTATAACAATCTGTCTGTCTTTGTAGCAATTGCACTGATCTATAATACTCCTTGTTCAAAGTTGTATAGTCATGAAGGGGTTACCAAGGATAAGTGAACAGATGTACAAATAATAGAAGTTTTCAAATAATGAGCAAAACTCTTATCAGTAATGTTCACACAGAAAGAATGTGCAAGGAACAAAGATGTGTTTTACAAGATGCTGTGAGAAATTAAGGAGTAGAGAACTCCCTTTAGCTTCAAGGCCAAAGTAGCTTTTCTGTATAATTGGGTGTATTCCAATACACGAGTTCAGTTGGTGATGCTGGCTCAAGGAGAACATGTCTTATGTATTCATTGTCTGATACATTGATATATCGGCACTGGTATACAGCTAATATGGCACCGTCTTTGGATATCCCAAACGAAGACTCCATTAGCAGTCTTCACCTAAATTCCTCCCTTGACAGGTGCCTGTGTGCGGGCGGCAGACGGGTGCCTGTCGGTGCCGGCTGCCTCTCTCTGCGGGCGGGCTGCCTGCCACACTGTCTGTGCGGACGGCTGTGCAGCAGGTTACCCAGTGTGTCCGCTGTCCAAGTTTCAAATGATGGTGCCGGGAGCGGGCGAGTGCGCAGATGGAGCTCTTGGATGGGAGCTCCATCTGCGCACGCGCCACTCCGGGAGTCAACACATGCGCAGATGGAGCCCTTGGATGAGAGCTCCATCTTTGCATGTGCCGCTCCAGGCACCATCATTTGAATCAGGACTGCGGACACTGGGACACTCACTGCACCGGCCTGCTGCACCACTCACCTGCCGCCGCTGCTGCTGCCACTACTGACCCGCCGCACCTGCCACCACAGACCCCGCCGCACCTGCCACCATGGAGCCCGCTGCACCTGCCACCACGGACGATGCCGCCACTGGCCCGCCATGCCTGCCAGCACAACCTCTGCCTCCTGTGACCCCGCTTCACCACCACTGCTGCCCCCTTCCGGTAAGACAACACCGGAGTATAAGACGGACCCCATTTTTATTTTTTTACCTTTTTTAATGTCTAAGTTTGGGGTGCATCTTATAATACAGTTCGTATTATAAAGCGAAAAATACAGTATCTCTCAACCCTCATGAAACTCAAAGACAAATACACATAGGCTGGTGCTCAACAAAGATCCCTAATGTCTCATCCTTCTAAAGACAGGTATTGCTACATTTACATTCACAGCATCAATTTCTACTTCACTAAAAAGTCTTAATGATATTTACAAAGCTGAGGCACAATCTCTTATTGCTCCCTAATAGGGTCTCATTATGCAACCTACAATGATGGCTAAGTTTTGAGACAGATACAAATTTTGGTTTTCACAAAGTTTTCTGTTACAATGTTTTTAGATTATAACTCAAATGTTTCTATGGTTACTGAAGTACAGTTTTAAGCATTTCATAAGTATTTCAGCTTTCATAGACAAATACTTCAAGAATATGGGAAGATTCAATATTTACTGTACAGTATTGACTCTTATTTTTCAAGACTTCTGCAATTCACCATTGCATGCTGGATATCAGTTTTTGGGTCAAATCCTGACTGATGGCAATGCCTTCTTTTCTAATCAGTATTTAGTGTTTATCCCATTTTTGTGTTTTTGTTTGTTCACTCTCTTTTTAAGGATTGACCACACTTTATCAAAAGTGTCCTGGCCATGGACACACAATTTAAATGTTTTGTTTATCAATCCAATGTCTTATCATTTTTCCTTGTGACACAGTGTTGCATCAGGCTGGAAAAAGCATTGTTCACCACCACATTATTTCTGGCTCCTTGGGAGAAGTTATTATTTCAGGATATTTACAGTATATCACAAAAATGATTTGGTGTGCCCTTTAAAAAATTCAGCACACAACCATTACCGTCTAAAGTGTCGCAACAAAAGTGAGAACACCCCTAAGTACAAATGACAAATTGTGCCCAATTAGACATTTTCCCTCCCAGTGTCATGTGACTTATTGATGTTACAAAGTTTCAGGTGTGAATGATGAGTAGTTGTGTTAAATTTTGTGTTACCGCTCCCACACTCTCTCATACTGGTCAATGGAACTTCAACATAGCACCTCATGGCAAAGAATTCTCTGTGGATCTGAAAAAAATGTTGCTCTACATAAAGATAACTCAGGCTATAAGAAGATTGCCAAAAATCTGAAAGTGAGCTGCAGCACAGTGGCCAAGACCATACAGTGGTTTAACAAGATAGGCTCCACTCAGAACAGAGAAAAACCAAAGATATAAGTAATATGGACATATACCCTAACTTTAACTAAATAAAAGCATAGTACATATAAATAAACATAGGGTACTTAGCAAACACTATTTTTGATAAAAAAAAGCATAAAACCATCCCACCACGACAAGGTGTAGCCAGTCGGGAAAGTACCTACACTCTCTAACATTAAAACCTTACCATGGGTCAAAAATAGGCCTCAACGTGAATAAGGGCTGAGAATAACTGGGTCCCAACTGGACACACAGCCATGGGAAGCATAGAATGAAATGCCCAGCTCATTGACAGGGAGGGCACACCCAATTTGTACTAAATACAAGAGACTACAAAAAAAACAAAAAAGTGAGCCAGAGTATAAGTTGGTATACATGCAGCTTGTAAACTCATGTTCACACTAGCCATAAGACAAAGAAAAAACAAAAATATAAATAATATGGGCATATACTCTAACTGTAACTAAATAAAATCATAGTACATATATATACACTATATTTCCTGGTGTGCCATCCCCGCCTTACACAGCACATGCCCCAAAACATCACCAGTGGCCTGACCAATACAGTTAGGTTGCAGCTGCAGTGTATCAATAGAAATACTGTAAAGCAGTAAACCTTGCCTACATGACTCTAATCCAAAATTATCCCTCCTCTAACAGCTATCCCTACAGTGAATGCAACTAACAGTCGTATTATTAAGTAATAGAATAGATGTCGGCCTGAAAAATACTTTTGGTTTTTAGTTGCAGCAGCAAGATGTATAAGGATGTAATCCCTGCCTACATGCCTCTAATTAAGTATCCCTTCTCCACCAGCTTGCTCTACACTAAATGCAGATAAGAGCGGTATTATTAGACAATGGAATAGATTTGAATTAGCCCTGAAAAGGACATTTGGTTATAACATTGCAGAAACAAGGTCTGTTAAGCTAAAATCCCTGCCTACATACCTCTATACGTTATCTCTTCTCCAGAAGCTTTCCCTACATTAATTGTAGATAACACTGTTAAAATTATAGAAAAGAATAGCTTTTGTAACCAGCAGCAGCAAAGTCTGTAAGGCTGGGTTCACACATAGCGACAGCGACAACGACGTCGCTGTTACATCACCATTTTCTGTGACGTAACAGCGACCTTGTAAGTCGCTGTTATGATCGCTGCTTAGCTGTCAAACACAGCGACGCAGCAGCGATCATAACGTCGCTACATGTGCAGAGAGCAGGGAACCGCGCACACTGCTTAGCGCTGGCTCCTTGCTCTCCTAGCTACAGTACACATCGGGTTAATTACCCGATGTGTACTGCAGCTACATGTGCAGAGAGCAGGGAGCCGCGCACACTGCTTAGCGCTGGCTCCCTGCACTCCTAGCTACAGTACACATCGGGTTAATTACCCGATGTGTACTGCAGCTACATGAGCACAGAGCAAGAGCCGGCACTGGCGGCGTGAGAGCGGCGGAGGCTGGTAACGAAGGTAAATATCGGGTAACCAGGGAAAGGGCTTCCCTTGGTTACCCGATGTTTATCTTGGTTACAGCTTACCGCAGCTTCCAGATGCCGGATCCTGCTCCCTGCTCGCTTCATTTCGTCGCTCTCTCGCTGTCACACACAGCGATGTGTGCGTCACAGCAGGAGAGCGGCTTTGAAGAAAACGAACCAGGGCTGTGTGTAACGAGCAGCAATCTCACAGCAGGGGCCAGATCGCTGCTCAGTGTCACACACAGCGAGATTGCTAATGAGGTCACTGTTGCTTCACCAAAACCGTGACGTAGCAGCGATTTCGGTAGCGATCTCGCTATGTGTGAAGCACCCCCTAAGGCTAGAATCCCTGCTTAGATGTTTCTAGTACACTCTCACTAATTTAATCAAGTCAGAATGTTGAGCTATTTCCAACTTTCCAACTTACGACGGAATGACACCTTTCAGATAAAGGAGGCGGATAAGAGGGAAATATAGTTATCTGGCCAACTGAACTATATCAAAAAGAGGCCAGAAGACAGCTTTCTAACACTCGGTGCTATCAGGCCCTCCCCTCCCATCCTGTTTCCTTTTTTAATTCAAAATTGTATGAGTTATTGGATGCCGCATCAGAACATCATCAATAAGAGAGAGAAAGATTTCTTAACCACGAAGAATCCCACCACCCCTACTTTTTAATTGCTCCACAAGAGCCTTTCTGAAACTCCAGGTTGGCTGATCATACCAGGAATTGGGGGTCTACTTGAAAAATCTTGCATCTATGTGGATTTTAATTAACAGCCCGTTGCCCTGTCATTGAACTCATATATCAGGAACTCTACACATTTGATCCAACTTCTGGAGCCCATTTTTATTCTGGATGGGACCCTTTTGGTTTCTATGGATGTGGAGTCCCTGTATACTAACATCGCACATGATCTTGGTATTGGGGCTGTGATGTATTTCTTTGACCTCCAACCCCTGAGAGACAGGGAACATAATTCTTACCTTGTGGAACTTCTTAAACTGGTACTTGAAAAAAGTTACTTCGTTTTTGATCGTGTATACTACAGACAGGCTTCCGGGACCGCTATAGGGACAAGATGTGCGCCATCTTACGCAAATATCTTTTTTGGGTGGTGGGAGGAAACCTATGTCAGCTGTTTTGATTCAGGGACCGAGGAGGATCAAAAAATGGTGGAATTCCAAATAGTAACAGAGTGGCTGGAACCTAATGGATTGCAGACCTAATCCTGACACACAACTAGAAGTAGCCGTGGGACGAGCCTACGATGACCTAGTCGTCTCGACACAGCCGGAGAACTAAATATTCTCACAGATAGAGATATAAGAAACCTAATCTGCCTCCGAGAAGTCCCCAAAGATAGATAGATATCCCCCCACATTTAAAGGCTACGGTGATATAGAAAAACACAATACAAAGCTAGAAAAGACAGAGTAAGCAAAGGTGAGGCCCAAATTATCTTTGTAGGAAACGATAGGAAGATGTACTGTCTGCAACCATACAAAAAACCCTAATAAATTCCAGCACTTCTGATATGGAAAAATCCTGAGGTCATACAACCTCTCCCCCACTGTATCAGCACTCAAATGTTACTGAGATCCAAAAACACTAATACATATGAGGGACTGAATTAATACCAAGCATGACAAACACAATACCTTGCAGAATCATGAAGCTAAGTATACAGACACTGCCAGCAGGGAATGATCCCATTCCACCAGGAACTCCCCACAAAATAGGATTCAAGCATGAGTATCAAAGCAGAAAAAAACATAAAAAAGTGGAAAACAAACAGCAGAGGTACAAAGACCACTTATCTGAGAGGAGTTCTGGTAGTGAGCAGGGCTGGTTACAGAATGTCCTTAACACACAGGAGACCATTGAGCACCAGCAAGTAACAAGAGAAAACTACTCAGTTATATAGTCCCAATCTGACCCTGATTGCCAGTCCTCTGTAGGTGTGTGACTTTCATTCCACAAATCAACTGCACTGTCAGCACTGACCACAACAGGGAGCCCCAAACTGAAAAACATATTCACAACAGTCAGCATTTTGGAACTTTTTACCAACAGTGTCCTAAAGTGAGTAAGGTTCATTGATGATGTTCTATTTTTATGGACAGGCTCCCTGGAGGATTGTGATCGCTTCATCGCCACCCTTAATGACAATGTTTGGAATATTCGAAGATCTCGAGTCAATCTCTGGAGTTCTTGGACCTGGCTATATTATATATAGGGCCAGGACAAACACATTATTACAGGACGGGGCCATTATTACATACAGTACCAGGACAGACATGTTATTACAGGACGGGGACATTATTACATACAAGGCCAGGACAGACACGTAATTACAGGATGAGGACATTATTACATACAGGGCAAGGACAGACACGTACAGTGCCTTGCAAAAGTATTTGGCCCCCTTGAATCTTTCATCCTGTTCCCACATTTCAGTATTCAAACTTAAAGATAAAAAAAAATTAAATTTTATGGTGAAGAATCAACAACAAGTGGGACACAATTGTGAAATTGAACAAAATTTATAGCTTATGTTAAACTTTTATAAAAAATAATAAACTGAAAATTGGGGCATGCAATATTATTCGTCCCCTTTAAATTAATACTTTGTAGCGCCACCTTTTGCTGCGATTACAGCTGCAAGTCGCTTAAGATATGTGTATCAGTTTTGCACATCGAGAGACTGAAATTCTTGCCCATTCTTCCTTTGCAAACAGCTCGAGCTGAGTGAGGTTGGATGGAGAGCGTTTGTGAACAGCAGTTTACAGCTCTTTCCACAGATTCTCGATTGGATTCAGGTCTGGACTTTGACTTGGCCATTCTAACACCTGGATATGTTTATTTGTGAACCATTCCATTGTAGATTTTGCTTTATGTCTTGGATCATTGTCTTGTTGAAAGACAAATCTCCATCCCAGTCTCAGGTCTTTTGCAGACTCCAACAGGTTTTCTTCAAGAAATGGTCCTGTATTTGGCTCCATCAATTTTCCCATCAATTTTAACCATCTTCCCTGTCCCTGCTGAAGAAAAGCAGGCCCAAACCCTGATGCTGCCTCCACCATGTTTGACATTGGGGATGTTGTGTTCAGGGTGATGAGCTATGTTGCTTTTATGCCAAACATATCGTTTGGCATTGTGCCCAAAAAGTTTGATTTTTATTTCATCTGACCAGAGCATCTTCTTCCACATGTTGGGTGTGTCTCTCAGGTGGCTTGTGGCATACTTTAAACAACACTTTTTATTGATGTCTTTGAGAAATGGCTTTCTTCTTGCCACTCTTCCATAAAGGCCAGATTTGTGCAGTGTACGACTGATTGTTGTCCTATGGACAGACTCTTTGTAATACTATTGTATGTACTGAGGAATTCAATTGCGTTAGGGCAATGACAACCAGAGATGAGTTCTTGGTGCAAAGACGTTTTATAATATGTAACCGCAATATGTACACAGAACAGAATATACACAATAATATGTAACCGCCATATGTAAACAGAACAGAATATACACAGTAATATGTAACCGCAATATGTACACAGAACAGAATATACACAGTGGAACATAAACACAGTAAATACCTGCCGGGTTCTGAGCAAAGGGGAATTCCCGGGGCCGCGCACTGGACTCCCCCAGGGAGACCACCAGGAGCGAACCCCTATACAGGGGCTGTCCGGCAATCACCCCAGAGGGCCCAAATGCACAGCAGCCGGGACACAAAAGGGCAACAGGTCTAGTCCAAAAAATGTACGTACGTGTTGTGAGTCCTAGGGTGGATATGAACGGAAGGGACCGGGCAGAAGTGCCGACCAGAGACTGCAGACAGACTCCGAGCACAGTTGGATGAGAGGTGAAGTCCAGAGCTGGTGTCAGGTGTTTCAACTGGATCCAAACAGCAATCAGGAGATGAGAGCAGCAGGGCAGGAGTACACAGGAAGCAGTATACTCAGGCAACTAGACTAAGCTTAGGGGCGGGCTTTTAAACAGATGAACAGGAAGTAGGGCAACAGAACAGAAAACTCCATGTTAACAAAGGGCAAGATCCTTCAAAAGAAAATCCCGGAACTCTGACAGTACCCCCCCCCCCCCCAGAAACGGCCTCAGGACGGATCAGGGCCAGGCTTGTCCGGGTACCTCCAATGAAACTGAGCAACCTTCCGGGGTGCTCGGATGTTACCCACAGGTTCCCAGGAATCGTCCTCGGGGGAGTACCCCTGCCAACGTACCAGATACTGAAGCCGATGCCGATGGAGCCGGGAGTCAATAATGTCCTCAACCACGAACTGCTCTTGGCCATCAACCATCACCGGCGGAGGAGGATGCACGATACGACCATGAAACGTATTAGGGGAAACTGGTTTTAGCAGAGAAACGTGAAAGACCGGGTGTACCTTTAAATTGTGCGGCAACCTCAGCCGGCAGGCCACAGAGCTCACTATCCCGGTGATCTTGAACGGACCAATGAATTTCTGCCCCAGCTTCTGCGAAGGAACACCTAATTTCAGATTCTTGGTGGATAACCACACAGAGTCCCCTACCTTATGCATGGATGCCTGTTTCCGGTGAGTGTCTGCCGACTTCTTGTAACACTCCTGAGCCGAAGCCAAAGAGTCCTTTAAAACCTCCAGATTCCGTCGTAGCTCCGTCAATCTGTCCTCCACCGCTGGCACCGAAACCGCCACCGGTGACCTAGGCAAAATATTCGGATGGTAACCCAAGTTAGCAAAAAAGGGCGTTACCTTAGTGGAGCTGCTCTGAGTGTTGTTATATGAGAACTCCGCCAAAGGAAGCAGCTGCAACCAATCGTCCTGCAGATGGCTGACATAACATCGCAAGTACTGCTCCAGGGTTTGATTAGTCCGTTCGGTTTGCCCATTTGTCTGAAGACAAACAGACATCAATATGGAGTGCCGAACAAAACCCTTTCCAGAACTTAGATGTGAACTGCACGCCCCGGTCAGAGATGATCTCATCCGGTACCCCATGCAATCGAAATATATTCTGGATAACCAAATCCACTGTCTCTGCGGCTGAGGGAAGACCGGTACATGGAATAAAGTGAGCAGCCTTTGTCAACCGATCCACTACCATCAAAATGGTATTGTTACCGCCTGAGACGGGCAACTTCACAATAAAATCCATTGAGAGGGATCCCCAAGGGCGAGATGGCACGGGTAACAGTTGAAGGAGTCCCGTAGGAGCCACACGAGGGACCTTGCACCGGGCACAAACCACACATGAGTGGACATAGTCTTTCACATCCTTTAAACAGGTAGGCCTGCAGAAAAAACGACTCAGAAATTCCTTTCTGTACCCCCCTATGACCTGCCAACACGGAGTCATGGACCAACTTGAGAACCCGAAGTCTTACAGCCTCCGGGACATAAATACGTCGCTCTCTCAACCACATACCATTCCGAAGGACAAGAGTCACATCATTCGGGGAGGGCAGCAAGAAATACTTCACCATCATAGGCCAGCTTGATGTCCTTCCACAAGTCCTGGTCCCGGATTACTCCAACAAAATTGGCATCTGATAAAACGGTCTGATACGGGGTTCCAGGCACGGAGTCCATGGCGTGGATTTGGGACAAGGCATCGGCTTTCCCATTACGTGACCCTGGACGGTATGTAACGATAAAATTGAACTGGTTAAGGAACAGGCTCCAACGGGCTTGCCGTGGAGACAGGCACCAGGCAGATTTGAGGAATTCTAGGTTACGATGGTCTGTGAGAACTATCACTTGTTGCGCTGCTCCCTGTAAGTGGTGTCTCCATTCCTTAAAAGCAGAAATAATCGCCAACAATTCCTTGTCCGCAATGTCATAGTTCTTTTCTGCAGGGGACAACCGGCGAGAAAAGAAAGCACATGGGTGCAAGAGACTCTTGTCCCCAGTCCTTTGTGAAAGGATAGCCCCTAATGCATAATCGGAAGCATCGACTTCCACAATAAAAGGGAGAGCGGGATTCGGGTGTATTAGTATTGGTGCTGAGGTAAAACAACCCTTGAGACGATTGAAAGCTTCCTGGGCCTGGGCGGACCACACAAACTTCTGCCCTTTTTTGGTTAACACAGTGATATGACGGACGATCTCTGAAAAGTTGCGGATAAAGCGTCTGTAAAAGTTAGCAAAACCGACAAAGCGTTGTACCTCCTTGATGTTTCCCGGTTCCAGCCAGTCTAGAATTGCCCGTATCTTGCCAGACTCCATGTTCAGTCCCTGAGGAGAGATGACATATCCTAAAAATTGTATCTTGGAGCAATGGAATTCGCACTTCTCCAGTTTAATATACAGGTGGTTATCCCTCAGACGGGTAAAGTACTGTCTTGACGTGCTCCTGGTGTTCCTGTAGGGAATCAGAAAAGATCAAGATATCATCCAGGTAAATCACCATGAACTGGTCCATTATATCCCTAAAAATATCGTTGACTAGGTGTTGGAAAGCCGCAGGGGCGTTACAAAGTCCAAAAGGCATCACTAGATACTCATAATGTCCATACCGACATCTGAACGCTGTTTTCCACTCGTCCCCGGGACATATGCGGAGTAGATTATATGCCCCATGGAGATCCAATTTAGTAAATATTTTGGCCTGTTGTACTCTCTCCAATAGTTCGGGAATCAACGGTAACGGATACCGGTTTTGGATGGTTATCTTATTTAGTTCCTGGTAGTCGATACAAGGTCTCAGAGTCCCCTCTTTCTTTTCCACGAAAAAGATGGGTGCCCCTGCTGGTGAGGTAGAAGGTCGAATAAATCCCTTGGCTAGGTTTTCATCGATGTAATCTTTTAGTGCTTGTAACTCAGGTGCCGCCAACGGGTAGACATGACCAAAAGGGATCTCTGCCCCTGGGAGTAAGTCTATGGGACAATCATACGGTCTATGCGGGGGAAGCCGATCTGCTTTTCTTTTGTCGCATATATCAGCGAAGTCATTATAAACCGGGGGTAGAACAGGTACCTGTACAGTGCCCTCCGCATTCGGTGTTACTAGAACCGGTACAGTTGGACTAATGGTCGGACCACTCTGGGGTGGGAAGGATATTTCTTTAGTCTCCCAATCGATGACTGGATTTGTAGACCGCAGCCAAGGAATTCCTAAAATTATCGGAAAATGGGGAGAAGAAATCAACATGAAAACAAGGGTCTCCTGCTGACCTGGTTTCATCACACATTCAAGGGGTACTGTCTCCCGATCAACTGGTCCGGAAATTAATGGAGAACCGTCTACCATCTCCATGGTAACCGGTGAGGATCTTTGTTGAGTCTGGATACCGTGTTTCCTGGCAAAAGAAGAGTCCATGAAATTTCCCCCTGCCCCAGAGTCTATCATAGCAGATGTAGGAATTAACTGTCCCTCCCACCGTATCTGAATGGGAAGCGAGCAATGGGTGTATTTCCCTTCTGGGTCCTTAGATGGAGTTGACATCAATGTCGAGGGAAATACCGCATCCAGGTGTAAACTTGCCTCAGAGATATCGGACTCTGCGTCCATGTTGTCACACTCTGCCATTGCTGCCAGTACCTTATTCGGGCAATTTGGACATTTTGGGCAGTCAATCAGAAAATGGTCCGATTGAACACAATAGAAACACAAACGCTCACGGAGCCGGTGTTCACGACGTTCGTTGGTCTCTTGCTTTTGTAGAGAGTCCACTTGCATAGGAACATCCTCGGCCTCCCGTGGCGTCTTGTGAGCGGGCTCTCTATAAGGAAACGAAAAGTTGGTTACCCGGTTTACAGCTGCCCATTTTTCCTGTCGGCGTTCCGTCAAGCAGGTATCGATATGCACACAGTGTTGGAGAAACAGTTCAAAATCCCGTGGAGATTCGGCACGAGCTAACTCGTCCTTGATGGTACCGGACAAACCCTTTCTGAACACTGATAATAGCGCATTATTTCCCCAGTCGGTGTCTACCACTAACCTTTTGAACTCAGTGGCATATTTGACGACAGACCGCTTTCCCTGACGTAAGGAAAGCAGAGCCGATTCAGCGGTAGCACGGCGATTGGGATCATCAAACATTTGCGCCATTGCTGTTAAAAAGTCATCCAGGTTATTTAAACGGATATCACGATTCTCTATCATAGGATTAGCCCAAGCCAGTGCTCGTGAGGTTAACAACATGATTATACATAACACTTTTGACTGGTCAGACCGGTAGTAATCAGCATGTACATCAAAAAACAGTATACACTGGTTAACAAACCCTCGGAACTGATTTCGATCACCACTGAAAAGAAATGGGGGTAACCTAGGCATACCAGGAGCTGATACGGATGTAGCGGGGGTGGCTTCCTGAGCCTCCACTCTGACTTGCAAATCCTGAATAGCCGGACCCAGTACCTGGTGATCATGGCCCAGCTGTACCTCCACATCTCTAAGCTTAGTTTGCACCGCCTCCATCTCCTGCTGCAAGGAGTTAATCATGGAGAAAAGCTGATCTACTCGTGTCTCAGTCATTGCCCCAGCGAAATCCTCTTATTGGCCTGAGCATAATGTAATACTATTGTATGTACTGAGGATTTCGATTGCGTTAGGGCAATGACAACCAGAGACGAGTTCTTTGTGCAAAGACGTTTTATAATATGTAACCGCAATATGTACACAGAACAGAATATACACAATAATATGTAACCGCAATATGTAAACAGAACAGAATATACACAGTAATATGTAACCGCAATATGTACACAGAACAGAATATACACAGTGGAACATAAACACAGTAAATACCTGCCGAGTTCTGAGCAAAGGGGAATTCCCGGGGCCGCGCACTGGACTCCCCCAGGGAGACCACCAGGAGCGAACCCCTATACAGGGGCTGTCCGGCAATCACCCCAGAAGGCCCAAATGCACAGCAGCCGGGACACAAAAGGGTAACAAGTATAGTCCAAAAAATGTCCGTACGTGATGTGAGTCCTAGGGTGGATATGAACGGAAGGGACCGGGCAGAAGTGCCGACCAGAGACGGCAGACAGACTCCGAGCACAGTTGGATGAGAGGTGAAGTCCAGAGCTGGTATCAGGTGTTTCAACTGGATCCAAACAGCAATCAGGAGATGAGAGCAGCAGGGCAGGAGTACACAGGAAGCAGTATACTCAGGCAACTAGACTAAGCTTAGGGGCGGGCTTTTAAACAGATGAACAGGAAGTAGGGCAACAGAACAGAAAACTCCATGTTAACAAAGGGCAAGATCCTTCAAAAGAAAACTGGAAGTCCCGGAACTCTGACACTCTTCTACCTCAGCTGTAGATCTCTGCAGTTCATCCAGAGTGATCATGGACCTCTTGACTGCATCTCTGATCAGTCTTCTCCTTGTTTGAGATTAAATTTTTGAGGGATGGCCGGGTCTTGGTAGATTTGCAGTGGGAAGATACTCCTTCCATTTCAATATGATCACTTGTACAGTGCTTCTATGGACGTTTAAAATTGTGGAAATCTTTTTGTAACCAAATTCAGCTTTAAGCTTCTCCACAACAGTATCACAGACTTGCCTGTTGTGTTCCTTGGTCTTCATAATGCTATCTGCGCTTTAAACAGAACACTGAGACTATCACAGAGCAGGTGCATTTATACGGAGACTTGATTACACAAAGGTGGCTTATATTTATCATCATCAGTCATTTAGGACATCATTGGATCATGCAGAGATCCTCAATGAACTTCTGGAGTGAGTTTGCTGCACTGAAAGTAAAGGGGCCGAATAATATTGCATGCCCCAATTTTTAGTTTATTGTTTTTTATAAAAGTTTAAAATAAGCAATACATTTTGTTCAACTTTACAATTGTGTCCCACTTGTTGTTGATTCTTCAATATAAAATAAATAAAATAAACATTTTTTATCTTTATGTTTGAAGCCTGAATGTGGGAAATGGTTGAAAAATTCAAGGGGGCCGAATACTTTTGCAAGGCACTGTAATTACAGGACGAGGACATTATTACATACAGGCCCAGGACAAACATGTTAATACAAGACGGGGCTATTATTACATACAGGGCCAGGACAGACACGTTATTACAGGACAAGGACAATATTACATACAGGGCCAGGACAAAGACGTTATTACAGGACAGGGCCATTATTACATACAGGACCAGGACAGACATGCTATTACAGGACAAGGACGTTATTACATACAGGGCCAGGACAGACACGTTATTACAGGATGGGAACATTATTACATACAAAGCCCAGTGAGGGGACATTATTACAAGACGGGGACATTGTTACAGATGGGGGATCTTATTAGAGGATAGGGCCTATACATTTGACTAACATGTTGGTGGGGGCCCTGGGTCAAATTTTGGACCATATTTATGCACAGACCGCAGATGGTGAAGGGTGTGCAGTACAGCACAGCCAGTGTTCAGATTAGTATATGCTATACAGTGGCTACAGACATCAGAAAGTATATGACAATGTATACACTGTATGTGTTATACTGGGCAGAGATATACAATGATTTGTGCACTGGGGTTCAGATCAGGTGAACAAGGGGGCCATGTCATTATTTTTTCATCTTTTAAATCTTTACTGGTCAGCCACGCTGTGGAATAGTTGGATGCATGTGATGGAGCATTGTCCTGCATGAAAATCATGTTTTTCTTGAACGATACCGACTTATTCCTGTACCACTGCTTGAAGAAGTTGTCTTCCAGAAACTGGCAGTAGGTCTGGGAGTTGAGCTTCACTCCATCCTCAACCCGAAAAGGTCCCACAAGTTCATCTTTGATGATACCAGCCCATACCAGTACCCCACCTCCACCTTGCTGCCGTCTGAGTCGGAGTGGAGCTCTCTGCCCTTTTTCTGATCCAGCCTCTGGCCCATCCATCTGGCCCATCAAGAGTCACTCTCATCCCATCAGTCCAAAAAGCCTTTGAAAAAACAGTCTTAAGCTACTTCTTGGCCAAGTCTTGACATTTTATCTTATGTTTCTTGTTCAAAGATGGTCGTTTTTCAGCCTTCCTTATCTTGGCCATGTCTGAGTATGGCACATCATGTGCTTTTTGATGCTCCAGTAACGTTGCAGCTCTGAAATATGGCCAAACTGGTGGCAAATGGGACCTTGGCAGCTTCACGCTTGTTTTTCCTCAATTCATGGGCAGTTATTTTGCGCCTTTTTACCCAACATGCTTCTTGCGACCCTGTTGGCTATTTGCTATAAAACGCTTGATTGTTCGGTGATTATGCTTCAAAAGTTTGGCAATTTCAAGACTACTGCATCCCTTTGCAAGACATCTCACAATTTTGGACTTTTCAGAGACTGTCAAATCTCTCTTCTGACCCATTTTGCCAGAGGAAAAGAAGTTGCCTAATAATTAAGCACACCTTATATAGGGTGTTGATGTCATTAAACCACACCCCTCCGCATTACAGAGATGCACATCACCTGATTTACTTAACTGGTAGTTGGCTCTCAAGCCTATACAGCTTGGAGTAGAACAACATGTATAAAAATTATTATTTGATCAAAATACTCATTTTCCCAATAATTCTGCAAACAGTATATAACAAGAAATACAAATAATATCATTTCTAAGCTTCACATATCCTTTAGCTACTTTTTAATCCTACTGCAAAACTTTAAAGTGTATGGAAAAGAAATGAGCGAACCTGAGGTTTGGTGTTCAGTGTTCGTACCTAACATAGATTTTACAAAAACAAACAGGGTTCGGGTTCAGAGTTCTGGTGCTTTACGTATGAACTACACTCATGTGAGCATCGCTGTGCTCAGGTACGTTCGGTGCTGAGCCCAGTGAGAGCCACTTGCAAGTGATTGAATGGCTCGCACTGGGGGTAACAAGAGCGTGATCAAATGTAGTGTGTAGAAGGAGAAACATTGAAAAACCCTATCCACCCTCTCTTGGAAGTGATCTGTTTATAGCTGGTTTCATGTTGCGAAGACTAGAACTGACCAATTAGTTACTTCCATTGGGGTTGAGGTCAAGTCCGGGACCTAAACCGAGCTTATTCAAAAGTCTGGCTGAACCTTTCGAACCGAACTTCTATGTGTCCACTCATCTCTAGTTTCGAACACTAATAGTTTGCTCTAATGACTATTTATATTGGATACCACACAGACCAATGTTATTCATTGAAGCAATGCTGATGACCACTTTTTTTCACTAACAGAATCTTCGTGAAAAAGATTACAGAATGTTGCGATTTCACTCTGAAATTGGATGGGTGGAAGAAGAAAATATGGAGCCACAGCATACTATCTGATTTTTAGGGATACATTACAATTCTGTAGAAAAGGCACCTATAAATGCTCCTGTAATTGATTAATAGCTCACAAGTAATAATAAATGGAGAGAAATGGTGAGGAAAAAAAATTGTACCACTTTTCTGAATGAAAATTAGACTGAGTTTTGGATACCACATGTTCCAAAAAACATGAAAGGTTCCAAAAAATGCATTGTGTTTAGGACAACAGTCCTTGACCTCTCAAACATCTACTTTGTGCTACTGTCATAGGGATGAATATAATTATGACATTCTTTTTACTAGTTTTTTGAGGATCGCAGTTTGCTGAACTGGAGGCTATGACAGAATATAATATATTCTATTGTAATTCACTCTTTTTTTTGTATTTGCCTTTATTATGACTATGAGTCACTATCAATATATGATGAAAAATTGTTTAAAAGAACTGAAGTCCTCAGTGGTTGATACCTTTTAATGGCTAACTGAAAAGATGGTAATAATAGCAAATTATAATTGCTATTATTACCATCTTTTCAGTTAGCCATTAAAAGGTATCAACCACTGAGGACTTCAGTTCTTTTAAACATTTTTTTATCTCTACTGGCTAACACGGTACAAAGATATATTTTACCTGTATCAATATATGATAAATGCACATTATAACAGGCCAAGATACAAAAAAGTATACAAAGGCTGACGGCACTGTGTGCAGATTGAATATGCAGAAAACATATTTATCTCCGAGCAATAAACAGTAGTACACAGCATTTCACAGCTTGAAGTGCGATAAAGAGATGTCACGGTGAAAAAAACAAAATAATATCATCCATTCAGCATGCAAGGCACAAAGTATATAATTTCTTCTAAAGGCACTTGCGTCATTTGGTTTATATTATGTCTGACGGAAAAACAGATTGATTGTGAGTTGCTTCTAAAAATTATCCACCTATAAAATAAGTTTGCTTTTTGTAGAGATGGGCAGAGCTGCTTTAATCCTAGCAGCAAACTGGTGGCATCTGTCATTTGATGGCCTGGCATATTGAGAGCTTTGTGGTGCTGTCACCGCATGTTGGCACTATTCAGAAATTAATATCACCCATTAATTCTTTTAGGAAAATATCTCACGTTTCTACTGCATTAAAGAGGGAAGAAGAGTAAGAAAAAAATGGTAAAATTTGGGACGATTCCCACAAAGCATCAAAGCTCCACAAATCTTGCTGTCTCCGACACGAACGTTCCTTAAAAGCCAGGAGACGGGTGACAGCTGGCAGTGACACCGGCATTTCACACATTGTGTCACACGCCACATGCATATTAAAGGATGCGATGCAGATTGCTTTTTTGCTCCCTGGTGGGGCTGGGATTGTTTCTTGCATCTCATTAAGTGGCCAAACTGAAATAAATCCACAAACAAAGAATAAAGCAGGCATAATTACAACAGGAGGGAACAAACTTAACTGTTAGGCATCCAGGGCATACTAATGAACTTACCCTCTTAGGGACCATTTTTCTAACTTTTAGCTGCAAAGCAAGAATGTCCAGTTTTATGGGTGTACTGGGAGCTTACCTAGTATCTCAGGAAACTGTGCTGATACACAAAGATAAGAAAACTAAATCCTATCAGTAATAGTAATGAACAATAGCGCACATATACAAAAACTGTAGGAGTTAAACATCACCCTATTTATCACTCCAGTACAATGTTGGACGCCTCCTGGTGATTTTGAACTTGATTTGAAAGGTACTCAGTACTGGTAAAAAAAAATAGTCTGACCCTGTGGATCAATAATTTGTCCTGCACAATAACTGAATTTAGGCCATCAGCTTTGTGAAATAATATCTAAAAGGTGAAACTGAGATGCGACCACCAGCGTTTGACGTATTAGGTTCATGTTCTGAGTGGGTATCAAAGAAAGACAAGGAAAGGTAAAAATATCTAGACTATAGAAATTACTGAGGTATCAATGTGACTTGCATGATCTAACAGATATTAATGAAAACAATTTTATTTATATAGCGGCAACATATTCCGCAGCACTTTACAATTCAAGAGGATACAAATTGTATCTGACATTATAGAATAAAGCATAATTCACCAAGACCTTGATCACAAAATCTTACAATGTTTAAAGCCTGCTTTACACCTTACGATCCAGCATACGATATCGTATGCGATCGTAACCGCCCCCATCATATGTGCGGCACGTTCAATTTGTTGAATGTGCTGTACAAACGATTAACCCCCGTCACACGTACTTACCTGTTCATATGACCTCACTGTGGGCGGTGAACGTCCACTTCCTGGAGTGGGAGGGACGTTCGGCGTCACAGCGTCGTCAAGCGACAGCCGGCCAATAGAAGCGGGAAACATCCCGCCCACCTCCTTCCTTCCGTATTGCTGGCCGGGAGCCGCAGGATGCAGGTAAGATCTGCTCATCGTTCCAGGGATGTCACACACTGCGATATGTTTCCAACCCGGGTACAATGAACAATCTGACGTTTAATTCTAGAGAAATGAACGATGTGCGTGCGATGAACGTTTTACCGTTCTATCGCAATCTCATGTACCTGTCACACACTGCAATGTACCTTACGATGCTTGATGTGTGTCACTTACGACGTGACCCCGCCGACACATTGTAAGATACATTGCAGCGTGTAAAGCGGGCTTAAGGGAAAAGGTATGACTCAAATGGTTAAAACTGCTTGTATTATATAGTCCAGCCATTATTATAATAAAGCTTCATGAATTGGTTATCTGTTTATACGTTAAATGCTATTGAGTACATTAAGTGTGTGGGAACAGATGATATCAAGTACTGGAGCCTAAGGAAAATCTAGGAAGTGAGAACATTAAAAAAAAAAGGAAAAATAAAGAAAATAAGAATGAAGTAAGTGCTTCATACTTACTGAGGCTCCATCGCGGCTGTACACTGCTCCCGCAGCCTCTCCTTCACTTCCTGGGCTGCTCATTAGGCTTGTCCATATGCACTGCTTTCCCCGCTCTCCAGCCATCCTGGCGTCTGTGATTGGTTGTGGTCAGAAACACCCCCAGCCTGTGTGACAGTGTCTGTCTGCAACCAATCACAGGCGCTGTCTGTTGGTCAGTATCATAGTATAAAAATAAATAAAACATTTAGCGTAGGGTCCCCCCATATTATGATACTTAGCTTAAAGCTTATGGCTACAGGCTGCAGCCCCCAGCTCTGTGATTATCTTGGCTGTGCATGAAAATAGGATGGCATGGGACTTTTTTTTAAATTATTTAAATAAAGAATTTAAGAAAACCGACATGTGGTCCTCCCAATTTTGATACCAAGCCAAGATAAAGCCTAACAGCTGGGGGCTGTTATTCTCAAATTGTGGAAGTCCATACTAATTGGACCACCCCCAGCCTAAAAATAGCAGCCTGCAACTGCCCGGGATTGACAAATCCATTACATGCGACAAGTCTGAAACTTTACTTAGCTCTTCCAGATTGCCCTGGTGCGGGGGCAATTGGGGTAAGAGCAGGAGTAAAATAACAGCCTACAGCTGCCACTAAGCCCTAGATTAGTAATGGGGGGGATCTATGAGACCTCCATTACTAATCTGTAAGTGAAAGTTAATAAACACAAACACCAAAAAAACTTTTATCTAATATATAGAGCTGAGTGTATGTATGTGTGCATGAGTGTATGTCCGCTAAACGAATCTGCACCGTTGCATTTACAATCACGAAATTTTGCACAGATGCCCCAATTGACTCAGGGAACGTCATAAACTTTATTTTGATGGAAAAATTTAACCTTGCGCTTTACAGTTACTCTCCAAAAAACCGGCCTCCATTAAAGTGAATGCAGCTGGGAGCGACAGGTTATTAATAGGACCTGTGATTGGTTGCTATAGGTGCAAAGTAAATTGTTAGTATAAGAAACTTATGTGTGAGGTAATATGATGTCGGTGGAGAGACAAACACAGACAGAGACATATTGAGAGACAGAGAGAAACAGACAGACAGGCACAGACAGACAGAGAAAGAGGCAGACAGGGAAAGAGACAGACAGACAGAGGCAGACAGGGAGACAGAGACAAACAAACAGACAGATAGGAAAAAAGCCAGACAGACAGACAGAGAAAGAGACAGACAGAAAGACACACAGGGAAAGAGACAGACAGAGGCAGACAGCAAAAAAGACAGAGATAGACAGACAGGGAAAAAGACATACAGACAGAGACAGACAGGGAAAAAAAGCAGGCAGACAGACAGAGAAAGAGATGGACACGGGCAGACAGGGAAAGAGACAAACAGACAGAGACAGACAGGGAAAAAAGGCAGACAGACAAGATAAGACATACAGGGAAAGAGACAAACAGAGTCAGACAGGGAAAGAGACAGACAGAAAGAGGCAGACAGGGAAAGATACAGATAAAGACAGAGGCATACAGGTAAAGAGATAGACAGACAGAGACAGATGGAGAAAGAGACAGACAGGGAAAGAGACAGACAGAGAAAGAGACAACAGAAGGTGGTTTAATTCAGCACTTTGAACTTAATATCCAGTCCCAAAATATTTTTTACTGGAGTCTTTATAAAATTTAAATCATTTATTAGTATATATAAAGAATTCCAAAATTAAAAACATATTGCGTTTCAAGCTCTATCTGAGCTCTTACTCATAGCTTGACACATAAAGACTGTTTAGACAATTTATACACTCCATTATACTAGAGGATCACCCCACCTCAAGTTGATTAATCACATGCCCTCAGGTAGCTCACCAGGGTGTGAAGAAATTAAAGACAATACACATAGGGGTATTCAAAAGCTGTAAAAAAAAACCAAAAAAACCCCCACATTTAATCAATATTGATATTCATCTTAGGACCTATTCAACCAGCAAATACAGTTAGGTCCAAAAATATTTGGACAGTGACACAATTTTCGCGAGTTGGGCTCTGCATGCCACCACATTGGATTTGAAATGAAACCTCTACAACAGAATTCAAGTGCAGATTGTAACGTTTAATTTGAAGGTTTGAACAAAAATATCTGATAGAAATTGTAGGAATTGTACACATTTCTTTACAAACACTCCACATTTTAGGAGGTCAAAAGTAATTGGACAAATAAACCAAACCCAAACAAAATATTTTTATTTTCAATATTTTGTTGCGAATCCTTTGGAGGCAATCACTGCCTTAAGTCTGGAACCTATGGACATCACCAAACGCTGGGTTTCCTCCTTCTTAATGCTTTGCCAGGCCTTTACAGCCGCAGCCTTCAGGTCTTGCTTGTTTGTGGGTCTTTCAGTCTTAAGTCTGGATTTGAGCAAGTGAAATGCATGCTCAATTGGGTTAAGATCTGGTGATTGACTTGGCCATTGCAGAATGTTCCACTTTTTTGCACTCATGAACTCCTGGGTAGCTTTGGATGTATGCTTGGTGTCATTGTCCATCTGTACTATGAAGCGCCGTCCGATCAACTTTGCGGCATTTGGCTGAATCTGGGCTGAAAGTATATCCCGGTACACTTCAGAATTCATCCGGCTACTCTTGTCTGCTGTTATGTCATCAATAAACACAAGTGACCCAGTGCCATTGAAAGCCATGCATGCCCATGCCATCACGTTGCCTCCACCATGTTTTACAGAGGATGTTGTGTGCCTTGGATCATGTGCCGTTCCCTTTCTTCTCCAAACTTTTTTCTTCCCATCATTCTGGTACAGGTTGATCTTTGTCTCATCTGTCCATAGAATACTTTTCCAGAATTGAGCTGGCTTCATGAGGTGTTTTTCAGCAAATTTAACTCTGGCCTGTCTATTTTTGGAATTGATGAATGGTTTGCATCTAGATGTGAACCCTTTGTATTTACTTTCATGGAGTCTTCTCTTTACTGTTGACTTAGAGACAGATACACCTACTTCACTGAGAGTGTTCCGGACTTCAGTTGATGTTGTGAACGGGTTCTTCTTCACCAAAGAAAGTATCCGGCGATCATCCACCACTGTTGTCATCCGTGGACGCCCAGGCCTTTTTGAGTTCCCAAGCTCACCAGTCAATTCCTTTTTTCTCGGAATGTACCCGACTGTTGATTTTGCTACTCCAAGCATGTCTGCTATCTCTCTGATGGATTTTTTCTTTTTTTTCAGCCTCAGGATGTTCTGCTTCACCTCAATTGAGAGTTCCTTAGACCGCATGTTGTCTGGTCACAGCAACAGCTTCCAAATGCAAAACCACACACCTGTAATCAACCCCAGACCTTTTAACTACTTCATTGATTACATGTTAACGAGGGAGACGCCTTCAGAGTTAATTGCAGCCCTTAGAGTCCCTTGTCCAATTACTTTTGGTCCCTTGAAAAAGAGGAGGCTATGCATTACAGAGCTATGATTCCTAAACCCTTTCTCCGATTTGGATGTGAAAACTCTCATATTGCAGCTGGGAGTGTGCACTTTCAGCCCATATTATATATATAATTGTATTTCTGAACATGTTTTTGTAAACAGCTAAAATAACAAAACTTGTGTCACTGTCCAAATATTTCTGGACCTAACTGTACATCATACAATCATATAACATGGATCATCTGATTTAAATCCTTCAGTGTCAATAATAATATAATAAATCCGTTCTGTAATTTAACCCTTCTGGGTAGCTAGTTTGCATACAGGAGATCCAAAAGGCCTCCCTCGTCCTCAGACGAGAAAACCGGTCGCCTCCCCTGCATGAGCAGTGTACTCTTTCAAGAACTGACACAGTAAGGCTCTCTGTATAACCACCATGTTTGTTGATCAGAGAAAGAGACAGACAGACAGAGGCAGAAAGGGAATGAGACAGAGACAAACAGACAGGGAAAGAGACAGACAGACAAAGACAGACAGACAGAGGCAGACAGGGAAAGAGACAAAGAGAGACAGGGAAAGAGACAGACAAAGGCAGACCGGGAAAGAGGCAGACAGACAGAGACAGACAGACAAATAGACAGAAATAGACAGATAGAGACAGTCAGACAGAGAGAGACAGAAAGAGACAAACAAAGAGATACAGAGACAGACAGGGAAAGAGATAGACAGAAACTGACAGGCCAAGAGACAATAGTAAAAAAATTATGAATAGAAAAAGTGCATATAGGGTCTTACCAGGATAACAACAGTAAGGGATAATGAAAACCACTCACCTGGGGTGGTTGTGTGACACACAACCAGCATTAAAGCATGTATCAGCTGCTGCAGACTCCACGTGCGGAAGCAAGAAAAAAACAAGGATGAAAAGTGGAAAAACGTGTGTGCCAATAAAGGGTTAATTCCAAATAAAAGCAATCATCAGGAAAACCACCAAAATTGGTAAAACAGAAATAATGGTGCAGTTATATATAAAAAAAACCTATCACATGATGAGGTCAAAGTTTAAAAGGAAACATGAGCTTGTCCATGTGGCATTGCTTCAAAATACTAAACCATTCATTTGATTAAAACACAAACAAAAAACATTGAACTAAAATTCAATATCCATGTATTCAGAGAATGAAAATGAAAAAAATGGAAAAAAGGAAAAAAAATAGTAAAAAATGAAAAAAATTTAATAATGGAATAGAACCAGCCTCCATGTGGTAGGATTATTTACACAGATGGATCACTACCTTAATGAGCTACAAACCTATGGCGTAGTCTACTTGTTGTTAATTAAATGTTGTTGTTACATTAAATGGAAGTAAACTCGGGACTACAGAACAGGAGAAGGACTTGGGTATTCTCATTACAAATAAGCTGAGCAGCAGCACTCAATGTCAGGCAGCAGCTGCTAAAGCAAACAAGATTCTAGGGTGTATAAAAAGAGAGATTAGATCCCGTGATCCCAACGTATTGTTACCCATCTATAAATCACTTGTAAGGCCACATCTGGAATACGGGATCCAGTTTTGGGCTCCACATTTTAAAAAGGACATTCAGAAGTTAGAGTCAGTTCAAAGGCGGGCAACTAGACTATTACAAGGAATGGAAGGCCTCCCATATGATGGCAGATTGAAAAAGTTAGATATGTTTAGCTTAGAAAAAAGACGTCTCAGAGGAGATCTCATTTATATGTATAAATACATGTGTGGTCAATATAAAGGACTGGCACATAACTTATTTCTTCCAAAGACAATACTAAGGACCAGGGGGCATTCACTGCGAGTGGAAGAAAAGCGATTCCGACACCTAAATAGGAAAGGGTTCTTTACAGTTAGAGCGGTCAGACTGTGGAATACCCTACCACAAGAGGTAGTAATGGCAGATACTATAACAGCTTTTAAAAAAGGGCTGGATGATTTCCTCAGTACACAAAACATTGTTGGTTATAAATGACTTAGTGACTAAATGTACAACTGGTGGAGGAAGGTTGAACTAGATGGACCTAGGTCTTTTTTCAACCTAAGTAACTATGTAACTATGTAACTATGTAATGTGTGGTATGTTTTTACAAAGTAAAGACATTGAAAAAAATCTTGAAAAATAATCTGAAGGGAGTGGAAAGGAATTGAATTTGTCACATATAGTTAATGTACTATGGTTATAGGTAAATTATAACATTGAGCCACATCCCAATATATATTATTTTTAGTTTTAATTAGTATGTCATAACTAAAAAAATGTATACACTGTGTGCAGAATTATTAGGCAAATGAGTATTTTGATCACATGATACTTTTTATACATGATGTCCTACTCTAAGCTATACAGGCTTGAGAGCCAACTACCAATTAAGTAAATCAGGTGATGTGCATCTCTGTAATGAGGAGGGGTGTGGTGAAATTACAACAACACCCTATATAAGGTGTGCTTAATTATTAGGCAACTTCCTTTATCTTTGGCAAAATGGGTCAGAAGGGAGATTTGACAGCCTTGGAACTGCCAAACTTTTGAAGTGTGATCACTGAACAATCAAGCGTTTCATGGCAAATAGCCAACGGGGATGCAAGAAGCGTGTTGGGCAAAAAATGCGCAAAATAAATGCCCATAAATTGAGCAAAATCAAGCGTGAAGCTACCAAGATGCTATTTGCCACCAGTTTGGCCATATTTCAGAGCTGCAACATTACTGGAGTATCAAAAAGCAGAAGGTGTGCCATACTCAGGTACATGGCCAAGGTAAGGCTGAAAAACGACCACCTTTGAACAAGAAACATAAGATAAGGCATACAATGTATCTATTTTTTTTCTCGTATTCTTCTAACCCTATGGAAAGAATGACCAATTCTGCAGTAAGATTTATATCTTGTGTAGTTAATTGCTTTAAGAGGTCTCTGACTTCCTTCCATAAGGGTTTAAGTAAAGGACATCCCCTGAAAATGTGGATAAATGATCCATTTTTCCCGCAACCTCCCCAACATGGTGGTGAGTTTTTAGCAGAAAACTGGCACAACTTTAGAAGGGTATAGTACCATCTGGAATACACTTTATAATATGTCTCCTGAAGAGAAGCACAGGTTGCAGTTGCATAAATTGTTTTCAGAGCTTGTTTCCATGTATTTATAGGGAATTCCTTGTACAAATCTTTCTCCCAATTATTTAGGTTTAGCTTTTTTCAAATTCAAAATCTTCATTTAGCAAAGATTATATATTACTGGTTTTCCAAATAGTTTGGTTTAGTGGATTATTCAATAAATTTATTAGGGGTTTAGGAAGCTGAAATCTAGGTTTTTTGTTTGTAAGAGAATTTTCTATACGGTACCAAATTTTTTCTCTTTATTTGTGATGTTGAATTTACTTTGTATGTTTTTGAAGGGCAAAATTTTGTTATTTTCTATTAAGTCAAGAAAATTGTTTATGTTGTATTGTTTCCATTTTATTATGTTCATTTTGAGAGTCAGAGTTTGTATTGTTTCAATTGGGCAACATTTAATATCCTCCTATGGTACATTATCTTTCATCAATGTTTTTAGTAGGGATTTCCATGCCCAAAGTTCTGCTTTACTTGTTTGAAATTTAGTTAATGTTTTTTGTGTGTTTAAAAGTTGGGCCAAAATTATATCTAATTTGGGAATGTTTCGATTATAATGTTTTTCTATATGTACTCAACTATTCTGCTATTAGACTATTTTGGGTCTGTTTATTGAGACTAGTTAAATAATAAGGGTAAATATTCGGTAAACCTAGGCCTCCATTCCTCTTATGTTTACATACGATTTTTTAGGAAATTCTAGGTTTCTTATTTTGCCAGATGAATAGTGATAATAATTGAGATTACAGTTTCTGGATCCAGGGCTTAGGAATTGTTGTTGTTAAACATCGGAATAGGTATAGAATTTTTGGCAAAATAATAGATTTATATGATATGAACTTTCCCATCCATGAAACTTCAGTCATGTTTAAATTTTTCAATTAATTTTGGATGTTGTTTAATAATGGGGTAATGTTCATAGATACAATTTTTTTGGTTGGGTTTGTGATGTATATCCCTAAATATTGCAATTTTTCAGTTTTGCACTTGAAGGCAAGTGCCTTCTGAATACAATCTTTTAAATCAGGGTCTATGTTATAACCCAAAATTTGGGACTTAAAATTTTATAATATAATACAGCTGAGAAATCATCCAGAATATTATTGTATTTCTAAGTGACTCTAGTGGGTCGGTTATACTAAGAATTACATCGTCAGCATACAGTGTGATTTTATACTGTTTGTGATTTTTGGAAATACCTTATATATTTTCTCTTACTCTAATTTTTTCAGCTATGGAACCATCATTATGGCAAATAATAAAGAAGAGAGTAGGCAGCCCTGTCTGGTTCCATTGCTGATAGGAAAATTACTAGAGAGGAAGTTATTGACTTAGATTTTTGCAGTGGGAATAAATTTCTAATATTAATTTTAATATCTTACCATTAAATCGGAATTTTTTCAAGGAGGCTATTGTGTAACCCCAGTGGATCCTATCGAAAACTTTCAATGCATCCACTGAAAGGAGCAGAGAAGGCTTACGATTTTTCTCAAGCAGATTCACCAGGTTCAAAATTTTACGCGTCGCATCAGATGACTGCCTGTCTTTAATAAACCCCACCTGATCCAAGTGGATCAAATTAGGGAGAATTTTCTGAAGCCAGTTTGCAATAAACTTAGAGATTAACTTCATATCTGCGTCAATCAAGGATATCGGCCTATAATTTGACATGTCTAGAGGATCATCTTTATTTTTTGGGATTTGTATAGAGTATTTTGTTTTCAACTTTGGGTAGGTTTGCTGTGACAAAAAGAAAAAATGTTATTAAACGATAGGACCTAGTAATAATAAATTGTACAATAATAAATAAATATTTGAGATATGTGAATTTAAAAATATATAAAACCTTGGTTATTAAACATGTTACAACTTTCTAAAAAAAAAAAAAAGTATATATATATATATATATATATATATATATATAGAACAAAATGAAGAAGGATCCAGCAAGGCAGAATGACTCCAAAGAGCAACAAAAGTTTTTTTTTGTTTTTTTTTTCTCTGACTTTATTATCTAAGAATAAAAAATTTCAGAGCTCTTGACAAGTTGTTAAGTGTAAGGTATATGCAGTATGGACTACGCGTTTCGGCGGACGAAGTCGCCTTCTTCACGGTCCCAAGACAAAACTGATGTACTAGTATGAAGAGGGCTTCTATATAGTTAGTTAGCCCAGCCCACGTAACCACTAGTGAGCTGACACATATGAGTTTGATTAGAAGAGCCCGAGTTAAGCTAGCAACAGTTTTGCACATCTGACATATAAAAATGTAGCCTGAACAACACAGTGTACATATATCACTTACTGGAATCAATAAAAACAAGTGAACAGAGCGCGCATACATATACTTATTAGTGATAACTAAAAAATATTGCAGCATCAAGAATAATATACATTTTTTTTTTTAACAAATAATATCTTGATTATTTACCATTCTATACATTGACCAGATATTAATATTGGACGGCAAGATTCATACTATTATTGAAGCCAAAAGGGATCCTGGTTTCCAAGAGAAACATCCATTTGCTTTCTCTTGCAAGGATTTTTTTCTGCAGGTTGCCACCTACTGTATATATATATATATATATATATATATATATATATATATATATATAATAAATGAAGATTAGATAATTATGTATATATATACATATATAAAAACACAATAACACATACAATCACCAATAAGAACAAGTAAAAGCACATACAGTGTATAAAATATAGATCACAAGTTAGAGGAAGGCCAAGAGACAGACAGAGAGAGAGAGACAGACAGACAGGAAGAGACAGACAGATAGAGAGACAGAGACACAGAGACTAAGAGAGAGACAGAGAAAAGTTACTATCCCAGGCAACACCGGGTACTACAGCTAGTTTGAAATAAAATACAAAAAATACCACTTTATTAACCCCCAAAGCATCCCTGCAGGTCCGACGTAATCCACACGAGGTCCCACAACGATTTAACTCTGCCTTATCTGAAATTACAGTGCTCAATCATGGAACATGTCTGCACGCTGTAACTGCATGCAGAGAATAAGCCATGATCAGTAGTGACATCACTCAGGTTAGTTGCGGTCATAGCAGAAGGAGGACTGTGGGAATCTTTCTGCTGTGACCGCAGCTAACCTGATTGACGTCACCGCTGATCATTGGTCATTCTCTGCCTGCAGTTACAGTGCGTGGACATGTTCCATGAACTCATGCTATGATTCAGCTCTAGCAGAGATGAATCACTGTGGGACCTTGTGTGGATTATGTCGGATCTTCAGGGATGTTTTGAGGGTTAATAAAGTGATGAAAGTGGGCGATTTTTTGTATTTTATTCCAAATAAAGGATTTTTTAGATGTTTGTGTTTATTTACATTCCCTTACAGATTAGTGATGGGGGATCTCATAGATGCCTCCCATTAGCAATTTAGGGCCTAGTGACAGCTGTGGGCTGTTATTAACAACTATTACATTGATTGCCATTGTACCAGGGCAATCTGAAAGAGCCGGGTAAAGAGTCAGGCTTGTCGCATCTAATAGATGCAACAATCCCGGGCAGCTGCAGGCTGTTATTTTTAGGCTGGGACAGCCCAATAACCATAGGCCTCACCAGTCTGAGAATACAAGCCCCAAGCAGTCTGGCTTTATCTTGGCTGGATATCAAAATAGGGGGGACCGCATGTAAAAATTGTTTATTCAAATAATTAAAAAAGGAAAAAAAGCCAAAGCGATTCCTCTTATTTTGATACGGTGCGATGATGGCTGGGGGCTGCAGCCTGTATTTGTATGCTTTATCTGTTCTGGGTATCATAATATGGGGGGGACTCTACGCCAATTTTTTTTATTTATTTTTACTGTAAGATATAGACGCACGTAGCGCCTGTGATTGGAAGCAGTCATCTGACAAGCTGACACTCAGGGTGGGGTGCGTCTGGCTGCAATTTATCACGGGTGCTGGTGGGCAGGGAAAGCAGTGAATATTCATTGAGTGTAAATTATTGGCCTCAGAAGTGAATGCTCGGCCTGGAAGCAGTGTATCACCATGACAGATGCTCGGTAGGTACAGTGCATCTGGTTCTATTCCCTTATCCTTTCACCTTCTACCAACAATTTTAATCTCCGGATTCTGGTTCCCATAAACTTATATGGGAAGTGGAATCCAGACCAGAACTCGATTATAAAAACCAGATAACATGGACCCGCTGGTCCCGGTTATCTGTGACTCCACCCATCACTAATTCTGTGGAGACTGGGAATTACCCAGATTTCTAGAGGTAGAACATTCCAAATGATTAGTGCCCCATAAGAAAAATCTTGGAGACTGGAGTGGGAGGTTTGGATTAAGGAGGATACCAATCTTAGACCTTTAACAGAATGGAGAGCATTGGATAGTGTGGTATACAAAGATAGGGTTGGAGAAGTATGGTGGTCCAGTACTATGGGAAGCTTTGTGGATTATTGTTAGTTTATATTGTAATCTGTACCATACGGGCAACCAGTGTAATGACTGGAACAAGATGAAGGCATCTGTGTGGCAGCTGAACAGAATTATGAGCCTGGCTGCAACATTCATGACATATTAGAGAGGTGATAAATAGTATATCTACTTGTCAGCTGTGTGCAATGGGCTCAGGAGTAGGGATGATCGAATACCTCAAATATTCGGCTTCGCGAATATCTGACGAATTGGTCGCCGCTATGCGAATATTCAATGCACAATGTAAGTCTATGGAAAGGCCAAATAGTTCCAAATAGTTGTTATTCGGGTTTCCAATAGACTTAGATTGCGCATCGAATATTCGCGAATAGTCGAATAGCGGTGACCTATTCGGAAAATATTCGCGAAGCCGAATATTTGAGGTATTTGACCATCCCTACTCAGGAGATCACAACATAACCAGGAGAAACTGGCTGTGGCACACAGTTTGCATCTTGCTATAACAATAGTGACTAGAGCAATCTCTTTTTGCTGCTGTTTAGCCAATTAAATGCCACTTTCAGCCATTAACAGTAGAACTTACACACCACAATCACTGGTATGTGTATGTACCAGCTTTCATTGATCCTGCAATGTAAACATTAGTGAGGGGGTGGGTTGTAATGGCAGCTATGGTCCTGTTTAATTACTCCAAGACTGCCATCTTAGTCTTCATTTAAACTCAATATGTAGCTGGACATCACAGGAGAACATCATTTGCTATATAATGTAATATAGATGTATTGCAGTGTATATAGCAATTGATTATAAGTAATGATGGGCGAAACCAAACTTCTCAGGAAAGTCCATGTAACTGTTTGGGTTCAGCCACCCAGTTAATTAAAAAAAAAAAGGAAAAAGAAAAAAATAAGAAAAAAAGCAGGACCGTTATACTTACTGACCTTCCCCGCAGTCTTAACACTACTTCTGGGTCCGCTCATTAACTCTCAAACATATTCACTGCCCTAACTACTGTCTGTCTCAGTGTCTGTGATTGGTCGCAGATGCAGATTTGGTGCTGAAATTTATGTACCAAATTCGTGCACCAATACTGCATCTCCTGGCCAAAAAATGCATCAAAAAGCTATGCAGTTTTGATGCAATTTTTTTTTGCTAGGAGATTTGGTGCTTTTTTATGGATTTTCCACATCCATAAAAATACAATCTATCAAAAACAGTATATGGTAAAATGAGAGATATCAAAACACCAGAGGTGTTTTTTTTGTCCCTTAACTTCCTTAAAAAAATTGCAATAAGATGCGATCTAAATGTTTAAGCAACCTAAAAAAGGTGTAAACAAAAATGTAATCTTGTCACACAAGAAAAGAAACCCCTCCACAACTCTACTGACACCAGACAGAAAAATAAAAAAAAAATTACAGGTCTCAGAAAATTGGGACACAAACTAATTTTTGTTTTTTTGTTGACATTTGAGCTCATAATCTAAATTCTGTGTTTCTTTGTAATGTGGTTTGAAACCCATGGAAATACAGAAAGAAAAGATTGCAGTTGCTGTCATTCGGTGTCCTTGGTGATAGTTGAACCCCACACTAAGCCACCATGATGCTGCTCTACAGCAGGATGTCAGAAGCATTGATAATGTTGCATTGCAGCAATGCATGCATTCTAGCTAGTATCTATCAACACAATGTCATCAATGTCTTTTATTCCAAGTCTTTGCAATGTAGCTGAACTCAAGTCTTCAGTAACTCATGAATGAGAACAGGTCCTTGCCTCATGCCTCCTCCTTATGGTTTCATCGACATCCAAAAAGAAAGGGAATGTAATCACAAGCCTTGTTCTTAGGCACATCACTTCATCCATATAGGTTAGCCAATAGTGATGAGCAAGCGTGCTTAGCACTGCTCGGTCAAGCATCGATGTGCTCGGGCGCCCTCGGTACTCGATTAATTATCATGGGTGCTCGAGTGCCATGCTCAAGTCCTTGCCCCTCATGTTTCACATGAGAAATTCTGGATCTTCCAACGACCAGGAGTGACTCCAGAAGCCACTCCCAGTCAGCGTCAGACAGAAAATTTATCACACGCTGTATGTCAGTTACTCAGTGATGTTACTGTGCGTGAGAAATTCCGGATCTGGTGCTGACTGGGAAAGACCTATTGAGCCTCATTCTCTGAACAAGGCTTCATAGGTTGGAGTACAGATTCAGGGAATGTCGTGGGAACAATACATGGGTTAGGCTTTTTTTTTAATAAATTGGTGAATACGAGATAGTGTGGAGGAGTCTTTATTCAAATAAAGTATTTTTTTCTGTGTCTGTTTGACAAACACCTCTCCATAATTAACCTCTAGGCTATATGTCAGCTAAGAATTCACAGCTGACATCAACTCCAAAAAGAATTACCCTGATTGCCACCACACTAGGTCAATTGGGAAGAGTCGGTGGAAAGTGCCAGAATTGCCACAAGTAATGGATGCGCCAATTCTGGGGTACTGTGCCCTCCTATTTTTAGGTTGTGAAGGGCCATATAACCATTAGCTTTCCCTCTCTGATCATATCAGCCTCCAGCTGTCTGCTTTACCTCGGCTGGTTATCAAAAATGGGGGGGGGGGGCCCACACCAACTTTTTTAAACTATTAATTTTCCAAAAAATAATTTAAAAAACAGCATGGGGTGTCCTCTATTTTTTGATATCAAGCCAAGGTAAAGTAGACAGCTGCAGGCTGCAGCCCACAACTGTCTGCTTTAACTTGGCTGGTTATCACAATTGGAGGGACCCCACACTTTTTTTTTAATTATTTATTTTTCACTTTCCAGCAGTCACCTGGAAGTCAGAGATGCATCCAGGCATCTTCCCCATGTTGTTTCCATCCATGTTAGCAATTTTCCAGTCTCCCCAGCTCTCCAAGGGCGGTCTGCATGGAAAATGTTTGAGTTTCCCATAGACTTTTATTATACTTGTTATTCAAATTAAGCCCATACGAGCATTGAACCAGATCAATTTGAGTAATGAGCACTTGAGCACTTTAGTGCTTGCTCATCACTATTAGCGAACTTGCAGAGATTCAAACCTTTGCTAGGACTGGGCAAATTAGCATATGCTCTCATTAGGCATCAACCTGAAACACATGAAATTGGGTTACTATGAACACCACTACAGACTGAAAGAATTATCAGGTACAGACAGGCAAAAAACATTGTATTATGTCTACTTAAGAGCCTTAAAAGAAATTTGTCAGAATGTTTTTGCTATGCAATCTGACAGCCGCATAATGAAAGGACAGTGGCCCAGTTTCCAGCAATGTATCACTGGGTACTGCAGTTGTTATACAGTAGAATCCTAGTTTTGTTTGACAGAAAGCTGCTAATCAGTGGTGGAGGTGTGTTTGGACCAGAATAAATAAGACACCTAGTCCTGTAGTGATAATCTCCTGCTGATAAAACACTCATTTTATTGAAACAATAAACATAGCCTAATAGTAAAACATCATTGTAATCTGGGTCAATGCTAATAATACAAGAACTTGACTACCTGTAACTCTCTAAAAGCTTATAATAGGCAGTGTTTATTATATTAGATTTTCTTGGTATGTTTCTTAAATATAGCTATGATGTATTTGTTAGGAAGCAAATTTTTTTCTGCTTTAAGGTCAAGGGAGTTGCCAATTGCCAACACAAGGTGGGTAACATGGCTAAGACATCAGTATACTTTCCTCATACATAAGTTGTGTATAGATCCAATTATATCTCACACCCTAGAATCCTGGTGCTTAGGTTAATTGACTTTATCATATTTATCCGATTATATTTGGAAATCTGAGATACAAAAATGAGATTGCTAACATCAATAGGGACAAGGATAAATCTAAGAAGAATTTATTTTGTGTAGCGCACTGTGCAAAATATATTGTCAGTATATAAATATTAACAGCTATTGTGTTACTGTAAGTCTACAACATAGCAAACCTTCAGGGAGTCATTTAGATGTTAATGGCTTAGTAAGAAGTTAACATTGGCCACATCTGTTTTATAACTTAATCTTTTCTTCCAGTTAAACTTTATTGCACTTGTAGCATGTTAAGAATGCCGTCTGCACAGACGTCCAGAATTTTAGATCTGACGCCCATGGACAAGCTACATCGAGAAAGAATACGAGCAGCAATTTATCTGACACTATGAATGATTAATATTCCATGCAGCTGTTTGTCACTCATAATTCACGGCTCTCTTAACATACCTGCTTCAGGAGCATCTTCTTACAGCTCCAGGGACATATTTGAGGGAATTTGCATTTTGGTTTAATTGGCAATATCCTTCAAACAGCTCATGTTCTTCTGTCCATTGGCACATTAGATCTTTCTTTGTGTAACCGTTTTTTGATGTGGCAGCAAAAAATAAAATAAAATAGAATAAAAATCTGCTACATGTTATGTTAGGCAAGTGATCTATGCCATCTGAGTTCTGAGCCCTACACTATTCTTAAAGGTTTGCATTTTTAAAAGAAGTAAGCCATCTATTAACAGTATTTTATGGAAAAAAAAAACACTTTTATTTTTTTTTTTTGCTCATTAGTATGATTGGGAAACAAACAACACTTGTAAAAAACTCTGCTGTCCAGATTTCAACCTCTTGGCTGCCATTATACTGAATATCACAGCTAGAAGTAATGCCAGCTGGCTCATGCATGGTGTGTGCATGGCCATCAAGCCAATAAAATTCCATGTGGAATATTTAAGTGTTCTTATCTTTGGCCTCTGTGCCAGTTATATTTGGTCTGACCAAGCTTTGTCTCTGCTGAGTGTACTTAGTTATTCTGCTTGTTAAAGTAGAAAAATATTCAGCTGACCTAACTTAGTTAGAAATTGTATAACTCTGGCAGTGCAGGGAAGCATGGGTGTCGGCAGAAATCACAGAAGAAGCAGGAATGGAGTGTGGTGCCCCTGAGGCTTCAGTCGCCACAGAGTATTGCACCCAACTTTGGGTGTAATGCTAAACCTTGATCCTGAGGAGGTCAGTCCCGGTTTCACCACTTACACACTCAAATACACACCAGGTTGCTCTGTTCCCACTGGTGTCTGGGCTTGAGTAGGGTAATAAAGGGGTTGCCTACAGAGTGGCATTTAAAGGATGCCATCATACAAGGGCCCCAGTCCCACTAGCTTAGGACCTGGGAGGGGGGAGGAGAAGCCAGCGGGGGGGGGTGAGGAGCCAACGCAACAGTTAGGGAGTTCTCCAGCAGGAGAGGAAAGGAGCAACACTATCTATAGTTGCTACCACCATCCTCCCCGGAGGACAGCTACAGCAGCGGCGGCCAATTCCCTGGCCGCATACCACAGGTGGCATCACGACATTCACCTCACTACTACCCCATCACATTACATACCTTTGCCAAACTGGCATCTACTTTCTCCTATATGATTAATGAAGGTCTTTACAAGTGAATTATGCTGTTTAGAGGGGTTTTCCCACTCACAAAATTAATTTCAAAGTTAATTTTAATCAATAGATCTTGGAATAATAATAAGTTCCACAATTGGATGTGCTTACTTTTTTTTTTTCCTGTGCTGAGATAATCTTAAAAATGTGCCCCTGCTATGCACTGTGTAATGGCCGTGTCTGACCATACAAGAACATGATCTGATCATACCACATCTCCTGAGCAGGGAAGAATGAAAAAGAATATAAAGACATTACATCATGGGATCATGGTCTGATTCTTTTTGTGAGGTAAAACATTTCTCAGTCTATTTTTTAAAAAAAAAAAAATGTTTTACCTCAAAGAAAGTTTTATTTGACATCTCACGCTTTAATGTCTGTGTACTTTTTTGACTCGCTTTCTGCCCAGGAGATATGGTTTGATCAGACCATGTCCCTGTATGGCCAGATACAGCCATTACAAATTGCATAGCAAGGGCACATGTATAGGATTATCTCAAAACAGGAAAATATTTTTTAAACTTTCGGTTGTGGAACTTATTATTATTCCAAGATCTATTAATTAAAATGCACTTTGTTAATTGGAAAACCCCTTTAATTCTCACTTAGCCAAGTACAGTTTAGGAGTTGCAGCTGCAGTATGATGTGATAACTACTGTATTCTGCATTATTGTTTTTATTGTAGGTGCATAAAAGCCCTCCCTTAACTCATCCTCTGTGTCTAGTTATCTCCCCGTATTACTTCTCCCCTTTTCCTCAAAACTACTGGAACACCACGTGCATCTTGAACTGTCCTCCCACCTCTCCTCCTGCTTTCTCTTTGACTAATTACAATTGGGTTTCTGCCCTCATCATTCAACTGAACTTGTCTACGTAAAGTAACCAATGATCTACAAACCACCAAAGCGAAATAACACTGCTCTGTACTCCTTCCCATGGAGCTGTCCTCTGGCTTTCTACATAGTGGACCATTCCCTATTACTACAGATACTCTCATTTATTGGCAACACAGACTTGGTCCTTTCTTGGATCTTTTTATACCTAACAGACTGGACATTCTTCATCTACAACATCGGACTGTGACAGCTCATGGTCAGTCCATTATAATACTATGTGTCATGGATTTTGTGCCGCTGGGTTACTTATTATTTGATAAGTTCACTTATCAAACTTACTGACATAAGGTATATCTAATATCAATAGTCATAATTGTAGACTATAACTTTCTTATGATATATTGTTACATTCCTTATGATTGACAAGTAACCAATGTCTCTTTCAGACCCGCTGAATCTCGGGAGCGGTTCCTCCAGAGCTGATTACGTCACTGTTCTCTTTGTGATCACACTGCGCATGCACGCACTTCCTGATTCTAATGCACACGTGCAGCTTGCGTTTCACCTCCTGCACCGCTTGTGTTCCATAACGAGGAAGTAGATTCTTAGGCGGGCTTTGCACATTGCGAGATCCCAAGCCGATGCTGCGATGTCGTATGCAATAGTCCCCGCCCCCATTGCAGGTACAATATCTTGTGAAAGCTGGCGTAGCGAAAATTATCGCTACGCCGGCTTCCCATGCACTCACCTGCCCTGCGACTGTCGCTCTGGCCGGCGACCCGCCTTCAAATTAAGGGGGCGGGTCGTGCGGCGTCACTGCGACGTCACATGGCAGGCGGCCAATAGGAGCGGAGGGGCGGAGATGAGCAGGATATAAACATCCCGCCCACCTCCTTCCTTCCGCATAGCCTACGGAAGCCGCGGTGACGCCGGTAGGAGATGTTCCTCGCTCCTGCGACTTCACACACAGCGATGTGTGCTGCCGCAGGAGCGAGGAACAACATCGGACCGTCGCGTCAGCGTAATTATGGATTACGCCGACGCTGCACCGATGATACGATTACGACACTTTTGCGCTCGTTAATCGTATCATCAAACCTTTACACACTACGACGTCGCATGCGATGCCGGAAGTGCGTCACTTTCAATTTGACCCCACCGACATCGCACCTGCGATGTCATAGTGTGCAAAGCCCACCTTACACCCGCCTCCTATCACTATTTAAACCCGTGCAGGGTTAGTCCTTCACTCACTCCTCTTCTGACCACCAGTAAAGCAGTTAATGAATGGATCTTGTGGGTGCTTGCTGTTTGATGTTCTCTTGACAGAAGTTCTTCACTTTTTTGTTGTTTCTTTTCAGCCCATTATACTCCTAAAAACGCCTTATGATAATTATACCTTTTCACTGTTTAGTTTCTCACTTAAGCTACTCAGTCACTCCTAATAGCACCCTTTATTTCTCACATTACAGTTAGGTCCAGAAATATTTGGACAGTGACACAATTTTCGCGAGTTGGGCTCTGCATGCCACCACATTGGATTTGAAATGAAACCTCTACAACAGAATTCAAGTGCAGATTGTAACGTTTAATTTGAAGGTTTGAACAAAAATATCTGATAGAAATTGTAGGAATTGTACACATTTCTTTACAAACACTCCACATTTTAGGAGGTCAAAAGTAATTGGACAAATAAACCAAACCCAAAAAAAATATTTTTATTTTCAATATTTTGTTGCGAATCCTTTGGAGGCAATCACTGCCTTAAGTCTGGAACCCATGGACATCACCAAACGCTGGGTTTCCTCCTTCTTAATGCTTTGCCAGGCCTTTACAGCCGCAGCCTTCAGGTCTTGCTTGTTTGTGGGTCTTTCCGTCTTAAGTCTGGATTTGAGCAAGTGAAATGCATGCTCAATTGGGTTAAGATCTGGTGATTGACTTGGCCATTGCAGAATGTTCCACTTTTTTGCACTCATGAACTCCTGGGTAGCTTTGGCTGTATGCTTGGGGTCATTGTCCATCTGTACTATGAAGCGCCGTCCGATCAACTTTGCGGCATTTGGCTGAATCTGGGCTGAAAGTATATCCCGGTACACTTCAGAATTCATCCGGCTACTCCTGTCTGCTGTTATGTCATCAATAAACACAAGTGACCCAGTGCCATTGAAAGCCATGCATGCCCATGCCATCACGTTGCCTCCACCATGTTTTACAGAGGATGTGGTGTGCCTTGGATCATGTGCCGTTCCCTTTCTTCTCCAAACTTTTTTCTTCCCATCATTCTGGTACAGGTTGATCTTTGTCTCATCTGTCCATAGAATACTTTTCCAGAACTGAGCTGGCTTCATAAGGTGTTTTTCAGCAAATTTAACTCTGGCCTGTCTATTTTTGAAATTGATGAATGGTTTGCATCTAGATGTGAACCCTTTGTATTTACTTTCATGGAGTCTTCTCTTTACTGTTGACTTAGAGACAGATACACCTACTTCACTGAGAGTGTTCTGGACTTCAGTTGATGTTGTGAACGGGTTCTTCTTCACCAAAGAAAGTATGCGGCGATCATCCACCACTGTTGTCATCCGTGGACGCCCAGGCCTTTTTGAGTTCCCAAGCTCACCAGTCAATTCCTTTTTTCTCAGAATGTACCCGACTGTTGATGTTGCTACTCCAAGCATGTCTGCTATCTCTCTGATGGATTTTTTCTTTTTTTTTCAGCCTCAGGATGTTCTGCTTCACCTCAATTGAGAGTTCCTTAGACCGCATGTTGTCTGGTCACAGCAACAGCTTCCAAATGCAAAACCACACACCTGTAATCAACCCCAGACCTTTTAACTACTTCATTGATTACAGGTTAACGAGGGAGACGCCTTCAGAGTTAATTGCAGCCCTTAGAGTCCCTTGTCCAATTACTTTTGGTCCCTTGAAAAAGAGGAGGCTATGCATTACAGAGCTATGATTCCTAAACCCTTTCTCCGATTTGGATGTGAAAACTCTCATATTGCAGCTGGGAGTGTGCACTTTCAGCCCATATTATATATATAATTGTATTTCTGAACATGTTTTTCTAAACAGCTAAAATAACAAAACTTGTGTCACTGTCCAAATATTTCTGGACCTAACTGTAGATCTCTCATGTTATGACAGGATGTTCCCCGTAATTTATGGGCGATTTGTCACACAATTGTTTGTCATCAGTGTTGTTCAATCAATTACCTCCATAGTCTTTCAATGATAGCTTTTAGTTTCTTTTTAATTTGTGATTCTCTGACAAATAATTGTCTTGAGCATAATTACAAATCACATACCGATATTCTATTTTTATACAGATAATTTTGCATCGATTATAAAATCAAGATAACAGTGTTATGAGTCCAGATAATACCCTCCATTACCAGAGGTAATGGACCAATAAATAAATTAAAAGACAAAATTTATATTTTTTATGTATGTTTAACTCTTGATTGAATTTTTTTCTGTATATGATACGATTCTTTGTTTACTTTGGTGGTATCATGTATAATTCTTGTAGTACTATGGTATGTATATATTCTTGGTATTGACATTTTGTTTCTCTGTCATGTAGAGCCATATTTAACCGAAGAAGGCAAATAGCCGAAACGTTTTGTTGTTTACTTTTTTATTGAAAAAGAAAAAAAATGTTTTGAATAAAAGAACTATTACAGTATAATCCTCTTTGAGTGCTGGAGTTTACATGTTACTATATTTTGAATTTTCTCCAGAGCACCAATTTAACGGTGTTGCTTAGCCATACCTCATTCTGTGACAGCTCATACAGTCTCACAGCTTTCAGTATCATCTCTATGCTTATGAGACACAGATCTACCTCTCTAGACCGATCTCACCTCCTTATTAACCAGAATCCCACACTATCTGTCCACTATTTCATTCTTTTTCTCTGTTCAATTTCTAAAACTTAACATTGACACAAAAGAATTCATCATCTTTCACCCATCCCACTCAACCTCCCCAATATACCTTTCCAGCAAAGTCAATAGTTGCTCACTCTGCCCAGTCCTGCCACCTCACTGCCTCGTGGTAACCCTTGACTCTTCTCTCTCCTTCATCTTGTCATCCAATATATTTACCCCTCCTGACCTTACTCCATGCTGGTGATAGATCTTCTATACGGATCACTTTGAAGGAGCCTGGCTGTGGAGTGGCTAAGGTGTCATTTCAGTTACAGCTGTGATGTTTCCTGCTGAAGAAACCTCATTTGATTTCTTTCTTTGAGTTGTTTTATTGTAGTTGTGGAACTACTGTCTCACTGAACTACTCACTAATCAGGGTAAGTTCAGAATCAGCGAAGGCCTAGGCATGTGATTTCGCACAGGAGTAAAGGACCTGTCTAGCGATGTTAGAGAGTTCAGGGATCAGTCACAGGTGAGTGTGAGGTGGTGACCTCTCTCCCCTGTCCCAATCACCAGGGCCTTCCTCTACATCTTCCCTGGTTTTGGCCCTGTGCTTTGCACCACACACCAGGCATTCCCTTGTAGACTGTGAGCTCTTGTGGGCAAGGTCCTCTCTCTCCCTGTACCAGTTGGTAACTTGTATTGTTTATGATTACTGTACTTGTTTTTATTGTGTATACCCCTTTTCACATGTAAAGTGCCATGGAATAAATTGCATTAAAAATAAGAAATAATAATGATTAATATTTAGGCTTGGAACGGTCCATGAGGTCTCTTCCAACTCCACCATTCTATGATTCTACCATTCTATGATCTCTGACATCATTTTCCCAGCAGCTTCCTGTGAGTCAGAGTATTACACCATATTTTACGAACTGTTAATAAAACATGTCAAACCAAAGACAACATGGATTTTACAGGAGAAAATGGTAGTAAACATTCTTTCCTGTAAAATGACTTGCATATAAGGCAAAATAAAAGAGAGGAAAACAATTGCCTTCTTCACCCCTTTGGTTATTTTCACACAAAGTGTTATTGCTGCACTTTTGCAGTCTCATTGCTTTCAATGGTGAAAAATTGCTGCAAAAAATGCTGATAGCATTGGCATACTCCTTTCAAAAATAGAGCAGTTTTGCAATTTAGTCAGGAAAAAAGGAATCTTGGGAATGAGATTTCTAAAACTTTTTCCCATTTGTAAGGAGTGGGACTACTAGACTGGTGAAACCTATGCACTAAGTGCAAGGCCTATCCAAAATTGAAAGGAGGAATTGCAATAGAACCTGCAGTACACATAGAGGATGGACTCATATTTTTTTTCCCCATTTGGAAGGAATGAGACTTCTAGACTGTAAAGCAATGTTCTCCAACTCCAGTCCTCAAGAGCTACTAACAGTGCATGTTTTCAGAATTTCCTTAGCATTAAATTATCACCTCTCCAGTGATTGAATTATCACCTGTGCAGTACTAAGGAAACATCTGAAAACATGCATTGTTGGTGGCTCTTGAGGACTTGAGTTGAGATCACTGCTGTAAAGCGTATGCATTATGTGCAAGAGCTTCCAAAAATTAGGAGGTACTCCAATGCACCCTGGAACAAATGTAGAGTAGGGCCTCAAACATTTACATTTTTAAATGTAAAGATCTGTGGTTGCAGTGAAATTGTGGACAATCAGTGCCAGGTTTGTGGCGGTGTACAAATGGAACAATATGTCCATGATTTCACTGCAACCACAGATCTGCCAAAGATTTATCTCTGTGAGTGACAGGGTCTTTACTCTCTGCTGCTTCCTGTCTTCTGCAGACTACCCACACTCCCCAGGTCACTATCTCCACCCCCAGGTCTGGTCTCTTCTTCCCAGTTGGCTGCCTGTTATCTATAATACCCAGCCCTGTCAGTCATCTGGCTAAGTGAGGCTCCAAGCTGTGTACAGCGAATGTAAATGTCCTGGTGTGCTAGTGTGTGTGTATTGGCTGGCACAGTTATGTTGGATTTGCGCTGTTACTTAATTATTACCTTTTTATGTGACACCTGGTTACCGTAGGGGCGTCACATATTACTTTAAGGAGTTGTTTGAAATAAACTCAAAGATTTTTGTAAGCTAATCTGTGCTGTATTGTCATATAAATCACCCCTACATTATTTTTTTTTGTTACCTAACTTTTGTTCCTCTTGAATTATCACTTTATTCTCTGCAGCTCTTTGTTTACCTGCAGCTCAACCAAACATGGCATTTTCCTGTGCCAAACCTCACAGTCAGAGCTGGCACCACCCGGCCTCACTGTCCAGCCCTGCCCCTTGCCCGCCCTCTGCACACTCATTAGCTATCAGTATTCTTCCCCAGCACTGACCTGTTATCACTGTAGCATTGGAAATAACAGCCTCACTTTGGGCTGTGCACCCCACACACACATTGGGCTCTGCACCCCCCACACACATCGGGTTCTGCACCCCACACATATCGGGTTCTGCACCCCACACACACATTGGGCTTTGCACCCCACACTAATATTGGGCTCTGAACTCCACACACACATCGGTACTACACTCCACACACATCGGGTACTGCACCCCACACACACATCGGGCTCTGCACTCCACACACACATCAAGCTCTGCACCCCCCCACCACATCGGGCTCTGCAGGGCACACACACATCGGGCTCTGCACCCCACACACACATTGGGCTCTGTACCCCACACACACATTGGGCTCTGCACCCCGCACACACATTGGGCTCCACACCCCACACACCACATCGATCTCTGCAGGCTGCACACACATTGGGCTCTGCACCCCGCACACATCGGGCTTTGCACCCCACACAGACATTGGGCTCTGCACCCCGCACACACATCGGGTTCTGCACCCCACACATATCGGGTTCTGCACCCCACACACACATTGGGCTTTGCACCCCACACTTACATCGGGCTCTGAACTCCACACACACATCGGTACTACACGCCACACACATCAGGTACTGCACCCCACACACACATCGGGCTCTGCACTTCACACACACATCGAGCTCTGCACCCCCCCACCACATCGGGCTCTACAGGGCACACACACATTGGGCTCTGCACCCCACACACACATTGGGCTCTGCACCCCGCACACACATCGGGCTCCACACCCCACACACCATATCGATCTCTGCAGGCTGCACACACATTGGGCTCTGCACCCCGCACACATCGGGCTTTGCACCCCACACAGACATCGGGCTCTGCACCCTGCACACACATCGGGTTCTGCACCCACACACATTGGGCTCTGCACCCCACACACATCGGGTTCTGCACCCCACACACATCGGGTTCTGCACCCCACACACACATCGGGTTCTGCACCCAACACACACATCGGGCTCTGCAAGGTGCACACACATTGGGCTCTGCATCCTGCACACACATCGGGCTCTGCACCCCGCACATAATTCGGGTTATGCACCCCACACACACATCGGGCTCCACACCTTACACACCACATCGGGCTCTGCAGGCTGCACACACATTGGGCTCTGCACCCCGCACACATCGGGCGTTGCACCGAACACATACATCGGGCTCTGCACCCCACCACAATGGGCTCTGCACCCCACACACACATTGGGCTCTGCACCCCACACACATCGGGCTCTGCACCCCACACACATCGGATTCTGCACCCCACACACACATCGGGTTCTGCACCCAACACACACATCAGGCTCTGCAAGGCGCACACAAATAGGGCTCTGCACCCCACACATAAATCGGGTTCTGCACCCCGCATACTACATCAAGCTCTGCAGGCTGCACACAGATCGGGCTCTGCACCCCGCACACACATCGGGCTCTGCAGCCCCCCACCACATTGGGCTCTGCAAAGCGCACACACATCAGGTTCTGCACCCTGCACACACAGTGGGCTCTGCACCCCGCACATAAATCGGGTTCTGCATTATACACACCACATCGGGCTCTGCAGGCTGCACACAGATTGGACTCTGCACCCCGCACACATCGGGCTTTGCACCCCGCACACACATCGGGCTCTGCAGCCCACCACATCGGGCTCGGCACCCTGCCCACACATCAGGCTTGGCACCCCACCCACATCAGGTTCTGCACCTTGCACACATTGGTCTCTGCATCCCACACACATTGGGCTCTGCAGTCCGCACGCACATTGGGCTCTGCACCCCGCACACACATCGGACTCTGCATCCCCCTCCACATCGGGCTCTGCAGGCCGCACACACATCAGGCTCTGCCCCCCACACACACACATAGGGCTGTGCAACACCCCCACATGGCGCTCTGTACCGACCCCCCCACCAACGTTCTGCACCGACCCCCACCACCCCCATAGGGAATACATACTCACACCTCCTCAGTGCCCACAGCTGCTCCATGTTCGTCCGCTGTCTGCTTTGGCCATTGGCCATATCAGACAGTGGGACAATGCTGAGAGGCAGTGCAGTGCTCTCTCTCATCAGTGCTTTCAACAATATTGGCATCTGTGATTTGAATGTGCGATCCTCAGCAGAGGGCCCAATGCTGGTGGTGACAAAGCGGTAGCTGCCGCCAGGCCTCTCCCCCAGCTCACGGGCCCCACAGCAGGGGCAGGGGGAGGTTGCGGGGTGAGTACAGGGAATGTGTGGGAGGGTGCGGGGAAGGAGGGTGGGGACTCCATGCACTGTACCTGCCCAGCAGGGCGGTAACATGAAGTCTGCTCTGTGGCCGTCAACAATGTGGTCGTGACATCACATGAAGCTGCAAAATCCAGGCAGGAGCAGTCACATGATCACTCTGAGTCGGGGGAGAGGGGCTGACAGCAGGACAGGTAGATAATTACTATCTACTTACCTGCCCCAATGTAGCCCAATAGTGAAATAATAAAAAAGCAAAATAAGCCAGATAACCCCTTTAACTGAAAAAATATTAAAGTGAGGACATGAAAAGCCAAGCACCATTTATTAGGTGCAGGAGTTAATATTGAAATATTAAATCGGACTTTTCAAATGACTTGTGTTCTTAAACTTGGTTTCAGACTGAACAAAATCTGTTTGGGGTTCAATCTCAGAATAGAAACCATATTACATTATTGAATATTGATTCCCTTGTTGGCATTGTACCAATTTGAAACATGCATTAAATTTTTCATAGTTTTATAATTTTGGATTTTAAGTTTATTTGGAGATTTGTAAGTCTTTGTATTCTAAAGACCCCGTCACACACAGAGAGAAATCTTTGGCAGATCTGTGGTTGCAGTGAAATGATGGACATATTGTTCCATTTGTACACAGCCACAAACCTGGCACTGATTGTCCACAATTTCACTGCAACCACAGATCTGCGAAAGATTTATCTCTGTGTGTGACAGGGCCTTAAGTGTTTAGAAGCATGTCCCATTTTCAACAATATGTTTTGTGTTATAGATTAATCCCATATGATTAATCAAGAACACAAAACATAAACTATATACTGTATACTATACTGTGTATCAACTTATATTCGTGACTACTGCATTGTACTTTCTTTCTGCCAACTAGTGCAGCACATTGCTTGTACTGTAATCTAATTGCCTGCACAGTATTCCTACCAAACATTTGGCATAGTTCTGCCCTTATTTTGATGAGAATATTTGTGTATAGAATAAAGATTGTCATATTTATACTGTACATAATTTTCTTTCTATAGCGTAAAACTCACTGCAGGATTGTGGGTACATACTGAACATACTGGCTGAAACAATGGGCCTAACGTGCAATTTAATTAGTTTTCCATGTTTTTTACTGTACAGTATGTTGTATTATTGTACTGTAATATTTTTTTATGAATACAGTACATTATTTTGTATTATTGTAATAAGTTTGTAAAAATATATCAAATATTTTTGGATTGTGGAACAAATTGTCTGTGTTTCAATTATTTCCTATGGGAAAATTTGCTTTGATATAAGAGTAACTTGGTTTAAGAGCTCACTCCCGGAACAACTTATATTCGTAATCCAAGGTTCCACTGTACTTCTTTTCTACACATAAAAAAGCATGTGTTGGCAGGAAGAAGGCAGCAGAAAAAAGCGCCCATTTTTTAATGTGTTTGCACGTTTTTGCTGCTTCTTTTTGTGATTTTTATTAGTCATGGTGATTGCGGGGGTTCAGGCGCTGTACTCCGGCGAACGCCACCGGCTCTCTGGCTGATATTAAGGCTGAGACCTGGATCTCACTGAAAGGAGTGGTGCCTGTGCCACTCCCAGCAGTCTAATCCCTTAAATGCTGCGATGAGTGCGATCACAGCATTCAGGAGTCCGGGAAAGAAATCACTTACCTCTCCCTGCTGATCAGGTCCTTGTAATGCTATGGTAAATTTGGGTCATCACCATGACTTCCCCGGATTACTGAGCTACAGAGAGCCTCACACACCATGCTGTATGCATCGTATCTGAGGCAAAAAGCTGCAATATACAGTGCCTTGTGAAAGTATTCAGCAACCTTGAATTTTTCAACCTTTTCCCATATTTCAGGCTTCAAAATAAAGATAAAAATGTAAATATTATGGTGAAGAATCAACAACAGGTGGGGCACAATTGTGAAGGTGAAAAATATTTATTGCTTATTTTAAATTTTTGTAAATAATAAACTGAAAAATGTGGTGTACAATATTTTTTGGCCTCTTTAAGTTAATACTTTGTAGCGCCACCTTTTGCTGCAATTACAGCTGCAAATCGCTTGGGGTATGTCTCTATCAGTTTTGCACATCGAGAGACTGAAAATTCTTGCACATTCTTCCTTTGCAAATAGCTCGAGTTGAGTGAGGTTGAATGGAGAGCGTTTGTGAACAGCAGTTTTCAGCTCTTTCTACAGAATCTCAATTGGATTCAGGTCTGGACTTTGACTTGGCCATTCTAACACCTGGATACGTTTATTTGTGGACCATTTCATTGTAGATTTTGCTTTATGTTTGGGATCATTGTCTCGTTGGAAGACAAATCTCCGTCCCAGTAGCAGGTCTTTTCAGAATCCAACAGGTTTTCTTCAAGAATTGTCCTGTATTTGGCTCCATCCATTTTCCCATCAGTTTTAACCATCTTCCCTGTCCCTGCTGAAGAAAAGCAGCCCCAAACCATGATGCTCCCACCACCATGTTTAACAGTGGGGATGGTGTGTTCAGGGTGATGAGCGGCATTGTGCCCAAAAAGTTCGGTTTTTGTTTCATCTGACCAGAGAACCTTCTTCCACATGTTTGGTGTGTCTCCCAGGTGGCTTGTGGCAAACTTTAAACAACACTTTTTATGGATATCTTTGAGAAATGGTTTTCTTCTTGCCACTCTTTCATAAATGCCAGATTTGTGCAGTGTACGACTGATTGTTGTCCTATGGACAGACTCTTCCACCTCAGCTGTAGATCTATGCAGTTTATCCAGAGTGATCATGGGCCTCTTGGTTGCATCTCTGATCAGTCTTCTCTTTGTTTGACATGAAATTTTTGAGGGACTGCCGGGTCTTGGTAGATTTGCAGTGGTATGAAACGCCTTCCATTTCAATATGATGACTTGCACAGTGCTTCTTGAGATGTTTAAAGTTTTGTAAATCTTTTTGTATCCAAATCCAGCTTTAAACGTCTCCACAACAATATCACGGAGTTGCCTGTTGTGTTACTTGGTCTTCATGATGCTCTCTGTGCTTTAAACAGAACACTGAGACTATCACAGAGCAGGTGCATTTATACAGAGAGTTCATTACACACAGAAGGATTATACAGTCATATGAAAAAGTTTGGGCACCCCTATTAATGTTAACCTTTTTTCTTTATAACAATTTGGGTTTTTGCAACAGCTATTTCAGTTTCATATATCTAATAAATGATGGACTCAGTAATATTTCCGGATTGAAATGAGGTTTATTGTACTAACAGAAAATGTGCAATCCGCATTTAAACAAAATTTGACCGGTGCAAAAGTATGGGCACCCTTATCAATTTCTTGATTTGAACATTCCTAACTACTTTTTACTGACTTACTAAAGCATTAAATTGGTTTTGTAACCTCATTGAGCTTTGAACTTCATAGGCAGGTGTATCCAATCATGAGAAAAGGTATTTAAGGTGGCCACTTGCAAATTGTTCTCCTATTTGAATCTCCTATGAAGAGTGGCATCATGGTCTCCTCAAACAACTCTCAAATGATCTGAAAACAAAGATTATTCAACATAGTTGTTCAGGGGAAGGATACAAAAAGTTGTCTCAGAGATTTAAACTGTCAGTTTCCACTGTGAGGAACATAGTAAGGAAATGGAAGAACACAGGTACAGTTCTTGTTAAGCCCAGAAGTGGCAAGCCAAGAAAAATATCAGAAAGGCAGAGAAAAAGAATGGAGAGAACAGTCAAGGACAATCCACAGACCACCTCCAAAGACCTGCAGCATCATCTTGCTGCAGATGGAGTCAATGTGCATCGGTCAACAATACAGCGCACTTTGCACAAGGAAAAGCTGTATGGGAGAGTGATGCGAAAGAAGCCGTTTCTGCAAGCACGCCACAAACAGAGTCGCCTGAGGTATGCAAAAGCACATTTGGACAGGCCAGTTACATTTTGGAAGAAGGTCATGTGGACTGATGAAACAAATATTGAGTTGTTTGGTCATACATAAAGGCATTATGCATGGAGGCAAAAAAACACGGCATTCCAAGAAAAGCACTTGCTACCCACAGTAAAATTTGGGTTAAGGTGCCCATACTTTTGCACCGGTGAAATTTTTTTAAATGCGGATTGCACATTTTCTGTTAGTACAATAAACCTCATTTCAATCCAGAAAAATTACTGAGTCCAGTTATTAGATATATGAAACTGAAATAGCTGTTGCAAAAACCCAAATTGTTATGAAGAAAAAAGGTTAGCAGTAATAGGGGTGCCCAAACTTTTTCATATGACTGTATTTATCATCATCAGTCATTTATGATAACATTGGATCATTCAGAGATCCTCAATGAACTTCTTGAGTGAGTTTGCTGCACTGAAAGTAAAGGGGACAAATAATATTGCACGCCCCACTTTTCAGTTATTTTTTTTACAAAAATTTAAAATAAGCATTAAATATCGTTCAACTTCACAATTGTGTCCCACTTGTTGATTCTTCACCATAAAATTACAATTTTTATCTTTATGTTAGAAGCCTGAAATGTGGGTAAAGGTTGAAAAATTCAAGGGGGCTGAATACTTTCGCAAGGCACTATAATCCACTGTAGTGATAGAGCACCGTGGGGGATGATAGAAATGCAGAAGAAAAGTGCAGAAACAATTGACATGCTGCTTCTTTTCAGCTACAAAATCTGCAAGAAAAAAGAAGTAGTGTGTGCACAGCAAGTCAGGATTCTCCTAGACTTTGCTGGGATGCTTTTTCCTTGCTTTTATCAATTAAAATAAGCAAAGAAGACGCACGAATAAAATGCAAAAAAGAAAAAACACGTGTGCATATTGCTTTATTCTACATTATAATTTTCGAATGATAGAACTGGTATTGTTTCTGTTGTTTTCAGAAATATTACCGGTGCCATGAGAGTCACTAGAAAGACAGCGGGAGCTTAGGGAGATAAATACGTGACTTAGAAATTAGTGCAGGAAGGAAGGGTTCAGGTTCATGGAGAACTGGGCTGACTTCTCAGTCGGCTACAGGCTCTATGGTAGGAATGGGCTGTAACTCAATGGGGAGGGTTCAGCTGTGCTGGGGGAGAAAATGGTCAGACGGGGAGCTTTTAAACTAAGATCTGGGGTTAGGGAGGGTAGTGGAGCAAAAAAGGGGATAGATAGAGCAGATACAGACAGTGAGATAGATGGTAGGGGTCAATGAAGGATTAGGGGGGGTGGGACATGCAAGGAACATAGGGTGGCTAGGAGTAATAAAGGTGTTAATAGTATTAAATGTCTACTGGCAAATGCAAGAAGTCTTGCAAACATATAATGAATGAATTAGAGACTCTTATGTCAACCATGGAATATGATGTGGTGGGCATTACGGAAACCTGGCTGGATGAAAGCTATGACTGGGTGACAAACGTAGAGGGTTATACCACATTCAGAAAGGACAGGAAAGACAAAAGAAAAAAAAAGTTGTGGGGTGTGTATACAGTATATCAAATCTAACCTAAAATCTGTTTTGAATACTAACATTGGGGGAACTACAACAATGTAGAGTCAGTATGGGTAAATGTACATGGGGAGGGGAATAATAGAAAAATGCTAATTGGAGTTTGCTATAAGCCTCCTGACATACCTGAACAAATAGAGGGTGAAATGCTGCAACAAATTGAAAAGGCAGCTAATAATAATAATAATAATAATAATGAGGTCCTTATTATGAGGGATTTCAACTATCCAGACATTCAGTTGGACACAGAATCTTCTGGTTGTGCTAAAAGCTATAAGTTCTTATCTACAATTCAAGACAATTATCTCTCTCTGTTCGTAGATGAACCAAGGGGATCTACAGGTTCGGGAGCACTTGGGCACCAGCGATCATAATATGGTAAGTTTCAAAGTAATATTCAATAGAACATTTAAAAGGGGAAATACTAAAACCTGGAATTTTAGGAAAACTGATTTCAACAAATTAAGGGAAGAGCTTAAATGTGTAGATTGGGACAAAGTCATGGTAACTGGGGATACCGAACATAAATGAGGCAAGTTTAAGGATATACTGCTACAGTCCTGTAAAAAAATTATACCCTCTAGTAATAAAATGTCCAGGAATAAAAAGAAACCACTATGGATAATTAAGACAGTACAAAGTATAATAAAATAAAAACAAAGGGCGTTTAAAATCTTGAAGGATGAGAATACAGAAATAGCATTTCAGAAGTATAAAGATATCAATAGGAAATGCAAAAAAGAAATCAAACAAGCAAAATTAGTTACTGAAACAAAAATCGCCAAGAACATTAAAATAAATCCCAAAATATTTTATAAATACATTAATACTAGGGATGATCGAATGCCCTATCTATTATTCGAGTCGACGAATATCTGGTGAATACCTAGCCGATATTCGAGTATTCACGAATATTCGACCCACAATGTAAGTCTATGGGAAACCAGAATAATTTTACGTAGGACCTGTCGGTGACCTGTGGTGATTGAGGAAAAGGCTGAAATGGATGGGAAAAGGCTGAAACAGTATGGGCACAGCCTGCAGAAGGTGCCTGACTGCATTTCTGGTGTCTTTGAATAACGTGCTCAGAGCAGCATGCGGCGTTTACGTAGTCGCCCGAACAGCTCTCAAACCAAAGTAAAAGGGGGAAATTGCTAAGAAACAGTTTCTAGCCTAATCACTGTAATAAAACGTCAAATCAAGCCCCGACCTCCCAAATAAAACACTTTAGCATATGATCACACATTTAGTTTTTTACATTTTTTCTTCTTTTTTGATTAGAAAGGGCTGTACCTGATACATTATATTGGTGTCTGTCTCGCACCTCCTTTTTGGGACCTATTTGACAGCACTTTAAAAGGGTCAGCTACAATGTGCCCATTGGGATGTTGACCTTGCAATCCTCCTCCTCCACCAGCACCACTGGCTCCAGTGGCCCTCTACTCAAATGTAGGAAGGGCCATTGGCTGTCCTCAAATCTCAGACTTCTTAGGGCTCTCAGGTGGGGCCTGTAACATACATTGGGGAGGGATGGCAGTCATTTGTAGTTTTCTGCATCCCCTATTTCATTACTGTGAAAGTTGGAATACGTACTCCATAACACTTTACAGTGCTATTGCCAATGTGGCCATTTAGGTGTTGGTGTGACTCCCCTGGACTATCGGGTCGTCACAGGGTATTGCACAATCTGCCCTCCCGTGCAGTATACACCTCCTTCTTAGTTTAGGGTTCCTAACTACATGGTGTTGCCTACATCAGGTAATCAAACCTTAGATACACCCTGCACCACACCTACCAAACACACACACCAGTGGGCGGCTTGAGTGGAATAGAATCGCCCACCTGGGGGGTTGTAGAGGGGAGGTCAGGAGTGTCAAGAGGAGAGAGTTTGGTCTGAGAAGTGAAAGTGAGAGGAGGTAAGGAGCGGGGCTCCTGGGAAGCAATCTAGGTGGCAGACGTTGGTCTGGGCCTAGAGGAGCTGGACCCCCGGTCGCAGAGGATCATAGCAAGGGACACGGATCTGTCGAGGAGGACAGCCGGTGGCCTTGCACCATCACCGAGCTGGGACCAAGACACGACGGGGTACGTGGACCCTAGGTCGGGAGTAGCTTCAGGCAACACAATAATTTACCCAAGAAGAACGGAGTCTTCAAGATCCGTTCCCATCCGCTCCAAAATCAGGGCATTAGCGCAAAGAGGGGGACAGGACTTTCCAATTCAAAACAGTCAAGAAAATCCCAAGTGTGAGCCATGCGAGCAAGCACCCACACTTAGCCATAGTAGGGAGCGGGATCCGGCAAGTTCCACACTACCGGGACCACCAAAGAAATAAACTTAGTGCCAGGAGGCAGGTCATGGATTACCAGGCAGCACCATTGGGGACGGGACCCGAACTAAGCTTCCCTCAGTGGCAGGGGTGTCAAGAGACTTGTTTGACTAGTTGTCGGTGTCAACTTAATGGACTGAGTGAATACCACAGTGAACCCCTCGTATCCAACGGCACTCCCCTACCATCCCCGAGCCCCGGGGTATCCCCCCTACCCATGGAGGGTCACAACACCTGGCTGCCCCATTCCATCATCCCTGGGTACTCGCAACTGCAGTGGTGGTACTTCTAATTACCACATACCACGGGTGGCGTCATGAACGCTATAAAATCCCTTGTAGATAACCCCCTTCATTTGAGTGGCCACAGGACCCCCGGGTGCGGAGACCCTCGAGCCACTGAGAACCCGGATCCGAGCAGCTCGGCTGCTAGCACGGGGGCGGCACATTGGCCTTGCCCTCCTCCTCTTCCTCCACCAACACCACCGACTCCAGTTACCCTCTATTCAAATTCTATTCAAATGATTATGTAATGTATGTTTTATGGAGAAATGAATGCCACGCTGGGACATCGAAGTTGATGTCGTTGATGATGATTGCATCTGACCAAAAGCAGGTTGGGAGCAGGAGGCATCATCGCCTGCTTCCTAGACAGCAGTTTGTGAAGCATGCAGCACCGTGGAAGTGGCAATTCTTGCACTCTGGAATTCAGGCTTTATTCCACTACCTAACACCGAGGATTTAAAAAAAAAATCAGTTTCCTCAGGTGGGAATAGTTCAAACAAGATGTAGCACAGCATCAGAGGGTACTCCCAATAGCTCTCAACAGTTGTTTTTTTAAATTAGTAGGATTTGCAACAGAGCATAACATGCCAAGGCGTTTAATACATTCAGTTCCCCTAGGGTGTGATGATTCAGACACCATGTAGCAAAGCATCAGAAGGTACTCCCAGCAGCTTTTTTTGTTAAAATTGGTAGGATAAGCAACAGAGTATAACAAGACAAGGAGTTTAATACATTCAGTTTTCCTAGGGTGTGATGGTTCGGACACCATGTAGCAAAGCATCAGAAGGTACTCTCAACAGCTTTTTTTAAAAAAATTGGTAGGATAAGCAACAGGGCATAACATGCCAAGGAGCTAAAAAAAATCCAATTCCGCAGGGGGCCATGTGTAACACACCGTGGAGCACAGCATCAATAAAGAACACAAATAGAGACTGCCTGACCAATTGTTATGGACAGTGTAGCCTCAACAGTGGTTGTGCCAGTGCATAATGAACAAAGGCTTGAAAAATATTGCCCTGGGTGATAAGGCTAAGCAATTACATCGCAGGCACATAACAAGTTAGATTAGTCATGCGGTCTCATTAGGTGATAGAAGACAAAATAGTCTTGAATGAAAAACAATGGAACTTATTTGAACATAACAAATACAAATGTTGGGTCTACACTTATTATTGGGCCTTGTTACAGGCGGCCTGAGATACTCTGGGGCAATCCATCTATGGTTCATTTTGATCATCGTCAAACTGTCTGCACTTTCCGTGGATAGTCGTGTGCGACTATCTGTTATTATTGACCCCGCTGAGCTGAAAACACGCTCAGACAACACACTCGCAGCAGGGTAAGCTATCACTTCCAAAGCATATAAGGCGAGGTCTGGCCAAGTGTTGAGCTTGGAAACCCAATAGTTAAATGGAACAGTAGACTCTGAAAGCACGCTGATACGGTCACCTACATAGTCCCTCACCATCTTACTTAAGTGTTCCCTCCTTGTCATAGTTCCCCCAACCGGTACCTGGTTCTGAGTTAACGGTTTGTGGAAAATGAACCAGTATTGGCACATTAGTCCACCGCCTGTGTTGCTCCTACTATGTGCAGCCCTCTCTTGTAATCCTGTTGGATGAGATGACACGCTACCTCTGACGCCAGCATGATTTGAGGGTAATTGTTTCATCAACTTCTCCACTACAGCCCTCTTGAATGTTTCAGTAATGCAATCCTTATTTGCCTCGACAAGTAGCGAAGCAAATTTGTCTTTGTAGAGTGGATCAATGAAGGTACATAACAAGTATTTGTTGACTGCCAAAATGTGGACTAGCTGACAGTCATGAGAAAGGCAGTGTGACATGAACTGTGCCATGTGTCCAAGACTCAAAACTGGAAACCTTTGTGTGTCACTGGTAAGAATACATTTGGTCTCCCTAAACCTCCTCTCCTCCTCAGTTTCTCTTTCTTCCTCCTGCTCCTCCTCAGGCCACCCATGCTGGACAGCCCTGAAGCTTGGGTTGTCAATCTCTTGGTTACCAACTTCAAAGCATTCCTGTTCTTCATCACCCTCCTCATCCTCATGATGCTGACCAAAGGTGGCCTAAGCCACTTGGCCGAGGTTGTGCGGATTACTAGCAACCATTGTGAAGTCTGGATCCACAGACTCCTCGGGTGCATTAACACTTTGGTCAGTCAGACCATCCAGAGAGCATTTCAACAAACAAATCAGTGGGATGGTAATGCTGATAAGAGCATCATCACTGCTGACAATGTGTGTACAGTAATCAAAATTCTCTAGGACCTGACAAATGTCTGAAATCCACACCCACTCTGCAGTACTTATGTCTGGCAGCTGTGTCTGACGGGCATGTTCCAGCTGGAATTGGGATACTGCCCTCTGCTTGCTCATGGATCCTGGCCAACATATGATAGGTTGAATTCCATCTCGTAGGGAGGTCACATATTAGTCTGAGACGAGGCAAGTGTAAGCGCTGCTGCAGCACTGCCAGGTCAGAAAAAGAGGGAGATGACTTGCGGAAATGGGCGCTCATACATCGTACTTTGGTAACTAGGTCTGGTATCCCAGGATATTTTTTGAGAAAGTGCTGAACTACTAAATTTACAACGTGGGCCATACAAGGAGCATGTACAAGCTGTCCAAGCTTTAAAGCCGCCACCAGATTACGACCATTATTGCACACTACCATCCCTGGACGGAAGTCCAACGGAGCAAGTCACTCATCTGTCTGCTCCGTTATTACTTTCAAAAGCTCAGGTACCGTGTGCGATTTGTCACCGATACAGATGAGCCTCAGTAGAGCGTGTTGCCGCTTAGCCGAGGCAGTGCTGCAGAGATCCCAGCTTGGGAATTATGTCAACTGTTGGACACCGCCGGTTGTTGAGGAGCATGCACAGGAGCCAGATGAAGAGTAGTAGGAGGAGGGAGTTATTTCTGTGTAGGAGGCTACTGAAACTGTGATTGAAGTGGGCCCCGCTATTCTGGGTGTGGAAATTATATGGGATGTTGCCGACTCAGACTCTGTACCAGCCGCCACCAGGTTCACCCAGTGTGCTTTCAGTGAGATGTAGCGTCCCTGTCCACTTCCGCTTATCTACATGTCTGTGGTTAAGTGGGCCTTCCCTGTTATGGCATTGTTGAAAGCCCGTTTGATGTTTACGGACACGTGATTGTGGAGCACGGGGATGGCACAACGTGAAAAATAGTGGCGGCTAGGCACAGATTACTGATGTTCTAAGACTACCAAAAGGTCGTGGAAAGCCTCTGTTTCCACAAGCTGATATGGCAACATCTCAAGGGCTATCATTCGTGCAAAGTGTGCAGTTATGGTTTCTGTCCTTGGGTGCGTAACGGGATATTTTTGCTTCTTTTTGAAGGTCTGTGTTATGCACAACTGAACGGAACACTGGAACACTGAAGCGGATGTGGGCATTGATGATTGAGTTTGGCACACATCAGGTTGGGAGAAGGAGTCATCAGCTCCACCTTCTTGCACCACTTCGGGAAGCAGGCATTATTTGAAGGTGAATACTGTAACGTGACCTTTTGTACAGGCAGTGGAACAACACTAATGCTGGGTTGTTAAACTTGTGTTAATAGTTTCCCACGATAGCTATTTCTGTAAGTCTAAAAACTGCAAGGTACCTTTATTGGACAAAGTACCGCTTGGAGGAGTCGACAAAGCTATTGTGAATGTCTTTCAGCTGTAAAAGAAAACAATGTTTGAAACCACTTTTATTTTAGTATTGTTTTTTGGCACTCAGACTATGTTTTAGTAAGAGCAGGACACTATGTAGGTTCTGTAAGATATGAAGCTGCCACCAGTATGCTAGGTTGCTGCTAGTAAGGTATTGGCCTTCAGGGTGAAGTAGAGCCACTGACACCGAGTATTAATTAAAATTTTGGAACACTGACACTGTGTGTTAAGCCTGCTTTACACATTACGATCCAGCATACGATATCATATGCAATCGCAACCGCCCCCATCGTATGTGCGGCACGTTCAATTTGTTTCATGTGCCACACAAACGATTACAATGAAAAGGAGAAAAGGGTGGTGTGCTAATGAGGAGATCACCAAGACAATAATGGCAATAAATATTCAAAAGTTTATTGTAGGAAAAACACCAACAGTTTAAAAACATCTAAAAACATGAAGTACAATAAACATCAGAGGTTTGCTATAATAAAGCATAAGCCTCTGAGAAGTGTCCACCTCAGAGATTTTAGACCATAATATATAAGTAAATATATACAAGGTGAAAAAGCAGTCATGGAGGAGGTGGAGAGTCTCCACCTCCTCCATGACTGCTTTTTCACCATTGCTCTGTTTGCCTTAATGGGAATTATTTTGCATGCTTCTTTTTCCATCATTGTGATTCTGGTAAAGACTATGGCGTTGTATATATTTACTTATATGTAAACCTGCTTTATTCCATCTTACAAACTTTTCCATGCCCTATCCTATGGTTTATTGGATTAATATATGTATTTGGGCATTTTTGCATATTGATTTTTACATATTAATGTATTAGCCATTTGTCTTTAGGACTGACACTTATATCTTTGCTGTTTTTGTTTTTTTTTTGCATGCTATATGATTATGCTTCATTGGTGTTATTGATTGCAGTACATGGTCTAAAATCTCTGAGGTGGACACTTCTCAGAGGCTTATGCTTTATTATAGCAAACCTCTGATGTTTATTGTACTTCATGTTTTTTTTACATGTTTTTAAACTGTTGGTGTTTTTCCTACAATAAACTTTTGAATATTTATTGCCATTATTGTCTTGGTGATCTCCTCATTAGCACACCACCCTTTTCTCCTTTTCATTGTTGCCGCTTTCAGGTGTGCATTTGGAGGATCCCATTTATATTGCCTTAGTGCCCTCTAAAAAAAAAAAAAAAAAAAAAATTTTCCACACAAACGATTAACCACCCTCACACGTACTTACCCGTCCATATGACCTCACTGTGGGCGGCGAACGTCCACTTCCTGGAGTGGGAGGGACATTACGCGTCACAGCGACGTCACGCGGCAGCCGGCCAATGGAAGCGGAGGGGTGGAGCTGAGCGGGACGTAAACATCCCACCCAACCTCCTTTCTTCTGCATTGCTGGCCGGGAACCGCAGGACGCAGGTAAGATCTGTTCATCGTTCCCGGGGTGTCACACACTGCGATGTGTGCTACCCCGGGTACGATGAACAATCTGACGTTCAATTCTAGAGAAATGAACAATGTGCGTGCAATGAACGTTTTACCGTTCAATCGCAATCGCACCTACCTGTCACACACTGCAATGTACCTTACGATGCCGGATGCGCGTCACTTACGACGTGACCCCACCGACACATTGTAAGATACACTGCAGCGTGTAAAGCAGGCTTTAGTTGCAGCAGGCAACTATTTAAGTTCTGTAAGATATGAAGCCGCCACCAGGATGCTATATATTATGGTACTTGGCTTCAGGCAGAACTACAGGCTGTGACAGCAATTTTTTATCTTTTTTTTAAACTTACACTATTTTTTTTAGCAGTAGGGTACTATTGAGTTTATGTACGCTATGAAGCCAACACAAGGGCGCAACTGTGCTGGTATGAATTGAGATGGTGGCTGACAGGCACTACACTACACTTGAACCCGATATTTTGTCAATTTTGGGACCTTTTTTAGAAAGTTGTAATACCTATTCTAAGTAGAACACACACAAGGGAGGTAGCAGTATGGGGATTGTAGATTATTAGTAGCAGATGTCAGGACAGCTTTAAATCTCTCCCTCCCTGTGGAAAAGCTCTCCCTATATCTCACACTGCAGTAGCAGACCGTATGCAGCACTAATAAGAGGATTTTTTTTAATTGCAGGTTTAAAACATGAACGGATATCACCGAAAAAAGCAATGCACTACCACTGACCCTATAGCTATTTCTGTGATTTCTTCGCCTACTAGTACCTAATGCACACTATCTTCAGCCCTTAAGCGCATGTGTGAAAGCAGCCTAACACTGTCCTTATACCTAGTTGTATGATTTACACAGCTGCTAGCACACAGTGGACACTGTCTTCAGCCCTTACAAGGACTATTTTGGATTTTGCAGCATGAACGCTATATAAAACAACACACTGCACTGTCCATATACCTGGTTCTACGATTTATCCAGCCACTAGCAGCTAGCAGCTGAAAAATATCTTCAGCCCTTAGGAGGACTATTATTAGTTGGCTGTAGACACAGTCTCCCACACACAGTACCATCTATCTACACCGCCAGCTCAGGAATTAATGCGTGCACAAAATGGCGGCAGCCTTATATGGCCCGACGACGGTGTGCGGCAAAGCCAATCACAGTAATACCACAACAAAGATGGCTGCGGCATTATTGTGAGAGCAAGCAACATCAGATGTGTTCATTGGCTGTAGAAAGGCACCAGGAAGTCAAAAATGAAAATGAAAGTATCAAAGTGAATCCCGAGAACCCCGAAACCCTTTAACCCTTGTACAAGAATCTAGAATTATTACAGGATCCAGGAGATCGCTACCTATGGAAAAGCTGCAATCCAGGGAAGGATGGTTGTCAGGCAGGGTCAAAACCAGGTAAAAGAAAGGAGCAAAATCAGCAGGCAAAAGAGTTGTCAGGAAATCAGTCTATGGTTGAAACCGGAGATGGCAGCGAGATACAAAAGCAGCAGGCAGAGGACAGTCAGTGAACAGGCAGAGGTCAAACACAGGGAATAATGGTATGGGATCACTGTGTGAACCAGCATTGCAGCAGCAAGAATACTAACGCTTTATCTGGCAAAGGAAAGCAGACCACTGAAGGTATAAAAAGGATGTGGTGCCTTTCAATTGGCTGGAGTGGCAGATGATACTTCAGCTGTAAAGCACACAAAACCACAACTAGCCAACTAGCCAGTGGTACTGCAGGTCCCAGCCATACAAGCATTGTGGGTGGGCAGAGGCTCCGTTCATCAGAGCTACTGGTACTGACTCCTCCCCTATCAACAGCACCACCTACCATGAGAATATGGTGGAGCCTGGTGACCAGAGCAGTCGTGCAGGAGCTGTGACACCTGACCTCTTGCCTTTTAGGATAGTTGTTCATGCCATCCAATTTGTGCCATAAACTATTTCGGGAACAGCACAATTCTGTACTTTTGGGTCATCCAGGTGGTAAAGCAACCTCGGACCTCCTTTCTCATTGTTTTTGGTGACTGAAGTTTCATCAGGATGTGGTCATCTATGTTTCTGCTTGCAGTATTTGTGCACATTCCAATGTAATGCATACTCATCCATCAGGATCTCTTCTGCCATTGGCTATCCCGCATAGACCATGGACGCAATTATCCATGGATTTCATTAATGACCTACCTTTTGTCATTTAGAAAGACTGTGGTTTTGATGATTTTGGATAGGTTCAGTAAGATGACATATTTCATCGCGTTGCTGGCACTTCTGAATGCCAAGACTCTGGCTGAGGTGATCATCAATGAGATTGTGAAGTTTCATGAGGTTCCTTCCAATGGGGTCTCAGATCGTGGAATCCAGTTTGTTTCCAAGTTTTGAAGATTTTTGTGCTCAACTGGGGGTGCAGTTGTCTTTCTCTTCTGCCTTCCATCCTCATTCGAATAAGCAGAACAAGCGTAAAAATCCAAACTTGGAAACTTAACTTAGGTGCTTTGTCTACGAGAGCTAGGATGATTGGGCATTTTATTTACCATTGGCCAAATTTGCTTTAAATAATCATCACCAGGAGTCTACTGGCAAGTCACCATTCTTTGATACATACGGTTTTCATCCACAATTTGGTACCTTTACTGGTAAGGGTGCTTCAGGAGTTCCTGAGGAGAAGAGTTTTGCCTCATCATTCTCTTCTGTATGACAAGGGTTTCAGAGCAAGTTGAAGCTGATGGGAAACAGATACAAACATATGGCTGAAAAAAAAACACTTGGTAGATCCAGACCTAAGTGTGAATAACTATGTGTGGTTGTCTATGAGGGACATAAAGTTGAAGATTCCTTCCTGGAAGCCAGGACTTAGCTTTATTGTTCCCTGTAAAGTAATCACTGTCATTAACTCAATAGCATTTCATCTGGAGTTATCTCAGGCTGTTAGGATCCACAATGTGTTCCACATTGCACTGCTCAAAAGGTATGTGGTATCTTTGGAACCATTCCCTTGCCCCAATCATGGTTGATGGCAACTTAGAGTTTCAAATAGCTAATATTTGTTGATTCTTGTTTTCTATGTCGTTCTCTTCCATGCTTGGTGCACTGAAGGGGTTTCGGACTGGAAAAGAGGATGTGGGTCCCAGCATCTGATGTGAATGCCACAAGGTTGGTTTGTTCATTTCATGCTGCCCATCCAGATAAGCCTGGTACTGAGTGTCCGGAGGCCACTAGTAGAAGGGGGTTACTGTCACAGGTGAAAGACAGTTCTACGGTGTCCGGCTATAGAGGGTCATAGCGTTTGGCTTCGCAAACTGCTCCCTGACCTTTATCATCCCTGCTTGGTTTTCATCCATTTCCCTTCAGGACCCTGGGGTGTTTTCATCCTCCTAGCTTCTGTTCATTGGTACTTTCCTTTTATATATATATATATATATATATATATATATATACATTAACTTCCTATTACTTTGTGCTGGTGATATTTGATACATCTTTATCATGCCTTCAGTGCAAGCAGGCGGCTTGCATACATCAGGAGAATCTTGGTGGTTGTTGCAGCTTCTCTCCCTGAGACAAGTAGAGATAAATTGTTTGTGGTTTTTCATTGTTTATCTTTGTGCTTCCTTTAGGGCATAGTGGGGGTGATGAAGGGCTCATCCAATCTGCTCCCTACCAAAGGCCCAGATCAGAGTCAGCCTAGGGTCAGGTATTCGGCTCCGTGTATAGGTGCAAAACCTATCTAGGGCTGTGAGGGAAACCAGGGCCAAGCAGTAGGCTTGGTCAGTGGTCATCATCTTCCCCTTCTGTAAACATAGGGTTTCCCTTCCCTTTCTTTTGGCTTTTTGTTTGGTACTTTTCCATACCTACCATGACACCCAATCTACATGTCTTTTCTCCTCTGCCTCCACTTCACAACAACCCCTTAAACAGGAACAATTGTTCATGAATCTAAAATTCATTCCCTTGCCTGACTCAATATTAACCCTGTCTTCCCTGAACACTGGGTCCTACAGCCCACAGAGGAATTCGAGACATAGGAGCAGGGAGACAATCACTTTTTGTGGCCAGTATTAGTACTGCGGCCCACATATCATTATCAATGTTTTTCATTTCACTATCTATTATAGCTTTTATGACACTTGCATTAAACCTATTGATGTCTTCAGGGGGGTAATATTAAAGCAAGTCCACCTCCTTACACTGTTAGTGATTAATAGTGGCATCTAAACGGTTAACAGCAGGGATTGAAGCTTGGTACTGTTGTTACAGGTTGATTCTGGCAATGTAACACAATCTGCATCTGCTACATTTGAAGCATACTTGACTCAATCCTCCCCTTAGTGGCCAGTACATCACAGGTCATTAAACGTTAAAAGATTTTTTTTCACATTATATATAGGCTTATTTTTTTCATTTTTTTTTAAATTTATAAACATGGCAGACAAAAGGACTTTCCCTAGGCTCCTGACTGCCAAGGAAATCTACATGCACACCAATATCTAAAAGATACTTCTGATGTGCAACAACTTGAGCTTTTAAAAGAGTATATGTAGCGCCCCAAGGTCATCAGGGATCTACAAGGTACTGCATCCCCACCAGGATGCAGAGCCTACCACCCAGGAACCCGGAAGACCAGTGCCGGTAACAACACAAACATTCCAGATAATCCCTGTTTTCCCCAATTCCCCCATAGACTGGTACCAGGCTAGGGTTGGACCAGTGGATGGCCGCCTAGAGATGGAGCCAATCCAGTCCACTAGATGACCAGGTGGGAGGGGAAGACATTGTAGAGTCAGACAGTAGTCGGCAGGAGTGGGTGACAGAGAGAGGAAGCGAGCAGACACACTGACAAGAGTGAAACAGTGACCTGAGGGCCCAGGCGGTTGGTTGCTGGTGGAGTACGGTGAAGTACTCCTGGAACCACAGCACCGACGGGGTACAAAATCCTAGGTCAGGCAAATGCTTCAAGCAGACCTCTTAAAATCTGCACAGTGAGGGGACCATCAAGGACCTCACTGACCTTGAAGTTCAGGACACAGTAGCAACAGGAAAACAAGGGAACAGGACCAGAAACTCCGACCCCACAGAGTTCACTCTACTGTCATACGGACTGCAGTTAAGAGACTACTAGGAGGGAACCCCCAGCCACTCAAAGCCACAGGGACTCACCAACCAAAGAGAGGTGCAGGGGAAATCAGCCACCAGGTCACTAAACAGGCACTGGGACTAAGGGGACTTGCGGTCAACACCAGTCTCCCTCGGGTGACCAGTTTACATCTTGCCGTGAGTAAAGGAACCAGTTACACTGCAACCCCTTGTGTGCCCTACCTTCTTTCAACACCTATCTACATCACCTATAGTCTGGGGCTTGGCCCTGCTTGCGGAGGGTCTAACATCCAGGCTGCCACTAACACCATCCCCAATAGTGAGAACTGTGCAGTGACGGCTCCATCCACATAGCCACAAACCGCAAGTGGTGTCACGTGATAAACTTTTAATTAATCTCCCTGTAAATATACCCCTTTTTTCAAAAAGCACCCAAGGCATGGAACCGGGCAACAGCCACCAAGTGACATTCCTCAGTTATACACCGCCCGGAACCGAGTACCCCATAACCCTGGGAGACACACATATATGATAAACATTATGGATAATGACTAGCTACTAACCCAACTAGCTCAAAGTGTATCATTTTCAAAATGTAAGCATTTGTTTTATCATATTTTTATTGCTATTAAGCTTTTGACATCATAACATTCATTTATTTATTAAGAAATATTATTGGGGAGAAATGTATCTTCTTATTCTCCAGTCTGGCAAGAATTATGAAATAAAAGCTTTGATGGATTCATTCCCTTAAATGCATACTCGCTGATCTCATATCTATTAAAATAAATAAAATGGGAATTTAGAGCTAAAGAAAAGGCAAATGATGAATGGATGTGTCGTCTCAAAGGCAGTGAATTGGAAGCAATATGTGTGTTTTGGTGGTAAATTTGATATGATTAGTACTTTGATCCTGATTCTTCATAGTTTGGCTCACTAAAGAGCTCATTTTAATTTATTATCTTTTCAGCTCTACTGCCCTAAAGTGAAATTCATAATTTGCATCTACTGCAGTCTCTGTATATGATTCCAGGGCAAACAGTTTACAGATTTACCATTTTTATTCTATATAAATAAAATGTAGGCATAGATGGCCTTTTCTGACCAGATAGTAGTTTAGTTAGACAGTTGATTGCAATATTTTATACCTGTGTATATACAGGTGAAACCAGAAGTTTACATACACTATCTAAAAAGACACATCTGCATGTTTTTCTCACTATCTGACATGGAATCAAAATAAATCTTTCCCGTTTTAGGTCAATTAGGAACCAAAATTATTTATATTTGCCAAATGCCAGAATAATGAGAGAGAGAGAGAGAATGTTTTAAGGAATTTTTATTACTTTCTGCAAAGTCAAATGTTTACATACATTTCATTAGTATTTGTACAATTGCCCTTAAACTGTATGACTTGGGTCATACATTTTGGATATCTTTCCACAAGCTTTTCATAACAGTTGGTAGCGATTGGGAGCCATTCCTCCTCCTAACAGAATTGTTGTAACAGAGCCATGTTTGTAGATCGCCTTGATCGCACCTGATTGAGATTAGGGTTTTATGAAAGTCTAAAGCCACTTTGTAACTGGTTTGGCAGTATGCTTTGGGTCATTGTCCATTTAGAAGACCCATTTCAACCCAAACTTAAAGTTCCTGGCTGATGTCTTGAGATGTTGCTTCAGTACATAATCCTCTTTTCTCATGATACCATCTAGTTTGTGAAGTGCCCCAGTACCTCCTGCAGCAAAACGACCCCACAACATGATGCTTCCACTCCTGTGTTTCACAGTTGGGATGGTGTTCTTAGGCTTCAAAGCTTCTCCCCTTTTTCACAAACGTAACAATGTTTATTATTGCCAAACAGTTCAAGTTTTGTTTTGTCAGACCACGGGACATATCTCCAAAAATTAAGGTCTTTTTCCTATGTGCATTTGCAAAAAATTAGTCTGGCTTTTTTGGAGTAATGGCTTCTTCCTAGTAGAGTGGCATTTCAGCTCATGTTGATAAATTACTCGTTTCACTGTGGATAATGACACAATGTTACCAGCTTCTGCCAGCATCTTCACAAGGTCTTTTGCTTTTGTTCTTAGGTTGATATGTACATGCCTGACCAAAGCATGTCCATCTCTGGTACACAGAAACCGTCTCCTTCCTGAGTGTTCTTGTTTGTACTTATGTAAAATTGTTTGTAGAGATGAACGAGGCACCTTCAGGTATCTGGAAATTGTACCCAAGAATGAACCAGACTTGTGTAAGTCTCTTCCTGAAATCTTGGCTGATTTTTTTTTACTTTCTCATGATGCTACAACAAGAAGCAGTGTGTTCAGGTGTGCATTAAAATACATCCACAGGTACATCTATAATTAACTCAGATGTTGCCGATAAACCTATCAGTAGCTTTCAAAGACATGACATCATCATATGGGCTGTCCCATATTGCTTAGAGGCATAGTACTCTTAGTGTATATAAACTTTTGACTTTGCAACACACCACTTTTTAATATGTAAACTGCTGGCAACAAAAGTGAGTACACCTCTAAGGGAAAATGCCATTATTTTAAAGCGCTGCCCTAAATCTCTTGGGAATAGAGGTCCCCAGAGCTCCACAGGAGCCACTGGAATCCTCTTGCACTCATCCATGATTACATTACGGGGCTGGTGGATGTTAGAGACTTTGCGCTCTTCCACCTTCCATTTGTGACGATTCAAAATTTGAGGTGAAAGCAATACTTTTGTGAGAAAAAGCAAACTTTTTATTTTTTTCTTTCCACATTGCTTTATATCCTGTGAAGCATCTAAAGTGTTAAAAACGACTTGAATGTACTTGAAGGTGGTTTTTGCACTTTGAGGGGTGCAGTTTTTAAAACTGTGTCACTTCAGGGTATTTTTTGTCATATAGACACCTCAAAGTCACTTCAAATGGGATGTGGTCCCTAACAAAAATTGGTTTTGTAAATGTTACAAAAATGAGAAATTGCTGATAATCTTTTAACTCTTCTAACTTTCTAATTTTCAAACAAAAAAAATATGTTTCAAAAAGGTTTCTGATGTAAAGTAGACATGTGGGAAATGTTATTTATTAATTATTTTGTCTGACATAACTCTCTGGTTTAAAGGCATAAAAACTTCCAAATTTTTGAAAATTTTCACCAACTTTACGATATTTTCACAAATAAACGTAAGTTTTCAACTTAAATTTACCAATTACGTGAAGTACAGTGTGTGATTAAAAAAATAGTGTCAGAATCACTAGGTTCTGTTGAATCATTCCAGAATTCTTACAACATTCATCGTCACTGGTCAAAATTGTAAAATTTGGCCTTCTCAGGAATGTGAAAACAGGCTTCAGCGGTAAGAGGTTAAAGCACCAATCCAGTTTTGTTTCAGTGCTAGAGTGGCACTTAACATCAAAGCCCCCTGTCCACTGTTGTATACTCACCTTCCGATAGCTTCAGAAGTGCAATAAAAAAAATCCGCTGGAGTGGTACTTTAATGAAAAAAGTAGAGAAAGTAGTGGATGAATTCGATCCCAGAGTTATTAATATGTCTTGTAATATACTTGTTTGGTTATGTTACACTGGCCAAACTCTGCAGGAATCTGTATCCATCCGGTCCTCCAATGAAATTCTTCCCCAGCCTACCACCTGCTAGCAGGGGATATATCATGCAACTCACCCTCCATTCCTCCCCCAACATCGGTTCCTAGCCTGCTAGAACCTTATTTTTGCATTCCTCTTTTTTTTTTTGGTTTCCCATTATAGACTGGCTGGTTTAGCCGTCCAGTCTGACCTCTTTTATGCTGACCTCAGCTATCTGTATTGAACCTGTGCTGCCTGCCCCAACCTTGGATTGTCTGACCACATCTTTGCTTTTGCCCTCCTGTACCTCATATTGTTGCCTCTGGCCCTCCAGTCTGCTGCTGAAGTCCCTGGAACTGCCCTGGAGTGCTACAAGGTGACTACGAGCCTACCCTCACCATCAGAAGCTCTCGGCTCTCATGAAGACCCGGTAGACACTTAGTCACACCCCTCCAGGGTAAGCCTGGTCCGTGGTGCAGTGCGTCCACATTCACCAGCGTTATAGGTTAAATATGAACATGGCACAAACAAAGCTAAATAAGTAGCATCAAAATCCAAGGCCCAGATAGGCTGGAGTCAAAAGTTTTTTATGGAACTCAATCCAGTTATACCTGGGACCCTGTACATAATTTTAGAGACAAGTACTGTACCATGCTATTTTCAAAGGTTTTCAGCTCTTTCTTGGGTAATTATAGACCAACGAGTTTGTGCCGCCCCCACGTCAGCAGCCGGGCTGCTCTGATTCGGATCTGTGGTGGCTCGAGGGACGTCTGGACCCGGGGGTCGTGCAGCCACTCGAATTGAAGGGGGGCTATGCACAGGGGATGGTGTGGAAAGTTCATGATGCCACCCGTGGTGTGTGGTAAGGGTGAAGTACCACCGCTGCGGCTGGGAGTACCTGGTGGCGATGGTGTGGGCAGCCAGGTGTTTTACCCCTCCACGGGTGGGGGGGTGCCCCGGGACTCAGTGATGGTGTCGGGGAGGTGCAGTCGGGCCTTTAAGGGTTAATTGCGTACTCACTCAGTCCAATAACGCTGACGCTGAAAACCGTGGTAAACCAAAGTTCTTGATGCCACTGCAGCAGGGAGGGAGCATGCCTGGATCCCGTGCCCATTGGTGTTGCTTGTTAGCCTGTGACCTTAACCTTGGCACCTATTTCTACAGTTGGTCCCTTTCAGCTTGAAACTAAAACGGGTCTCGCTCACCCGTATGGCTAACGGAGTGAGCTTGCTCTCAGGGCTCACGCTTGGGATTTTCTAAACTAGGCAGTGGGAAAGTCCTATCCCCCTCATTGCGCTAGTACCCCGATTTTGGAGTGGATGGAGAACGGATCTTCAAGGCTCCATCCTCGTCGGGTGAATTACCAGGACGCCTGAAGCTACTTCCTGTCCTGGGGTCCCCGTCATGCCCAGGCCCCTGCCCAGTGATGACACAAGGCCGCCAGCTGTTCTCCTCAACAGTGCGTGCCCCTTGTCACAATCCCCTGCGACTGGGGTCCAGCTCCTACCAGGCCCAGACCAACGTTTGCCACCTAGTAACCAAGGAGCCCAGCTCCTGACCTCCTCTCACTTTCACCTCCAACATGACACAGACTGTCCCCTAACACTCCTGACCTCCCCTTAACCAACCCCCAAGTGGCCAGCCCTATTCCCTTCAGGCTGTCCACTGGTGTGTCTGGTGGGTGGGGTGCAGAGTGTTCCTAATGTTTTGATTGGCTTGTTCTTAGCAACACCAAAGGTCAGGGACTCGTAACCAAGGAGGAGGTGGATATCATGCAGAAGGGCAGATTGCACAATACCCTGTGAAGGCCTGATAGGCCAGGGCGTCACATTCCCCCTTGGTTAAATGAAGCTCGTCCCCGAGCTACAGGACAACAGAGGTTTATTATTTTATTTTTTTTAACTGTGGAAAAGGTAAAAAAGGGTTAACATTTTTATTAACATTTTCATCCCATGCAGGCTAGGCACTTTTCTTAAATGTTACTAAACCTTTTAAGAGTTCATCTTTTCAATGATGGGATGCTAACGGTTTCAATGGTAGCGGAGACTCAACCTGCTCCATTGCAGCCTCTACCCACGACAGTCCAGTCTCAATGTTCTGGATCCCGTTAACCCGCCACCCAAACAGCCTGAACCCCTGCAAACCTATGGTGGGTCCGTGACCAGTTTAAGGTCCCGGGTGTTGTTTTAGACGACTCTGGTGGGCACAATAGGTGAAACTATATACAATACACGAGTTTGTGTTGGTCACACCAGTCCTGTGACTAAGCTCCATATTTACTTATATAAAACATAACGGAGTCCATGTACCAGGTGTTCACACTTTAGCAATTTTCCAGCAAATCTGGTTACTTCACTCTGTTCATTAAACTGGTTAATTAAGCACTTATTTACTAACATTTTCTATATGGAAAATAACAAACTGTGGAAAATAACAAACAAAAACACCGATACCTAACAGTTCTATGGCATCGTTAAACTACTGGCATTTCAATTTTTCAAACTACTGGTACCGCTCACTGGGAGGGTGGTAGTCAACGGCGGCAGCTGGCAAAACTTGCTCATTCACCATAGCGAGCCGTTTCACATCGAGGGCGTACCAGCCCCGCTCGCTCCAGTGCCGTGTATAAGTGTCTACCTCCCCTGGCTCCAGATTTCTGCCCGCGTGATCCCTCGGAAGATGCTACTCGATATCTCTTCGAGCCACAAACACCTCATCAGGGAGACTTGCTTCCCAGAGGAAACACCACCCCTTCTCAGGGTTGAAGCGCCACACGAGGCCACTTCGTTGCGGCCTTCGAACACGAAAGGTGGCTTTCCTCAGATTTTTTTTCTCCCTCTGTGTACGTGCAACAATCTCCCGCTGCTGCTGGTCTGGAGTTGTCATCGCTGGTGTCAGTTGTTTCTAGTTTCGGGTGGTGATCTCAGCTTGTAATCGTTGGTGATGTCATTCCTAGTATGGGGCGTTAGCGTCAGGCCTCAGCTCCCTAGCTGGCTCTGGTTTCATGTGGACTCCTGTGACCCCAACAGCCATAAGGATGCCGCGCGGCAGTGGAAGTGGTGGATCTTTAGGTTCCGCTTCTGCATCTGCAAGTAGAAAGACCGACTGCTCCGCAGCCGGGGCTGCAGGGTCCAGGTGCTCTGCCTCTGAGGACGGGCCCAGTGATGCGGCCGGGTCTGGTCTGGACGGGGTCCGGATGACCGCTGTCATGACAGGGATGAGGGACAGCACCGTAGTTTCTGCAGCTGGAGCTTCCTTTGAAGACACTGAAGATTCCGCTGCCGAGATTGGTGTGAGCAGCTCGGCGTCCACCGAGGACGGGGTAGGTGATGGTGGAGGGCTCACCGCGAGTTGGGGCAGTTCGGATCCCTCAGGCGCTGTGGCCGGATTTGGGCAATCAATAGGGACTGTGTAATCGCTTACCCTCTCTTCACGTGGGATCTCAATCTTGCAGGCTCGCACCGCCATCGCCAGGCTCCTCATCTCTTCCCTCCAGTGGTTTAGGATGAACAAGAACTGCATCTGCATCCTTCTGCACAGCTGCTCTGTCTCTACCTCTATCCATGTCGTGGTCCCGGGAACAGCACATTTCGGTGACCAGCTCTGCACCGCCATCTTTTCTCTGCGTTGTCCAGGAACGTTATGGCAGAGTCCTGGCATCCCTGCTTTTCTTCTGCTGTAGTTACATTCCAGCACGCCCCCTCGGTCTTTACTCAGCACTCTTTCACTTGCTGTGGCCCTCTGGGAATTTCCGGTTCCGGCCTCACACGTAAGACGAAGGGCGGTGCTTCTGCTTCTCGCGCTTTCACGGAGAAGATGGCATTTTGGCACGAAAAAATGGCGAAAAATGGCGGAATTGGCGGGAAGAGGGATTTTGACTCACGGTTCTCGGCTTCAAGGCGCACGTCACACAGGTAAGTGGGTCCTGCTCATATCCTGTTCGTGATGCCAGGAAATTCAAGGTGTGCCACCCCCGCGTCAGCAGCCGGGCTGCTCGGATCCAGATCTGCGGTGGCTCGAGGGACGTCCAGACCCGGAGGACATGCAACCACTCGAATTGAAGGGGGACTATGTACAGGAGATGGTGTGGAAAGTTTGTGATACCACCCGTGGGGTGTGGTAAGGGTGAAGTACTACCGCTGTGGCTGGGAGTACCCGGTGGGGATGGTGTGGGCAGCCAGGTGTTTAACCCCTCCATGGGTAGGGGGATGCCCCAGGACTCAGTGATGGTGTCGGGGAGGTGCCGTTGGGGTGGTGAGGGTTAATTGCATACTCACTCAGTCCAATAACACTGACAACCTTGGTAAACCAAAGTTCTTGATGCCACTGCAGCAGAGAGAGAGCACGCCTGGATCCCGTGCCCGTTGGTGTTGCTTGTTAGCCTGTGACCTTAACCTTGGCACCTCTTTCTACAGTTGGTCCCTTTCAGCTTGAAACTAAAACGGGTCCCGCTCACCCGTATAGCTAACGGAGTGAGCTTGCTCTCAGGGTTCATGCTTGGGATTTTCTGGACTAGGCAGTGGGAAAGTCCTATCCCCCTCGTTGTGCTAGTACCCTGATTTTGGAGTGGGTGGAGAACGGATCTTGAAGGCTCCATCCTCGTAGGGTGAATTACCAGGACGCCTGAATCTACTTCCTGGCCTGGGGTCCACGTACCCCATCGTGCCCTGGCCCTTGCCCGGTGATGGCATAAGGCCACCGGCTGTCCTGCTCAACAGTCCATGCCCCTTGTCACGATCCCCTGTGACCGGTGTCCAGCTCCTACCAGGCCCAGACCAACGTCTGCCACCTAGTAACCAAGGAGCCCAGCTCCTGACCTCCTCTCACTATTACCTCGAACACGACACTGACTGTCTCCTGACACTCCTGACCTCCCCTTAACCAACCCCCCAAGTGGCCAGCCCTATTCCCTTCAGGCTGTCCACTGGTGTGTCTGGTGGGTGTGGTGCAGAGTGTTCCTAGGGTTTTGATTAGCTTGTTCTTAGCAACACCAAAGGTCAGGGACCCGTAACCAAGGAGGAGGTGGATATCAGGCAGAAGGGCAGATTGCACAATACCCTGTGACGACCTGATAGGCCAGGACGTCACAAGTTTAACATTCATTTTGGAAAAAATGTTTCAGGATCTCTTAAGGGGCTGTATACAGAAATATGTAGTAGAAAATAATATTTTAATTGATAGCCAGCATGGCTTTATTACGGACAGAAGTTGCCAAAGTAGGTTTTTTTGAAGACGTAAGTGGCAAGTTAGATGGGTATCTGTGAATATCGTGTTTTTAGACTTTGCAAATACAGTTCATACTGTCCCTCACATAGATGCCAATTACACAACATAGCCAGACCAATAATTATTATCTTCTTCAAATAGTGGAACAAGATCATTAGGCAATGCTGGGAGATAAGGAGCTCAAAATAGGGTCTTATCAGGGGAAAAAATGTGGAATCCACTGAAAACAGCTCACCTTTATAGGCTGTGGAAGCCACAATCAGCAGTAGAAAACCTGTGTAACATGACTGCCACAATCCCCACATGAAAATGGAAGAACTGTTAGATAGACAGGGTGTGGTGCGGCGCTGCCGCCATATAGAGGAAATCCAAGATTGAACTTTAATGATTTTATTTCAACATGTTTCGCAGAGAACCCTTCTCCTTCTTCTTCTTCAGGAGGAAGCTCATATATGATATATGGGATTGACTCTGAAATTATACATCGCAAAATAAAATAGATTGCACAGCCAATCCTGAGCAATAAAGGATATCAGTGGGATCCTCAGTGACACACCTCCACCACCATAAATGCAATGAATAGAGGTCACAATGGCTGTGAATTATATATGTGATGGATCCTGAAGAAGGAGAAGGATTCTCTCCGAAATGCATTGAAAAAAAATCACTAATGTTCAATCTTGGATTTCTTCTTCATGACGGCATCACGGCACTATACCCTATCTTCATATTCAGATAGTGGAACGTCACTTTATGCTGGAATAATATATAAATTATGTATTACAAAATAAGAGCAATTGCACAGCCAATCCTGACCAATAAAGGATATCAGTGTGGTCCTCAGTGACACATCCCGATTCCCCACCATCATGAATGCAATGAGTAAGGGGTCACAATGGCTCTGAACATGCTGCTTTGGCGGAGGTGTGTATATCCTCATTTTTATGAATAGATAAGACCCCTTTCAATCTAATATATCTAAATTGGCCTATCATTATATAACTTTTATTAGCAACACTACATAGTATCTCATAATTGTACCATTAACTGAAATGAGCAGTACAATGTATTTAAAGAGACATTATAATAAAACCATTAAAACAGTAAAAAGGTATTATAAAGGAAAATAATCTTTGTTATAGGATAAAAAAACAAAGCTGAATACATGTGCTTATCTTTCATGTAGAGCACTTTTTATCAATTATATAGTGAATTTTATTGTATTTCGTGAGACAGGATATTTTGCTCTTTTTGTATTTATTAGACGAGAATGCTAATAGGATCTGGATTCTAGCGTGATGAATGGTTGGCAATCATGTACACAATTCACTCAAAGTGAATGAGCATGATGCCACTCTTCACCATAATAACATTTTAATGAAGCTTATGCATTGCTGCTCCAGGGCTGAAGCAGTAAATTTGATGGGATGGTATTCTGTTCTGTAAAAGCTCATCATACACTGAGTTATCCTGTGAATTCTTTCCGAGAACTGCCATGCTGGAAGAAGAGAGGTATTCCCGCTTTGCTTGCAAACTGTTCCGTCGTCCTTCAAAAACGACACAGAATCTCTAAGCAGGGAAGCAGATGGTGCTGTGAAGGAGAAGTGTTAAGATGGATTTGAACTCTATACTCATCAGCAGATATCACTTCATTATGTCAGCTCCCAGACTACTTTAAAACACGTCTGCAAGGTGTCTAGTCTATTTTGAGCTGGGACATGAAGAGACATCCTTTCGTCTTGAGCACAAGAGCAAAACTGACATTCATGCATAGCCAAAGCAAAATAAAACAGAAAGAAAAGCAGAATGCAGATTGACGATCTACGTTCTGATCATACTCACAAGACTGTATCTGTTTCAAGTCAACTTCCACTACACATTCAGGGTTGAAATATTTTTTTTTCTAATTATAAGTAAATGGTACAGTAATGTTATAGCAGCTGTTCTTCGTGGAGACTCAGATCTCTAAACAACCTGCAAAAACAAGTGCATGTTAAATATAAAAAAAAAACCACTATACTACACAGAGATCTTAGCGGGAACCTGTAATGTTTAAATATCTGTTCTGCAGGCAGGATGACAGAGCAGAAGAAGCTGATGAGATTGATATACTGTATTCTTTGTTTTATAAGCCATACCGGATTTTAAGACACACCCCATTTTTAGAAAAAAAAAAAGGTAAAAAAAATGTGGGGTCCGGTGGTGTCTTACCGGGGAGGGGGGTGGCAGCGGTGGTGAAGCAGGGGTCACAAGAGGCAGGGGTGGTTGTTGTGAATGTCATCTGTGTGGGTGCTGTTTCGGAGCTCCCTCTGGTGGCCAGGAATGGTAGTGGAGCTGAGTCTGAGCCTGTGACTCAGAAAGGTGTCGGTGTTAATTGGGAATTAGGGAAGTCCTATTGCAGACAAGTTTGGTCTACATAGGAGATCACTTTTTGCCTTGCTGGTGCCGGTTATAATTGTATTTTCCTCACTCTCTGTTCTTGGCTTGGAGTTCTGTCCTTCCCTGTTTCCTTGATCAAGACTTCTGCAGATAAGTTGTCAGTTTTTTCCTTGCTTCCTGATTTACACCTTAGGGTGTTTGTTTTCTTTGCCTTGTTTTGTATCTGTTTTTTTGCAGGTGGAGTTTGGTTTCTCTTGTGTGTGAGCATGGGGGTTCCCCCTTTGATAGCTCTCCTACAGGATAAGGGAGTTTTTCCCAGTCTAACTTGATTATTTGCAATTTTGTATTTTTGTGTTCTTTTTGGTGTTTTGTTCTCCCATTATTTACAGGAGTACCTGATATAGTGGGAGTGAGGTCATTCGACCTCCAGGGCCATTTTTACTATCAGGAGATTGGTAGTTTTCTACAGGGATTTTGTACTAACCACAATCAGTTTATTTTCCTTTCCTTTGTATCAAATAAGTTGGGCCTCGTCTTTGCGTAACCTATTTTTCCTATCTGAGTATTGTGTTTTCCTACATCCCCATAATCTTTATATGTCGAGGGCTATCTACTCCTTTGGGGACTTCTCTGAGGCAAGGTAAATTTCCTTATTTCTTTTTATGAGGCGTAGCTAGTTTCTCAGGCTGTGACAAGGTGTTTAGGTCTTTAGGAACGCTCCACGGCTACTTCTAGTGTGGTCTGATAGTTATGGGATTGCGGTCAGCCCATGTTCCAACTATTCCTGTTTCTTGGTTTTTTCACCAATGGGAATTTTTTGTAATCTTCCACGGTTACTGGATCATAACAGGTGGTGCTGGAGTATGGAGATGCTGCGGGCGGTGCAGAGGAGGGCCCTGATGCTCACTGCGGGTGGCGACTCTTGTTCTGATGCTCGCTGCAGATGGTGAGGCACAAGCCATTATGAAGATGTCAGCATTGCGGGGTTCATAAAAATGGCACCCAGAGTCGACACGTGTGCAGATTGTGTTGTTGCCTCAATGACAAGCCAAGATCTCACTTGAGCACGGGCCACCTCCAAGTGCCATTTTCCTTAAGTCCGCTGCTGGGACATCAATGGGCAAGAGGCAGCGCATGCACAGTTGAGACCTCGGCTTGTCACTGAGCCAATAACTCAATCTGCGCACGCATCGACTCTGGATGCCATTATTTGAAGCCCTCACTGCCGACATCTTCAGAATGGCCCGTGCCTCACTGCCCACTGTACAGAGCAGCGCTACCCGCTGCACAGTGCTGCACAGAGCAGCGCCGCGAGCCAAAACAGAGCAGCGCCACCTGCCGCACAGAGCCACACAGAGCAGCGCTGCACAGAACAGTGCTGTCCAGCGCGCAGAGCAGCACCACACAGAGCAGCCCTGACACAGCAGCGCCTGCAGCACAGTCCACAGCATTGCCCCTGCCTCCTGACACCATTCTCCACCACTGCCCGGTAAGATGCATTTGGATTTTAAGTTGCATCCCTCATATTCCTCCCAAACGTTTGGGAGGAAAAGTATGTCTTATAATTCAAAAAATATGGTACATTTTTTTGAGGAAAAGATTCACAGTAAAATTAGTATTTCATTTATTGTAAACCAAAATATTTGTATGCATCACTGTCACTAAGGGGTGCGACCACTTAAAGTGCCTAGGGCAGCACGAAGGCAAAATACAGCCCTGACTGTGTATATCATATTTTTTTTTTTTTTTTTATACACAACTTGTTACACACATGCCTCTGATTTTTGCCGCTGACTCTCTTATGTGCCAGTCCTCCCTTTTTTGTACAATAAATATTGTTATTTTGCATTACACTCTGTTTTGTTCTCCTTGTTTTTTATATGTCTAGAGTGTGCCATGTAGGAAGGGTCATTATGCCATCCTTTTCCTATCTTTATATTGTGGCTTTTTGCTTTCTAAGCACTACATGTTTATTGCCATTGTGGGGCTGTTGAGGACCCCTGGGTGTGTCAATTGCATAAGGCTGTGGAGAAGGAGATGTGGCAGAAAGTGGACATGTAGTGGTATATTGACATATCCCAGGCACTGGCTGAAAATAAGAATCAGTGTGAGGATGATGATCTCTAGGCTGGCTAGAATAACCAACTGTAACTGCACAGAGCACTGAAAATGGATCAATGGGTGTCTTCTTTGTTCTTATGGGCATGACATGCTCCATTGCTTGTGGGTTGACATGTGTATCCTTAGCATCTTAGCATCAAGCAAAGTATAGTCAAGGATAGTCAATCCTATTAAACCCTTTTTTTAAAATCAAATTAGAGAAGTTTTTCCAATTTCAGAATGGGAGTTAATATTCGTATATTACTAGGACAAGCTATTTTTCCTTCAGTGTCGCTTTTACTAAAGATAGTCCTTCCAACGGCATATCAGATGAGAACATATTCTTCAATCCACTTTTCCTAGGAATGCTGCAACAAATAGTTGAGGCAGCAGTGATTTATAGTGTACATTTTAAGATGGACAACAGGATTCAGCAGTCCATGTGTCAACCTGACAGCAAACAGACACACTGCCTGAAAAGCCAGGTTCTTTCATACCTAGACTGTGTTCTTTTTGTAGTAAATACCCTCAGCCCTGCATCTGTGGACTTTTGGGTTAGCAGATTGGATCACTGGTTGTTGAGAGGTGTTTGAATAATGCCACCCTCTTTCTCCAATTTATTATTACTCCAAACACCCAGGTCTGATGTAATCCTCACGAGGTCCCACAGCGATCTTTGCTCTGCTACATACTGAAGCTGCAGCGCACAAGCACAGAACAGAATGTGACTGTCCGGTGCGGCTTCAGGCAGACACTGACTGAGCTGCAGCTGTGAGAGGTGACATCATTAAGGTTATCTTCATTCACAGCTGGAGGTTCCCACGGTATTCTACTTGTGACCACAGGTAACTGACCTCAGGCGAACTGATTGAACTCACTGACCTCACCTCAGGTGAACCAAGTTCATTCAGACCTTTATCTCCTGGCAGAAAACTGTTTTTTGCCAAGAGAATTTATACAATAAATTCCTGCACCAAATCTGCATCTTCTGGCAAAGAAACGCATCAAAATGCGATGCGGTTTTGATGCAGTATTGATGTGTATTTTGTCAGGAGATGAAGATTTGGTGCAGGAATTTGGTGTATTAATTCTAGCACCAAATCTGCATCTCCTGGCAGAAAACCTCACAAGTAACATTAAACAATATCCCATAAAAATATATACATTTTATTCAAGATAATTAAAACATCAGGAAAAAAACAGATAACAGACAAAACATTAAATATGTGACCACAAATACAGAAAAGAAAAAGAGTTAGTTATCAGATACAAGACAAAAAAGGCTAGTAGATAACATGAAAAAAACCTTATTTATAATATCCCTACCTAAAATGACAGAATAGTCTCAATTTAAGCACCTTCATATACCAATAAATTCTCCGTAACGTCACATCAAAGCACCATCGCCTATGCACCCGTGGCCAACAAAAGTAAGGGGGAGAGGAGGGGGAGAAAAAAGGTATACATAGATGTATATACAACCACAAGAGAACCACTGTCCTGAAGATAGCATGATAATGCAGATAACTCCAGGTCAAATTACTCAAGTTCCCTCAGGAGAGCCATAGATATCCTTATCCAGAGGTTATGTAAAAGATGATTGTTCAAGGAACTGCTTAGAGCAATAATCACTGCTTCAGATATAGACACCAGCATATAAGGTCCTCCAACATAAGAAGCGGTTGTAATTTAAAAAAAAATATTGCCTAGATGTGTTTCCCCGTAGATTATGGTTCATCAGGAGGCTATGGGAATAAGAAAAACAAACACCCCATAATATAATATAATGTAGCAGAGCGGAAATAGCCATTCAGTACTACTTACACAGATTCCCACAACATAATAACGATGGTACTTGCCCGAATCAGCATTGTAGTCTAGAATAACCAAAGGGTGGAAAGAAGTTCACAATGAAAACCCCTGAATTTGGCCATTTTGTTGAGTCCCTCAATCAGAATGATTTGGGCCTCTGGTTTACGTATACTTGTGACCCACAAAGTATTGCATTCCTAGATCTAACTATCAGTAGAGGTGAAAACGGGAGGCTCCAAACTAATAACTTTCGGAAAACGATAGCAACTAACTCATTATTAAAGTGGGATAGCCATCACCCCGTACCTCTAAAAAAGGGAATTCCAAAGGGGCAGTTACTCCATTTATGGAGGAACTGCACCAGAGAATGTGATTTTAGAAGTCAAGCCATCAACCACGTTGAGAGGCTTCTTGATAGGGGCTATCCCAAGAAGATTCTCTGTGAATCTTATGGGTTTGCCAGAAGCAGGGACAGACAATCCCTGCTTGCCCCGAGACAGAAAAATACAGATCAAGGTGTTATGCATATTATTGGCACCTATGATAATCAATCAGAGCGAGTTTTTGGTATAATTAAAAAGCACTGGGGCATTTTGAGAGCAGACCCCGGGCTTGCCGATATTATCCCTATTAAACCCAGCATCACCTATTTATAGGCGGGCGTGGTACTGGTACATGGCTGGATAGGAGAACTTGTGGCTTCTTTAAATGTGGGGATTGCTGTAATTGCAATTCTATGGATCAGTGTAATACCTTCATCAGTTTGACGATGGGTAAAATCTATTTTTTGAGGGATTTCTGCAATTGTAGATCTGCCAGTGTCATCTATAGGGAAACCTGTTCATGCCCTATGAATTATATTGGTAAGACTTTACGTGAAGTTAGAAAACGGGTGGGTGAACACCTTTCAGATATACGTAATAATGGGCATACCCCCATTGCATGTCATATGAACATGGACATGGTGCATAATGGTGATATCAGGCATAACTGTTTTTCCATGATTGAGCTTGTTATACCAAACATGAGAGGAAGTGATTTTGATAGGATCCTGCTTCAGAAAGAGGCAGGATTTATAGGATGGGATCTGTTACTCCGGATGGATTAAACAAACACCTTTCTTTTGCTTGTTTTCTCCCCACTTAGTGCATATTATATCCTGAACGATATTACTGAATATACTCATAGCTACCCCCCCCTTTTTTAGGGATTTACCCATATTGATAGGATGTATTGTTACTATTAATATTATTTTCTATATCACTGTATTTTTACAGACAATTGTTTAGGTTCCCATTCTAATTTGTTTTATTGGAGTAATAATGCGCCCTATGTTCCTCTCTCTTTTTTTTGTAGAGGCATATTTATTAATATCTATGTATGTGCAGCACCCCTATGCCACTCAGGGCACTACTAGGAACTGAATCCTCACCAGGATGCAGGGCCTACCCCCTGGAACCTGAAACACCAGTGCCAGCAACACCCACACACACCAAAATCCCAGTTTCCACTCCACACCAGGGGAAATTGGCTAGTCGGATACAATGGGATGGCAACCTTGAGGGTGGAGCCAGACCAGAGGTACTAGACAGCCTGATGAGAGGGGACAGTAGACAGTCCAGAGTAGGAAGTGAAAGTGTAAAGAGGTGCCTGAGAGCTGGGTCATATAACGTTGACCCAGGGGCTCAGGAGAGAGGTCACCAGGGCAGGTACACCCGAGTACCGCTGGGACCAGGACACGCACGGGGCACAGGGCTCTAGATCAGACGCTAGTTTCATATGGTCTGGCAAATACCTGCGCAGTGAGGGGACCTTCACGGACCTCACTGACCCACAGATCGGGGGGCACCAGCCGTAAAGCAAGGATCAGGGTTTGGCAGGTGGGGTCACACAAATGACTTTAATCTCCCCTGTAAATACTCCCCATTATATAGCACCCAGGGCACGGGACCGGGAAATGGCCACCAAAGTGACATTCCCCAGTGATACATTGCCCGGGACCGAGTACCCCATTCCCTGGGCGACACATATGTATACAGGATTATATGAAGTACTATTATATAATGTATATTGCTATATTTTCTACACACAACTGTGATATATTTTGTATATAATTTATGTGTGTAAGTTGATATCATATGCAATCTGTTATATATTGTATCTATATGCACTTATGTTATGTTTAGCATCTATATATTACCTCCCTGTATATTTCTGGTTAGTAATTGCTATTTCAATTACCTGGATTCTAGTATGGGTTCATTAACCTCAAGTGTAGAGATGAGCCACCCCCTTAGCGTTCAAGTTCGGTTCGTCGAACCACTCGAACACCATTGAAAATAATGGGAGGCAAACACAAACACATAAAAACACATTATACATGTACACATACAGTTAATAAACATTGCCATAACACTTACAGGTCCCCGCGAAGCGTCCTGCACTCTGTCTCCTGACGCTTTTCCTTCCGATAATCGCTGCATCCTCCCAGTAACCAGCACTGATGATAGGACCTATAGTGACGGCAAATTAGCATGTGACCAGTCATGTGTCTATTATCTCATTGGCTACAGACTGGTCACATGGCTAGACGTCATGCTAGATCCTGTCAGTGCATCTCTCCGGTAAGTGGTGTTCGTTTGAGCATGTCCTTTTACCGGCGAGATGCTCTGACACATGGTCGGCTTCCCCGTCCATGCATGTCGGCACTCTTTACAGAGTCAGCCCACATGCAAGGACTGGCTGCCACAGCCGGTGAATCACGTGATCGGAGCACCGTTGCTATGGTAACCCGCCTGTCAGCGGTGGCATCACCACTTACAACCCGCGGCCTGATTAGACTGCACGGGAAGCAGCAGAGTCTTCCTCCCATGCAGTGCTGTCTGATGTAGCAGAGCTGCATGGGTTGAAGGAGAAAGAAGACAGAAGACCAGGATCGTGGAGGGCTGACAGGGAGTAATAAACATGGAGTCTCTAAGTGTGTCTGTGTATTTATTTCTATTAAAGTATTTTTCTCTGTGTGGTGTCTTTTTTTTAACCATTTATTGGAGATTCTTAATGGCCGGATCAAACTTGTCTCACATTAAGAATCCCTGGCTTAATACTAGCTAGTAAAACAAAGCTAGTATTAACTCATTATTACTCATCAAGCCACCCGGCTTCAGGGCTGCTGGAAGAGTTGGATACAGCGCCAGATGATGGCGCTTCTATGAAAGCGCAATTTTCTGGGGCGGCTGCGGACTGCAATTCGCAGCAGAGGGGCCCAGAAACCTCGGGCTAACCTGTGTTGTGGATTCCAATCCCCAGCTGCCTAGTTGTACCCGGCTGGACACAAAATTGGGGGGAAGCCCACGTCGGTTTTTTTTTTCAATTATTTAATGAAATTCATGAAATAATTAAAAAAGGGCTTCCCTATTTTTAGTTCCCAGCCGGGTACAAATAGGCAGCTGGGGGTTGGGGGCAGCCCGTACCTGCCTGCTGTTCCTGGCTAGCATACAAAAATATGGCGAAGCTCACATCTTTTTTTTTTAGTTTTTTGGCAAAAAAAATAAAAAATGTTTCCCTGGATTTTCCATTACCAGTGAAGGTAACACCAAGCAGTGGGGGTTAGCAGCCAGTAGCTGCTTGGATTACCTTTACGTAGCAATAAAAAAATGCAGCGGGAGCCCATATATATTTTTTTTAATTATTTATTTAAACAACTTAAAAAAAAATGGGCTTCCCTGTATTTTGATTGCCTGACCTCACAGTACTGTAAAAATAAATCATTAAAAAAAATGACGTAGCGCTCCGCGGTATTATTGATCCTCAGAGCAGATAAAGCAGACAGCTACGGGTTGCCACCCCCATCTGCCTGGCGTTACCTTGGCTAGCAATCAAAATACAGGGAAGCCCATTATTTTTTTTAATTTAAATAATAGTTAAAAAGAAATGACGTGGGGTCCTCCCATTTTTAATAGCCAGCTAGGGTAAAGCAGGCGGCTGTAGTCTGAAAACCACAGCTGGCAGCTTTTCCGTGCTTGATGATCCAATGTGGAGGTCACCCCAGGCTCTTTTTTCTAAATATTTTATAAATAATAATAATTACAAAAAAAAAGTTGGGTCCACCCCCAAATTGGATCACCAGCCAAGGTAAAGCGGACAGCTGTGGTCTGGTATTTTCAGGGTGGGAAAGTCCATAGTTATTGTCCTTTCATAGTATAAAAATAGCAGGCCACAGGCGCCCCAGAAGTGGCGCATCCACTAGATGTGCCAATCCTGGCGCTTCACCCCAGCTCATCCCGTGCCATGGTGCAGTGGCAAACGGGGTAATAAATGGGGTTGATACTAGCTGTAAGGTCACCTGACATCAAGCCCAGCAGTTTGTGATGTCATGGTGTCTATCAGATACCCAACATCACAAACTGTCAGTACTAACAAAAAAACAGACAAAAAAAAAATTATTTGAAAAAACACTCCCCAAAACATTCCCTCTTTCACCAATTAATTGTAAGGAAAAAAAATAAGAGGGTCCCACGACGACTCTGGACCGTCTAGAATATGGGGGGACACGCTCAGGGAATGTATCCCCCATTTTCTAGGAGTGCAGACCCTCCATGTGAGGAGTGTGGGTGCAATGAATCTGCACCCACTGTCCCCAGGTCCACAGCAGCAGAGTCCATGTCATAACTGTTGCCACCAAAGCTGCAATGCCCTGCTCATGAGGTAAGGGCATGCCTAATCAGGAGAACTATTCTACATTTCCAAATATTGGTATTTGCTGATATTATTGCTATTCCACCTACTACAGTGTATATATTGGGGATAGGATCTTGGAGATGGAATACCCCTTTAAGTCCAGTTATCCAGCTGAATGAATACTAAACAACAGAGCTCGCTATTTAGACATGTTATTTTGTGGAGTATGACGGACTCTCATGTTTGGGAGCAGCAGGGCAACAGAAATAGCAAATACCTCTATTTGGAAAAGTAGTGTAGCTCTCCTGATTAACTTTGTTCCTCATGAGCAGGGCCATGCAGTTGCTTACAGATGCATGGTTACCACCATTCATGGAGACAGTGGGTTGTTCTTGGCCGTAACTGTTCCTACCAAAGCTGCAATGCCCTGCTCATGAGTAGAGATGAGCGAACCAGCCGTGGTTCGGCTCGAGTTCGGTTCGTCGAACGGAGGTCTCGTTCGAGTTCAGTTCGGCGAACCGAACTCGAACCAATAGGATATAATGGGAGGCAATCACAAACACATAAAAACGCATTATAAATGTACACATACAGTTAATAAACATTGCCATAACACTTACCGGTCCCCGCGATCCCTCCTGCACTCTGTCTCCTGCCGCTATTCCATCCGATGATCGCTGAATCCTCCCGGTAACCAGCACTGCCAGCAGTGATGCAGGACCTATCGTGACGTCAAAATAGCCATGTGACCAGTCACGTGGCTATTATCTCATTGGCTACAGACTGGTCACATTACTATGACGCGTCGTGTAGGACCTGTCATTGCACTCTCCGGTACACGGTGCACATTTGTGTATCGCCGTGTACCGGCGACATGCTCTAGCACACGGTCGACTCCTCGTTCCGTTAGGGATCGGCTGACACAGCCGGTCATTAACAGAGATCACCGTTGCCATAGCAACGCAGTTAGCGGTGACGTCACCACTAACCGCGGCTCCGGGAATCACATGATCGGAGCCCTGTTTCTATGGTAACGCATCTGTCAGCATTACCGCTGTTACCGCTAGCAGCACTGATCTCTCATGGAGTGAAGGCTGCACGCTGCTTCCCGTGCAGCCTTCACGAAGTGAAGGCTGCACGGGAAGCAGCGTCTTCCCCCATGCAGCAGTGATGTAGCAGAGCTGCATTTGTTGAACGAGAAAGACAGAAGACCATGGATCGTGGAGGGCTGACAGGGGGTAATAAAGATGGAGTCTCTAATGTGTCTGTGTATTTATTTCTATTAAAGTATTTTTTCTCTGTGTGGTGTCTTTTTTAACCCTTTATTGGAGATTCTTAATGGCCGGGTCAAACGTGCCTGACATTAAGAATCTCTGGCTTAATACTGGCTAGTAAAACAAAGCCAGTATTAACTCATGATTACCCAACAAGCCACCCGGCTCCAGGGCTGTTGGAAGAGTTGGATACAGCGCCAGATGATGGCGCTTCTATGAGAGCGCCATTTTCTGGGGCGGCTGCGGACTGAAATTTGCAGCAGAGGCGCCCAGAAACCTCGGGCTAACCTGTGCTGCGGATTCCAATCCCCAGCTGCCTAGTTGTACCTGGCTGGACACAAAAATGGGGCGAAGCTCACGTCATTTGTTTTTTAATTATTTCATGAAATAAGTGAAATAATTTAAAAAAACGGGCTTCCCTATATTTTTGGTTCCCAGCCGGGTACAAATAGGCAACTGGGGGTTGGAGGCAGCCCGTGGCTGCCTGCTGTACCTGGCTAGCATACAAAAATATGGCGAAGCCCACGTCATTTTTTTTGGTGGGCAAAAAACTTCTGCATACAGTCCTGGATGGATTGAAGGGTTTCACCAGCACAAAACTCCAGGCATTTTGTTCTTTAAAAGAAAAATTCCTTTATTTTCTTTACATTAAAAAGTCCATGCTATGGTGGTGATGCTCATGAGGTAAGGGCATGCCTAATCAGGAGAACTATTCTACATTTCCAAATATTGGTATTTGCTGATATTATTGCTATTCCACCTACTATATATTGGGGATAGAATCTTGGAGATGGAATACCCCTTTAAGTCCAGTTATCCAGCTGAATGAATACGTAACAACAGAGCTCACTATTTAGATGTGTTTTCTTGTGGCGTATAACGGACTCTCATGTTTGGTAGTCGTTCAGCAGGGAAACTATAAAAGCAAATCCCTCCATTTGGAAATGTAGTATATAGCTCTCCTGATCAATTATGTTCCTTACCTCATGAGCAGGGCATTGCAGTAATAATAATAATTTATTCATTTATATAGCGTTATTAATTCCATAGCGCTGTATGTCTTTGGAGTGTGGGAGGAAACCAGAGTACCCGGAGGAAACCCACGCAAACACGGGGAGAACATACAAACTCCTTGCAGATGGTGCCCATGGTGAGAATTGAGCCCAGGACCTCAGCGCTGCAAGACTGCAGTGCTAACCACTGAGCCACCGTGCCGCCCATTTAGCTTATAGATGCATAACCACCACTCACTGTGTCTGAACACAGGAAGCTGAGCTGACAGCCGCTCTGTGCATGCGGCAGCGTCTATTGTGAAGGAGAGGGCCATGGGGGGATCAACGCTGCACAGGTACCGGGGGACACCGGGGAACACCGGTGGGGTTATAGGGGGTGACCTGCCAGGGCCTGGGGAGGAGTTTAGTACATGGCACATGCGACAGAAATCAGAGGAGTAGGGTGAATGCGGCCGGCGCGCTGCTTTGCGCGCGGCAATCTTGGATTTCTGGGAGGGCATCAGGGGGGGCACTTTGGCGACACCGGGGGACCGGAGGGGACCGGGTAGGAGATTTATCATGTTTGTTCATGCCAGATGGGAGATAAATAATTTTTTACTGGCGCTGTCATTTACTGTAACGTGATCATCGGTATATGGTGTATACCTGTGATCACGTGAGCGGGGACCGGAAAATCCGTCCTGAATCATGATCTCCAGGGTCTCAGCTAGCCCTGAAACCACGGAGATTTTCTGACGCTGGGGGGGGCGCTATTCACTTATTTCTGCCTGCTGTTTATAAACGGCAGACCAGAATAAGGCTACATTCACACGACCGATCCATTTTTGTGGTCTGCAAAAAAACAGTCCATTTTTTTTCACGGGTGCATCCGTGTGGCATCCGTTTTCGTTCCGTAGATGGTCCGTATGTCATCTGTTTGTCATCCGTGTGCCTTCTGTTTTTTTTGTGTACTGCAAAAAAACTGAAGGAGGGAAAATACATAAATTTACCCAGGATCCATAGCTTCATCCTACATGAGGCGGTCACATGTTCACTCCAGTGCCATTTTCTACTGCTTTTCACAGCGTAGAGCGCTCTGGTGATTTTCTTTTGCTTGTACACTTCATATCAGTCTTTTCTGTCATTATAATGGCAGAAAGACACATAATGTCCCACTCTCCTGCATTTTGTAATTTTGCACCCTTTGGTGCCTTTCATGTAGCACTAAGGGGTGCTTAGCTTTGTATTTAGCCAAAAAAATGAAAAAAAAATGACGTAGGGTTCCCCCTATTTTTGTAGCCAGCTAGGGTAAAGCAGACGGCTGCAGCCTGCAGACCACAGCTGGCAGCCTCACCTTGGCTGGTAATCCAAAACTGAGGGCACCCCACGCTGTTATTTTAAATTAAATAAATAATTAAAAAAACAAAACACGTAGGGGTCCCCCCAAAATTGGATCACCAGCCAAGGTAATGCAGACAGCTGGGGTCTGATATTCTCAGACTAGGGAGGTCCATGGTTATTGGACTCTCCCCAGCCTAAAAATAGCAGGCCGCAGCCGCCCCAGAAGTGGCGCATCCATTAGATGCGCCAATCCTGGTGCTTCGCCCCAGCTCATCCCGTGCCCTGGTGCGGTGGCAAACGGGGTAATATATGGGGTTAATACCAGATGTGTAATGTCACCTGGCACCAAGCCCTGGGGTTGGTGAGGTCAGGCGTCTATCAGATACCCGACATCACCAACCCAGTCAGTAATAAAAAAAAAATAGACAACAAACACATTTTTATTTGAAAAAACACTCCCCAATACATTCCCTCTTTAACCAATTTATTAGAAAGAAAAACAAATCCAGGTCTGGTGTAATCCAAGGGGTTGCCATGACGATCCACACTGTCCCAGTCAATAAAGAGCAGGATGTTCCCCATTGGCTGGGAGAACAATGCAGTGACCTGAGCTAACATCAATGGGTCAGCCCAGGTCATTGCAGGGGATGACAAGTGCTGCTGTCAGCGAGGTACATTACCTGCGCTGATCTCCTGCACACTGACTTCAATCATCTTCACAGCCAATTATCGCGAGTGGCCCGTGACGTCACCGCTAGTCAGTCTCGGGTCGGAAGCGAGAGAAGGTGATGTGACAAGCGGCGGCCATGGAGGACAGTGACAGCGCTGAGGTCGGGACTTCATCACCGCAGGTAAGCCGAGCGGGACCATGTGTGCAGAGTGCCAGGTGGGTGGAGCCTAGCGGGGCAATGTGTGCAGAGTGCCAGGTGGGCGGAGCATACCGGGACCATGTGTGCAGAGTGACAGGTGGGCGGAGCCTAGTGGGCTAATGTGTGCAGAGTGTCAGGTGGGTGGAGCCTAGCGGGACCATGTGTGCAGAGTGACAGGTGGGCGTAGCCTAGCGGGACCATGTGTGCAGAGTGACAGGTGGGCGGAGCCTAGTGGGGTGATGTGTGCAGAGTGACAGGTGGGCGGAGCCTAGCGGGACCATGTGTGCAGAGTGCCAGGTGGGTGGAGCCTAGCGGGACCATGTGTGCAGAGTGCCAGGTGGGCGGAGCATATCGGGACCATGTGTGCAGAGTGACAGGTGGGCGGAGCCTAGTGGGGTAATGTGTGCAGAGTGTCAGGTGGGTGGAGCCTAGCGGGACCATGTGTGCAGAGTGCCAGGTGGGCGGAGCATATCGGGACCATGTGTGCAGAGTGACAGGTGGGCGGAGCCTAGTGGGGTAATGTGTGCAGAGTGTCAGGTGGGTGGAGCCTAGCGGGACCATGTGTGCAGAGTGCCAGGTGGGCGGAGCCTAGCAGGACCATGTGTGCAGAGTGCCAGGTGGGCGGAGCCTAGTGGGGTAATGTGTGCAGAGTGTCAGGTGGGTGGAGCCTAGCGGGACCATGTGTGCAGAGTGACAGGTGGGCGGAGCCTAGCGGGACCATGTGTGCAGAGTGACAGGTGGGTGGAGCCTAGCGGGACCATGTGTGCAGAGTGACAGGTGGGCGGAGCCTAGTGGGGTAATGTGTTCAGAGTGACAGGTGGGCGGAGCCTAGCGGGACCATGTGTGCAGAGTGCAAGGTAGGCGGAGCCTAGCGGGACCATGTGTGCAGAGTGCCAGATGGGCGGAGCCTAGCGGAGTAATGTGTGCAGAGGGACAGGTGGGCAGAGCCTAGCGGGACCATGTGTGCAGAGTGCCAGGTGGGCGGAGCCTAGCGGGAAAATGTGTGCAGAGGGACAGGTGGGCGGAGCCTAGCGGGACAATGTGTGCAGAGTGCCAGGTGGGCGGAGCATACCGGGACCATGTGTGCAGAGTGACAGGTGGGCGGAGCCTAGTGGGGTATTGTGTGCAGAGTGCCAGGTGGGCGGAGCCTAGCGGGATCATGTATGCAGAGTGTCAGGTGGGCGGAGCCTAGTGGGGTAGTGTGTGCAGAGTGACAGGTGGGCGGAGTCTAGCGGGGCAATGTGTGCAGAGTGTCAGGTGGGTGGAGCCTAGCAGGACCATGTTTGCAGAGTGACAGGTGGGCGGAGACTAGCGGGACAATGTGTGCAGAGTGCCAGGTGGGCGGAGCCTAGCAGGACCATATGTGCAGAGTGACAGGTGGGCGGAACATAGCGGGGCAATGTGTGCAGAGTGTCAGGTGGGTGGAGCCTAGCGGGACCATGTGTGCAGAGTGACAGTTGGGCGGAGCCTAGCGGGACAATGTGTGCAGAGTGCCAGGTGGGCGGAGCCTAGCGGGACCATATGTGCAGAATGACAGGTGGGCGGAGCCTAGCGGGACCATGTGTGCAGAGTGGCAGGTGGGCGGAGCCTAGCGGGACCATGTGTGCAGAGTGACAGGTGGGCGGAGCCATGTGTGCTGGCGGCGAAGTGGGTGGAGCCTAGCGGGGTCATGTGGCGCTGAGGACGTCAGTGTCGTGGACTGCTTGGCTGGGGACAGGTGAGTGTGTGTGTGTGTCTGTGTGTGTGTGTACATGCCGCGTGCAGGAGGGGGCGGAGTGAGCTGAGCGGGGAAGTGTGGGCTTCCTGCACGTAACTAGGATAAATATCGGGTTACTAACCAAAGCGCTTTGCTTGGATACCCGATGTTTATCTTGGTTACCAGCTTCTGGCAGGCTGCCAGCGATGGCTCCTGCACACTGTAGCTGTAAAAAGCCCTGCTTTTTGTTGCTAGAACCGTTCTCGAACGTAACTAGAACTATCGAGCTTTAGCAAAAAGTTTGAGTTCTAGTTCGATCTAGAACAGCCCCCAAAATCACTCGAACCGCGAACTGGAGAACCGCGAACCGCGCTCTACTCTACTCATGAGGTAAGGGCATGCCTAATCAGGAGAACTATACTAAATTTGCTAATAAAGGTATGTCCTAATATTATTACTATTCCACCTACTATATATTGGGGATAGGATCTTGGAGATGGAATACCCCTTTTAGTCCAGTTATCTAGCTGAATGAATACTAAACAACAGAGCTCGCTATTTAGACATGTTTTCTTGTGGCGTATAACGGACTGTCCTGTTTGGTAGTCGTTCAGCAGGGCAACTATAAAATCAAATACCTCCATTTGGAAATGTAGTATAGCTCTCCTGATCAACTATTTTCCTTACCTCATGAGCAGAGCATTGCAGTAGCTTACAGATGCATGGTTACCGCCACTCTCTGTGTCTGAACACAGGAAGCTGAGCTGACAGCCGCTCTGTGCATGCAGCAGCGTCTATTGTGCAGGAGGGGGCTGCGGAGGATCAACGCTGCACAGGTACCAGGGGACACCTGGGAACACCAGTGGGGTTATAGGGGGTGACCTGGCAGGGCCTGGGGAGGAGTTTTCTGTCGCATTTGTCATGGCACATGCGACAGAAATCAGAGGAGTAGGGTGAATGCGGCCGGCGCGCTGCTGTGCGCGCGGCCATCTTGGATTTCCGGGAGAGGGTCGGGGGGGTGGCACTTGGGCGACACCCAGGGACCGGAGGAGACCGGGAAGGAGATTTATCTCCCATCTCACATGTTTGTTCATGTTAGATGGGAGATAAATAATTTTTTACCGGCGCTGTCATTTACTGTAACGTGATCATCGGTATATGGTGTATACTGGTGATCATGTGAGCGGGGACCGGAAAAACTGGCCTGAATCATGATCTCCAGGGTCTCAGTTACCCCTGAAGCCCCAAAGATTTTCTGACGCTGGGGGCGCTATTCACTTATTTCTGCCTGCTGTTTATAAACGGCAGATCAGAATAAGGCTACATTCACGCGACCGATCCGTTTTTGCGGTCCGCAAAAAACGGTCCGTTTTTTTCACGGATACATCCGTGTGGCATCCGTTTCCGTTCCGTATACGGTCCATTTGTTATCCGTGTGCCTTCCGTTTTTTTGCGTACCGCAAAAAAACTGAAGGAGGGAAAATACATAAATTTACCCATGATCCATAGCTTCAACCTACATGAGGTGGTCACATGTTCACTCCAGTGCCATTTTCTACTGCTTTTCACAGCGTAGAGCGTTCTGGTGATTTTCTTGTGCTTGTACACTTTATATCAGTTTTTTCTGCCATAATGGCAGAAAGACTAGAGTTGAGCGCGGTTCGTGGTTCGTGGTTCTCCAGTTCTAGGCTCGAGTGATTTTGGGGCATGTTCTAGATCGAACTAGAACTCGAGCTTTTTGCAAAAGCTCGATAGTTCTAGAAACGTTCGAGAACGGTTCTAGCAGCCAAAAAACAGCTAAATCTTAGCTTGGTTTCTGCTGTAATAGTGTAAGTCACTCTGTGAATCAAACTATTATCACATTTCAGTGTATAGTGTGCGTGAACAGCGCCTTCAGATCACTGCTGTTTCTATAATGGCGATCGCCATTTTTTTTTTTTTTTTTCTTGTCTTCCTTCCCTAAGCGCGCGCGTCTTGTGGGGCGGGCCAGCATGTCAGCCAATCCCAGACACACACACACCTAAGTGGACTTTGAGGCAGAGAAGCAACGGCATGTGTGATAGGATCTGCATGTCACATGTCCCTGCATTATAAAACCGGACATTTTCTTCACGATCGCCATTATCTGCCTTCTGCGTCTTTGGTGTCAGACATCACTGTCGCAGTTCCGTCCTTTGTCCTATCGCCGATACAGCTGTATGCGCTGCATACACAGCGTTAGACAGCTTAGGGAGAGCACTTTCTAGCAGTCCTTTTAAGGGCTCGTACCGGCAGGGTCAGAGAGCCATAGGTGACAGGTCCTGCAAACAGCAACAGCGTCTGTGTAGCCCAGGTCAGGGATTTCCTCCCTGCATTTCACCATTAGGAGGGAATAGAAAGGCAGGCTTCCATTCCTCTACCCAGAGCCCCACAATCCTGGCACTGTACCCTCCTGTCCTCTGCACACTCCAACTCATTCTAACTAAGCCATTATACTAGCAAACACTCAGTGTACCTAGTGGCATCCTATACGTGGCTATTGGACTTTGCTATAGTCCCACTAGTGCAAAGACATTAGCAGAGCACATCTGCCTGCATTGCACACTCCAAGTTTTTTAAACTCAGCCATTATACTAGCAAACACTCTGTACCTAGTGGCATCCTATACGTGGCTATTGGACTTTGCTATAGTCCCACTAGGGCCAAGATATTTGCAGAGCGCATCTGCCTGCGTTGCACACTCCAACAAATTATAACGAAGCCATTATACTAGCAAACACTCAGTGTACCTAGTGGCATCCTATACGTGGCTATTGGACTTTGCTATAGTCCCACTAGTGCCAAGACATTTGCAGAGCACATCTGCCTGCATTGCACACTCCAAGTTTTTTAAACTAAGCAATTTTACTAGCAAACAGTCAGTGTACCTAGTGGCATCCTATACGTGGCTATTGGACTTTGCTATAGTCCCACTAGTGCAAAGACATTAGCAGAGCACATCTGCCTGCATTGCACACTCCAAGTTTTTTAAACTCAGCCATTATACTAGCAAACACACAGTGTACCTAGTGGCATCCTATACGTGGCTATTGGACTTTGCTATAGTCCCACTAGTGCCAAGACATTTGCAGAGCGCATCTGCCTGCGTTGCACACTCCAACTAATTATAACGAAGCCATTATACTAGCAAACACTCAGTGTACCTAGTGGCATCCTATACGTGGCTATTGGACTTTGCTATAGTCCCACTAGTGCCAAGACATTTGCAGAGCGCATCTGCCTGCGTTGCACACTCCAACTAATTATAACGAAGCCATTATACTAGCACACACTCAGTGTACCTAGTGGCATCCTATACGTGGCTATTGGACTTTGCTATAGTCCCACTAGTGCCAAGACATTTGCAGAGCGCATCTGCCTGCGTTGCACACTACAACAAATTATAACGAAGCCATTATACTAGCAAACACTCAGTGTACCTAGTGGCATCCTATACGTGGCTATTGGACTTTGCTATAGTCCCACTAGTGCCAAGACATTTGCAGAGCGCATCTGCCTGCGTTGCACACTCCAACTAATTATAACGAAGCCATTATACTAGCAAACACTCAGTGTACCTAGTGGCATCCTATACGTGGCTATTGGACTTTGCTATAGTCCCACTAGTGCCAAGACATTTGCAGAGCGCATCTGCCTGCGTTGCACACTCCAACTAATTATAACGAAGCCATTATACTAGCACACACTCAGTGTACCTAGTGGCATCCTATACGTGGCTATTGGACTTTGCTATAGTCCCACTAGTGCCAAGACATTTGCAGAGCGCATCTGCCTGCGTTGCACACTACAACAAATTATAACGAAGCCATTATACTAGCAAACACTCAGTGTACCTAGTGGCATCCTATACGTGGCTATTGGACTTTGCTATAGTCCCACTAGTGCCAAGACATTTGCAGAGCGCATCTGCCTGCGTTGCACACTCCAACTAATTATAACGAAGCCATTATACTAGCACACACTCAGTGTACCTAGTGGCATCCTATACGTGGCTATTGGACTTTGCTATAGTCCCACTAGGGCCAAGACATTTGCAGAGCACATCTGCCTGCATTGCACACTCCAAGTTTTTTAAACTAAGCAATTTTACTAGCAAACACTCAGTGTACCTAGTGGCATCCTATACGTGGCTATTGGACTTTGCTATAGTCCCACTAGTGCAAAGACATTAGCAGAGCACATCTGCCTGCATTGCACACTCCAAGTTTTTTAAACTCAGCCATTATACTAGCAAACACTCAGTGTACCTAGTGGCATCCTATACGTGGCTATTGGACTTTGCTATAGTCCCACTAGTGCAAAGACATTAGCAGAGCACATCTGCCTGCATTGCACACTCCAAGTTTTTTAAACTCAGCCATTATACTAGCAAACACTCAGTGTACCTAGTGGCATCCTATACGTGGCTATTGGACTTTGCTATAGTCCCACTAGTGCCAAGACATTTGCAGAGCGCATCTGCCTGCGTTGCACACTCCAACTAATTATAACGAAGCCATTATACTAGCAAACACTCAGTGTACCTAGTGGCATCCTATACGTGGCTATTGGACTTTGCTATAGTCCCACTAGTGCCAAGACATTTGCAGAGCGCATCTGCCTGCGTTGCACACTCCAACTAATTATAACGAAGCCATTATACTAGCACACACTCAGTGTACCTAGTGGCATCCTATACGTGGCTATTGGACTTTGCTATAGTCCCACTAGTGCCAAGACATTTGCAGAGCGCATCTGCCTGCGTTGCACACTCCAACTAATTATAACGAAGCCATTATACTAGCAAACACTCAGTGTACCTAGTGGCATCCTATACGTGGCTATTGGACTTTGCTATAGTCCCACTAGTGCCAAGACATTTGCAGAGCGCATCTGCCTGCGTTGCACACTCCAACTAATTATAACGAAGCCATTATACTAGCAAACACTCAGTGTACCTAGTGGCATCCTATACGTGGCTATTGGACTTTGCTATAGTCCCACTAGTGCCAAGACATTTGCAGAGCGCATCTGCCTGCGTTGCACACTCCAACTAATTATAACGAAGCCATTATACTAGCAAACACTCAGTGTACCTAGTGGCATCCTATACGTGGCTATTGGACTTTGCTATAGTCCCACTAGTGCCAAGACATTTGCAGAGCGCATCTGCCTGCGTTGCACACTCCAACTAATTATAACGAAGCCATTATACTAGCACACACTCAGTGTACCTAGTGGCATCCTATACGTGGCTATTGGACTTTGCTATAGTCCCTCTAGTGCCAAGACATTTGCAGAGCGCATCTGTCTGCGTTGCACACTCCAACTAATTATAACGAAGCCATTATACTAGCACACACTCAGTGTACCTAGTGGCATCCTATACGTGGCTATTGGACTTTGCTATAGTCCCTCTAGTGCCAAGACATTTGCAGAGCGCATCTGCCTGCGTTGCACACTCCAACTAATTATAACGAAGCCATTATACTAGCACACACTCAGTGTACCTAGTGGCATCCTATACGTGGCTATTGGACTTTGCTATAGTCCCTCTAGTGCCAAGACATTTGCAGAGCGCATCTGCCTGCGTTGCACACTCCAACTAATTATAACGAAGCCATTATACTAGCAAACACTCAGTGTACCTAGTGGCATCCTATACGTGGCTATTGGACTTTGCTATAGTCCCTCTAGTGCCAAGACATTTGCAGAGCGCATCTGCCTGCGTTGCACACTCCAACTAATTATAACGAAGCCATTATACTAGCAAACACTCAGTGTACCTAGTGGCATCCTATACGTGGCTATTGGACTTTGCTATAGTCCCACTAGTGCAAAGACATTAGCAGAGCACATCTGCCTGCATTGCACACTCCAAGTTTTTTAAGCTCAGCCATTATACTAGCAAACACACAGTGTACCTAGTGGCATCCTATACGTGGCTATTGGACTTTGCTATAGTCCCACTAGTGCCAAGACATTTGCAGAGCGCATCTGCATGCGTTGCACACTCCAACTAATTATAACGAAGCCATTATACTAGCACACACTCAGTGTACCTAGTGGCATCCTATACGTGGCTATTGGACTTTGCTATAGTCCCACTAGTGCCAAGACATTTGCAGAGCGCATCTGCCTGCGTTGCACACTACAACAAATTATAACGAAGCCATTATACTAGCAAACACTCAGTGTACCTAGTGGCATCCTATACGTGGCTATTGGACTTTGCTATAGTCCCACTAGTGCCAAGACATTTGCAGAGCGCATCTGCCTGCGTTGCACACTCCAACTAATTATAACGAAGCCATTATACTAGCAAACACTCAGTGTACCTAGTGGCATCCTATCTGTGGCTATTGGACTTTGCTATAGTCCCACTAGTGCAAAGACATTAGCAGAGCACATCTGCCTGCATTGCACACTCCAAGTTTTTTAAACTCAGCCATTATACTAGCAAACACTCTGTACCTAGTGGCATCCTATACGTGGCTATTGGACTTTGCTATAGTCCCACTAGGGCCAAGACATTTGCAGAGCGCATCTGCCTGCGTTGCACACTCCAACAAATTATAACGAAGCCATTATACTAGCAAACACTCAGTGTACCTAGTGGCATCCTATACGTGGCTATTGGACTTTGCTATAGTCCCACTAGTGCCAAGACATTTGCAGAGCACATCTGCCTGCATTGCACACTCCAAGTTTTTTAAACTAAGCAATTTTACTAGCAAACAGTCAGTGTACCTAGTGGCATCCTATACGTGGCTATTGGACTTTGCTATAGTCCCACTAGTGCAAAGACATTAGCAGAGCACATCTGCCTGCATTGCACACTCCAAGTTTTTTAAACTCAGCCATTATACTAGCAAGCACACAGTGTACCTAGTGGCATCCTATACGTGGCTATTGGACTTTGCTATAGTCCCACTAGTGCCAAGACATTTGCAGAGCGCATCTGCCTGCGTTGCACACTCCAACTAATTATAACGAAGCCATTATACTAGCAAACACTCAGTGTACCTAGTGGCATCCTATACGTGGCTATTGGACTTTGCTATAGTCCCACTAGTGCCAAGACATTTGCAGAGCGCATCTGCCTGCGTTGCACACTCCAACTAATTATAACGAAGCCATTATACTAGCACACACTCAGTGTACCTAGTGGCATCCTATACGTGGCTATTGGACTTTGCTATAGTCCCACTAGTGCCAAGACATTTGCAGAGCGCATCTGCCTGCGTTGCACACTACAACAAATTATAACGAAGCCATTATACTAGCAAACACTCAGTGTACCTAGTGGCATCCTATACGTGGCTATTGGACTTTGCTATAGTCCCACTAGTGCCAAGACATTTGCAGAGCGCATCTGCCTGCGTTGCACACTCCAACTAATTATAACGAAGCCATTATACTAGCAAACACTCAGTGTACCTAGTGGCATCCTATACGTGGCTATTGGACTTTGCTATAGTCCCACTAGTGCCAAGACATTTGCAGAGCGCATCTGCCTGCGTTGCACACTCCAACTAATTATAACGAAGCCATTATACTAGCACACACTCAGTGTACCTAGTGGCATCCTATACGTGGCTATTGGACTTTGCTATAGTCCCACTAGTGCCAAGACATTTGCAGAGCGCATCTGCCTGCGTTGCACACTACAACAAATTATAACGAAGCCATTATACTAGCAAACACTCAGTGTACCTAGTGGCATCCTATACGTGGCTATTGGACTTTGCTATAGTCCCACTAGTGCCAAGACATTTGCAGAGCGCATCTGCCTGCGTTGCACACTCCAACTAATTATAACGAAGCCATTATACTAGCACACACTCAGTGTACCTAGTGGCATCCTATACGTGGCTATTGGACTTTGCTATAGTCCCACTAGTGCCAAGACATTTGCAGAGCGCATCTGCCTGCGTTGCACACTACAACAAATTATAACGAAGCCATTATACTAGCAAACACTCAGTGTACCTAGTGGCATCCTATACGTGGCTATTGGACTTTGCTATAGTCCCACTAGTGCCAAGACATTTGCAGAGCGCATCTGCCTGCGTTGCACACTCCAACTAATTATAACGAAGCCATTATACTAGCAAACACTCAGTGTACCTAGTGGCATCCTATACGTGGCTATTGGACTTTGCTATAGTCCCACTAGTGCCAAGACATTTGCAGAGCGCATCTGCCTGCGTTGCACACTCCAACTAATTATAACGAAGCCATTATACTAGCACACACTCAGTGTACCTAGTGGCATCCTATACGTGGCTATTGGACTTTGCTATAGTCCCACTAGTGCCAAGACATTTGCAGAGCGCATCTGCCTGCGTTGCACACTACAACAAATTATAACGAAGCCATTATACTAGCAAACACTCAGTGTACCTAGTGGCATCCTATACGTGGCTATTGGACTTTGCTATAGTCCCACTAGTGCCAAGACATTTGCAGAGCGCATCTGCCTGCGTTGCACACTCCAACTAATTATAACGAAGCCATTATACTAGCACACACTCAGTGTACCTAGTGGCATCCTATACGTGGCTATTGGACTTTGCTATAGTCCCACTAGGGCCAAGACATTTGCAGAGCACATCTGCCTGCATTGCACACTCCAAGTTTTTTAAACTAAGCAATTTTACTAGCAAACACTCAGTGTACCTAGTGGCATCCTATACGTGGCTATTGGACTTTGCTATAGTCCCACTAGTGCAAAGACATTAGCAGAGCACATCTGCCTGCATTGCACACTCCAAGTTTTTTAAACTCAGCCATTATACTAGCAAACACTCAGTGTACCTAGTGGCATCCTATACGTGGCTATTGGACTTTGCTATAGTCCCACTAGTGCAAAGACATTAGCAGAGCACATCTGCCTGCATTGCACACTCCAAGTTTTTTAAACTCAGCCATTATACTAGCAAACACTCAGTGTACCTAGTGGCATCCTATACGTGGCTATTGGACTTTGCTATAGTCCCACTAGTGCCAAGACATTTGCAGAGCGCATCTGCCTGCGTTGCACACTCCAACTAATTATAACGAAGCCATTATACTAGCAAACACTCAGTGTACCTAGTGGCATCCTATACGTGGCTATTGGACTTTGCTATAGTCCCACTAGTGCCAAGACATTTGCAGAGCGCATCTGCCTGCGTTGCACACTCCAACTAATTATAACGAAGCCATTATACTAGCACACACTCAGTGTACCTAGTGGCATCCTATACGTGGCTATTGGACTTTGCTATAGTCCCACTAGTGCCAAGACATTTGCAGAGCGCATCTGCCTGCGTTGCACACTCCAACTAATTATAACGAAGCCATTATACTAGCAAACACTCAGTGTACCTAGTGGCATCCTATACGTGGCTATTGGACTTTGCTATAGTCCCACTAGTGCCAAGACATTTGCAGAGCGCATCTGCCTGCGTTGCACACTCCAACTAATTATAACGAAGCCATTATACTAGCAAACACTCAGTGTACCTAGTGGCATCCTATACGTGGCTATTGGACTTTGCTATAGTCCCACTAGTGCCAAGACATTTGCAGAGCGCATCTGCCTGCGTTGCACACTCCAACTAATTATAACGAAGCCATTATACTAGCAAACACTCAGTGTACCTAGTGGCATCCTATACGTGGCTATTGGACTTTGCTATAGTCCCACTAGTGCCAAGACATTTGCAGAGCGCATCTGCCTGCGTTGCACACTCCAACTAATTATAACGAAGCCATTATACTAGCACACACTCAGTGTACCTAGTGGCATCCTATACGTGGCTATTGGACTTTGCTATAGTCCCTCTAGTGCCAAGACATTTGCAGAGCGCATCTGCCTGCGTTGCACACTCCAACTAATTATAACGAAGCCATTATACTAGCACACACTCAGTGTACCTAGTGGCATCCTATACGTGGCTATTGGACTTTGCTATAGTCCCTCTAGTGCCAAGACATTTGCAGAGCGCATCTGCCTGCGTTGCACACTCCAACTAATTATAACGAAGCCATTATACTAGCACACACTCAGTGTACCTAGTGGCATCCTATACGTGGCTATTGGACTTTGCTATAGTCCCTCTAGTGCCAAGACATTTGCCGAGCGCATCTGCCTGCGTTGCACACTCCAACTAATTATAACGAAGCCATTATACTAGCAAACACTCAGTGTACCTAGTGGCATCCTATACGTGGCTATTGGACTTTGCTATAGTCCCTCTAGTGCCAAGACATTTGCAGAGCGCATCTGCCTGCGTTGCACACTCCAACTAATTATAACGAAGCCATTATACTAGCAAACACTCAGTGTACCTAGTGGCATCCTATACGTGGCTATTGGACTTTGCTATAGTCCCACTAGTGCAAAGACATTAGCAGAGCACATCTGCCTGCATTGCACACTCCAAGTTTTTTAAACTCAGCCATTATACTAGCAAACACACAGTGTACCTAGTGGCATCCTATACGTGGCTATTGGACTTTGCTATAGTCCCACTAGTGCCAAGACATTTGCAGAGCGCATCTGCCTGCGTTGCACACTCCAACTAATTATAACGAAGCCATTACACTAGCACACACTCAGTGTACCTAGTGGCATCCTATACGTGGCTATTGGACTTTGCTATAGTCCCACTAGTGCCAAGACATTTGCAGAGCGCATCTGCCTGCGTTGCACACTACAACAAATTATAACGAAGCCATTATACTAGCAAACACTCAGTGTACCTAGTGGCATCCTATACGTGGCTATTGGACTTTGCTATAGTCCCACTAGTGCCAAGACATTTGCAGAGCGCATCTGCCTGCGTTGCACACTCCAACTAATAATAACGAAGCCATTATACTAGCAAACACTCAGTGTACCTAGTGGCATCCTATACGTGGCTATTGGACTTTGCTATAGTCCCACTAGTGCCAAGACATTTGCAGAGCGCATCTGCCTGCGTTGCACACTCCAACTAATTATAACGAAGCCATTATACTAGCAAACACTCAGTGTACCTAGTGGCATCCTATACGTGGCTATTGGACTTTGCTATAGTCCCACTAGTGCCAAGACATTTGCAGAGCGCATCTGCCTGCGTTGCACACTCCAACTAATTATAACGAAGCCATTATACTAGCACACACTCAGTGTACCTAGTGGCATCCTATACGTGGCTATTGGACTTTGCTATAGTCCCACTAGTGCCAAGACATTTGCAGAGCGCATCTGCCTGCGTTGCACACTCCAACTAATTATAACGAAGCCATTATACTAGCACACACTCAGTGTACCTAGTGGCATCCTATACGTGGCTATTGGACTTTGCTATAGTCCCACTAGTGCCAAGACATTTGCAGAGCGCATCTGCCTGCGTTGCACACTACAACAAATTATAACGAAGCCATTATACTAGCAAACACTCAGTGTACCTAGTGGCATCCTATACGTGGCTATTGGACTTTGCTATAGTCCCACTAGTGCCAAGACATTTGCAGAGCGCATCTGCCTGCGTTGCACACTCCAACTAATTATAACGAAGCCATTATACTAGCACACACTCAGTGTACCTAGTGGCATCCTATACGTGGCTATTGGACTTTGCTATAGTCCCTCTAGTGCCAAGACATTTGCAGAGCGCATCTGCCTGCGTTGCACACTCCAACTAATTATAACGAAGCCATTATACTAGCAAACACTCAGTGTACCTAGTGGCATCCTATACGTGGCTATTGGACTTTGCTATAGTCCCTCTAGTGCCAAGACATTTGCAGAGCGCATCTGCCTGCGTTGCACACTCCAACTAATTATAACGAAGCCATTATACTAGCAAACACTCAGTGTACCTAGTGGCATCCTATACGTGGCTATTGGACTTTGCTATAGTCCCACTAGTGCAAAGACATTAGCAGAGCACATCTGCCTGCATTGCACACTCCAAGTTTTTTAAACTCAGCCATTATACTAGCAAACACACAGTGTACCTAGTGGCATCCTATACGTGGCTATTGGACTTTGCTATAGTCCCACTAGTGCCAAGACATTTGCAGAGCGCATCTGCCTGCGTTGCACACTCCAACTAATTATAACGAAGCCATTATACTAGCACACACTCAGTGTACCTAGTGGCATCCTATACGTGGCTATTGGACTTTGCTATAGTCCCACTAGTGCCAAGACATTTGCAGAGCGCATCTGCCTGCGTTGCACACTACAACAAATTATAACGAAGCCATTATACTAGCAAACACTCAGTGTACCTAGTGGCATCCTATACGTGGCTATTGGACTTTGCTATAGTCCCACTAGTGCCAAGACATTTGCAGAGCGCATCTGCCTGCGTTGCACACTCCAACTAATTATAACGAAGCCATTATACTAGCAAACACTCAGTGTACCTAGTGGCATCCTATACGTGGCTATTGGACTTTGCTATAGTCCCACTAGTGCCAAGACATTTGCAGAGCGCATCTGCCTGCGTTGCACACTCCAACTAATTATAACGAAGCCATTATACTAGCAAACACTCAGTGTACCTAGTGGCATCCTATACGTGGCTATTGGACTTTGCTATAGTCCCACTAGTGCCAAGACATTTGCAGAGCGCATCTGCCTGCGTTGCACACTCCAACTAATTATAACGAAGCCATTATACTAGCACACACTCAGTGTACCTAGTGGCATCCTATACGTGGCTATTGGACTTTGCTATAGTCCCACTAGTGCCAAGACATTTGCAGAGCGCATCTGCCTGCGTTGCACACTCCAACTAATTATAACGAAGCCATTATACTAGCACACACTCAGTGTACCTAGTGGCATCCTATACGTGGCTATTGGACTTTGCTATAGTCCCACTAGTGCCAAGACATTTGCAGAGCGCATCTGCCTGCGTTGCACACTACAACAAATTATAACGAAGCCATTATACTAGCAAACACTCAGTGTACCTAGTGGCATCCTATACGTGGCTATTGGACTTTGCTATAGTCCCACTAGTGCCAAGACATTTGCAGAGCGCATCTGCCTGCGTTGCACACTCCAACTAATTATAACGAAGCCATTATACTAGCACACACTCAGTGTACCTAGTGGCATCCTATACGTGGCTATTGGACTTTGCTATAGTCCCACTAGTGCCAAGACATTTGCAGAGCGCATCTGCCTGCGTTGCACACTACAACAAATTATAACGAAGCCATTATACTAGCAAACACTCAGTGTACCTAGTGGCATCCTATACGTGGCTATTGGACTTTGCTATAGTCCCACTAGTGCCAAGACATTTGCAGCACGTCTGCCTGCGTTGCACACTCCAACGAATTATAACTAAGTTACATTGTCAGGGATATTTATTCTTTATTATTCTGCTGTTAATAAAGCTAGACCACCACTGCAATCTTCACCACCTCTCAATTTTTACTACCACATTTTCAGTCCACAATCTTGTCGCAATCAACATGAGTGGCAAAATGACAGATGCTGGTGGAAAGGGGAAGAGGCGTGGTGGAAAAGGCAAAAAATGTTTTGTCAGTGGGGAAGGTGGCAAAGCTCCATTATCATCTGCTGAAGATAGACCATCTACTAGCAAAAGTAAGATGTCTACTACTTATTGTGGACAATCCGATGTGCTCCCTTTTTTACGGACACGAACAAGAGGAACAAAGGTAGATGATGGGCAAAAAAGGAAAATGCTTGAATGGATCTCAAGTGGTCCAACAAGTGCCCTCTCAGCCACTTCAAGTACCGCATCCAAAAAACACCATTCCTCTGAGTTGTCATCCCAATCACACTTGATTTCTCCCAGCTCTGAAGTCTCCATCAGCCCTGCACAGTATGGTGGAACTGAGATGGCTGAGTCTGCAGAGCTGTTCAGTCACACTATAGCCTGGGAATCAGAGGTCTGCTCCCAAGCTACAGTGAGTACAGAACAGGAAATGGTCTGCAGTGATGCCCAGAACCTTTGTGACTCAGATTCAGGCCGTGAGGACCAAGTTTCTGAGCATAATGTTGACCCTTTGTCACAAACTGTAACACCTGTGGTTATAGACAATGAGGAACATACTGATGAAGATGAGACGCAGATACCCGATTGGGATGACAACTTAAATATTCGGTCAGGGCAAGAAGAGGCTCGGTCTGAGGGGGAGGGGAGTGCAAACACAACAATTGATGATGACGTTCTAGATCCCACCTACTGTCAACCCCCAGTCAGGCACTCGAGGAGGTCAACAGAGGCGGTGGAGGAGGATGCAACCGACGACGAAGTTACCTTGCGCCTTCCTGGACAGAGTCGGGGCGCTGGTAGCACGTCTACAACTGCATCCTCAGCCACCACTCTGCCTATGAGCATTATTCGGGGTGGATCAACAGGTCGCATGGCCTCTAAGCCTTGCCTAGCCTGGGCCTTTTTTCACATCGAAAAAGATCGCCCAACTCATGTGATATGTAACATTTGTCATGATTCTGTTAGTAGAGGTCAAAACCTCAGCAGTTTGACAACTTCTTCCATGAATCGTCACATGAATAAATATCATAAGTCCCGGTGGGAAGCTCACCGTGCTGCAATGCCGGCTAGCGGAGCGAACCGCCCGCCCCTTCCAGTGCATCCGCGCGCTCTTCATCTTCTAGGACTGTGGGGACAGCTGTCACACCTGTTTTTCCACGCAAAACTTCCACCACTGTAACCGCAACAGGCAGTTTGCTTGTAAGGTCGTCAGTTGGTTTGGAAGGGGAAACAAGTGAGTGTGTACAGCTCTCTCAGACATCGATAGCACCAACGTTGGATGAAGGCAACATCATGTCTCCGCCTGCACTTTCCTCACAAACCTGCATTTTTCCAGGGACACCCTACTCAACACCGTCTACACACAGCAGCCAGATCTCTGTCCCTCAGATGTGGTCAAATAAAAGGCCACTTCCTCCGACCCATGACAAAGCTAAGAGGTTGACTCTATCCCTCTGTAAGCTGTTGGCTACCGAAATGCTGCCTTTCCGCCTAGTGGACACACAGGATTTTAGAGACCTTATGTCTGTCGCTGTGCCCCAGTACCAGATGCCTAGTCGCCACTACTTCTCTAAGAAAGGTGTGCCCGCGCTACACCAGCATGTCGCACACAACATCACCGCTTCCTTGAGAAACTCTGTGTGTGAACGGGTGCATTTCACCACCGATACTTGGACCAGTAAGCATGGACAGGGACGTTACATGTCGCTGACTGGGCACTGGGTAACTATGGTGATAGATGGTGAAGGGTCTGCTGCACAAGTCTTGCCGTCCCCACGACTTGTGTGTCAATCCTCTGTCTGTCCAAGTTCCGCCACAGCTTCTGCATCCTCCACCTCATCTGGGTCCTCCACCTCCGCCCCAAGCCTGCCTGGTCAGGCCACCAGCGTTCTCACTGCGCAGAAGGAATCACGCACGCCTCATTACTATGCTGGCAGCCGAGCGCAACGGCATCAGGCGGTCTTTAGCTTGACATGTCTTGGTAATAAGAGTCACACAGCTGAGGAGTTGTGGTCAGCTCTGCGGTCCGAGTTTAATAAATGGTTGTCTCCACTCAACCTGCAGCCTGGTAAGGCCGTGTGCGACAATGCTGCAAACCTGGGTGCGGCCCTTCGCCTGGGCAAGGTGACACACGTACCTTGTATGGCTCACGTGTTGAACCTTGTCGTGCAGCAATTTTTAACACACTATCCCGGCCTAGATGGCCTTCTGAACAGGGCACGAAAACTGTCTGCTCACTTCCGGCGTTCAAGCGCCGCAGCTGAGCGACTTGCATCGCCCCAGAAGTCTTTCGGCCTGCCGGTTCATCGCCTGAAATGCGATGTGGCGACACGCTGGAATTCAACTCTACACATGTTACAGCAACTGTGGCAGCACCGCAGAGCCCTGGTGCAATACGTCATGACGTATAGCCTGGGCCAACGAGATGCAGAGGTGGGGCAGATCACCCTGATGGAGTGGTCTCAGATCAAGGACCTATGCACCCTTCTGCACAGTTTCGACATGGCGACGAATATGTTTAGCTCTGACAATGCCATTATCAGCATGACGATTCCAGTCATTTACATGCTGGAGCACACGCTAAACACTATTCGGAGTCAGGGGGTGGGACAACATGAAGGGGAGGAACTACAGGAGGATTCATATGTGCAAGGGACAACAACATCACCAAGATCCAGACGTTCATCATCACCAACGCAGCAGGCATGGGACCATGGGGAACAGGGATCGACAAGGGCGCATAGTAGCAGGCGAAATGTTGAGCAAGGTGCAGGAGAACATGAAGAAATGGAGGACGAACTGTCCATGGACATGGAAGACTCAGCGGATGAGGGAGACCTTGGTCAAATTTCAGTTGAAAGAGGTTGGGGGGAGATGTCAGAGGAAGAAAGAACGGTTAGCACCTCTATGCCACAAACACAGCGTGGACTTGGTCCGCATGGCTGCGCAAGACACATGAGTGCCTTCTTGTTGCACTACCTCCAACATGACAGTCGTATTGTCAAAATTAGAAGTGATGATGACTACTGGATTGCCACACTATTAGATCCCCGGTACAAGTCCAAATTTTGTGACATAATTCCAGCCATAGAAAGGGACGCACGTATGCAGGAGTATCAGCAGAAGCTGTTACTCGATCTTAGCTCGGCTTTTCCACCAAACAACCGTGCAGGTGCAGGGAGGGAATCTCCCAGTTGTAACTTGACAAACATGGGACGGTCTCGTCATCTTCACCAGTCTACCCGTACCAGTAGGACCGTATCTGGTGCCGGTAACAGCAATTTTATGGAATCTTTTCATAATTTTTTTAGACCCTCTTTTGCAAGGCCACCAGAGACAACAAGTCTGACACATACTCAACGGCTGGAGAGGATGATACAGGAGTATCTCCAAATGAACATCGATGCCATGACTGTGCAACTGGAGCCTTGCTCCTTTTGGGCTTCAAACATAGAAAAATGGCCAGAGCTATCCAGTTACGCCTTGGAGATTTTGTCGTGTCCAGCTGCCAGCGTTGTCTCTGAACGTGTATTCAGTGCTGCTGGGTGTGTGCTGACAGATAAGCGCACGCGTCTGTCCAGTGACAATGTGGACAGACTGACGTTCATCAAAATGAACAAGTCATGGATCCAGAAGGAATTTACTACCCCTGTGTCATCCTGGGGAGAGTAAATGCTTGTGGATTTGGAATGTGCTTGATGCAAATCAAAACATCCTGTTTGCAACTAGGGCCCAAGTGCTGCCACTGATGGGGTGGGTGTCTGTGTGGCCCAATTTTTGGAAAAAAGGGAGACTCCGCTTGGAGTAACCCTTGCTTGCTGTGTTTTTAAAAGAAGCCAAGATGAACAGAGCTGGGATCAGGAAAGACTTTGCTACCTACCCCGGTGTCATCCTGGGGACGGATAAGAATGGCGTATTTTTGAATGTGCTTGATGCAAATCTAGCTGTGAAGTGTACAACTGGGGCACAACTGCTGCCACTGAAGGGGTGGGTGTGTGTGGGCCCAATTTTTGGAAAAAAGGGAGACTCCGCTTGGAGTAACCCTTGCTTGCTGTGTTTTTAAAAGAAGCCAAGATGAACAGAGCTGGGATCAGGAAAGACTTTGCTACCTACCCCGGTGTCATCCTGGGGACGGATAAGAATGGCGTATTTTTGAATGTGCTTGATGCAAATCTAGCTGTGAAGTGTACAACTGGGGCACAACTGCTGCCACTGAAGGGGTGGGTGTGTGTGGGCCCAATTTTTGGAAAAAAGGGAGACTCCGCTTGGAGTAACCCTTGCTTGCTGTGTTTTTAAAAGAAGCCAAGATGAACAGAGCTGGGATCAGGAAAGACTTTGCTACCTACCCCGGTGTCATCCTGGGGACGGATAAGAATGGCGTATTTTTGAATGTGCTTGATGCAAATCAAAACATCCTGTTTGCAACTAGGGCCCAAGTGCTGCCACTGATGGGGTGGGTGTCTGTGTGGCCCAATTTTTGGAAAAAAAGGGAGACTCCGCTTGGAGTAACCCTTGCTTACATTGTTTTTAAAAGAAGCCAAGATGAACAAGTCATGGATCAGGAAAGACTTTATCTACGTACCCCGGTGTCATCCTGGGGACGGATAAGAATGGCGTATTTTTGAATGTGCTTGATGCAAATAAAAACATCCTGTTTGCAACTAGGGCCCAAGTGCTGCCACTGATGGGGTGGGTGTCTGTGTGGCCCAATTTTTGGAAAAAAGGGAGACTCCGCTTGGAGTAACCCTTGCTTGCTGTGTTTTTAAAAGAAGCCAAGATGAACAGAGCTGGGATCAGGAAAGACTTTGCTACCTACCCCGGTGTCATCCTGGGGACGGATAAGAATGGCGTATTTTTGAATGTGCTTGATGCAAATCTAGCTGTGAAGTGTACAACTGGGGCACAACTGCTGCCACTGAAGGGGTGGGTGTGTGTGGGCCCAATTTTTGGAAAAAAGGGAGACTCCGCTTGGAGTAACCCTTGCTTGCTGTGTTTTTAAAAGAAGCCAAGATGAACAGAGCTGGGATCAGGAAAGACTTTGCTACCTACCCCGGTGTCATCCTGGGGACGGATAAGAATGGCGTATTTTTGAATGTGCTTGATGCAAATCTAGCTGTGAAGTGTACAACTGGGGCACAACTGCTGCCACTGAAGGGGTGGGTGTGTGTGGGCCCAATTTTTGGAAAAAAGGGAGACTCCGCTTGGAGTAACCCTTGCTTGCTGTGTTTTTAAAAGAAGCCAAGATGAACAGAGCTGGGATCAGGAAAGACTTTGCTACCTACCCCGGTGTCATCCTGGGGACGGATAAGAATGGCGTATTTTTGAATGTGCTTGATGCAAATCAAAACATCCTGTTTGCAACTAGGGCCCAAGTGCTGCCACTGATGGGGTGGGTGTCTGTGTGGCCCAATTTTTGGAAAAAAAGGGAGACTCCGCTTGGAGTAACCCTTGCTTGCTGTGTTTTTAAAAGAAGCCAAGATGAACAGAGCTGGGATCAGGAAAGACTTTGCTACCTACCCCGGTGTCATCCTGGGGACGGATAAGAATGGCGTATTTTTGAATGTGCTTGATGCAAATCAAAACATCCTGTTTGCAACTAGGGCCCAAGTGCTGCCACTGATGGGGTGGGTGTCTGTGTGGCCCAATTTTTGGAAAAAAAGGGAGACTCCGCTTGGAGTAACCCTTGCTTACATTGTTTTTAAAAGAAGCCAAGATGAACAAGTCATGGATCAGCAAAGACTTTATCTACGTACCCCGGTGTCATCCTGGGGACGGATAAGAATGGCGTATTTTTGAATGTGCTTGATGCAAATCAAAACATCCTGTTTGCAACTAGGGCCCAAGTGCTGCCACTGATGGGGTGGGTGTCTGTGTGGCCCAATTTTTGGAAAAAAGGGAGACTCCGCTTGGAGTAACCCTTGCTTGCTGTGTTTTTAAAAGAAGCCAAGATGAACAGAGCTGGGATCAGGAAAGACTTTGCTACCTACCCCGGTGTCATCCTGGGGACGGATAAGAATGGCGTATTTTTGAATGTGCTTGATGCAAATGTAGCTGTGAAGTGTACAACTGGGGCACAAGTGCTGCCACTGAAGGGGTGGGTGTGTGTGTGGCCCAATTTTTGGAAAAAAGGGAGACTCCGCTTGGAGTCACCTTGCGGTGTTTTACATGATTTTAGAAGGGCGTGCCATGCCTATATCTGTGTGTCCTCCTCTTTTTCCTTGTCCAGCTGTTTTGTTTTCGCATGAGTATATGTCCTTGTCACTTTCCAATGTGTTTGAGTTGTTTGTCACCTTTAGGACACCTTTGAGGGTGTTTTCTAGGTGTTTTTCTGTGTTTGTGATTGCCTGCCATTGTTTCCTATGCAGTTCGAGTTCGGTTCGTCGAACGTTCGACGAACCGAACTCGAACGGGAGGTCCGTTCGGCGAACCAACCTCAAGCCGAACCGCGACCGGTTCGCTCATCTCTAAGAAAGACACATAATGTCCCACTCTCTTGCATTTTGTAATTTTGCACCCTTTGGTGCCTTTCATGTGGTACTAAGGGGTGCTTAGGCTTGTATTTAGCCAAAAAAATAAATAAATTAAAAAAAAAAACTGACGTGGGGTTCCCCCTATTTTTGATAGCCAGCTAGGGTAAAGCAGACGGCTGCAGCCTGCAGACCACAGCTGGCAGCTTCACCTTAGCTGGTGAAATAAATAATAAATAAGTAAATAATTAAAAAAAAAAAAACCATGTGGGGGTCCCCCCAAAATTGGATCACCAGCCAAGGTAAAGCGGACAGCTGGGGTCTTATATTCTCAGACTAGGGAGGTCCATGGTTATTGGACTCTCCCCAGCCTAAAAATAGCAGGCTGCAGCCGCCCAGAAGTGGCGCCTCTATTAGATGCGCTAATCCTGTTGCTTTACCCCAGCTCATCCCATTGCCCTGGTGCGGTGGCAAACGGGGTAATATATGGAGTTAATACCAGATGTGTAATGTCACCTGGCATCAAGCCCTGGGGTTCGTGATGTCAGGCGTCTATCAGATACCCGACATCACCAACCCAGTCAGTAATAAAAAAAAATAGACGACAAACACATTTTTATTTGAAAACACACTCCCCAAATCATTCCCTCTTTTACCAATTTATTAGAAAGAAAAACAAATCCAGGTCTGGTGTAATCCAATAAGGGGGTCCCATGACGATCCATACCATAGTCAATGTCCCAGTCAATGAAGAACAGAATGTTCCTTATTGGCTGGGAGAGCAATGCAGTGACCTGAGCTAACATCAATAGGTCAGCCCAGGTCACTGCAGGGGATGACGAGCGCTGCTGTCAGGAGGTTAGCAAGGTACATTACCTGCGGTGATCGCTGCACTTGTGGCGCCCCTGACCTGGTCAGGCACCACAGAGTTCTGCACCCATGCTGGGGCAGTTCTTCCAGGTAAACTCCAAAGGCCAGAATGGGGTGTGTACACATAGACACAGAGCAACCAGGTCTCCAACACCACTATATGGGACCCTTGGGCAGTCCTTCAATCTGGGGGCGGGCTTACATTTCTTTGTCAGGGGGTGGAGTGGAGAGGCTAGGAGTTAGTTGTTGCCGGAGTGTCTGAAGGGAGCAAGCAAGAGAGAGACACTGCAAGTGTGGTAGCAGCTGGCAGGGGAGAACAGGTACCTGTGAGTCAGCCTGAAAGACACCTACAGAGAGGTGGCCGAGTACGGGGACTGCTGATATTCCGGCACGCACGGGGATACAGGTCCCCAGAGCAGAAATCTATTTACTGTAGCTGCTCAACCTGCCGGCGAGGGTACTTGAGATACCTCACCAAAAACACAGAGTCCGAGCCCAAGCAGCAACAGAGGGACCCACAAGGAGACAGTGCCAGAATCCATCTTACCAAGGTCTACACTGCCGTCAGACAGGCCAGGGAGGGGAGTGAAGTTAGAAGCATCTTCCCTGGAGGAATCCCACCATAGTGGCTACTGGCAAGTATCTGTAGCAGAGGAAGATCGGGAGAAGACGGCCTTCACCACCCCCATGGGCCTCTGTGAGTTCAACAGCATGCAATTTGGACTCTGCAATGCCCCCGAGACCTTCCAGAGGTTGATGGAGTGCTGCCTAGGGCACCTCAACTTTGAAACCGTCCTGCTCTACCTGGATGACGTCATCATGTATTCCAAGATCTATGAGGACCACCTTAAACACCTGGCTGAAGTCTTTGAAGCACTATCTCGATATGGGATGAAGCTGAAGCCATCCAAGTGTCATATAATGAAACCAAAGGTCCAGTACCTAGGTCATGTGGTCAGTGCAGAAGGAGTAGCGCCAGACCCAGAGAAGGTCACAGTCATCCAGAAATGGCCCACACCCACCACCGTCTGGGAGGTACATCAGTTCCTTGGCTTGGTAGGCTACTACAGAAAGTTCATCAAGGGCTATACGAAGATGGCGGCGCCTTTACAAGAGCTCTTAGTAGGCCAAGCAAAGAAGGGGAAGACCTCCGGCCCACCATTTCACTGGGGAGAAGCAGAAGAACACTCCTTCAGACAAATGAAAAGGGCCTTGACGGGTGAAGAGATCCTAGCCTACCCTGATTACAGTCTACCATTTGTGCTGTATACAGATGCTATTAATGTGGGACTGGGAGCTGTGCATTTACAGGTACAGAAAGGCAAGGAACGTGTGATTGCATATGCCAGCAGGAATGTCAGGCCTACTGAAAGAAACCCAGAAAATTATAGCTCATTTAAAAGTTTCTGGCCATGGTCTGGGCTATCACAGAGCGATTAAAACACTACCTGGCAGCCACCAAACTCACCGTCTTCACGGAAAACAACCCCCTGACCCACTTGGATACTGCTAAAGTGGGTGCCATGGAGCAACGTTGGGTAGCCTGGCTAGCAAACTATGATTTCACTGTCAAGTATCGAGCTGGCCGCAAGAATGGAAACGCAGATGCTCTGTCCAGGATGCCTCACCTAGAAGATGAGGGTGAAGATGTAGATGACCTTGAAGAGATTGAGCTGCCAGCGTTCCATCACCATGGAGCCAAAAAGTGTCGACAGTCACGTACCAGCCACCAAGAGGTGACCCCCCTGAATCCGCTACCTCACTACAACTGGAAGGAGACACAGGAAAATGATCCAGCGGTAGGCTTGGTAAAGAAGCTGATCACCCAACTTAGTGCCAGCCTTGACCCAGGAGCCCCACCTGAGGGATAGTACCTATGGAAAGAGAGAGGTTGATTATTCATCTACCAAGACAAACTCTACAGGAGCATCATTGACCCGAAGACGCATGAGAAGATGTTGCAGGTGATTATACCGCAAAAGGATACACGGGTGGTGCTGGAAGCCTATCACAATGTCGCAGGCCTCTTTGCTTGGAAGAAACTGGAGGCACTACTTAAAGAAAGATTCTACTGGGTGGGCATGAGATCTGCCTTAAGGAAGTGATGTCGAAACTGCAGGCCCGGCAATCTTAGAAGAAAAGACCATCACAGCCAGAAAGCACCGCTCCAGCCAATTCAAACCAAACGACCCCTGGAGATCGTGGCCCTGGACCATGTAAATTTGGCGTCCAGCAGACAAAGCTACAACTACGCTCTCACTATGGTTGATCACTACTCCAGATTCCTGGTGGTAGTACCAGGTACCAGTCAAGGACTTGACAGGCCAGACTGTAGCCAGAGCTTTCCAGGCACATTTCTGTCCCCACATGGCTATCCAGATCAAGTGCTCACTGACCTAGGCCCAGCCTTTGAAGCTGAGGTGTTTAAGGAATTTTGTAACCTTTATTGCTGTTAGAAGATCCATACCATGCCTTACCATCCTCAGACCAAGGGCATGTGCTAAAAGATGAATCACATTGTTCTCGACCTCCTAAAAACTCTCCCACTAGAAGAAAGGAGCCAATGGCTGGAAAAGCTGCCTTACCTGGTCGACATGTATAACAACATCCCTGTGAGTTCCACGAACTGCACACCGGCATACCTGATGAGGGCCAGACCTGGAAGATTGCCAGCGGATCTGAAAAATTGAAGTTGAGACCCACGAAGACCCTCTACAAGATGCTGACTGGGATTCCACCCGCCAAGCCCAATACAAGAGAGTACAAGAGTGTGTGGAGCGAAGCTGACTCAGCAGCGGGAGAAACAAGAAAAAGCCTACAATCAAATTGCACCTGCTGTTCCTTTGATACCTGTAGAAATAGTCCTCAAGAGAAATAGAAGACATCATAGACTCGATAATCACTGGGAAGCAGAACCCTACACTGTGTTACCATCAACACTTAGCCGTGAAAAGACATGCCTCATCAGCAAATATGGAGGAAACACAACAGCTGTAGTTTCCAGACATCACCTTAAGAAATGTCCTGAACAGCTAAGGATCCCTGAAGAAGTTTCCAACCCTTCGCCAGTCGAAAACCCAAGAGAGAAGATGATCCATACTGTACTTGGAGATTTTCCAGCAAGTTGGCCTCAATACAATTGAGCAGTTGTAATTCCAGTAATTACCTTCCCTCAACCCAAAGAAGAAGTTAGAGAACAAGAAGAACCTGTTCAGAACTTAGAAGAGCCAAGTGAAGCTGAATCAGAGGACCATGCACTGGTATCAGCACCCAGTACACCCATCATTCACATTGAGACACATACACCGGGTGGGAGGACACAATCTCAGACAGGTGACAGCATAGTACTGCGTAGATCAACCCGCAGCAACTTTGGTCAGCCCCCATTACGGTATAAAGTACAGTCTAAAATGTCTTTATAGTAAATTTATTTAAGTTTAAGAATGTTTACAAATGTTTTCTGAAGGTTTAGTAACGTTTAAGAAATGTGCCCGCAAGGACTATTATGAGAACTTTGCTGCTAAAATGTGTTGCACCTGGTTACATGCACTTCTAAAATGGACCAAGGGTTATGAACTGGCTATAACCACAAACACTCTCAGTGTAAAAAGTTACCCCAGAGGTACCAATCTCAGAGTCTGCCTTTTGAGGGGCATGGCTCTGCAACACCAAGGGGGCACGGCTGTTTATGGGGCCTGCCCTCCAACACTAGGAAGCGGGTACACCTGTTTATGGGGCCTACCTTAACCACCCTCCTCAGGAGAGGAAGATTGGAGGAAAGGTCTGGGATAGAGCTGGCCCAGACCTGGTCACCAAAGGGACCGGTGACCTGCCTCCTGAAGAGTTTTTGGGTGGGAACTGGACTTGTGGGTGGTGGGTGGTGTGAAATGGTACCTGGTATGTTTCAATGTAAATAATGCCCCTGTGTGGGAGAAGTTTGTATTTATAATTTTCTTTTTGTCTTTGCAGCCCGAGGATGTGCTTCTGATAACCAAGGGGGAATGTGGCGCCCCTGACCTGGTCAGGCACCACAGAGTACTGCACCCATGTTGGGGCAGTGCTTCCAGGTAAACTCCAAAGGCCAGAATGGGGTGTGTACACACAGACACACAGCAACCAGGTCTCCAATACCACTAGATGGGACCCTTGGGCAGTCCCCAATGTGGGGGCGGGCTTACAATTCTTTGTCAGGGGGTGGAGTGGAGAGGTTGGGAGTTAGTTGTTGCAGAAGAGTCTGAAGGGAGGAAGCAAGAGAGAGACACTGCAAGTGTGGTAGCAGCTGGCAGAGGAGAACGGGTATCTGTGAGTCAGCCTGAAAGACACCTACAGTGAGGTGGCCGGCCGAGTACGGGGACTGCTGATATTCCGTCACGCACGGGGATACAGGTCCCCAGAGCAGAAAATCTATTTACTGGAGCTGCTCAACCTGCCGGTGAGGGTACTTGAGATACCTCACCAAAAACACAGAGTCCGAGCCCAAGCAGCAACAGGGGGACCCACAAGGAGACAGTGCCAGAAGCCATCTCACCAAGGTCTACGCTGCCGGCAGACAGGCCAGGGAGGGGAGTGAAGTCAGAAGCATCTTCCCTGGCGGAATCCCACCATACTACCAGTAAGGGGTCCTCCCAAACAAAAGGAGTGCTAGGCAGGCGAGCAAGCGGCTACCCTCAATCTGGCCTGACGTTCCTGGTTCCTCCTGGTACAATCTCAGCATCGCCTGGGTATCTCACCGACCAGCAAAAAGTGAGGAAAACAGTTAAAAGACATTCTGGACTTTGCCTGTATTATTTTGCAACCAGTGGCTCGACACCCACACACCCAAGCATCTGGGGCCAGCCTCACTCTCGGGAGGCCATACCACCTTACTGCCGATACCACCACCCCAAGACGTTCGTTAAACGGCAGTTGCGGTCACCTACCCCTGACCGCAAATACCGAGAGCGGCGTCACAACTAGAATAATAAAACCAACCTACCCGTTGTCCCGTTGTCCGAGCACTGTGGCGTCCCCGAACAGGATCATCGCTCCTGGGGCGTCAAACACTCCTGATAGCAGAGCTGTCACTGAGTTCAATGACCGCCGCCTTCACAAACCAAGTATCGCGTGAGCCTGTGATGTCACCGCTAGTTTTGGGTCGGCAGAGAGAGGAGATGTGACAAGCGGCGGGCATGGAAGACAGTGAAAGCGCTGACGTCAGGAGGGCTGGACTTCATCACTGCAGGTAAGGAACTTTACTAATCTCCTGACGGCAGCGCTTGTCATCCCCGCGGCAGCTGTCACTGCAGTGTGGGCAGCTACGGACACCATACAGTGCAGGCAGCTGCGGACACTGCTGAGCAGGCAGCTGCGAACACACTACAGTGCGGGCATATGCTGACCCTGCAGTGTGGGCAGCTGCAGACACCATACAGTGCGGGCAGCTGCAGACACAGCTGAGCAGGCAGCCGCTGGGCTGGGGCTGTGGCTGGAGTGGGACACAGACTGCAGCAGCATATGACGGAAGTCACACGGTAGTGCTTCTGTGTGGCTTTCGGGGATTTTTGCACACGTAGCCAGTTTACAGATCGGGTTACTAAGCAAAGCGCTTTGCTTGGATACCCGATATTTACCCTGGTTACCTGCTTACCGCAGGCTGCCAGCGATGGCTTCCTGCACACATAGCTGTGAAAAGCCACGCTTTTGGTGATTGAACCGTTCTCGACCGTAACTCGAACTGCCGAACTTTTAGCAAATCGTTCGAGTTCGTCAAACGACTAGAACACCCCCCAAAATCACTCGAACGTGAAATTGGCGAACCTCGAACCTCGCTCATCTCTACTCAAGTGTACATTATCTTCTTTGCATCTGCACGATACTAAGACATTACGCGTGCGCATGGGTAATGTTTAATCTAAGCGTTCCAGCATGGAGCCTACCAATTGCTCATGCACTGCCAGCATCCCTATTATGACGCTGGGCACGTGTATTGATGATGTGTGCATTCCGGCATGCGCCACCAACGTCACTGTTCTTATGATGCTAGGCACCGGTATTTATGATGTGCGCCCTATGTTGGCAAGTGAGATCATGGCATTTATTTCTCCTGATAATAGTGATTCCAGGAACACACCTGTTATTAGTTAAGTCACCTGGAATATGCCTATATATAATATATATATATATATATATATATATATATATATATAATTGCCTTATTCTGTCTGTCTGTCTTGCTCCAAAATCCAAAAACCATAGCAACACTGCGCGCGCTAAAGAGCCTGCGACCAACGGCTCAGCTAACAGCCCGAACTACGGGCCGACAGGACGACGCCCAACACTTTTCCCTGCACCCACACAGAGCCCCGACTCCCTGGTGAGTGCTGCACCCTCGGGAGCCCCCACCGGCAACCCAGCTGACACATACCCACCACTCGCCTCCCCCCCATCACACATTACCCCACTCGGCTCCACCCCCCCACACTCCGCCCTCCGCATGTATACACTGAACACACACACACCTGGATAGTCACCTGTCCCCAGCCATGCAGTCCCCGGCACTGACGTCCTCAGCACCATGGCCCCGCTCAATTTCCACCCACCCCATACTCTGCCCCCACGCACACATTACCCCGCTCGGCTCCACCCACACTCCACCCTCCGCATGTATACACTGAACACACACACTCAAACACACACACAAACACGCACACACTGGATAGTCACCTGTCCCCAGCCATGCAGTCCCCAGCACTGACAACCTCTGCGCCATGGCCCCACTTGGCTCCACCCCCCCGCACTCCGCCCCCCGCATACATTACCCCGCAGGATGGGGGCACATGTCAGGATGGTGGCTGCACCACGATGGGGGCACATACTAGCATTGGGCCACATCAGAGCATCAGCATATTTTTACTTAACTTTATACTGTTCATGGCCGTCTTTCATTACAAGCCATGGACACCACTAAAAATTAGACTCATCTATTAAAACTGTTCCTTCTGTTGTTTGTCATTTTAAAACCAATAAACAATTATAGGAATACTAAATTAAACCTAACCCATCCAGTGCATTACCTTATTATTCAATCTGCTAACCTACATACACATTCTAGACTACCCGATACGTTAGAATCGGGCCACCTTCTAGTATATATATATATATATATATATATATATATATATATATATAAAAATATATATATAATCTCTAGACTATCTCTGTGGGTTTCCTGATATACTGGATGGTCGGCAGATCTCCTGGATTGTCAGCGCTGCCTGAATTTGTGGGGTGGGGAAACTGTTTCTAGGGCTTTCCATTGTGAACCTCTTTCCACCCTTTTGTTATTCTGGACTACAATGCTGATTAGGGCAAGTACCATTTTTAGGCGCTGGATTCTGGTCCCCATATCCGGGCAAATATCCAGGATCAATTGCGGGCTAGAGCCGTTTTTTTTTCAAGTCCGGTTAGTCCCATGACAATTCTAGGTGCCTACCAGCTGCTATTTTTAGGCTCATACAGTAGAGACTAGAATTGAGCGCGGTTCGTGGTTCGTGGTTCTCCAGTTCGCGGTTCGAGTGATTTTGGGGGCTGTTCTAGATCGAACTAGAACTCGAGCTTTCTGCTAAAGCTCGATAGTTCTAGATACGTTCAAGAACGGTTCTAGCAGCAAAAAGCCAAGCTAATTAATAGCTGGCTTTGCGCTGTAATAGTGTAAGTCACTCTGTGACTCACACCATTATGAAATTTCAGCGTATAGTGTGCGGGAACAGCGCATTCAGATCACTGCTGCTGGGATAATGGCGATCGCCATTTTTTTTTTTCCTTGTCTTCCTTCCCTAAGCGCGCGCGTGTAGTGAGGCGGGCCAGCATGTCAGCCAATCCCAGACACACACACAGCTAAGTGGACTTTTAGCCAGAGAAGCAACGGCATGTGTGATAGGATGTCCATGTCACATGTCCCTGCATTATAAAAACGGGTATCTGCCCGTCAGGACGCCATTATCTGCCTTCTGCGTCTGGGTGTCAGTCACCGCAGGTGCAGCTCCTGTCTCCGATACTGCTGTGTACGCTCTACACACAGCGCTATACAGAATAGGGATAGAAGTTTCTTTTAGCCCTTGTAAGGGCTAATAACAGCAGGCTCAGAGCCATAGGTGACAGTCAGGTCCGTGGAAACAGATTTTAACAGCTACAGAAGATAACAGCGTCTGTGTAGCTAAGCTAAGTTATTAAGCCATTATACTAGCAAACACTGAGGAAACTTAGTGGCATCCTAAAAGTGGCTGTTGTACTCCATTTGTGCCCCACTGGTGCCAAGCTATTTGCAGCACCACTGCATTGCAGACTCAAACTCATTGTTACTAAGCCATTATACTAGCAAACACTGAGTAAACTTAGTGGCATCCTAAAAGTGGTTATTGGACTTCCATTATTGTCCCACTGGTTGAAAGCTATTTGCGGCACCACTGCATTGCACACTCAAACTCATTGTTACTAAGCCATTATACTAGCAAACACTGAGGATACTTAGTGGCATCCTAAAAGTGGCTGTTGGACTTCCATTAGTGTCCCACTAGTACAAATCTATTTGCAGCACCACTGCATTGCACACTCAAACTCATTTTTACTAAGCCATTATACTAGCAAACACTGAGGAAACTTAGTGGCATCCTAAAAGTGGCTGTTGGACTTCCATTATTGTCCCACTAGTGCAAATCTATTTGCAGCACCACTGCATTGCACACTCAAACTCATTTTTACTAAGCCATTATACTAGCAAACACTGAGGAAACTTAGTGGCATCCTAAAAGTGGCTGTTGGACTTCCATTATTGTCCCACTGGTGCAAAGCTATTTGCTGCACCTCTGCATTGCACACTGAAACTCATTGTTACTAAGCCATTCTAATAGCAAACTATGCTGCCAGTTTAAGGGCCGTAGTTGCATTGTCAGGGATAGTTATTGTTGTTTATTCTGCTGTTAATAAAGCTAGACCACCGCTGCAATCTACACCACATCTCAATTTTTACTACCACATTTTAAGTCCACAATCTTGTCTCACTCAAAATGAGTGGCAAAATGACAGATACTGGTGGAAAGGGGAAGAGGCGTGTTGGAAACGGAAAAAAAGGGTTTGTCCGTGGGGAAGGTGGCAAAGCTCCATTAACATCTGCTGAAGATAGACCATCTTCCAGCAAAAGTAAGATGTCTACTACTTACCGTGGACAATCCGATGTGCTCCCTTTTTTACGGACACGAACAACTGGAGCAAAGGTAGATGATGGCCAAAAAAGAAAATGCTTAAATGGATCTCAAGTGGTCCAACAAGTGCCCTCTCCGCCACCTCAAATACCGCATCCAAAAAACACAAGTCCTCTGAGTTGTCATCCCAATCACACTTGCTTTCTCCCAGCTCTGAAGTCTCCATCCTCTCTACACTGTATGGTGGAACTGAGATGGCTGAGTCTGCAGAGCTGTTCAGTCACACTATAGCCTGGGGTCTGCTCCCAAGAGGTCTGCTCCCAATCCACAGTGAGTACAGACCAGGAAATGGTCTGCAGTGATGCCCAGAACCTTTGTGACTCTGATTCAGGCCGTGAGGACCAAGTTTCTAAGCATAATGTTCACCCTTATTCACAAACTGTAACACCTGTTGTTATAGACAATGAGGGACATACTGATGACGATGAGACGCAGATACCAGATTGGGATGACAACTTAAATATTGGTTGACGTCAGGAAGAGGCTCAGTCTGAGGGTGAGGGGAGTGCAAACACAACGCTTGATGAGGAAGTTCTAGATCCCACCTACTGTCAACCCACAGTCAGGCACTCAAGGAGGTCAACAGAGGCGGTGGAGGAGGATGCTACTGACGACGAAGTTACCTTGCGCCTTCCTGGACAGAGGAGTAGTACTGGTAGCACGTCTACAACTGCATCCTCAGCCACCACTCTGCCTCTGAGCACTAGTCAGGGGGCTCAGCAGGTCGCATGCCCTCTAAGCCCTGCCTAGCCTGGACCTTTTTTGACATAGAAAAAGATCGCCCAAATCATGTGATATGTAAAATTTGTCGTAATTCTGTTAGTAGAGGGCAAAACCTCAGCAGTTTGACAACTTCATCCATGAATCGTCAAATGAAAAAATATCATATGCCCCAGTGGGAAGCTCACCGTGCTGCAATGCGGTTTAGCGGAGCGAACCATCCACCGCCTGCCCCTTCAAGTGCATCCGCGCGCTCTTCATCTTCTAGGACTGTGGGGACAGCTGTCACACCTGGTTTTCCATGCACAACTTCCACCACTGTAACCGCAACAGGCAGTTTCCTTGGTAGGTCGTCATTTGGTTTGAAAGGGCACACGCTAAACACTATTCGGAGTCAGGGGGTGGGACAACAGGAAGGGGAGGAACTACAGGAGGATTCATATGCGCAAGAGACAACAACATCACCAAGGTCCAGACGTTCATCATCACCAACGCGGCAAGCATGGGACCATGGGGGACAGGGATCAACAAGGGCGCATGGTAGCAGGCAAAATGTTGAGGAAGGTGCAGGAGAACATGAAGAAATGGAGTGCGTGGACTTGGTCCACATGGCTGCGCAAGACACATGAGAGGCTTCTTGCTGCACTACCTCCAACATGACCCTCGTATTGTCAAAATTAGAAGTGATGATGACTACTGGCTTGCCACACTATTAGATCCCCGGTACAAGTCCAAATTTTGTGACATAATTCCAGCCATAGAAAGGGACGCACGTATGCAGGAGTATCAGCAGAAGCTGTTACTCGATCTTAGCTCAGCTTTTCTACCAAACAACCATGCAGGTGCTGGGAGTGAATCTCCCAGTTGTAACTTGACAAACATGGGACGGTCTCGTCATCTTCAACAGTCTACCCGTACCAGCAGCACTGTATCTGGTGCTGGTAACAGCAATTTTATTGAATCTTTACATAATTTTTTTAGACCCTCCTTTGCAAGGTCACCAGAGACAACAAGTCTGACACATAGTCAACGGCTGGAGAGGATGATACAAGAGTATCTCCAAATGAACATCGATGCCATGACTTTGCAAATGGAGCGTTGCTCATTTTGGGCTTCAAATCTTGAAAAATGGCCAGAGCTCTCCACTTACGCCTTGGAGATTTTGTCGTGTCCAGCTGCCAGCGTTGTCTCTGAACGTGTCTTCAATGCTGCTGAGTGTGTGCTGACAGATAAGCGCACGCGTCTGTCCAGTGACAATGTGGACAGATTAACGTTCATCAAAATGAACAAGTCATGGATCCACAAGGAATTTACTACCCCTGTGTCATCCTGGGGAGAGTAAATGCTTGTGGATTTGGAATGTTCTTGATGCAAATCTAGCTGTGAAGTGTACAACTGGGGCACAAGTGCTGCCACTGATGGGGTGGGTGTGTGGCCCAATTTTTGGAAAAAAGGGAGACTCTGCTTGGAGTAACCCTTGCTTGCTGTGTTTTTTAAAAGGAGCCAAGATGAAAAAGTCATATTTCAGCAAATACTTTGCTACCTACCCCTGGGTCATCCTGGGGACGGTTAAGTATGGCATATTTTTGAATGTGCTTGATGCAAATCTAACTGTTAAGTGTACAACTGGGGCACAAGTGCTGCCACCGAAGGGGTGGGTGTGTGTGGGGCCCAATTTTTGGAAAAAAGGGAGACTTTGCTTGGAGTAACCCTTGCTTGCTGTGTTTTTTAAAAGGAGCCAAGATGAACAAGTCATGGTTCAGCAAAGACTTTGCTACCTACCCCGGTGTCATCCTGGGGACGGTTAAGTATGGCGTATTTTTGAATGTGCTTGATGCAAATCTACCTGTGAAGTGTACAACTGGGGCACAAGTGCTGCCACTGAAGGGGTGGGTGTGTGTGTGGCCCAATTTCTGGAAAAAAGGGAGACTCCGCTTGGAGTAACCCTTGCTTACATTGTTTTTAAAAATGATCCAAAATGAACAGAGCTGGGATCAGGAAAGACTTAGCTACCTACCGCGGAGTCATCCTGGGGACGGTTAAGTATGGCGTATTTTTTAATGTGCTTGATGCAAATCTAGCTGTGAAGTGTACAACTGGGCGACCAAGTGCTGCCATTGAAGGGGTGGGTGTGTGTGTAGCCCAATTTTTGGAAAAAAGGGAGACTCCGCTTGGAGTAACCTTGCGGTGTTTTACATGATTTTAGAAGGTCATGCCATGCCTATATCTGTGTCTCATCCTCTTTTCCTTGTAACGCTGTTTTGTTTTCGCATGAGAATTTGTTCTTGTCACTTTCCCATGTGTTTGTGTTGTGTTGTGAGTTGTTTGTCACCTTTTGGACACCTTTTAGGGTGTTTTCTAGGTGTTTTTATGTGTTTGTGATTGCCTCCCATTGTTTCCTATGCGGTTCGAGTGGTTGGAAGAACCGAACTCGAACGAGACCTCCATTCGGCGAACCGAACTCGAGCCGAACCACGGCCGGTTCGCTCATCTCTAGTAGAGACCCAATAACCATAGGCCTCCAGAAGGCTGAGAATACCAACCCCCAGCTCTCATCTTTATTATGGCTAGGTATCAAAATTGGGGTCGAGGAACCGCAAGATGTTTTATTAAAATTATTTACTTAAATAATTTAAAAAAGCCGCTTGGGTTCGCTTGTTTTTTGATACACAGCCAAGGTAACATGTACAGCTGAGAGCTGCAGCCTGTAGTCGTCTGCTTTATCTGTACTGTTTATCACAATATGGGGGAATCCTAAACTATTTATTTTTACACCACTATAATGATACAGACAGCATTTGTGATTCCAGACAATTATAGATGCTGTTACACAGGGTAGGGGCGCAGCCTGACTGTAACTACACTGTGTGAAGAATTATTAGGCAAGTTGTATTTTAGTGTATTTTTTTTATGATTGATCACAACTATGTGCTCAATCAACCCAAAAGACTCATAAATATCAAAGCTTAATATTTTTGGAAGTTGAGTGGGGTTTTTTTAGATTTGGCTATCTTAGCAAGATATCTGTTTGTGCAGGTAACTATTACTGTGCAGAATTATTAGACAACTTAATAAAGACCAAATATATTTCCATCTGACTTGTTTATTTTCACCAGGTAAACCAATATAACTGCACAAAATTTAGAAGTAAACATATAAACATTTCTGACATGTAAAAACGAAACCCCAAAAAATGAGTGACCAATATAGCCACCTTTGTTTATGATGACACTCAACAGCCTACCATCCATATATTTTATTTATAATATATATACATATATATATATATATATATATATATATATATATATATATATTTATACAGTTAGGTACAGAAATATTTGGACAGTGACACAAGTTTTGTCATTTTAGCTGTTTACAAAAACATGTTCAGAAATACAATTATATATATAATATGGGCTGAAAGTGCACACTCCCAGCTGCAATATGAGAGTTTTCACATCCAAATCGGAGAAAGGGTTTAGGAATCATAGCTCTGTAATGCATAGCCTCCTCTTTTTCAAGGGACCAAAAGTAATTGGACAAGGGACTCTAAGGGCTGCAATTAACTCTGAAGGCGTCTCCCTCGTTAACCTGTAATCAATGAAGTAGTTAAAAGGTCTGGGGTTGATTACAGGTGTGTGGTTTTGCATTTGGAAGCTGTTGCTGTGACCAGACAGCATGCAGTCTAAGGAACTCTCAATTGAGGTGAAGCAGAACATCCTGAGGCTGAAAAAAAAGAAAAAATCCATCAGAGAGATAGCAGACATGCTTGGAGTAGCAAAATCAACAGTCGGGTACATTCTGAGAAAAAAGGAATTGACTGGTGAGCTTGGGAACTCAAAAAGGCCTGGGCGTCCACGGATGACAACAGTGGTGGATGATCGCCGCATACTTTCTTTGGTGAAGAAGAACCCGTTCACAACATCAACTGAAGTCCAGAACACTCTCAGTGAAGTAGGTGTATCTGTCTCTAAGTCAACAGTAAAGAGAAGATTCCATGAAAGTAAATACAAAGGGTTCACATCTAGATACAAACCATTCATCAATTCCAAAAATAGACAGGCCAGAGTTAAATTTGCTGAAAAACACCTCATGAAGCCAGCTCAGTTCTGGAAAAGTATTCTATGGACAGATGAGACAAAGATCAACCTGTACCAGAATGATGGGAAGAAAAAAGTTTGGAGAAGAAAGGGAACGGCACATGATCCAAGGCACACCACATCCTCTGTAAAACATGGTGGAGGCAACGTGATGGCATGGGCATGCATGGCTTTCAATGGCACTGGGTCACTTGTGTTTATTGATGACATAACAGCAGACAAGAGTAGCCGGATGAATTCTGAAGTGTACCGGGATATACTTTCAGCCCAGATTCAGCCAAATGCCGCAAAGTTGATCGGACGGCGCTTCATAGTACAGATGGACAATGACCCCAAGCATACAGCCAAAGCTACCCAGGAGTTCATGAGTGCAAAAAAGTGGAACATTCTGCAATGGCCAAGTCAATCACCAGATCTTAACCCAATTGAGCATGCATTTCACTTGCTCAAATCCAGACTTAAGATGGAAAGACCCACAAACAAGCAAAACCTGAAGGCTGCGGCTGTAAAGGCCTGGCAAAGCATTAAGAAGGAGGAAACCCAGCGTTTGGTGATGTCCATGGGTTCCAGACTTAAGGCAGTGATTGCCTCCAAAGGATTCGCAACAAAATATTGAAAATAAAAATATTTTGTTTGGGTTTGGTTTATTTGTCCAATTACTTTTGACCTCCTAAAATGTGGAGTGTTTGTAAAGAAATGTGTACAATTCCTACAATTTCTATCAGATATTTTTGTTCAAACCTTCAAATTAAACGTTACAATCTGCACTTGAATTCTGTTGTAGAGGTTACATTTCAAATCCAATGTGGTGGCATGCAGAGCCCAACTCGCGAAAATTGTGTCAGTGTCCAAATATTTCTGGACCTAACTGTATATATATATATATATATATATATATATATATATATAATATATATATACGTATATATGTATTTCTAAAATCTGTGCTGATATCATCCTTGCAGGGCCTTTTTCTCTCGTTTTCATATCAATATTGTGTATTTCTGTGACCATCTCTGCCGTATCCCATTGCAACGTCTCCTCTGTTTCGTGTATACTTACCTGGACTGCAATTCACCGTCACTTTAAGAGGATTGGAGTACAAAGTTATGGCGATTCATCAAAGATGGGCCATAATGTTCTTAATTTTGTATTTAAATTCAGATTTTATTATTGTAATGCTTGCATAAATGTTTGTGGTTTAGTTTTGTAAAAATTATATCTAATTGTATTCTATATGAGCTTGGTTAGACTCTTTGACAGATTTTTACACATACTTGAGCATCCAGCCTCTCCTAGTCTGCAGTGTACCTGCGCCATGCCTGGTTTGTGGCATCGTTACCTCCTCCCCAGCAACCCTATGGGAAAGTACTTGGCGTCCTTAGTTACTGGGGTTGCGATATGCTATGTCTTTCCCTCCTCCTTGATGGCTGTGGCAGCTGCATGTGGTCGTGCACGACATATGGATGCATGCGCCGAGCTACTGTACACAGGATTGGCTGAATGCATATGGCAGGTCACATGCCGGCTATTTGAGGTCCTGCAATATATGCATGAATTAAATCTTCCCTGAACCAGCAAGTGATTGTCTACGCGACAACGCATGTGAAGCACTGTGTGAGGTCTGTGACCCATGGGTAAGCAGTAGAAATGAGCGAACCGGTCGTGGTTCGGCTCGAGTTCGGTTTGTCGAACGGAGGTCTCGTTCGAGTTCAGTTCGGCGAACGTTCGACGAACCGAACTCGAACCGCATAGGAAACAATGGCAGGCAATCACAAACACATAAAAACACCTAGAAAACACCCTCAAAGTTGTCCAAAAGGTGACAAACAACTCACAACACAAACACATGGGAAAGTGACAAGGACATATACTCATGTGAAAACAAAAGAGCAGGACAAGGAAAAAGAGAAGGAGACACAGATATAGGCATGGCACGCCCTTCTAAAATCATGTAAAACACCGCAAGGTGACTCCAAGCGGAGTCTCCCTTTTTTCCAAAAATTGGGCCACATATAGAGTTGAGCGCGGTTCGTGGTTCGAGGTTCTCCAGTTCGCGGCTCGAGTAATTTTGGGGGCTGTTCTAGATCGAACTAGAACTCGAGCTTTTTGCTAAAGCTCGATAGTTCTAGATACGTTCGAGAACGGTTCTAGAAGCAAAAAGACTAGCTAATTCCTAGCTGGCTTTCCGCTGTAATAGTGTAAGTCACTCTGTGACTCACACTATTATGAAATTTCAGTATATAGTGTGCGGGAACAGCGCATTCAGATCACTGCTGTATGGATAATGGCGATCGCCATTTTTTTTTTTTCCCTTGTCTTCCTTCCCTAAGCGCGCACGTGTAGTGGGGCGGGCCAGCATGTCAGCCAATCCCAGACACACACACAGCTAAGTGGAATTTTAGCCAGAGAAGCAACGGCATGTGTGATAGGATGTCCATGTCACATGTCCCTGCATTATAAAAACGGACATTTTCCGCCAGCACGCCATTATCTGCCTTCTGCGTCCTTGGTGTCAGTCACCGCTGGCGCAGCGCCTAGCACCAATACCGCTGTGTACGCTCTATACAGAGCGCTGTACAGCATAGGGATAGCACTTTCTATCAGTCCTTTTAAGGGCTAATACCGGCAGGGTCAGAGTCATAGGTGACAGGTCCATGAAAACAGAGTTTAACAGCTTCACAAGATGACAGCGTCAGTGTAGCTAAGGTCAGGGATTTCCTCGCTGCATTTCCCCATTAGGAGGGATAGAAAGGCAGGCTTCCTTTCCTCTACCCAGAGACCCACAACCCTGGCACTGTACCCTCCTGCCCTTTGCACACTCAAACTCATTGTTACTAAGCCATTATACTAGCAAACACTGAGTGAACTTAGTGGCATCCTAAACGTGGCTGTTGGACTTCTGTATCGTCCCACAAGTGCAAAGATATTTGCAGCACGTCTGCCTGCATTGCACACTCAAACTCATTGCTACTAAGCCATTATACTAGCAAACACTAAGTGAACTTAGTGGCATCCTAAACGTGGCTGTTGGACTTCTGTATTGTCCCACAAGTGCAAAGATATTTGCAGCACGTCTGCCTGCATTGCACACTCAAACTCATTGTTACTAAGCCATTATACTAGCAAACACTGAGTGAACTTAGTGGCATCCTAAACGTGGCTGTTGGACTTCTGTATTGTCCCACAAGTGCAAAGATATTTGCAGCACGTCTGCCTGCATTGCACACTCAAACTCATTGTTACTAAGCCATTATACTAGCAAACACTGAGTGAACTTAGTGGCATCCTAAACGTGGCTGTTGGACTTCTGTATTGTCCCACTAGTGCAAAGATATTTGCAGCACGTCTGCCTGCATTGCACACTCAAACTCATTGTTACTAAGCCATTATAATACCAAAAATTGAGTAAACTTAGTGGCATACAAGAAGTGGCTGTTGTACTCCATTAGTGCCCCACTGGTGCAAATCTATGTGCAGCACCTCTGCATGACACCCTCCTGCTCTGTTTTTAATAAGCTATAATGATAGCAAAAAATGCTGCCATTTAGTGGCATACAAGAAGTGGCTGTTGGACTCCATTAGTGCCCCACTGGTGCAAATCTATGTGCAGCCCCTCTGCATGACACACTCATGCACATTTTGCTACGCTAATTTTATAGCAAACTCAGGGAATTTCTTGCTGCATTTGATCATTTGGAGGGATAGAAAGTGTGGCTTCCTTTAGCTTTTCCTTCTGTTCATAGACAGCATCTCCAAGTCCACACCCGAAGAGCAATTTCTCCTCCATGTCTAAGTGTGGAGAGGCAGCTAGTGCGCATGTGTGTGCCGATTTACCCCAGCTGCAGCCTAACTACAGTGTTTCGCCTAGTGAGTATGCTCAGCCTGACTGTGCCATTGCTGAGGCTAAGTCTTCATTTCGGGATACAGCGCATGCTCCCACACTTAGTGAGAAAAGCCTCTTTGCACAGGTACTTGCATTCCGTGCTAGGTCTAAGTCCTGTGTTGTGCCTAGACACCATGCTAAAGCTGATAGTCTTTTTTCAGAGACTGTATTTCATGCTACTTAGCATGCTCAGGCACTTACTGCATCAGAGACTAGGTCCGGTAATAAACTCTTTGGCCCTGCCCCTGATGTGGGGGGCCCATATAGACCACAGGGCATCAGGTGTCCTGACAATGTGGCCAGGCCACTCCCAAATGGCTTGCAGAGGCCCGCCCCTATGACTTGTCACCTCATTATTGATGGTCAGACGATGACTGGTGAGGTGTTTGTGTCGTGGCAGCCATGAGGTCATTATTGAAGTTGCGGTTCCAAATAGGACGCTAGTTATGCCACTCATGACGTGTCACTCTGCTTTTGTCTCCAGGAGGTGAATTGTGGTCCACCTTGGTTTGGGGCGGACCCAGGTTATAAAACGGGCTGGAGCCAACAAGGAGGTGCGCAGTCTTCTATTATGCTTCGAAAGAGCACACCTCCATGTGTTGATCCCATTGTGGCTTTAGGCCAGAGGTAGGCAGGGATAGGGCGTCGATGCAGGCCACCACCACAGTTGGTAACGCAGAACGGTTAAGACCAGCTCCTGTCCTACAAGTCCTGCTTGTGCAGCCCAGTGGCATTAACAGGCCTGCTGCTGCTGATGCGCCTGCTGTCCACAGGTGTGCCCCAATGCACATGGTCAGCGTACTCAATGGCCCCTGTGATGTTAACAGGGAGTTCCTGGGCTGGGTGGGCGTGTGGACCCTGTGACGCTAACAGGGCTCCCAGTCTCCAGATCCGAGTGGCGTCTAACTCGGTTCAGGCTACTATTAGTTTCATAGCCACACAGCTCTGTATCCTCCACCTAACCTTCCAGTTGCCAACCTCTCCTTTTCCATCTGGGAGCACGGTGGACATTGACTGCTGATGGGGATATATACCTTTCTCTTCTTATTAATTTTCGTTATATAGCGGTAACATAGTATATACCACCTTATCCAAATCTGCCAGTCCCACCGTAACAGATGGTGTTTCTTCATCAAATGTTACTTTTGCTTAACCACCAAACCCACGGACAAAAACTTTTTTCCCCTTTCCAACACAACTGTTCCCCTTTCCACCAGCATCTGTCCTTTTTGAACTCATTTGGTATATGACCAAAAGTGCAACTCTGCAGGGACACCGTACTCAATGCCATCTCAGCACAGCAGCCAGCCCTCGGTCCCTCAGATGTGAACAAGTAAAAGCCCATTTCCTCCTATCCATGACAAAGCGTTGAGATTCACTCTGTGCAGCACTGGTGTTTACTGGAAAAGCAGATCTAGGAATCCGTACCACCTTCTGCAGATACTCCTGCATACGTGCGTCCCTTTCTATGGCAGGAATTATTTCGCCAAATTTTGTCTTGTACCGGGGATCTAACAGTGTGGCAACCCAGTAGTTAGCATTACTTCGAATTCGTACAATCCGAGGGTCATGTTGTAGGTAGTGCAGCAAGAAGGCGCTCATGTGTGTTGTGCATCCAGGAGGACCAAGTCCTTGGTGTGTTGGTGGCAGAGAGGTGAGAATCGTGCCTCCTTCCTCTGCCCTCTCCCCCCAACCTCGCACAACCGAAATGTGAGCAAGCTCTCACTCATCAGCTGAGTCTTCCATGCCCATCGCAAGTTCGTCCTCCATTTCTTAATGGGCTCCTGCACCTTCCTCAACAATTTTTGCTGATACTATGCGCCCTTGTTAATCCCTATCCGCCACCATGACTGCCGCCTAGGTGCCGCTCACCGTATTGACCTTGTAGATCTTATTATCCCTTCTGCATATGACTCCTCCTGTACTTCCTCACCTTCCTCTTGGACCAACACCTGACTCCGAATAATGCTTACAGTGTGCTCCATCTTGTAGATGACCAGAATTGTCACGCTGAGAATGGCATCACCAGTGCTAAACATCTTCGTCGACATTTGTAAACTGTGTAGAAGGGTGCATAGGTCCTTGATCTGACACCACTCCAGCAGCGTGATCTGCACCACCTCTGGATCAAGTTAGCCCAGGGTATACGTCATACCGTATTTCTGCAGGGCTCTGCGGTGCTGCCACACATGCTGCAACATGTGCAGATTCCAATTCCTGTGTGTCGGAACATCGCATTTCCGGCGTTTAACCGCCAGACCCTAAGACTTCAGGAGCGATGAAAGTTGTTGAGCTGCTGGGTGCGAAGGATGAAAGTGAGCACATAGCAGCGTGCCCGCTGCACAAGGCCATGTAGGCCTGGATGGTATTTTAAAAATTGCTGGACAACCAGGTTCAACACATGAGCCATACAAGGCACGTGTGTCACATTGCCCTGAAGAAGGGTCGCAGACTGGTTTGCATCATTGTCGCACCCGACCTTCCCTGACTGCTGGTTGAGTGTAGACAACCATTGATGAAACTCGGTCTCACTCTCCAGAGCTAACCGTCCACAATTCCTCAGCGGTGTCTCACATTTCCCCTACATTTCAAAGTAAACATTTGACCGCCAGATGGCCTTGAGCTCTGCTGCCAGCATAGTAAGGAGGTGTGTGGGATTCCTTGGGTGCAGTTACAAGGAAGGGTGGCCTGACCACACAGGGTTTGGGCCGAGGTGGAGGACCCACATGAGGTTGAGGAGGCAGAAGCAGTGGAGGAACTTGTACATACAGAGGAAGGATTGACACACAAGTCGTGGGGACAGCAAGACTTGTACAGCAAACCCTTCTCCATCTCTCACCATAGTTACCCAGCGCCCGGTCAGCAACATGTAACTCCCCTGTCCATGCTTACTGGTCCAAGTATCTGTGGTGAAATGCACCCTGTCACACACAGAGTTTATCAAGGAATCGGTGAGGTTGTGTGCGACCTGCTGTGGTAGCGCGGGCACGCCTTTCTTGGAGAAGGAGTGATGACTGGCCATCGGCTCTTGGGGCACGGCAATGGGCATAAGGTCTCGAAAATCCTCGGTCTCAAAAGGGTGTAAAGGCAGCCTTTCTGTTGCCAACAAGTTGCAGATGATGAAACTCAACCTCTTAGGCATGTCATGCCCTTCGAAAATCATGTTAAACACAGCGAGGGGACTCCAACCACAGTCTCCCTCATTTCCACTAATTGGGCCACACACACCCCACTTAACTGGCATCACTTGATCCCCCTTTTCAAAATGAAACAGATGCTTTGCATGAAGCACTCTCAAAAATACGCGTGCCTTTCGCCTCCCCTGGATGACCCAAGGGAAGAAAAGTCCTCTGAGAGCCATGACTTGTTCATCTTGGTTCTTTTTTCAAAAGCGAGGGGACTTCAACCACAGTCTCCCTCGTTTCCACTAATTGGGCCACACATACCCCACTTGACTGGCATCACTTGATCCCCCTTTTCAAAATGAAACAGATGCTTTGCATGAAGCACTCTCAAAAATACGCGTGCCTTTCGCCTCCCCTGGATGACCCAGGGTAAGAAAAGTCCTCTGAGAGCCATGACTTGTTCATCTTGGTTCTTTTTTCAAAAGCGAGGGGACTCCAACCACAGTCTCCCTCGTTTCCACTAATTGGGCCACACACACCCCACTTGACTGGCATCACTTGATCCCCCTTTTCAAAATGAAACAGATGCTTTGCATGAAGCACTCTCAAAAATACGCGTGCCTTTCGCCTCCCCTGGATGACCCAGGGTAAGAAAAGTCCTCTGAGAGCCATGACTTGTTCATCTTGGTTCTTTTTTCAAAAGCGAGGGGACTCCAACCACAGTCTCCCTCGTTTCCACTAATTGGGCCACACACACCCCACTTGACTGGCATCACTTGATCCCCCTTTTCAAAATGAAACAGATGCTTTGCATGAAGCACTCTCAAAAATACGCGTGCCTTTCGCCTCCCCTGGATGACCCAGGGGAAGAAAAGTCCTCTGAGAGCCATGACTTGTTCATCTTGGTTCTTTTTTCAAAAGCGAGGGGACTCCAACCACAGTCTCCCTCATTGCCACAAATTGGGCCACACACACCCCACTTGACTGGCATCACTTGATCCCCCTTTTCAAAATGAAACAGATGCTTTGCATGAAGCACTTTCAAAAATACGCGTGCCTTTCGCCTCCCCTGGATGACCCAGGGGAAGAAAAGTCCTCTGAGAGCCATGACTTGTTCATCTTGGTTCTTTTTTCAAAAGCGAGGGGACTCCAACCACAGTCTCCCTCGTTTCCACTAATTGGGCCACACACACCCCACTTGACTGGCATCACTTGATCCCCCTTTTCAAAATGAAACAGATGCTTTGCATGAAGCACTCTCAAAAATACGCGTGCCTTTCGCCTCCCCTGGATGACCCAGGAGAAGAAAAGTCCTCTGAGAGCCATGACTTGTTCAACTTGGTTCTTTTTTCAAAAGCGAGGGGACTCCAACCACAGTCTCCCTCATTGCCACTAATTCGGCCACACACACCCCACTTGACTGGCATCACTTGATCCCCCTTTTCAAAATGAAACAGATGCTTTGCATGAAGCACTCTCAAAAATACGCGTGCCTTTCGCCTCCCCTGGATGACCCAGGGGAAGAAAAGTCCTCTGAGAGCCATGACTTGTTCAACTTGGTTCTTTTTTCAAAAGCGAGGGGACTCCAACCACAGTCTCCCTCATTGCCACTAATTGGGCCACACACACCCCACTTGACTGGCATCACTTGATCCCCCTTTTCAAAATGAAACAGATGCTTTGCATGAAGCACTCTCAAAAATACGCGTGCCTTTCGCCTCCCCTGGATGACCCAGGGGAAGAAAAGTCCTCTGAGAGCCATGACTTGTTCATCTTGGTTCTTTTTTCAAAAGCGAGGGGACTCCAACCACAGTCTCCCTCGTTGCCACTAATTGGGCCACACACACCCCACTTGACTGGCACCACTTGATCTCCCTTTTCAAAATGAAACAGATGCTTTGCATGAAGCACTCTCAAAAATACGCGTGCCTTTCGCCTCCCCTGGATGACCCAGGGGAAGAAAAGTCCTCTGAGAGCCATGACTTGTTCATCATGGTTCTTTTTTCAAAAGCGAAGGGACTCCAACCACAGTCTCCCTCGTTTCCACTAATTGGGCCACACACACCCCACTTGACTGGCATCAGTTGACCCCCCTTTTGAAAAAGAAAAAGATGCTTTGCATAAAGCACTCTCAAAAATACGCGTGCCTTTCGCCTCCCCTGGCTGACCCAGGGGAAGAAAAGTCCTCTGAGAGCCATGTCCACATTGTCAGTGGACAGACACGTGTGCTTATCTGCCAGCAGACCCCCAGCAGCACTGAAGACAGGTTCCGAGAGAACGCTGGCTGCAGGACACGACAAGATCCCCAAGGCGTACGTGGCAAGCTCAGGCAATTTATCCAGATTGGAAGCCTAAAATGAGAAGGGCTCAAGTTGCACAATAATGGCATCGACGTTTCCTTGCATATACTCATATATCTGTGTGTCCTCCTCTTTTTCCTTGTCCAGATCTTTTGTTTTCGCATGAGTATATGTCCTTGTCACTTTCCCATGTGTTTGTGTTGTGTTGTGAGCTGTTTGTCACCTTTTGGACACCTTTTAGGGTGTTTTTTAGGTGTTTTTATGTGTTTGTGAATGCCTGCCATTGTTTCCTATGCTGTTCGAGCTTGGTTCGTCGAACGTTCGACGAACCGAACTCGAACGGGACCTCTGTTTGACGAACCGAACTCGACCCGAACCACGACCGGTTCACTCATCTCTAGCCACACACACACCCACCCACCCCTTCAGTGGCAGCAGTTGTGCCCCAGTTGTAAACTTCACAGCTAGATTTGCATCAAGCACATTAAAAAATACGCCATCCTTAACCGTCCCCAGGATGACACCGGGGTAGGTAGGTAAGTCTTTCCTGATCCCAGCTCTGTGCATCTTGGATCATTTTTAAAAACAATGTAAGCAAGGTATACTCCAAGCGGAGCCTCCCTTTTTTCCAAAAATTGGGCCACACAGACACCCCATCAGTGGCAGCACTTGTGCCCCAGTTGTACACTTCACAGCTAGATTTGCATCAAGCACATTCAAAAATATGCCATATTTAACCGTCCCCAGGATGACCCCGGGGTAGGTAGCAAAGTCTTTCCTGATCCCAGCTCTGTGCATCTTGGATCATTTTTAAAAACAATGTAAGCAAGGGTTACTCCAAGCGGAGTCTCCCTTTTTCCAAAAATTGGGCCACACAGACACCCCATCAGTGGCAGCACTTGTGCCCCAGTTGCAAACAGGATGTTTTGATTTGCATCAAGCACATTCCAAATCCACAAGCATTTACTCTCCCCAGGATGACACAGGGGTAGTAAATTCCTTGTGGATCCATGACTTGTTCATTTTGATGAACGGTAGTCTGTCCACATTGTCACTGATAGCAAAAACTGTGGAAAGAAAGCACACATAGGGTTTTAACCGATAGATATAGGTGCAGGGAATAGGACAGGTACTCACCTGCTTCAGTTGTGACAGGCACAACTCCTTGTCAGCATGGAATAAATGAATACAAAAGTGGTCAGCTGCAGCCCCGATATTGCAACAGGATGGGGGATGATCAAAAGAAATCGGGTTAAATGCTGCGCTAAAAACCACAATCCAAAGATATATCGTGAATTCAGATGCTGTTCCTTTCTGACTTTTGTCCTGATGAAGAAGGTGGAGATGCCTTTGAAACGCGTTGACCTGTGAAAATAAAGAAAAGGAATTCACGATATATCTTTGGATTGTGGTTTTTAGCGCAGCATTTAACCCGATTTCTTTTGATCATCCCCCACATTGTCACTGGACAGACGCATGCGCTTATCTGTCAGCACACACCCAGCAGCACTGAAGACATGTTCAGAGACAACGCTGGCAGCTGGACACGACAAAATCTCCAAGGCGTAAGTGGAGAGCTCTGGCCATTTTTCAAGATTTGAAGCCCAAAATGAGCAAGGCTCCATTTGTAAAGTCATGGCATCAATGTTCATTTGGAGATACTCCTGTATCATCCTCTCCAGCCGTTGACTATGTGTCAGACTTGTTGTCTCTGGTAGCCTTGCAAAGGACGGTCTAAAAAAATTATGAAAAGATTCCATAAAATTGCTGTTACCAGCACCTGATACGGTGCTACTGGTACGGGTAGACTGTTGAAGATGACGAGACCGTCCCATGTTTGTCAAGTTACAACTGGGAGATTCACTCCCTGCACCTGCATGGTTGTTTGGTGGAAAAGCTGAGCTAAGATCGAGTAACAGCTTCTGCTGATACTCCTGCATACGTGCGTCCCTTTCTATGGCTGGAATTATGTCACATAATTTGGACTTGTACCGGGCATCTAATAGTGTGGCAAGCCAGTAGTCATCATCACTTCTAATTTTGACAATACGAGGGTCATGTTGGAGGTAGTGCAGCAAGAAGGTGCTCATGTGTCTTGCGCAGCCATGCGGACCAAGTCCACGCTGTGTTTGTGGCATAGAGGTGGTAACCGTTCTTTCTTCCTCTGACATCTCCCCCCAACCTCTTTCAACTGAAATGTGACCAAGGTCTCCCTCATCCGCTGAGTCTTCCATTTCCATGGACAGTTCGTCCTCCATTTCTTCATGTTCTCCTGCACCTTCCTCAACATTTCGCCTGCTACCATGCGCCCTTGTTGATCCCTGTCCCCCATGGTCCCATGCCTGCCGCGTTGGTGATGATGAACGTCTGGACCTTGGTGATGTTGTGTCTTGCGCATATGAATCCTCCTGTAGTTCCTCCCCTTCCTGTTGTCTCACCCCCTGACTCCGAATAGTGTTTAGCGTGTGCTCCAGCATGTAAATGACTGGAATTGTCATGCTGATAATGGCATTGTCAGCGCTAAACATATTTGTCGCCATGTCGAAACTCTGCAGAAGGGTGCATAGGTCCTTGATCTGAGACCACTCCATCAGGGTGATCTGACCCACCTCTGCATCTCGTTGGCCCAGGCTATACGTCATGACGTATTGCACCAGGGCTCGGCGGTGTTGCCACAGTCGCTGTAACATGTGGAGAGTCGAATTCCAGCGTGTCGCCACATCGCATTTCAGGCGATGAACCGGCAGGCTGAAAGACTTCTGGAGCGATGCAAGTCGCTCAGCTGCGGCAGTTGAACGGCGGAAGTGAGCAGACAGTTTTCGTGCCCTGGTCAGAAGGCTATCTAGGCCGGGATAGTGTGTTAAAAATTGCTGGACAACAAGGTTCAACATGTGAGCCATACAAGGCACGTGTGTCACCTTGCCCAGGCGAAGGGCCGCACCCAGGTTTGCAGCATTGTCGCACACGGCCTTACCAGGCTGCAGGTTGAGTGGAGACAACCATTTATTAAACTCAGTCTGCAGAGCTGCCCACAACTCAGCCGCTGTGTGACTCCTATTTCCAAGACATGTCAAGCTAAAGACCGCCTGATGCCGTTGCGCTCTGCTGCCAGCATAGTAATGAGGGGTGCGTGATTCCTACTGCGCAGTGCGAACGCTGGTGGTCTGACCAGGCAGGCTTGGGGCGGAGGTGGAGGACCCAGATGAGGTGGAGGAGGCAGAAGTAGTGGCGGAACTTGGACAGACAGAGGATTGACACACAAGTCGTGGGGACGGCAAGACTTGTGCAGCAGACCCTTCACCATCTATCACCATAGTTACCCAGTGCCCAGTCAGCGACATGTAACGTCCCTGTCCATGCTTACTGGTCCAAGTATCGGTGGTGAAATGCACCCGTTGACACACAGAGTTTCTCAAGGAAGCGGTGATGTTGTGTGCGACATGCTGGTGTAGCGCGGGCACACCTTTCTTAGAGAAGTAGTGGCGACTGGGCATCTGGTACTGGGACACAGCGACAGACATAAGGTCTCTAAAATCCTGTGTGTCCACCAGGCGGAAAGGCAGCATTTCGGTAGCCAAGAGCTTACAGAGGGATAAAGTCAATCTCTTAGCTTTGTCATGGGTCGCAGGAAATGGCCTTTTATTTGTCCACATCTGAGGGACAGAGATCTGGCTGCTGTGTGTAGACGGTGTTGAGTAGGGTGTCCCTGGAAAAATGCAGCTTTGTGAGGAAAGTGCAGGCGTAGACATTGTAATGAGGCGAACAGCTCTGACTGTTTTTTGACTGAAAAGGACATGGAGACAGATATTACACAGGATAGTGCTGCCACCTTGTGGACAAGTGCTGAAATTGCTCGAGGGGCGGACACTGTAAAACCTGATCCCCTCCCACAAACACTGGTTGTACAGGAAAAAAGTGCGAGAAAAAGCTCACTGAGCCACTGGAGCTATATCAGAGCAGACCTGCCTCGGACTGCCCTCATCGCTGAAGTGTGAGGGATTGCCAGAACTGCTGCAGATGTGATACTGGATTCAAGGGACCTCCGGACCGTCTCCTTCCTCCATTCCAAGAGACTGTATGCTAGTCCTCTGGCGAGAGGGCTGAAGATTTCCCCATCTCTGCTCCTTGGAGTCGCCGCTGTTTACCCGGAGTCCAGGCCTGCTACATGAGAGCCCTCCCTGCTTGTGTTTTGGACTGGTAATGTAACCCATAGGGCAAGTCAGGGACAGAATTCTTGTTTATCATTGCTGTTTCTTTGTGTTCTGTGCCGTGTGTCCGAAGTTAGAGACTCGGATAGCAAACCCTGATTATGTGTGCTGCTAAGCCAGCTGCGTGTGTCATTGAAATGTTTACCAGTAAAGAAATGTACCCTTACATAAAATCTGAGCGTGGGGATTTTGTTGGCGCAGATTATGGGAACTCAGCCGCGGTCTTACCCGCGGCCACTTCATCTGGCGTAGTCGGCAGGATCTGTGACCAGCAAAATCCCCTCCTGGTGGTAGCTTATAGTCAGACAGCTCCTCCGGCGTCTATTGTAAATCAAGTGAGAAAGTTTAATGGACGGAATTACCCTGTACCTGAATGGGCGGAACAACTTAGGATAGTGGGGGAAATGTATAATGCTGACCCTAAGGCCTTAGCGGAAATGGCTATGCTGACATTAGAGGGGGAAGCATGGATGACGGTCAGACTGGAGACGGTTAGGGGCCAGCGTACATTAGATGACTTGGTGCGGGTGCTAGAGAACACGTATGGGCCAACCAGATACCTGGGAACACTGCGCTACATGTTCTTCCAGCGTACACAGCTCGAGTGGGAGGACATTCCTCGATATGCGAACGCCCTCCAAGTACTGCTGGAACAAGCCTGCAAAAATGGAGAAAATCTAGCTGGTACATCCTCCCGCGACCTGGTGCTGAGGGACCAATTTGTAATAGGACTGAGAGATCCGTATCTCAACCGCTCATTGCAGGACTTACTCCGGGTAAATCCAGCCCTTACATTTGCTGAGGTTAAACAAGAAGCCATAGAACATTCTAGGGGACCTGTTACAGGAACAGAGACTTATACCGCTACTTGCAGATCCATGTACAGTACAAATACTCCGAACAGCGACACAGAGGAACTGAAGCAGATGGTGGCGGATTTACAGAAGCAGGTGCTGCAGCTCACATTAGACCAACAGGCGGATAGGCAAGTGAGACGGCAACCTAGCCGGCCTATGGGGAAGTGCTGGACATGTGGTGACCCCCGTCACAGAGCAAACCGTTGCCCCCAGAACTCCTTCCAACCCGACCCGCAGCCGTTCCATCGAATGGACTCTCAAACACCCCAGGAAGCGGAGTTTCACTCGAAAGAGCAAATGGAACCCCAAGCCTATCCACTAGAACCGCCAAGCCATGCCTCTCAACAGCGGGCACCTTTAAACTAGACACCCCGGCTGAGGAGGCTCACTCGACCGGGAAGACCACGGAGAAAAGGAGCCAACAAAGGAGCAAGCTTGCATCAAACAGTCCTACACTGAAAGTAATGCTAGAGGGAGTTGCCGTGCAAGGACTAATGGATACTGGATCCCAGGTGTCCACCATCTCAGAACAGTTTTACGAGAAATATCTACAACAACGGGCTGCTTATGACCCGAATACCGTCATCAAGATCAAAGCGGCCAATAATCTACCCATTCCAGTAACGGGAGTAGCTTGGATGAGCACCGAAATGTGTGGACAGGACCTCGGGAAGAGAGGGATAATCGTGGTCAAAGAAGGCTTCGGTTCGGACACGCCCATGATTATTGGGATGAACATCCTGAAAGACCTGGACCTGGTATTGTTTACCAAGCGGGGACCCAAGTACTGGCAGGAAGTTACCACACACGGGGCAACCCGCCGAGCATTCCGAAGAGTGGTTCGGGCCTGAAGCCTACAGCAAATGGCAGAGGAACAACATCCCATAGCCACTATCACCGTGCCTCGCCACACTAGGATCACCTTACCGGCTGAAAAGGAGACAATTATTTTGCTACCTCTTAGCACCACAAGACCGCTTGAAGGCGTGGAGGTACTGATTGAGCCGCAAACCCCGAGGGAGGGAAAATTTAACCCATTAGTCGCTCGCACTCTGGCTGTCGTGAGCAGGGGAAGGATCCCTGTCCGGCTGAGCAATACGGCTAGTGTAGACGTTGACCTAGAAGCGGGGACACAGCTCGCCAGAGTATACGCCCTACCTACAGAGGTGAATCCCAGGGGCCCCTTCCAGTTTGCCCCATCGACAGAGGGAGACTGGACAGTGACTGTTCCTGCCATGGCCACCGCCACAGATGACACTGAAGCTGGAAAGGAGCTGCTAGAGAAGTGTCAGCTGGATACATCCCAATACTCTAAACAGGAAGTGTCACGGGTGGAAAAACTACTACAGGAACACCAAGCGTCCTTTGCCCGGCATGACACCGACTTTGGATGCACCACCAGTATCCAACACGAGATCCCTATGGGTAACGCTTCTCCTATCCGTGAGAGATACCGGCAGATACCACCCCAGCAATACCAAGAAGTGAAAAGCCTCCTGAATTCCATGCTCCATGCCGGAGTGGTGCGAGAGAGCCAGAGCCCCTGGGCTGCACTGGTGGCAATAGTTAAAATGAAAGATGGATTCCTGAGGTTCTGTGTGGACTACTGCCGCCTGAATGCTTGCACCACCCAGGACTCATACCCTTTGCCGAGGATCGAAGAATCCCTGACGGCTCTGAAGAAAGTCAAGTATTTTTCCTCCCTGGATCTGGCCAGCGGCTATTGGCAGGTACCCATGAGCGAAAAGGACAGAGAAAAGACCGCTTTCTTCCTACCCATGGGTCTGTACGAGTTTGACAGGATGCCCTTCGACCTGAACAACGCGCCGGGAACTTTCCAGAGGCTGATGGAGCGCTGCTTGGGAGACTTCAATTTCGACTTCACCCTCATCTACCTTGATGACATTGTAATCTATTCAGCCACGTTCGAAAAACATCTACAGAAGCTGGGCCGCGTATTCCAGAGGCTAAGGGAACATGGCCTGAAGTTGAAACCCAGCAAGTGCCGTCTTCTACAGCAGGAGATCGATTACCTGGGCCACAGGATCTCGGCCGAAGGTGTACAACCATCGCCGGAGAAAATAGCCGCTGTACGGGACTGGCCACAGCCCACAACTGTCAAGGAAATTCGGGCTTTCCTAGGACTGGCAGGTTACTACCGTCGGTTCGTCAAGAACTTCGCCCGGCTTGCCGCACCACTGCATGACCTGCTTTCGAGGGACTACCAACAGTCCAAGAGGAGGCCGCATCAATTGGGGGCCTACCCAAGAAGAGTCCTTCCAAGCTCTAAAGGGTGCCTTGACGTCGTCCCCCATCCTGGCATATGCAGATTACACCCTGCCCTTTCAATTACATACTGACGCCAGCCTACAGGGTCTGGGGGCAATACTCTCGCAGGTACAAGAAGGCAAGGAACGTGTTGTAGCCTATGCCAGTAGGTCCCTACATGAAGGTGAAAAGAATCCCACCAATTACAGTTCATTCCGGCTGGAGCTGTTGGCCTTGATGTGGGCAATGACTGAGAAATTTGCTGGATATCTGACGGGGGCAGAAGTACTAGTCCTGACGGACAACAACCCGTTGTCCCACTTAGAAAATGCGAAACTTGAGGCTGTGGAGCAGCGATGGATGGCTCGGCTCTCCAAGTTTAACTACAAGATTAAATATAGAGCTGGGGCTGAAAATCAGAATGCGGACACCCTGTCCAGAAGGACATCCCCCTCGCCCACTAAGGACCGGGACGAAGAGCTGGAAGGAGACGAGATGCCTGACTTCACAAGATTAGCCCGGCAGATGATGGATTGCCGCCAGTATGCTGTGGATGAGGCTGGCACTCTAGTAGGGTCCCCACTGTCCCCACAGGAATGGTGCAGAATCCAGGACCAGAATGCTGAATGTGCCCTACTCAAACAATGGGTGAAGCAGCAGCAGAAGCCGTCCTCTGACACGCGGTCACGACTGTCCATCAGTACCCTGACCCTGCTCAGCCAATGGGATCATCTGATTTTGAGAGAAGGAGTGCTATACCGGAGGATCTTCCTATCCCACATGCTGGAGGAGTGCCTACAGGTTGTAGTGCCGGCCCAAATGGCCCGTGAGATGGTGGGAGAAGCACACAAGAGGAACGGCCACTTTGGAATAGACAAGACCTTCCGGTGGGTCCAACAGTCCATCTACTGTCCGAGACTCCGCAAGCTGGTTGAAGATGTCTGCCAAGCCTGTCGCACCTGTGAGCTTTACAAGTCCGCTGAGCAGCGTGCACCTGTCCAAACAGTTGAGACATCCCGGCCCCTTGAGCTGTTGATGGTGGACTACCTGTCGATTGGGATGGCGAGTGGTGGCTACCAATACTGTCTGGTTATGGTAGACCATTTCACAAAATTCGCAGTTGCTGTTGCTACCAAAGATCAGACTGCCGAGTCAGCTGCGCGGGCCATCTGTCGACAGTTCATCCAGGTCTTTGGGTGTCCGGAGAGGTTGCACTCTGATCAGGGGGCTTGTTTTGAAGGTCAAATTATCGAGGAGCTGCATCGGATGTATGGGATGCAGAAGTCCAGAACCACCCCTTACCACCCACAGGGGAATGGTGCGTGTGAGCGCTTTAACCGGACTCTACTCCAGTTGATCCGCACCTTAGCCGATGACAAGAAAGACCAATGACCCCAATTCCTTCCGGATCTAGTGTGGGCCTACAACAATCAAGTCCACTCCGTGACGGGTTTTACCCCGCACACCCTTCTCTTTGGCCGCCCAGGAAAAGGGGTCCATGACCTAAACCTGACCAGTCCTGAAAAAAATACCAGCGGTACCTATCCATCCTGGCTACACACTCATCGTCAGAAGATGGAAACTGTATACCGACTGGTAGGTTAACAAATCCGGGGCCAGGGACATGCTGACCCGCTCCCCGTACAGGAAGAACCCTTAGAAGTAGGACAGCTAGTCCTGGTTCGTATTAAGAAGCCTCAAGGAAAACTCCGAGCTAAGTGGGAAGCTGAAGTCTATTGGGTAGTTGAGCGCCCCTACCCTGATGGTCATGTGTACAGAGTCCGGGGCGAAGATAGCGGCAACTCTCGCACCTTGCACCGAAATATGTTGCGCCCCTGCCGATCCCAGCCTGACTCCCTGACCACAGTACCCGGTGAGGACGACACTGCTGGCAGGACTGACACCATTGACATAACTCAGCATAGTGATCTTGTTGACTCCGGGACTGGTTACCCGCCTGCGCAGACTGGCCCTCCCTCTAGGGAACTGACGGAGGTAGAGAGTGTAACCGGTGATAGAGTGGAGGGAAATCAACCTCTGTGACGTACTACCCGCACCACTGCTGGGGTTCCTCCTGGGCAGTCTTATAGGAACCAGTATGTATGGCCCGCTTCTCAGTCTCCCCCTGCCACAGCCTCAGTCCTCGCTGCCCTGGAACCTGTGAATGTTGACTGGGACTGCCAACCTTTCAGTGGGGGGATATGTAATGAGGCAAACAGCTCTGACTGTTTTTTGACTGAAAAGGACATAAAGACTGACATTACACAGGATGAAGCTGCCACCTTGTGGACAAGTGCTGAAATTGCTCGAGGGGCAGACACTGTAAAATCTGATCCCCTCCCACAAACACTGGTTGTACAAGAAAAAAGTGCGGGAAAAAGCTCACTGAGCCACTGGATCTGTATCAGAGCAGACCTGTCTCGGACTGCCCTCATCGCTGAAGTGTGAGGGATTGCGAGAACTGCTGCAGATGTGATACTGGATTCAAGGGACCTCCGGACCGTCTCCTTCCTCCATTCCAAGAGACTGTATGCTAGTCCTCTGGCGAGACGGATGAAGATTTCCCCATCTCTGCTCCTTGGAGTCGCCGCTGTTTACCCGGAGTCCAGGCCTGCTACGTGGGAGCCCTCCCTCCTTGTGTTTTGGACTGGTAATGTAACCCATAGGGCAAGTCAGGGACAGAATTCTTGTTTATCATTGCTGTTTTTTTTGTGTTCTGTGCCGTGTGTCCGAAGTTAGAGACTCGGATAGCAAACCCTGAATATATGTGCTGCTAAGCCAGTTGCGTGTGTCATTGAAATGTTTACCAGTAAAGAAATGTACCCTTACATAAAATCTGAGTGTGGGGATTTTGTTGGCGCAGATTATGGGAACTCAGCCGCGGTCTTACCCGCGGCCACTTCAACATGATGTCGCCTTCATCCAACGTTGGTGCTATCGATGTCTGAGAGAGCTGTACACACATACTTGTTTCCCCTTCCAAACCAACTGACGACCTACCAAGCAAACTGCCTGTTGCGGTTACAGTGGTGGAAGTTGTGCGTGGAAAACCAGGTGTGACAGCTGTCCCCACAGTCCTAGAAGATGAAGAGCGCTCGGATGCACTGGAAGGGACAGGCGGTGGATGGTTCGCTCCGCTAGGCCACATTGCAGCACGGTGAGCTTCCCACTGGGACATATGATATTTATTCATGTGACGATTCATGGAAGAAGTTGTCAAACTGCTGAGGTTTTGCCCTCTACTAACAGAATCACGACAAATTTTACAGATCACATAATTTGGGCGATCTTTTGCTATGTCAAAAAAGGACCAGGCTAGGCAAGGCTTAGAGGGCATGCGACCTGCTGATCCACCCCGACTAGTGCTCAGAGGCACAGTGGTGGCTGAGGATGCAGTTGTAGACGTGCTACCAGTACTCCGACTCTGTCCAGGAAGGCGCAAGGTAACTTCTTCGTCAGTTGCATCCTCCTCCACCGTCTCTGTTGACCTCCTCGAGGGCCTGACTGTGGGTTGACAGTACGTGGGATCTGTTGTCATCCCAATCTGGTATCTGCGTCTCATCGTCATCAGTATGTTCCTCATTGTCTATTACCACAGGTGTTTCAGTTTGTGAATAAGGGTCAACATTATGCTCAGAAACTTGGTCATCACGGCCTGAATCTGAGTCACAAAGGTTCTGGGCATCACTGCAGACTATTTCCTGGTCTGTACTCACTGTAGCTTGGGAGCAGACCTCTGATTCCCAGGCTATAGTGTGACTGAACAGCTCTGCAGACTCAGCCATCTCAATTCCACCATACTGTGCAGGGCGGATGGAGACTTCAGAGCTGTGAGAATGCAAGTGTGATTGAGCTGACAACTCAGAGGACTGGTGTTTTTTGGATGCGGTAGTTGAGGTGGCGGAGAGGGCACTTGTTGGACCACTTGAGATCCATTCAAGCATTTTCCTTTTTTGGCCATCATCTACCTTTGTTCCAGTTGTTCTTGTCCGTAAAAAAGGGAGCACATCGGATTGTCCACGGTAAGTAGTAGACATCTTACTTTTGCTGGAAGATGGTCTATCTTCAGCAGATGTTAATGGAGCTTTGCCACCTTCCCCACGGACAAACCCTTTTTTTCCTTTTCCAACACGCCTCTTCCCTTTTCCACCAGCATCTGTCATTTTGCCACTCATTTTGATTGCGACAAGATTGTGCACTTAAAATGTGGTAGTAAAAATTGAGAGGTGGTGTAGATTTCAGCAGTGGTCTAGCTTTATTAACAGCAGAATAAACAACAATAATTATCCCTGACAATGCAACTACGGCCCTTTAACTGGCAGCAGTGTTTGCTAGTATAATGGCTTAATAACAATGAGTTTGAGTGTGCAATGCAGGCAGACATACTGCAAATATCTTTGCACTAGTGGGACAATACAGAAGTCCAACAGCCACGTTTAGGATGCCACTAAGTTTACTCAGTGTTTGCTAGAATAATGGCTTAGTAACAATGAGTTTGAGTGTGCAATGCAGGCAGACGTGCTGCAAATATCTTTGCACTAGTGGGACAATACAGAAGTCCAATAGCCACTTTTAGGATGCCACTAAGTTTACTCAGTGTTTTCTAGTATGATGGCTTAGTAACAATGAGTTTGAGTGTGCAATGCAGGCAGACGTGCTGCAAATATCTTTGCACTAGTGGGACAATACAGAAGTCCAACAGCCACTTTTAGGATGCCACTAAGTTTACTCAGTGTTTGCTAGTATAATGGCTTTCTAACAATGAGTTTGAGTGTGCAATGCAGGCAGACGTGCTGCAAATATCTTTGCACTAGTGGGACAATACAGAAGTCCAACAGCCACGTTTAGGATGTCACTAAGTTTACTCAGTGTTTTCTAGCATAATGGCTTAGTAACAATGAGTTTGAGTGTGCAATGCAGGCAGACGTGCTGCAAATATCTTTGCACTAGTGGGACAATTCAGAAGTCCAACAGCCACTTTTAGGATGCCACTAAGTTTACTCAGTGTTTGCTAGTATAATGGCTTAGTAACAATGAGTTTGAGTGTGCAATGCAGGCAGACGTGCTGCAAATATCTTTGCACTAGTGGGACAATTCAGAAGTCCAACAGCCACTTTTAGGATGCCACTAAGTTTACTCAGTGTTTGCTAGTATAATGGCTTAGTAACAATGAGTTTGAGTGTGCAATGCAGGCAGACGTGCTGCAAATATCTTTGCACTAGTGGGACAATACAGAAGTCCAACAGCCACGTTTAGGATGCCACTAAGTTTACTCAGTGTTTTCTAGTATAATGGCTTAGTAACAATGAGTTTGAGTGTGCAATGCAGGCAGACGTGCTGCAAATATCTTTGCACTAGTGGGACAATTCAGAAGTCCAACAGCCACTTTTAGGATGCCACTAAGTTTACTCAGTGTTTGCTAGTATATTGGCTTAGTAACAATGAGTTTGAGTGTGCAATGCAGGCAGACGTGCTGCAAATATCTTTGCACTAGTGGGACAATACAGAAGTCCAACAGCCACGTTTAGGATGCCACTAAGTTTACTCAGTGTTTGCTAGTATAATGGCTTAGTAACAATGAATTTGAGTGTGCAATGCAGGCAGACGTGCTGCAAATATCTTTGCACTAGTGGGACAATACAGAAGTCCAACAGCCACTTTTAGGATGCCACTAAGTTTACTCAGTGTTTGCTAGTATAATGGATAAAAATTAAACAAGGGAGCGCATGTGAAGGTTCTGGGAGATAGTGGTGAGGAGGAGAAAAGGAATCTGCTCACCTGATGTGGTTGTGCAGCCCTCGCACAACCACGGTATAAGGCAGGAGTGTGGTGTCAGAGCTCTTCTAACCTGTTAGCCCACGATGTCCATCCAGGGAAGTAAATTCCTGAAGAGCTGGTCACAAGACAGATCACTGGGCGTCTCTGGTAATCTGACCTCCGTATCAAGCAGCTCTTGCCGTGAACCCACAGGGGGGAAGATCAGCAGTAAAGTATAGAAGCACGGTCTGATAGAGCGCTAAGGAGGCCACAGTATTAGATTAATTTTTTTTAAGAATTTCTTGTTTTCTATCAGCCACTTGGCTGATAGAAAACAATAAATTCTTAAAAAAAAATGTTTTGCTAGTATAATGGCTTAGTAACAATGAGTTTGAGTGTGCAAAGCAGGCAGACGTGCTGCAAATATCTTTGCACTAGTGGGACAATACAGAAGTCCAACAGCCACGTTTAGGATGCCACTAAGTTTACTTAGTGTTTGGTAGTATAATGGCTTAGTAACAATGAGTTTGAGTGTGCAATGCAGGCAGACGTGCTGCAAATATCTTTGCACTAGTGGGACAATACAGAAGTCCAACAGCCACGTTTAGGATGCCACTAAGTTTACTTAGTGTTTGCTAGTATAATGGCTTAGTAACAATGAGTTTGAGTGTGCAATGCAGGCAGACGTGCTGCAAATATCTTTGCACTAGTGGGACAATACAGAAGTCCAACAGCCACGTTTAGGATGCCACTAAGTTTACTTAGTGTTTGCTAGTATAATGGCTTAGTAACAGTGAGTTTGAGTGTGCAATGCAGGCAGACGTGCTGCAAATATCTTTGCACTAGTGGGACAATACAGAAGTCCAACAGCCACTTTTAGGATGCCACTAAGTTTACTCAGTGTTTGCTAGTATAATGGCTTAGTAACAATGAGTTTGAGTGTGCAATGCAGGCAGACGTGCTGCAAATATCTTTGCACTAGTGGGACTACACAGAAGTCCAACAGCCACTTTTAGGATGCCACTAAGTTTACTCAGTGTTTGCTAGTATAATGGCTTAGTAACAATGAGTTTGAGTGTGCAATGCACGCAGACGTGCTGCAAATATCTTTGCACTAGTGGGACAATACAGAAGTCAAACAGCCACGTTTAGGATGCCACTAAGTTTACTCAGTGTTTGCTAGTATAATGGCATAGTAACAATGAGTTTGAGTGTGCAAAGGGCAGGAGGGTGCAGTGGCAGGGTTGTGGGTCTGGGTACAGGAAAGGAATCCTCCCTTTCTATCCCTCCTAATGGGGAATTGCAGCGAGGAAATCCCTGACCTTAGCTACACAGACGCTGTCATCTTGTGTAGCTGTTAAAATCTGTTTTCACTGCCCTGACTGTCACCTATGGGTCTGACCCTGCTGGTATTAGCCCTTAGTAGAGCTGAAAGAATTTTCTATCCCTATTCTGTATAGCGCTGTGTATAGAGCGTACACAGCAGTATCGGAGACAGGAGCTACGCCGGCAGTGACTGACACCCAGACGCAGAAGAGATAATGGCGTCCGGACGGGCAGATACTCGTTTTTATAATGCAGGGACATGTGACATGGACATCCTATCACACATGCCATTGTTTCTCTGGCTAAAAGTCCACTTAGCTGTGTGTGTGTCTGGGATTGGCTGACATGCTGGCCCGCCCCACTACACGCGCGCGCTTAGGGAAGAAAGACAAGGAAAAAAAAAAAATGGCGATCGCCATTATCCCAGCGGCAGTTATCTGAATGTGCTGTTCCCGCACACTATACACTGAAATTTCATAATAGTGTGAGTCACAGAGTGACTTACACTATTACAGTGGAAAGCCATCTAGTAATTAGCTTGTCTTTTTGCTACTAGAGCCGTTCTCGAACGTATCTAGAACTATCGAGCTTTAGCAAAAAGCTTGAGTTCTAGTTCGATCTAGAACAGCCCCCAAAATCACTCGAGCCGCGAACTGGAGAACCTCGAACCGCGAACCGCGCTCAACTCTAGTAAGCAGTTAGATTGTGTTATATTTTTCTAACCACCACTGAAACTAACCCTTATGGATTACTTTAGCCTCTCTATAATGAGATAGATTGTGACCTTGCATTGATGTATGTGGTGTGGTGAATTTATACTGACCCATTACTGCATGCTTCCCTGGGTGTTTATATATACACTCCTTTCCTTAGCCTTTCACATGCTCTGGGTGTCTATCATTTGAATACCATGTACTAGCACTTATTAATTGTGTCTGCTGTGACTTTTTATGTATAGGTAGAACATTTCAATATTTTTTTGTAATTTTCTTGGTGAATAAAAATAATATGTTTTAGCCTAAAAAACGCTCCTGATGTTTCTCCTTTTTTCATCCAGAGTATCTAGTGACCGATACATAACCGATCACTAGAAATACTGACGCCAGCAGTCAGAGGTGGTGACATCAGTAAGGTAACACTTGGGGTTCCCTGCTGATCTCAATGAAAGTGGAACCCACTGCATGATTGCCATGCAGCCATGTCCTGCAATCTGGCAGTGGATTTCACTTTCACTGAGAGCAGTGGGGAGCCCCAGTGTGACCTCTGCTGAAATAACTGCCAGATTGTTGGATTGGTTAATCGCCAGCAGCGTTTAGCCTGGGGATTGCATGGTGGCATAGGCCTCCATTTATTATTACTGTGCATTGTGTTTTATGCCTCATGTTTTAAGGTTAATAATTTAAGTTTTGCCATTGTGGTTGATTTTTTGGGTCTCAAAGGGTTAATTTTTTGAAGGGTAAGCTGGTAATGCGAACAGGCTGGAACTGGTTTTGTTCAGTCTGTTGCGCGCCCAATTTTGAAACAGCTGATTGGTTAAGATTATATTTTGAGCGGGAAGTTTGTATATAAATACAGCTGTTTTTCTGTCAGCTGTGTCAGAATCAGCTGTTGAAGCGAGAAGATTCAGATGGAGTCCCTGATCCAGCAGCTGCTACGGAGGGCCATCGAGGAAGGTAGCAAAGAATGGCTGCGTTCCTGCCTGTATACTGGGATGTCGGCGCCTGAGTCTGTCAGACCCCGCCGCGGCATCTGATGAAGTCTTTCAAGCCAAGTCCCTCAGCGGAAGCCGGATAATTTTGAGGAAGAAAAGAAGAAGGAATGAAGCTTACTCACCACCTGCTGCTCCTTCTCGGCGGTCTGGCAGTGGTTGGAGGAGAGCGGCCGCTTCGCGTAACTGTCAGGGCTCAAGGAGGAAGTCAGCGGATGCGTCGCGAGAAGGTGGAGTTCCTGCGAGAGGTCGGTCGGTGTCATCGCGATAGCATCGGAGGAGCCGGCGTGAGCAAGTTTGCTCATCATCGCGCGACTCCCATCTTCCTCTGCAGGCGACGTCATCGGGCACCGCTGGCAGTATGGCTCCCTCGGCAGTGTCAGCAGGGGCGGCTTCAACTGCTAGGCAAGCAGTGTTATCTCTGGGCCTGAATGCTTCATCGCTGCCCCTGCAAAAGAGCTCATCTGGGGCAGCTGTGGAGTTACAGGCTTGGAGTGCGTCCGAAGGATCTGAAGAGGAAAGGGATCCTGTCGGTGATTCGCTGTCCAATAGAGACGACGCATTAAGAAGAAGATCAGGTTCGAAGACAGAGCAAGCCGGTGAGAAAAAGTGTGGGTTATGAATGTGATAGTGTGAAGGATATTGTCTTTCAGACAATGTCTGAGTTTTTTGATAATAGTGAATTGCTACCCAGGGGTTCTGTTACAGAGGTATTAAAGGACAGGACTCTTGGAGTGGCTGAGGCGCACTTAAACGAGGCATTGACATGTGAAGTCTCTACTTTGGGATTCCATCTCAGTCCTTCTATTAAGGAAAAAATTTGGAAGCTTGAGTTTATTGATTTATTTACTCTTCTTCCGGTTGCTAGGGTATCGCAGCATAAGTTTGAGAAAGCGGATTCAAAACAAGAGTCTGATGTAGATAAGAAGAAGAATTTTAGATCGTTTCATTCTTGGCTTCAGGCTTTCTCAATTTATGCTGCAGTTCTTGGGGAGAAATTTCCTAATATGTGCAGTGGTTTGTTTCATCATCAGGATACAATATTAGAGGCGTATCGTAATTTTGGCGGGCTTGCCTAGCTTAATTACAATGAATCTTTTGGGCAAAAATTTGTCAGTTCACTTCTCTCAAGTGGGGCATCAAAGATGTGGGCTTATGGCTTAATTTGATGCTGCCACAGAAGGGTAATTTTAATAGACAGCCGGTGCAAAGTGTTAAGCGAGGGGGGGTTGCTTCGCGTTCAACGAGTCTTCGTGCAAATGACTGAACAATTATCGTTTTCAACAAGAGTGTTCGTTTTGCGGCGGAGTGCACCCCCTGTTTAAGTGCTATAAGAAGCACGGTCAGCCCGGTTTACAGCCATCTGGCACTAGGGAGCATTTTTTCAAAGGCACCGATGCCGGTGAAGCTGGAAAGAATGCTCCCGTGGCAAGGACGCTTTCCAGACAAACAGAAAGCAGTACTGGTTTGTAAAGGTTTCAGTGAAGGGTTTTATGTTCCTACATTTAAGGGTGATGGTTGTACCCTCACAAGGAATTTAAAATCGGTTAATGTGCAGCTTGATGCGGTCAGGTTGCACATTAATAAGGAAAAGGCTTTGGGTAGAGTTGCAGGTCCATTTGATTCCCCCCATTTAGGGATTTTAGAATCTCTCCATTAGGGGTTGTGCTGAAAAAGGAACCTAATTCATTCAGGGTAATACATCATCTGTCCTATCCGAAGGGTAGTTCTTTAACCCCTTAATGATCGCCGATACGCCTTTTAACGGTGACAAATTAGGGTACTTCTTCCGATCCGCAGCTTTTTAACGGCGGTCGTAAAAAAGGGTCTAGCACCCCCCAGAGTCGGAAAATTTCCGGGGTCTCAGCTGCCGGGGGTAGCTGAGACCCTGGAGATCATGATTCAGGCCGGTTTTTCCGGTCCCCGCTCATGTGATGACCGGTATACACCGTATACCGATGATCATCTTACAGTAAATGACAGCGCCGGTAAAAAATGATTTATCTCCCATCTGGCAAAAACAAACATGTCAGAAGGGAGATAAATCTTCTCTCCGGTCCCCTCCGGTCCCCCGGTGTCGCTTAAGTGTTCCCCCCGATCCCGCCCGACCCCTCCCCTCCCGAAAATCCAAGATGGCAGCGCGCACACTGGTGCGCACAGCAGCGCGCCGACTGCATTTACCCTTTTCCTCTGGTTTCTGTTGCATGTGCTTTGACATATATGACAGAAAAATGCTCCCCAGGTCCTGCCAGGTCACCCCCTATTCCCCCTTGGTGTTCACCGGTGTCCCCTGTACCTGTCGGAGCGCTGATCCCCCTCAGCCCCCTCCTCCTTCACAGTGCACGCCGGTCACACGTGCAGAGCAGCTGACAGCTCAGCTTCCTGTGTTCAGAGACGCTGGCTGCTGCTCGGCACACTGCAGCTGTGACCCGGGGAGGGTGGGTGCAAACTCTTTGCACCCACTCTCCTCAAATGGAGGGTCTGCACTCCTAGAAAATGGGGGACACGTTCCCTGAGCGTGCCCCCCCATATTCTAGAAGGTCCAGAATCGCAGCGGGACTTTCACAATGGATTACAGGGACCCGATTTTTTTTTTCTTTTCAATGAATTGGTGAAAGAGGGAATATTTTGGGGAGTGTTTTTTCAAATATTTTTTTTTTTTTGTTGTCAATTTTTTTTTTATTAGTCAATTAGTTAAGTCTGGTATCAGATAGACGCCATGACATCACTAATTGCTGGGCTTGATGCCAGGTGACATTACACATCTGATATCAACCCCATTTATTACCCCGTTTGCCATCGCACCAGGGCAACGGGATGGGTTGGGGTGAAACGCCAGGATTGGCACATCTAATGGATGCGCCACTTCTGGGGCAGCTGCGGCCTGCTATTTTTAGGCTGGGAAGAGTCCAATAGCCATGGCTCTTCCCACCCTGAGAATACCAGACCCCAGCTGTCAGCTTCACCTTGGCTGGTGATCTAATTTGGGGGGACCCCACGTTTGTTTGTTTTTTATAATTATTTATTTATAAATAATTAAAAAAAATAACAGCTTGGGGAGCCTTCCAAATTGATCACCAGACAAGATGAAGCTGTCAGCTGTGGTTTGCAGGCCACAGCTGTCTGCTTTACACTAGCTGGCTATCAAAAATAGGGGGGACCCCACGTCATTTATTTTAATTATTATTTTTCTTTTTGGGCTAAATACAAGGCTAGGCATCCTTTAGTGCCACATGAAAGGCACTAAAGGGCGCCAGCTTAGAATATGCAGGGGGGTGGGATGTTATATATGTTTGACATCTATCCATTCATCCACTGTAGCATTTTAGGCTGTGTGCCCACAATCAGGGTTTGCAGTGTTTTGGGCGCAGAGTGTTTTCCCTGCATCCATAACGCTGCGTTGTGCAGTAGAAGCACAGTGGAAGGATTTTTAGAAATCTCATGCCCACTGTGCTTCTTTTCTTCGCAGCATAAACCGACCTGTGGCCGGCTTCCTGAGCCTCAGTATGTCAATTTATGCTGCTGAGATGAGAGTGTTCTCTGCAGGTAAAATAGCTAAAGTCCAGAGGAGCCTGAGCCCAAATCGTGGGCATGGGCAGCTGAATTCTCCCGTGGACAACACTCACATCTCTGCAGGAAGGCTGACACTGTGTACTAGACGCCATGTCACTGGATCATGGCCACATAGCCTAACAGTGAGAATATTGTTGCTACAGCAACATTTTTGTGAAGTACCTGTGGATTCAAAATGCTTACTATACTCCTGAATAAAATCCTTGAGGGGTCCAGTTTCCAAAATGGGGTCATTTGTGTGGGGTTTCTGATGTATAGGTACCCAAGAGGCCCTGCTAATGTGACAAAGTTCACTTTTCCAAAATTCAAATGGTGCTCCTTCCATTCCAAGCCCTTCCATTTATCCAAACAGAGGTTTTTGGCCACATATGGGGTATCCCTGCGCTCACAAGAAATTGGATAACAACCTGTGGGGTTCACATTTTGTTGTTGCCTCTTAAAAAAGTGAGAAATGTGATGCTAAAGAAACATTTGTGTGAAAAAAATACAAATTTTCAATATGGCAACCTAAGCTTAAAAAATTCTGTATTCGTGGATTTAAAATGCTCACTATATACCTAGATAAAAGCCTTGAGGTGTCTTGTTTCCAGTATGGGGTCACTTGTGGGGGACCTCCACTGTTTAGGCAACTTAGGGGCTTTCCAAATGCGACATAGCGTGCACTAATTATTCCAGCCAAATGTTCAGTCAAATGGCACTTTTTCCCTTCCGAGCCCTGCCATGTACCCAAACAGTTGATTTCCACCACACATAAGGTATCAGCATACTCAGCAGAAATTGCACAATAAATTTTATGCTGCTTTTTTTCCTTTTACTCTTGTTAAAAAAAAAAAGCTATCTGGTTGAAGTAACAATTTTGTGGTAAAAATTTATTTTTTTTATTTTCACAGCTCAACATTATAAACTTCTATAAAGCACCTGGGGGTTCAGGGTTCTCACCAAACATCTAGATAAATTCCTTGAGGGGTCTATTTTCCAGAATGGGGTCACTTGTGGGGGACCTCCACAGTTTAGGCACCTCAGGGGCTCTACTAATGCAACATGGTGTCCGCTATTGATTCCAGCCAATTTTGCAGTCAAATTGCACTCCTTCCCTTCCGAGCCCTGCCGTGTGCCCAAACAGTTGATTTCCACAACATATAAGATATCACCAAACTCAGGAGAAACTGCACAATAAATTTCATGGTGACTTTTTTCCTGTTACCCTTGTGAAAAAAAAAGCTACCTGGTTGAAGTAACAATTTTGTGGTAAAAAATTTTTTTTTTTATTTTCATGGCTCAACGTTATAAACTTCTGTGAAGCACCTGGGGGTTCAGGGTACTCACTAAACATCTAGATAAATTCCTTGAGAGGCCTAGTTTCCAATATGGGGTCACTTGTGGTGTTTTTTTGCTGTTTACGTACCTTATGGGTCCTCCAAATGCGACATGGTGCCCGCAATCTTTTTCAGCCAAATTTCCTTTCCAAAATTCAAATATTGCTCCTTTCGTTCCAAGCCCTCCCATTTGTCCAAACTAAGGTTTCATACCACATATGAGGTATCATCGCGCTCATAAAAAAGTGGGTAGCAAACATGTGGGTAACATTTTTGAAATTACCTCTTGAAAAAGTGAGAAAATTGATGCTAAAGCAACATTTTTGAGAAAAAAATGACAATTTTCAATATGACAACGTAACGTTATCAAAGTCTGTGAAGTACCTGTGGGTCCAAAATGCTCACTATACCCCTCGATAGTAGCCTTAAGGGGTCTAGTTTCCAAAATGCGGTCACGTGAGGGGGTTCCTGCTGTTTAGGTACCTTAGGGGATCTGTAAATGCAACATGGTGCCCGCAATCTGTTTCAGCCAACTTTGCTTTCCAAAATTCAAATATTGCTCCTTTCGTTCCAAGCCCTCCCATTTACCCAAACAAAGGTCTCTGACCACATGTGGGGTATCGGCGCGCTTATAAGAAAGTGGGAAACAAAGTTTGAGGTCCAATTTTTGGTGTTACCTATTGAAAAAGTAAAAAAATCAGTGCTAAAGCAACATTTTTAGGTAAAATTTTAATTTTTAATTTTTTTTCATTCAACATTATTTTAGTTCCTGTGAAGCACCTGAAGGGTTAATAAACTACTTGAATGTGGTTTTGAGTACCTTGAGGGGTGCAGGTTTTAGAATGGTGTCACTTTTGGTATTTTCTTTCACCTAGGCTTCTCAAAGTCACTTCAAATGGGATGTGGTCCCTAAAAAAATGGTATTGTAAATTTTGTTGAAAAAATGGGACATTGCTGATGAACTTTGAACCCTTCTAACTTCCTAACCCCAAAAAATGTTGTTTAAAAAATTACGCTGATGTAAAGTAGACAAGTGGGAAATGTTATTTATTAACTATTTTGTCTGACATAACTCTCTGGTTTATGGACATAAAAATTAAAAGTTTGAAAATTGCAAAATTTTTATTTTTTTTCTCAAATTTCAGATTTTTTCACAAATAAAGTAAAAAAATATCATCCTAAATTTACCTCTAACATGAATTCCAATATGTCACGAAAAAGCAATCTCAGAATCACCGGGATCCATTGAAGCGTTCCAGAGTTATAAGCTTATAAAGTGACACTGGTCAAAATTACAAAAAATGGCCTGGGCATTAAGTACAAAACTGGCTTCATTCTTAAGGGGTTAAATGATTAAATAGATTCTAGTTCAGCTTTAGTCAGCTATGCGTCATTTGATTTAGCAATTGATTTGTTGAGAAAATTTGGTCAGGGTGCATTGCTGGCTAAATCTGACATAAAATCTGCATTTTGGTTACTTCCGATTTGCCCTGCTGGGTTTAATTCATTAGGTTTTTATTTTGAAATGGGGTTTTATTTTGATAAATGTTTACCTATGGGTTTTTCTCTTTTTGGCTTTAATTTTGAGTCTTTTTCTACGTTTTTGCATTGGGTAGTTCAGGATTCTTTAAGGCCTGCAACACACATCCGTGCCTCCGGTACGTGTTTGGTACGCTTTTGCACATACCGGAGACACGGAGACACGGAGACCCATGGTACTCTATGGTAGATGGCATACGCACGTAAAAACACACGGAACGTGTGTCCGTGTCGTAAGTACATGTGTTCGGTTTTCTACACGGACGACATGTCCGGTTTTGGCCGGCAGCATGCAGGCATGGACCCGCTATAGACTATGGGTCCGTTCCTGCACGGACCGCAGCACGTTTTGTCCGTGTGCGTTTTTAAACGAGCGATCTATTTTTTTTTTCTTTTTTATTAAAGTCAGTCTATTTACCTTTTTTTCTGCTGTTCTCAGTCATACTTACATTGGCGCTCGGTCTTTTTCTTCCCCCGGCTCATACTTACCAATCCCCGATCACCAGCGCGGCGAGGAACAGCTGTGCCGAAAATACGCGGCTTCAATTCATTTGAAAATGCCAGCCGCTCATTAATCAATCTACTATTCCCTGCTTCCCCCGCCCACAGGCGCCTATGATTGGTTGCAGTGAGACATGCCCACACGCTGAGTGACAGCTGTCTCACTGCACCCAATCACAGCAGCCGGTGGGCAGGTCTATACTGTGCAGTGAAATAAATAAATAATTAATTAAAAAAAACGGCGTGCGGTCCCCCCCAATTTTTATTCCAGCCAAGATAAAGCCATACAGCTGAAGGCTGGTATTCTCAGGATGGGGAGCCCCACGTTATGGGGAGCCCCCTAGCCTAACAATATCAGCCAGCAGCCACCCAGAATTGCCACATACAATAGATGCGACAGTTCTGGGACTCTACCCGGCTTTTCCCGATTTGCCCTGGTGCATTGGCAATCAGGGTAATAAGGAGTTAATGGCAGCCCATAGCTGCCAATAAGTCCAAGATTAATCATTGCAGGCATCTATGAGACACCCCCAATGATTAACCGGCAAGTAAAAGTTAATAAACACACAGTGAAAAAATCCTTTATTTGAAATAATAAACAATAACCCTCGTTCACCAATTTATTATGCCTGAAAAATCCATCCATGTCCGGCGTAATCTACGGAGGTCCCGCGTCGCTTCCAGCTCAGCTACATAAAGGTGACAGGAGCTGCAGAAGAACAATGCCGCTCCTGTCACCTCCACGCAGCAACTGAGGTGAGTAGAGCGATCAGCTGAGCTGTCACTCAGGTTACTCGCGGCCACCACTGGATCCTCAACCTGTGACAAGTCGCCCGAGTGACAGCGATGAAGTCACAGGTGAGTTGCGGTCTCGGGGGGAGGATCCAGCTAGCCGCGGGTAACCTGAATGACAGCAGCACTAATCGCGCTGCTCAATTCAGTTACTCAGGGGATTAGCGGTCACCGGTGAGTCCTTCACGGGTGACCGCTAATCAGTATGCGACACAGACAGAGCCGTGGTATGACAATGAAGTCGGGTGAAGTTCACCCGAGTTCATTCTCATCGCGCAACTCTTTCTGCTGTCAGCCGACATGTATCAACGACATTTTACATCATACACATGAACATTCTACACGGACATTTCACGTACACATACACGTACATTTTACACGCACACACGGACAATTTTGCACGCACACACGGATAGCATACGCCATCACACGGATGAAAAACGTACCGGAGAAACACCCATAAAAAACGGAATACGGACCCAAAAAACGGCCCGTGTCACACGTACGTTTTTATGTGGAAGTGTGTTTTCGGCCTCAGGGAGGGGGAGTTTTGCATTATCTTGATGATTTTTTGTTTGTAGGTAGTAGTTTGTCTGGGCACTGTTCTGAGTTATTGTCTAATTTCATTCGCATTATGGAATTTTTTGGGGTTCCTTTGGCGAATTATAAAAATGCTTTTCCACGTACCAGGTTGGAATTTTTGGGAATTGTGATTGATTCAGCAAGGATGGAATTGAGTCTTCCTCAGGATAAGATTGCAAAATTGAAGAGGTTGATTTCTGGTTTGCTAGGCAGAGAAAAGGCTACGTTACGAGAGTTTCAATCTCTGTTGGGTAGCTTAAGTTTTGCTTTGAAAATCATGCCGATGGGCAGGGTTTTTTCTAGGCAGCTTTATGATGATACAAAAGGGATTAAGGCTGCTAGTTCACATATTAGAATTTCCAGGGAGGTGAACGCTGATCTGTGGGTTTGGTTAGAATTCTTAGGGGCACGTTGCACACTACAACATCGCAGCTGCGATGTCGGTGGGGTCAAATCGAAAGTGACGCACATCCGGCATCGCAGTCGATATCGTAGTGTATAAATCCTTTTTGATACGATTAACGAGCGCAAAAGCGTCGTTATCGTATCATCGGTGTAGGGTTCGGCATTTCCATGAATTGGGAAATACCGATGTTACTATGTTGTTCCTCGTTCCTGCGCAGCACACATCACTGTGTGTGAAGCCGCAGGAGCGAGGAACATCTCCTACCTGCGTCCTGCGGCTCACACCAGCAATGCGGAGGGAAGGAGATGAGCGGGATGTTTACATCTCGCTCATCTCCGCCCCTCCGCTTCTATTGGCTGCCTGCCTTGTGACATTGCTATGACGCCGCACGACCCGCCTCCTTAATAAGGAGGCGGTTCGCCGGCCAGAGCGATGTTGCAGGGCAGGTGAGTGCATGTGAAGCTGCCGTAGTGGTAATGTTCGCTACAGCAGCTATCACCATGATATCGCAGCTGCGACGGGGGCGGGGACTATCGTGCACTGCATCGCAGCATCAGCTTGCGATGTCGTAGTGTGCAAAGTGCCCCTTAGAGTCGTTTAATGGTTTTAGTTGTATTCAGAGTGATTTTGTTTCATCTAGTGATTTATCTTTGTTTATTAGTACAGTTAGTGTGGTAGGTTTTGGTATTGTTTTTCGATCACATTTGCACTTTGGGAGTTGACCTGCAGATTGGTGGGAAAGAGGAGTATTGGTTTTGGAACTTTTTCCAGTTGTGGTATCTTTGGTTATTTGGGGAGATTTGTTGGCCAATAAGCGTATTCTTTTGGCAGCGGATAGCCAAGGTTTGGTTTTTGCTATAAATTCTATTTCTTCCAAATGTCCTTTTTAGGTAGTTTGTTGAGAAGATTGTTTCTTACATGCCTTAAATATAATATCTGACTTAAGGCGAGTTTTTGTGCTAGGAATTCTAACCGTTTGGTCGATTATCTCTCTGTTCAGCGTTTGGAGGATTTTCGGATGAGTCTACCGGGTGCGGATTTGCAGTCGACTCCTTGCTTGTCCCAGTTATGGGGGGTAATTTGGATTTAGTTCCATTTTACATTCAGAAGTCATTAGCAGCATCTACTTGGAGGTCTTATTCTATATCGTGGTTAAAATGGAGTCAGTTTTGTGATGCCAATGGGCTATTTTATTTCCATGGTGATGTTAAGTTTGTTTTGCCTTTTATTAATTTTTATATTTTGTTGGGTTATGGTTATTCTTCTATTCATAAGTTATTATCAGGGGTTTTGGTTTTTTTTAAATTGCATTTTAAGGAATCTTTGCTTAAGCTGTTTGCGGTGAGTCAAATTTTGAAAGGTTTAAGGAAGTTGGTTGCTTCTCCTGATAATAGATGTCCTATTTATTTAGATTTATTAGGCAAGTTATGGGAGATTCTTAAGGAGGTTTATTGGGATTCTTTTGAGCTTTCGCTGTTTAGGGCTATTTTTGTAATCTCTTTTTTTGCAGCCCTTAGAATTTTAGAATTGGTGAGGTAATTTCTAGTAATAAAAGTAGTGCATCGGGGTTATTTAGGGATGATATAGTTTTAAAAAAAAACCATTTGTTTTTATTTTTATTAGAAGGTTTAAACAGATCAGCTGGGTAAAGGCTTCTCTGTAGAGTTGAAAGCAATACCGGGTTGCCCAGTTTGTCCAGTTTCAAACTTGGCTAAATGGTTAGCTATTCGCCCGGTGTTACAAACCGGCGCCGTCATAGCCGCAAGCAGCCTGGTGCGGTTCCTGTTGCGCCCAGGTGCCGGCTGTCGTTCTTGGCCGTGCCTCGTGTCGTCCAGTTGGCTGTTCCTTCCACCACGTCTAAGTGTGGAGAGGCGGCTAGGGCGCATGCGTGCGCCGATTTACCCCAGTCAGAGTCATCGCGCAACTCTGTCTGCTGTCAGCCGACATGTATCAACGACATTTTACATCATACACATGAACATTCTACACGGACATTTCACGTACACATACACGTACATTTTACACGCACACACGGACAATTTTGCACGCACACACGGATAGCATACGCCATCACACGGATGAAAAACGTACCGGAGAAACACCCATAAAAAACGGAATACGGACCCAAAAAACGGGCTGTGTCACACGTACGTTTTTATGTGGAAGTGTGTTTTCGGCCTCAGGGAGGGGGAGTTTTGCATTATCTTGATGATTTTTTGTTTGTAGGTAGTAGTTTGTCTGGGCACTGTTCTGAGTTATTGTCTAATTTTATTCGCATTATGGAATTTTTTGGGGTTCCTTTGGCGAATTATAAAAATGCTTTTCCATGTACCAGGTTGGAATTTTTGGGAATTGTGATTGATTCAGCAAGGATGGAATTGAGTCTTCCTCAGGATAAGATTGCAAAATTGAAGAGGTTGATTTCTGGTTTGCTAGGCAGAGAAAAGGCTACGTTACGAGAGTTTCAATCTCTGTTGGGTAGCTTAAATTTTGCTTTGAAAATCATGCCGATGGGCAGGGTTTTTTCTAGGCGGCTTTATGATGATACAAAAGGGGTTAAGGCTGCTAGTTCACATATTAGAATTTCTAGGGAGGTGAAGGCTGATCTGTGGGTTTGGTTAGAATTCTTAGGGGCACGTTGCACACTACAACATCGCAGCTGCGATGTCGGTGGGGTCAAATCGAAAGTGACGCACATCCGGCATCGCAGTCGATATCGTAGTGTATAAATCCTTTTTGATACGATTAACGAGCGCAAAAGCGTCGTTATCGTATCATCGGTGTAGGGTTCGGCATTTCCATGAATTGGGAAATACCGATGTTACTATGTTGTTCCTCGTTCCTGCGCAGCACACATCGCTGTGTGTGAAGCCGCAGGAGCGAGGAACATCTCCTACCTGCGTCCTGCGGCTCACACCAGCAATGCGGAAGGAAGGAGATGAGCGGGATGTTTACATCTCGCTCATCTCCGCCCCTCCGCTTCTATTGGCTGCCTGCCTTGTGACATTGCTATGACGCCGCAAGACCCGCCTCCTTAATAAGGAGGCGGTTCGCCGGCCAGAGCGATGTTGCAGGGCAGGTGAGTGCATGTGAAGCTGCCGTAGCGGTAATGTCCGCTACAGCAGCTATCACCATGATATCGCAGCTGCGACGAGGGCGGGGACTATCGCGCACTGCATCGCAGCATCAGTTTGCGATGTCGTAGTGTGCAAAGTGCCCCTTAGAGTCGTTTAATGGTTTTAGTTGTATTCAGAGTGATTTTGTTTCATCTAGTGATTTATCTTTGTTTATTAGTACAGTTAGTGTGGTAGGTTTTGGTATTGTTTTTCGATCACATTTGCACTTTGGGAGTTGACCTGCAGATTGGTGGGAAAGAGGAGTGTTGGTTTTGGAACTTTTTCCAGTTGTGGTATCTTTGGTTATTTGGGGAGATTTGTTGGCCAATAAGCGTATTCTTTTGGCAGCGGATAGCCAAGGTTTGGTTTTTGCTATAAATTCTATTTCTTCCAAATGTCCTTTTTAGGTAGTTTGTTGAGAAGATTGTTTCTTACATGCCTTAAATATAATATCTGGCTTAAGGCGAGTTTTTGTGCTAGGAATTCTAACCGTTTGGTCGATTATCTCTCTGTTCAGCGTTTGGAGGATTTTCGGATGAGTCTACCGGGTGCGGATTTGCAGTCGACTCCTTGCTTGTCCCAGTTATGGGGGGTAATTTGGATTTAGTTCCATTTTACATTCAGAAGTCATTAGCAGCATCTACTTGGAGGTCTTATTCTATATCGTGGTTAAAATGGAGTCAGTTTTGTGATGCCAATGGGCTATTTTATTTCCATGGTGATGTTAAGTTTGTTTTGCCTTTTATTAATTTTTATATTTTGTTGGGTTATGGTTATTCTTCTATTCATAAGTTATTATCAGGGGTTTTGGTTTTTTTTAAATTGCATTTTAAGGAATCTTTGCTTAAGCTGTTTGCGGTGAGTCAAATTTTGAAAGGTTTAAGGAAGTTGGTTGCTTCTCCTGATAATAGATGTCCTATTTATTTAGATTTATTAGGCAAGTTATGGGGGATTCTTAAGGAGGTTTATTGGGATTCTTTTGAGCTTTCGCTGTTTAGGGCTATTTTTGTAATCTCTTTTTTTGCAGCCCTTAGAATTTTAGAATTGGTGAGGTAATTTCTAGTAATAAAAGTAGTGCATCGGGGTTATTTAGGGATGATATAGTTTTTAAAAAAAACATTTGTTTTTATTTTTATTAGAAGGTTTAAACAGATCAGCTGGGTAAAGGCTTCTCTGTAGAGTTGAAAGCAATACCGGGTTGCCCAGTTTGTCCAGTTTCAAACTTGGCTAAATGGTTAGCTATTCGCCCGGTGTTACAAACCGGCGCCGCCATAGCCGCAAGCAGCCTGGTGCGGTTCCTGTTGCTGGTGACTTATCAGCAATAGATATTTTTGAGCAGCTGGTAACAAATGAACTTAAGAGCCTTTCTGTGACTGGTACCTTCTCTAAGTATAATCTGGATAGCTTGGAGATCCAAGCCTTGAAAAATTTGGAGGGTGACGACCACATTGTCATAAATCCCTCGGATAAGGGTGGCAATGTGGTCGTCATGGACAAGGACAGATATGTTGATCTCTGCCTTGGATTGCTGAGTGATGGGGATGCCTATGAGGTTCTCCCAGGGAACCCCACTAAGACCTATATGGAAGTGCTGAGAATAATTCTGGATGAGGGGTTGTCATTAGGAGTTATTGACAAGTCGGAATATGAGTTTCTGTTCCAAAAAAACCCTGTCATGGCAACCTTTTATTGTCTCCCTAAAATTCATAAGGGACTGGACCCCCTGAGAGGGAGACCGATTGTGTCAGGGATTAATAGCCTCACCCAGAATTGTGGAATTTACCTCGATAAAATCTTGAGGCCTTTTGTTTTGGCCCTACAATCCCATGTTCAGGACACACCAGACCTTCTACGCAAGTTAGAGGGTATCACTGTTCAACCTAATGCTACTCTCGCTAGCATTGATGTTGAGGCTCTCTATTCCTCCATCCCGCATGAAAAAGGGATGGAGGCGGTGAGATATTTTCTCTCGACAAGGGGCATTCAATATCAACAACATAGTGACTTCGTTTTGAGACTCCTCAATTTTTGTTTGACCAAGAATGTCTTCCTCTTCGATGGCCGTTTCTACCACCAGCTCATGGGCACCGCGATGGGGAGCCCCTGTGCCCCATCATATGCCAACTTGCTCCTGGGCTGGTGGGAGGAGACGATGATTTTTATACATGAGACGGAAGAGGTTACACAACACTTTGAGATCTGGGCCCGCTACATAGATGACATCCTGGTGGTGTGGAATGGTGCAAGGGATGAATTGTCTAACTATGTAGCGGGCCTAGATATGAACAATATTGGTCTAAAGTTTACATCGGCCTTTGAGGAGGGTGGCTCCCTCCCCTTCTTGGATGTATTGATTCGGAAAGATGCTGTGGGAAATCTACAGACTTGCACCTATTATAAACCAACAGCTTCTAATTCCCTACTTCGGTGGGACAGCAGTCATCCGAAACATCTAAAAAGGGGCATACCGAAGGGACAATTTCTTCGGATTAGAAGAAATTGTTCCAGTGAAGGAGACTTCCAGGCGCAGGCGGGTGACCTGGGAGCCAAATTCCAGGAGAGGGGGTACCCAAAGACCATTATGAAGAGAGCTTACGAGGTAGCTAAGGAGAAACCAAGAACTGAACTTTTGATCCCTAAAAAGAAAGTGGAGACCCAGGATGGAATAACAAGATTTATAACTACTTTTGATAATGGTGCAGAGAGTGTACGCCGCATACTGGGTAAACACTGGGCCATTTTACAAATGGACAGGGACTTGTGTCCAATCCTCCCGACGAGACCACAGATCACATATAGGAGAGGGAAATCCCTTTCGGACCGGCTGGTCCATAGCCACTTTGTGCGGTCAATCGAGGGCAATTGGCTGACAAGGGGAGTTAAGGGATGTTTCAAATGTTCAGGTTGCATTGCGTGTCCTGTGATTCAGACCACCAAGACGTTCAGAAGCAATGTAAACTCCAGAGAGTATGTTATCCGGCATTTTATCAACTGCCGCACACAGGGGGTTATCTACAAGATTGACTGTGTTTGTGGCCTTGAATATGTCGGGAAAACTATTCGTGAGTTCAGACGGAGGATAGGTGAACACCTCGGTGACGTTGAACATCGCAGGGACACTGCGATGGCCAGGCACGTCACCGAAAAACATGGTGGAGATGTACGTGTCCTGAGGTTTATTGGAATTGACAAGGTCCTGAGACCCAAAAGAGGGGGGGATTGGGATAGATTCATCTTGCAAAGAGAGACAAGGTGGATTTTCCAACTAGAAACCCTCTCCCCCAAGGGTCTAAATGAGCAGCTACTTTTCAACAGTTTTATTTAGTCCTTGTGGATGGTGTATCCCTGCTTTCTATAATTTCCTCATACCTGTCAGGTTTCCGGGTTTTCCAGTCCTCTTTTGAAAGAGCTTGCCCTCGGTTAACATGGAGTTTTATGTTCTGTTGCCCTACTTCCTGTCCAGCTGCTTAAAAGGCCGCCTCTAAGCCTAGTCCAGTGCCTGAGTATACTGCTTGCTGTGTGCTCCTGCTTTACTGCTGCTGCTACTTGATTACCTTTGGATCCTCCTGAAAATCTACCGACCGACTCTGGACCACACCCGGTTTCTTCAAACTGTGCCCGGACTCCGTCTGCCGTCTTTGGTCAGCACGTCTGCCCGGTTTCTTCCGGTTCGTAACCATTCTGGACTTTCATTCCGTACGGACACTTCTGGACTTTACCGCTTGCCCCTTGTGTCCCGGCTGCGGCGCATTTAGGCCTTCCGGGGTTGATTGCCGGACAGTCCCTGTATAGGGGTTCGCTCTGGTGGTCTCCCTGGGGGAGTCCGGTGCGTGGCCCCGGGAATTCCCTCCGCTCCGTTTCGGGAAGGTATTTCGTGTGTTTGTTCTGCTGTGTTTGTTCTGCTGTGTTTGTTCCGTTGTGTATCTACCGTGGTACATATCATAAACATCTTGTACCACAAACTCGTCTCTGGCTGTCATTGCCCTAACGCTATCGAAATCCTCAAAACATACAATAGTATTACAATACCCTTCTGGTGCCCACTAAATGGAACGATGGGATTAATTATCGTTTTTGCCCACTTTATTCACCATTTAGATTATGGCATCATGTTTAGTGATGAGCGAGCATGCTTGTCACTACTCGGTACTCGCACGAGTATCACTGTACTCGGGCTGCTCGGCGGGGACCGAGTAATCTCGCGATACTCGTGCTTTACTCGTGGTCTTCATTTCTGCATGTTGGCGCTCTTTTGAGAGCCAGCCCTCATGCAGGGATTGGCTGGCAGACCACTGCAATGCCACAGCCCTGTTAGTTGTGGAATTGCAGTGATTGGCCGGCCTGCACAGCGTCACCGAGCCTTTATATCGGCCGGCGCGCTGTGCTCTGCTCACAGCTATTCTGACAGTGAGTGTAGGGAGAGTGTCGCTGATTCAGGGAAAGCTTTGCGGCCCTTTATAGCTTTTTCAGTTGCAGGGCTGCAAACAGTGTGACCAAAAGTCCTTCTCAGGACTATTCTAGTTGTATACAGGCAGGCAGGGTATAGCCAGGTCGGAGTACAGTAGCAGAGTCCTTCTCAGGACTATTGTTGCTATATACAGGCAGGGTATAGCCAGGTCTGAATACAGGCTAGTGACCAAAAGAGTCCTTGTCAGGACTATTGTAGCAGTATACAGGCAGGCAGGCAGGCAGGGTAGTGGTGACCGTATACCAGCCTTCATATCTGGGGCTGGTGTACACAGTGTAAAACAGTCCAGATAGTGTCTGACTTGTCTGTACTGTAATTGTCGCTCCCCAAAAAAACCTGTTAGTAGGTTATTATTGCGTCCGTGCTTGGTTTTTAAAACCGCACGTGTGTGCCTGTTGGTGGCAGCGTACAGGTGCACTGGTGTGCGTTTACCAAACTATTATATAACGCACAAGTGTAGTGTATAATACACGTCAGTCAGCAGTGGCTGATAGTGTCAGAGTTCTTAATTTTTGCTCCTAAAACCTGTGTTAGGTTATTATTGCGTCCGTGCTTGGTTTTTAAAACCGCACGTGTGTGCCTGTTGGTGGCAGCGTACAGGTGCACTGGTGTGCGTTTACCAAACTATTATATAACGCACAAGTGTAGTGTATAATACACGTCAGTCAGCAGTGGCTGATAGTGTCAGAGTTCTTAATTTTTGCTCCTAAAACCTGTGTTAGGTTATTATTGCGTCCGTGCTTGGTTTTTAAAACCGCACGTGTGTGCCTGTTGGTGGCAGCGTACAGGTGCACTGGTGTGCGTTTACCAAACTATTATATAACGCACAAGTGTAGTGTATAATACACGTCAGTCAGCAGTGGCTGATAGTGTCAGAGTTCTTAATTTTTGCTCCTAAAACCTGTGTTAGGTTATTATTGCGTCCGTGCTTGGTTTTTAAAACCGCACGTGTGTGCCTGTTGGTGGCAGCGTACAGGTGCACTGGTGTGCGTTTACCAAACTATTATATAACGCACAAGTGTAGTGTATAATACACGTCAGTCAGCAGTGGCTGATAGTGTCAGAGTTCTTAATTTTTGCTCCTAAAACCTGTGTTAGGTTATTATTGCGTCCGTGCTTGGTTTTTAAAACCGCACGTGTGTGCCTGTTGGTGGCAGCGTACAGGTGCACTGGTGTGCGTTTACCAAACTATTATATAACGCACAAGTGTAGTGTATAATACACGTCAGTCAGCAGTGGCTGATAGTGTCAGAGTTCTTAATTTTTGCTCCTAAAACCTGTGTTAGGTTATTATTGCGTCCGTGCTTGGTTTTTAAAACCGCACGTGTGTGCCTGTTGGTGGCAGCGTACAGGTGCACTGGTGTGCAATTTCCAGAAACTTTGATATAACGCACAAGTAGTGAATATACACGTCAGCAGTGCACAGCATTGCAAAATGCGCAAGGGCATTGGCAAGGAACAAGGAAGTGGACGTGATGGTGGTGCAGGCAGAGGCCGAGGTCGTGGGCAAGCTCTAATTTCGCCACAACAAAGGGCCACATCTAGTCGCTCGCACGTCCTGTCCCAAATTCTTGGGGACCGCAGCAGTACACCGCTCTTGAACCAAGACCAGTGTCAACAGGTTGTTAGTTGGATAGCGGATAATGCTTCCAGTCAGATTGGCACCACCACAAACACTCTGTCTTCCACACGGTCAAGTGTCAGTAGCCGTGATACTGCACCGCACATTTCTGAACCTGATCCTCCTTCCTACCACCAGGCTGAGTACACGTCCTCCTCGGACATTAATGATCCCACACTTGGACACTCGGAAGAGCTGTTCACGTTTCCATTCACACATTCTGGCCTCTCGCCAGCTCATATTGAAGTGGGTCATGAGGAGATCGTCTGTACAGATAGCCAAATATTTGAGCAGCCACGTTCTCACGAAGTTGGCAACGTGTCTCAACAAGTGGTGGACGATGATGAGACACAATTGTCAGCAAGTCAGGAGGAGGAGCAGGGTGCGGAAGAGGAAGACGACGTGGTGGATGATCCAGTAACTGACCCAACCTGGCAGGAGGATATGCAGAGCGAGGACAGCAGTGCACAGGGGGAGGGAGGCGTAGCATCACAACAGGCAGTAAGAAGCAGGGTGGTGGTCCCAGGCAGAAGTCAGGCAACCGTTCCCCGTAACAACACGACGACACAAGGTGCCTGTACAAATGTTAGGTCTTCACGAGTCTGGCAGTTTTTTAAGTTGGATCCAGATGATTCAAAAAAGGCCATTTGCAACACCTGCCGTGCCAGCATCAGCAGGGGTACCAAAACTAGCAGCCTGACCACCACCAGCATGATCAGGCACATGTCAGCCAAGCACCCGACTTTGTGGGAAGTACAACAGAGTCGAGGAGCAGTGCTTGCTGATGTCACTGCTACGTCTTCGCTGGTTGTGCATGCGAGCCAATCCTCTGTCCATGCTGCCTGCGAACAAGCCTCCTCCACTCCTGCACCTGCAGTTGCCTACGCAGAAAGAACACCATCATCAAGCACGTCCTTGTCCCAGCGCAGCGTTCAGTTATCCATTCAGCAAACCTTTGAACGCAGGCGCAAATACACTGCCAACACCCCACATGCCACAGTTCTAAATGCTAACATTTCGCGACTGCTTGCGCTGGAAATGTTGCCTTTTAGGCTGGTGGAGACAGAAGCATTCCGTGACCTGATGGCGGCAGCTGTCCCACGTTACTCGGTCCCCAGCCGCCACTATTTCTCCCGGTGTGCCGTCCCCGCGTTGCATAACCACGTGTCACAAAACATCACACGTGCCCTGAACAACGCTGTTTCACCCAAAGTCCACCTAACCACAGACACGTGGACAAGTGCTTGTGGGCAAGGCCGCTACATCTCGTTGACGGCACACTGGGTTAATATTGTGGAAGCTGGGACCCAGTCTGAGCGAGGGACGGAACACGTCCTTCCCACACCAAGGTTTGCAGGCCCTACCTCAGTCAGTGTTTCACCCACACTCTACAGCTCCGGAATGTCATGCTCTTCAGCCTCCTCCTCCTCCTGCGCATCCTCATCCACTGTGCCCTCCACACCAGTCACAAGCTGGAAGCACTGCAGCACTGCCTCGGCGAAGCGGCAACAGGCTGTGCTGAAGCTAATCTGCATAGGTGACAAACCCCACAATGCAGAAGAGCTGTGGACAGCTCTGAAACAGCAGGCAGATCACTGGCTCACACCTCTGAACCTAAAGCCAGGAAAGGTCGTTTGTGACAATGGCCGGAACCTGGTGGCGGCTTTGAGGCGAGGCCAGCTGACACATGTTCCATGCGTGGCCCATGTGCTCAACCTCGTGGTTCAGCGGTTTATAAAGTCATACCCAGAGCTGTCTGATCTGCTGGTAAAAGTTCGCCGCCTGTCTGCACATTTTCGAAAGTCACCTACTGCTTCAGCCGGCCTTGCCGGCTTTCAGCGCCGTTTGCATCTTCCGGCTCACAGACTGGTGTGTGATGTCCCCACGCGTTGGAATTCAACTCTGCACATGTTGGTCAGGATATGTGAGCAGAAGAGGGCAGTTGTTGAGTACCTGCATCACCTAAGCCGTCGGGAAATGGGTCAAACTCCACACATAACACCTGAGGAGTGGAGATGGATGTCAGACCTATGTACCATCCTCCAAAACTTTGAGGACTCCACCAAGATGGTGAGTGGTGATGACGCCATTATTAGCGTCACCATACCGCTACTCTGCCTTCTAAAACGGTCCCTTTTGAAAAACAAACATGATGCATTGCAGGCGGAGCGCGATGAGTTGCAGCAAGAAACAGTAGTGGGTGTGGGTGATAACACACAGCCCAGCCTCGTCTCATCACAACGTGCAGTGGAGGACTATGACGAGGAGGAGGATGAAGACATGGAGCAACTCTCCGGCCAAATTGAGGATATGACATGCACACCAGTCATATCCTCGATTCAGCGTGGCTGGCCAGAGGACAGGGTAGATGAGGAGGAGGAGGAGGAGGAGGAGGAGGAGGACAGCATGTTCAGTCATCTTGTTGGTCAGGCTACTGAAGTCCTGGCTGTTAAGAGTCTGGCGCACATGGCTGACTTTATGGTAAGCTGCCTGTCTCGTGACCCTCGCGTTAAGAACATCTTGGCCGACAATCATTACTGGTTGGTAACACTGTTAGACCCACGCTACAAGGAGAACTTTTTGTCTCTTATTCCCGTGGATGAGAGGTCAACCAAAATGCAGCAGTTTCGGAAGGCCATACTCACGGAAGTAGGCAAAGCATTCCCCTCACAAAACGCTAGCGGCATAGGTCAGGAATCAGTGGACAACCGAGGCGTACAGCCGAGAGAGGCACAAGTCCAATCCGCCAGAGGTAGGGGAACAGTCTTTAAGATGTGGGACAGTTTTCTCAGCCCCTCACGTACCACAGCCCCTGAGGTGCGGGGTAGTGCCACAAGAAATCCTAAGTTTGCCCAGATGCTGAAGGAGTACCTTGCAGATCGAACAACTGTACTCCGACATTCCTCTGTGCCTTACAATTATTGGGTATCCAAGCTGGACACGTGGCATGAATTGGCTCTCTACGCCTTGGAAGTCCTGGCCTGCCCTGCTGCTAGCGTTTTGTCAGAGCGTGTTTTTAGTGCCGCAGGTGGAATCATTACAGATAAACGCACCCGCCTGTCAACTGAAAATGCTGACAGGCTGACTCTGATAAAGATGAACAAGGGTTGGATTGGGCCAGACTTCACCACACCACCAGCAAATGAGAGCGGAATTTAAAGTTTGCCATGTACCTCCACTCACCCATGGGTACACTTCTCGACTTTGGATAATCGCTGGACTGCTCCTCCTTCTCCTCATGCGCCATCATGATGACCGTTACAATAGTTAGGTCTTTGTTTCAGGTATACCCCCAGTGGTAAATTTTTTCGCCCATTCTTTGCAGAATGGACATTACAACGACAGGAGACCCGCTCCTTTGCAATGGGAACAATGTTTTGAGGCCCTCATGCACGTCTCTACCCAGGGACAACGTGTAGCCTCCCAATTTTTGGCTGCCCTGCCTAAGGGCTATACTGAAATACACCCACTTCCTTAAAATGGACACTTAATGTTTTGAGGCCCTCATGCACGTCTCTACCCAGGGACAATGTGGAGCCTCCCAATTTTTGGCTGCCCTGCCTAAGGGCTATACTGAAATACACCCACTTCCTTAAAATGGACACTTAATGTTTTGAGGCCCTCATGCACGTCTCTACCCAGGGACAATGTGGAGCCTCCCAATTTTTGGCTGCCCTGGCAAAGGGCTATACTGAAATAGACCCACTTCCTTACAATGGGCACTTCAGGTTTAAAGGCCATCATGCACGTCTCTATCCAGGGACAATGTGGAGCCTCCCAATTTTTGGCTGCCCTGCCTAAGGGCTATACTGAAATACACCCACTTCCTTAAAATGGACACTTAATGTTTTGAGGCCCTCATGCACGTCTCTACCCAGGGACAATGTGGAGCCTCCCAATTTTTGGCTGCCCTGGCAAAGGGCTATACTGAAATAGACCCACTTCCTTACAATGGGCACTTCAGGTTTAAAGGCCATCATGCACGTCTCTATCCAGGGACAATGTGGAGCCTCCCAATTTTTGGCTGCCCTGCCTAAGGGCTATACTGAAATACACCCACTTCCTTAAAATGGACACTTAATGTTTTGAGGCCCTCATGCACGTCTCTACCCAGGGACAATGTGGAGCCTCCCAATTTTTGGCTGCCCTGGCAAAGGGCTATACTGAAATAGACCCACTTCCTTACAATGGGCACTTCAGGTTTAAAGGCCATCATGCACGTCTCTATCCAGGGACAATGTGGAGCCTCCCAATTTTTGGCTGCCCTGCCTAAGGGCTATACTGAAATACACCCACTTCCTTAAAATGGACACTTAATGTTTTGAGGCCCTCATGCACGTCTCTACCCAGGGACAATGTGGAGCCTCCCAATTTTTGGCTGCCCTGGCAAAGGGCTATACTGAAATAGACCCACTTCCTTACAATGGGCACTTCAGGTTTAAAGGCCATCATGCACGTCTCTACCCAGGGACAATGTGGAGCCTCCCAATTTTTGGCTGCCCTGCCTAAGGGCTATACTATAATACACCCACTTCCTGACAATGGACACTTAATGTTTGAGGCCCTCATGCACGTCTGTATGCAGGGGCATTGGTGAACCTCACAATTTAGGACTGCCCTGGCAAAGGAAAATACTACAAAGACTCACTTCCTCAAAATTGGCACATTAGACTCAAGAGGCCTTCATGTACGTCTCTTCTCAGGGACATCGGAGTGCCACACAATGTTTTCACGTAAAATCTTTCATGTATTGATCTCAAAAAGTAACATACACCAGATCTATCTCACTATTGGGGTATGTGCCCTTAACATTTCCGCCATGAAAAATCATTTTGGGGTCATTTTGGAAGGTTTTCTGGTGAGTCCGTAAAAATGGCGTAAAACGCGGACAAAATTGTTCACAGCTGTGACTTTTGAGTGATAAATGCTTCAAGGGGTCTTCCCCATGCTGTTGCCATGTCATTTGAGCACTCTTCTGAGACTTTTGTGACATTTTTAGGGTTTCTCCATGCTGCCGGGAGGTCATTTCACAAAAATACTCGGGTCTCCCATAGGATAACATTGGGCTCGTTGCTCGGGCCGAGTACACGAGTATCTTGGGAGGCTCGGCCCGAGCTTCGAGCACCCGAGCTTTTTAGTACTCGCTCATCACTAATCATGTTATGTCCTAGAGTCATTTATCGCAAAATTTGCGTATGTACCGTCAAGTATGCAGCTACGTACGATTGTGATAAAGGAACAACACTGTGTGGATCTGATTATTTGTGAAGGGTTTGATTTGTTTCTTAAATATGTGTGGTTGATGTGCTTGTTCATTGGATATAACCCCTTAAAGGTGTCCTCTTCAGTAATCTGATACCATGGGTTGCGACCGGATTAATGGAGCTATACCTGATACATGCTGGTGGTGCTATCCTTCTTGGAACCCAGGCTATGGGTAGGGTTTTTGTAATTCGGGAATACATTCCGTGGTGCATGGGACACGTACTGAGTTCTATCTTTATTAAACGCAAACCCTCCCCATTCTTGATATGCCTGGAGGGAAGTGATTTTTCTCCTCCTACCTTGATCATACCTTTGCTGGGCTTTATTTTCATCTATACATGTGAGATGATGTGTTGATGACAATACACTGGTTGAAAGTAGCATGTGTCTTAGGTCATTGCTGCATGTAGGTATATCGGGCTATGTAAATCAGGACCCGGAAGACTGAGAGATATGCTCGCTTTATATAGAGCGTGCGTCTCCGTGTTCTGATACACCTCTCTTACTTAGATTGGGAATCTGAGTCTAAATGTGGAACAAAAAATATATGCTCCGTGGATATAATGGTCCCCCCGGTTTCCGGTATGCGTATGGTCGTTTCCTCCGTACTCCTGATTGACATACAGGGCAGGAGGTGTTGCGCGTTGTAGCTCTGACGCGCACCTTAGGTCATATGACCCTGGATAATGGGAGGTTCCTCCTCCTCCATAATAGACGTGGGGAAGGAAATGATGCGCGTTGTAGTTCTGACGCGCACTTCCGGCCACATGATCCTGGGTAATAGGAAGTCCCTCCCCTCCAATGCCGGTGCATATGGGATTTGTGTCCCCGCCTGGGGTGATTAATGCGACCGGCCGGAAGTGACGCGGGGGGATTTCCGGATGTGCACCTCCAATGATCGTCTATACTTCTATGGGTGAAATGCACGCCGGAAGGAATCGGACTGAGTGGCACCTCGATCGGGGCATTGATTGGATCAGCACTCCCGGATGTCATGGGCGTTACCTTGGTGGAACGCATGTGACATCATCTAGGAGGCATAACCACACATTTTGAATCGAAACCCACATGGCAGGATCCACATTATCTTCACTAAATAAACATCAGGTGAGCTGTACCTCCTGATTGGAGTAATGATACGACTCATATGTTTAAATGACCTTAGTTTTGGCCACGCCAGAATCTCTGACACTATGGTTTGGTGAGGGCTGGCAGCAAGGATCTGACTGACAATTATTATGTCCCCTGAGGAGTCTGAGTGACGAAACGCGTCGGGATGTCATCAGGGTCAGCATAGGGGTCCAGCTTGAGACCTAGTTGTGGTCAGTCCTTGTGAGGACGGAAGTCTGGGGCAGCAGTTATTTTATATTTTTTTGTATCCAAGGAGTGGTAGGGTCAGTATATGGCGGACGACTCTACTGCTCAGGATCAAGAGACTGCATGACCTCCCATGAAAAGGGACTGGGTGAGACCATTCCTTTTTTAATACCTAAAGATGTATTGCATATTTACGTATATGTATGACTGACCATTGTCAGTGAGATGAGTGCATATTGATTTTTTAGGTATTATTTCTTTTTTTGTGTTTTTTGTCAATTGGACCATTGTCCTTTGCCTACAGCAACATCACTCTTTGGTTTTGTTTGTTTGGTTTTTTTCTTGTGTTTGTTTTTTCTTGTGGCCATCACTAGACAGGACCCCCCTCGGGTATGTCCTTATTTGGCTAACCTAAGTGGCCATGGTGTGTTCACCTTAGATAGTGATGGCTTTTTGAATTTGACTTGAATGTATTAGAGTAATAACGTTGCTCTTTTTAGGTCTATTAATAAAGGAGTATATTTTAATGCTTATTTTGTTTTTATTTTTATTAGAAGGTTTAAACAGATCAGCTGGGTAAAGGCTTCTCTGTAGAGTTAAAAGCAATACCGGGTTGCCCAGTTTGTCCAGTTTCAAACTTGGCTAAATGGTTAGCTATTCGCCCGGTGTTACAAACCGGCGCCGCCATAGCCGCAAGCAGCCTGGTGCGGTTCCTGTTGCGCCCAGGTGCCGGCTGCCGTTCTTGGCCGTGCCTCGTGTCATCCAGTTGGCTGTTCCTTCCACCACGTCTAAGTGTGGAGAGGCGGCTAGGGCGCATGCGTGCGCCGATTTACCCCAGTCAGAGTCTAAGCCCGGTGTTTTGCCTAGTGAGCATGCTCAGCCTGATTGTGTTATGTCTGAGACTAAGTCCTCAGTTCAGGCTACTGAGCATGCTCCCACAATTAACCCTAACAGCCTCTTTGCACAGGTACTTGGACTTCGTGCTGTATCGAAGTTCTGGGATGTGCCTACTGAGCATGCTCAAACTGATAGTCTGCTTTCTGAGCCTGTTGCTCTGGCTACTGAGCATGCTCAGGCACTTAGTGCATCAGAGGCTAGGTTCAGTAAGGACCTCACTGAGCATGTCCGTGAGGTGGCAGGCCCTGATAGGGCAGAGGGTGTCAGGTGTCCTGATGACGTGGCAACTCCGGACTGGCTCGCAGAGGTCCGCCCCTATGATCTGGCACCTCACCATTGGTCGTCAGACGATGACTGGTGAAGTGTTTGGGGCGTGGTTGCCATGAGGTCATCAATGACGTGGCGGTTCCGGATAGGTCGCATTTGATGTCACTGATGACATGGCACTCTGCTCTTGGACCTTGATGGTTCTACCCTGGGTTTGGGGTGGACCCAGGTTATAAAAGGGGCTGGAGACAACATGGAGGTGCGCAGTCTTCATTTAGAGTTCTTGGTGGCATAAGCCTTGTTGGAAGCGGTAGGTAGGGCTAGGCGAACGGTGCCTATCACGCCAAGATTCGTGGCTCAGCACATGAGGGTCAGGCGCCGTGCTTCCTTGCTACCGTTCCTGTTGTGCTAGAGCAGTCCAGTGGTGTTAACTGGGCTGCGGCTGCTGCGTCACCTGTTCAGTTCTGCCTCCTACGCACACGGACAGAATACCTGTTGCGTCACCTGTCCGAGAGTGCCATCTACGCACACGGACAGTGTACCTGCTGCGCACCTGTCCGGTTGTGACCTCTACGCGCACGGACAGCGCACCCCAGAACCCCTGTGAAGTTAACAGGGTGTTCCTGGATTGGGTGTGTGAACCCTATTATCCTCCTCGGCTTCCCAGTCAAATGCTACTGGTGTGACTACCTGTTCTGACGTGTCCTTTACACACGTGGCCAGTCGAGTGGTGGCCAGAAACGCTAATCGGAGGACCGCTCGGCCTGACGTGTCTTACACACATGGCCGACAGGGCACTGTCGCAGCGATCTTCTCGGTCAACGCTAACTGGTTACCATCCGGCCTGACGTGTTGTTACACACGTGGTCGGAGTAGCGTCCGCTCCACCGAAACGCTAACTGGGTTGTCGTCCGGTCTGACGTGTCCCTACCCACGTGACCGGTTCCTTGAGTTATCTCAGAGCCATCCAGCTCTATAGTCTCCGTCTAACCCACAGGGTGCCAGCAGCTCCATTACCATCTGGAGCACGGTGGGCCCCGACTGGCGATTGGGATATATACCCCTGGTCCTAATCTGCTGGTCCCCCCGTAACAGTAAGACTGCGCCAGGGTCTGGCTGGCATGGTGGAGATGGAGCAGCTACGTCAGTTCATGCTGCAGCTTGATGCCAGAGTGAGGTCTCTGGAGAAGTCTGCTCTTGCTGCTGATATGGATGATGTGGTGGCTCAAGCGGCTGCAATGGTGTCAGTCACCAAGCCTACTCCAACCCTCCCTCACCTCTCGCTGCCCAACAAGTTTACAGGGAACAGCAAGGCATGTAGGGGATTCGTGAACAAATGCTCAGTCCATCTAGAGCTGTTGGCTGCACGGTTTCCTACAGAGAGGTCAAAGGTGGGGTTTATCATCTCCTTGCTCTCTAATAGAGCACTGGAGTGGGCTACATCATTGTGGGAGAGGAATGACCCCGTAGTACAGGACTCTAAGGAGTTTTTGGAGTCCTTGCGACAAGTGTTCCTGGGGCCTCAGGTCACTCACGACTCGGCCCTACAGCTACTGACTTTGGAGCAGGGGCGTACCTCCTCAAGTCAATATGCTGTGAGTTTCAGGACACTTGCTGCAGAACTGGGGTGGTCAGAGAGGACTCTCATTCCACTGTTCTGGAGGGGATTAGCCTCACACGCGAAGGACGCATTAGCGTCGCGTGAGGTACCAACTACCCTTGAGGGCCTCATGACTCTGGCTACCCGCATTGACCTGCGGACCTCCGAACGTCAGCTGGAGCGCAGGTCAGAGGGTCGTTCAGCCACTGTAGTGGTCTCTCCTACTGCACCTCCCTTAGAGGACATCTCTGTCCCTATGGACATCGCTAGGGTTGGGGTTGCTAGGTCTTCGAGTCACAAGGGCATTTCCTGTTTCACTTGTGGGCAGTATGGTCATTATGCCAACCATTGACCAAAGCGTCAGGGTAAGCGACCGCGATTGGTGACAATAGCTGGAGGTAGACTGGACTCTGTGTCATCCATTAGGGTGACGTTTCCCGCGTCCATTTCCTTTAAGGGGTCAACATGGTCCACAAGGGCAAGTGTGGACACAGGTGCTGGGGATAGTTTCATCTCCTCCTCTTTTGCCCGGCGGCATGCAATCCCGCTGGTGCAAATGCCAAGGCCAGTGAGAGTCCGTGTGGTGGATGGGTCCTTGTTGCCCGAGGTAATTCACCAGTGCCCATTACCCTTGCCATGTCATCTGGGCATAGGGAGACCATTTCATTTCTGGTTCTCCCTAAGGGTGCAGATGATATTCTGCTGGGTATTCCTTGGTTGAAGCGGCATTCCCCACATATCGACTGGTCATCTGGGGTGATTACGCGGTGGAGCGAGTCTTGTAGCTCCCACTGCATGTCTCCATCTTCCGCCCGTCGCTCAGTGGTATCTGCGGTGACTATAGACCGTTCGAGTGGAAGGGCCGCTAGAGGGGGGGGTACTGTTACAAACCGGTGCCGCCATAGCCGCAAGCAGCCTGCTGCGGTTCCTGTTGCACCCAGGTGCCGGCTGCCGTTCTTGGCCGTGCCTCGGGTCGTCCAGTTGGCTGTTCCTTCCACCACGTCTAAGTGTGGAGAGGCGGCTAGGGCACATGCGTGCGCCGATTTACCCCAGTCAGAGTCTAAGCCCGGTGTTTTGCCTAGTGTGCATGCTCAGCCTGATTGTGTTGTCTGAGACTAAGTCCTCAGTTCAGGCTACTGAGCATGCTCCCACAATTAACCCTAGCAGCCTCTTTGCACAGGTACTTGAACTTTGTGCTGTGTCTAAGTTCTGGGATGTGCCTACTGAGCATGCTCAAACTGATAGTCTGCTTTCTGAGCCTGTTGCTCTGGCTACTGAGCATGCTCAGGCACTTAGTGCATCAGAGGCAAGGTCCGGTAAGGACCTCACTGAGCATGTCCGTGAGGTGGCAGGCCCTGATAGGGCAGAGGGTGTCAGGTGTCCTGATGACGTGGCAACTCCGGACTGGCTCGCAGAGGTCTGCCCCTATGATCTGGCACCTCACCATTGGTCGTCAGACGATGACTGGTGAAGTGTTTGGGGCGTGGTTGCCATGAGGTCAACAATGACGTGGCGGTTCCGGATAGGTCGCATGTGATGTCACTGATGACATGGCACTCTGCTCTTGGACCTTGATGGTTCTACCCTGGGTTTGGGGTGGACCCAGGTTATAAAAGGGGCTGGAGACAACATGGAGGTGCGCAGTCTTCATTTAGAGTTCTTGGTGGCATAAGCCTTGTTGGAAGCGGTAGGTAGGGCTAGGCGAACGGTGCCTGTCACGCCAAGATTCGTGGCTCAGCACATGAGGGTCAGGCGCCGTGCTTCCTTGCTACCGTTCCTGTTGTGCTAGAGCAGTCCAGTGGCGTTAACTGGGCTGCGGCTGCTGCGTCACCTGTTCAGTTCTGCCTCCTACGCACACGGACAGAATACCTGTTGCGTCACCTGTCCGAGAGTGCCCTCTACGCACACGGACAGTGTACCTGCTGCGCCACCTGTCCGGTTGTGACCTCTACGCTCACGGACAGCGCACCCCAGAACCCCTGTGAAGTTAACAGGGTGTTCCTGGATTGGGTGTGTGAACCCTATTATCCTCCTCGGCTTCCCAGTCAAATGCTACTGGTGTGACTACCTGTTCTGACGTGTCCTTTACACACGTGGCCAGTCGAGTGGTGGCCAGAAACGCTAATCGGAGGACCGCTCGGCCTGACGTGTCTTACACACATGGCCGACAGGGCACTGTCGCAGCGATCTTCTCGGTCAACGCTAACTGGTTACCATCCGGCCTGACGTGTTGTTACACACGTGGTCGGAGTAGCGTCCGCTCCACCGAAACGCTAACTGGGTTGTCGTCCAGTCTGACGTGTCCCTACACACGTGACGGGTTCCTTGAGTTATCTCAGAGCCATCCAGCTCTATAGTCTCCGTCTAACCCACAGGGTGCCAGCAGCTCCATTACCATCTGGAGCACGGTGGGCCCCGACTGGCGATTGGGATATATACCCCTGGTCCTAATCTGCTGGTCCCCCCGTAACAGTAAGACTGCGCCAGGGTCTGGCTGGCATGGCGGAGATGGAGCAGCTACGTCAGTTCATGCTGCAGCTTGATGCCAGAGTGAGGTCTCTGGAGAAGTCTGCTCTTGCTGCTGATATGGATGATGTGGTGGCTCAAGCGGCTGCAATGGTGTCAGTCACCAAGCCTACTCCAACCCTCCCTCACCTCTCGCTGCCCAACAAGTTTACGGGGAACAGCAAGGCATGTAGGGGATTCGTGAACAAATGCTCAGTCCATCTAGAGCTGTTGGCTGCACGGTTTCCTACAGAGAGGTCAAAGGTGGGGTTTATCATCTCCTTGCTCTCTAATAGAGCACTGGAGTGGGCTACATCATTGTGGGAGAGGAATGACCCCGTAGTACAGGACTCTAAGGAGTTTTTGGAGTCCTTGCGACAAGTGTTCCTGGGGCCTCAGGTCACTCACGACTCGGCCCTACAGCTACTGACTTTGGAGCAGGGGCGTACCTCCTCAAGTCAATATGCTGTGAGTTTCAGGACACTTGCTGCAGAACTGGGGTGGTCAGAGAGGACTCTCATTCCACTGTTCTGGAGGGGATTAGCCTCACACGCGAAGGACGCATTAGCGTCGCGTGAGGTACCAACTACCCTTGAGGGCCTCATGACTCTGGCTACCCGCATTGACCTGCGGACCTCCGAACGTCAGCTGGAGCGCAGGTCAGAGGGTCGTTCAGCCACTGTAGTGGTCTCTCCTACTGCACCTCCCTTAGAGGACATCTCTGTCCCTATGGACATCGCTAGGGTTGGGGTTGCTAGGTCTTCGAGTCACAAGGGCATTTCCTGTTTCACTTGTGGGCAGTATGGTCATTATGCCAACCATTGACCAAAGCGTCAGGGTAAGCGACCGCGATTGGTGACAATAGCTGGAGGTAGACTGGACTCTGTGTCATCCATTAGGGTGACGTTTCCCGCGTCCATTTCCTTTAAGGGGTCAACATGGTCCACAAGGGCAAGTGTGGACACAGGTGCTGGGGATAGTTTCATCTCCTCCTCTTTTGCCCGGCGGCATGCAATCCCGCTGGTGCAAATGCCAAGGCCAGTGAGAGTCCGTGTGGTGGATGGGTCCTTGTTGCCCGAGGTAATTCACCAGTGCCCATTACCCTTGCCATGTCATCTGGGCATAGGGAGACCATTTCATTTCTGGTTCTCCCTAAGGGTGCAGATGATATTCTGCTGGGTATTCCTTGGTTGAAGCGGCATTCCCCACATATCGACTGGTCATCTGGGGTGATTACGCAGTGGAGCAAGTCTTGTAGCTCCCACTGCATGTCTCCATCTTCCGCCCGTCGCTCAGTGGTATCTGCGGTGACTATAGACCGTTCGAGTGGAAGGGCCGCTTGAGAGGGGGGGGTACTGTTACAAACCGGTGCCGCCATAGCCGCAAGCAGCCTGCTGTGGTTCCTGTTGCACCCAGGTGCCGGCTGCCGTTCTTGGCCGTGCCTCGGGTCGTCCAGTTGGCTGTTCCTTCCACCACGTCTAAGTGTGGAGAGGCGGCTAGGGCACATGCGTGCGCCGATTTACCCCAGTCAGAGTCTAAGCCCGGTGTTTTGCCTAGTGTGCATGCTCAGCCTGATTGTGTTGTCTGAGACTAAGTCCTCAGTTCAGGCTACTGAGCATGCTCCCACAATTAACCCTAGCAGCCTCTTTGCACAGGTACTTGAACTTTGTGCTGTGTCTAAGTTCTGGGATGTGCCTACTGAGCATGCTCAAACTGATAGTCTGCTTTCTGAGCCTGTTGCTCTGGCTACTGAGCATGCTCAGGCACTTAGTGCATCAGAGGCTAGGTCCGGTAAGGACCTCACTGAGCATGTCCGTGAGGTGGCAGGCCCTGATAGGGCAGAGGGTGTCAGGTGTCCTGATGACGTGGCAACTCCGGACTGGCTCGCAGAGGTCCGCCCCTATGATCTGGCACCTCACCATTGGTCGTCAGACGATGACTGGTGAAGTGTTTGGGGCGTGGTTGCCATGAGGTCAACAATGACGTGGCGGTTCCGGATAGGTCGCATGTGATGTCACTGATGACATGGCACTCTGCTATTGGACCTTGGTGGTTCTACCCTGGGTTTGGGGTGGACCCAGGTTATAAAAGGGGCTGGAGACAAGATGGAGGTGCGCAGTCTTCATTTAGAGTTCTTGGTGGCATAAGCCTTGTTGGAAGTGGTAGGTAGGGCTAGGCAAACGGTGCCTGTCACGCCAAGATTCGTGGCTCAGCACATGAGGGTCAGGTGCCGTGCTTCCTTGCTACCGTTCCTGTTGTGCTAGAGCAGTCCAGTGGCGTTAACTGGGCTGCGGCTGCTGCATCACCTGTTCAGCTGTGCCTCCTACGCACACGGACAGAATACCTGTTGCGTCACCTGTCCGAGAGTGCCCTCTACGCACACGGACATTGTACCTGCTGCGCCACCTGTCCGGTTGTGCCCTCTACGCGCACGGACAGCGCACCCCAGAACCCCTGTGAAGTTAACAGGGTGTTCCTGGATTGGGTGTGTGAACCCTATTATCCTCCTCGGCTTCCCAGTCAAATGCTACTGGTGTGACTACCTGGTCTGACGTGTCCTTTACACACATGGCCAGTCGAGTGGTGGCCAGAAACGCTAATTGGAGGACCGCTCGGCCTGACGTGTCTTACACACGTGGCCGACAGGGCGCTGTCGCAGCGGTCTTCTCGGTCAACGCTAACTGGTTACTATCCGGCCTGACGTGTTGTTACACACGTGGTCAGAGTAGCGTCTGCTCCACCGAAACGCTAACTGGGTTGTCGTCCGGTCTGACGTGTCCCTACACACGTGACCGGTTCCTTGAGTTATCTCAGAGCCATCCAGCTCTTTAGTCTCCGTCTAACCCACAGGGTGCCAGCAGCTCCATTACCATCTGGAGCACGGTGGGCCCCAACTGGCGATTGGGATATATACCCCTGGTCCTAATCTGCTGGTCCCCCTGTAACACCCAGCTTTGCCGAGGGTTTTGTTTTTACATAAGGATGGTGTATTGGTGTCTAGTTTTCAGTTTGGCTCAGTATTAAAGAAATGTTTGGTTAAACTGAAGCTTGACAAAGTGATGGTTTTTTATCCCATTTGTTTAGGATTAGTGCCGCAACAGAGGCTGCTGGTGCTGGTTTGAAGGGTAAAAAGATCTGTAGTATTGGGAGATGGTCTTCTGATAGATATAAATTATATATTCGCCCTAACCGTTGTGATTTGTTTTGTCTTTTCCCATTTTTCAGGCCCTTTAGTCATCTGGTTGTTCGGTCACTCGTTCATCCATTGGGCACAGATGAGAGCCTCTGATAGGAACTCTTCTGAGAACTTTTCTTTTGATTTGGATTTGTTAAATGTTTTTTGGTTTGGTATTAGGGGTTTAAACTGGAAAATTTAGTCTCTAGCTTAAAGAAGTTTATTGGTCGCTACCCATATCCTGATTTATTAATTATACATATAGGAGGGAATGATTTAGGGAGATTAAAGCGTTGGATTTGTTAGGTCAGCTATGCAGGGAATTTTCTTTAGTTAAAATTGTTTTTCCAGGTTCGTCTTTCATTTTTTCTGAAATTGTTCCGAGACTTATGTGGAACAGTGATGAGCTGATTTTTATGGAAAAGATCCGCAAAAGAATTAATCGCTCTAAGAATACATTTTTTCTTTCGGTTGGTGGATTTTCATACAGACATATAGATCTTGAAGGTTTTACTCATGGTTTGTACAGGACTCACGGAGTTCATTTATCCGATGTTGGTTTGGATATATTTAATTTGGGACTTCAGAGCGCAATTGAGCAGTGTCTGTGTTGTTTTGGAGGGCCTTCGTATCTTTGATGCTTTGGCCATTTGGGAAAAAATTACCCAACTTGGTTGGGTGGATTTTTGATTTTTCATGGATATGGTTATTTTTAATTGGTTATTTATTGAATTGTGGAGTATTGCATTTTATGGTAATTTTTATGGTAATTTATGCTAATTTATTGTCCTTTTCATGAAACCATTAATAAAACAACACGGCCTGTGCTAATCCACCTCTGTTGTCATGAGCATTTATTTAATGTCTGTAATATTTGTTTATGCATGTGGGCCTTATGCTACCATGCTGTGAGGAATGGAAACCTTAAACGAGCCATAAGGTCTCCAGGCAGCTGTGAGGCCTGGGAAACCTTAAAGATGCTTTTAAGAGTGCCTTTAAGAGAGACTTTAGTTTTCTTGGAGTTCCCAAATGTTGGTGCACCTGAAGGTTGTGAACAATGGTAACAAATCACAGCCTATAGATGTCCCAGCAGCTGTCAACCCGGTAACTTTAAGGGAGCTTTTAAGAGAGACTTTAACGGTCCTTGCGTTCCCAGCTGCGGACATCTGGAGGCTAAAAACTGTTACCAGATTTCACAGCCTCCAGGTTTCCAAACAGCTGGGACCTGCAAGAAACTTAAAGGCGCTCTTAAAGGTTCTCTTAGAGGCTCCATTAAGGTTTCCAGGCCTCACAGCTGCCGGGAGACCCAGTGGCTGTGAGCTCCAGTAACCTTTAAGTTACTAGTGCTCATAGCTATCAGGTTTTGCAGCAGCTGTCAACCTTGTAACTTTCAGGGAGCCTTTAATGTTCTTTGAGTTTCTAGCTGCTGTGACATCTGGAGGTAGTGAACTGTTACCAGATTTCACAGCCTTCAGGTGTCCAAACAGCTAGAAACTCCAAGAAACCTAAAGGCTATCTTAAAGGTTCTCCCTTACGGCCCCTTTAAGGATTTCCTTTAAGTCCTCACAGCTGCAAGACAATCATACTGCTGTGCCGCTGTCAATCCCACAGTCTGGCAATCCGACATTCAGGTCACCAGAGATCACACTTGCGGGCTCCCTTGCTGCTCTCAGTGAACTTAGTTGAACCATCTCCTGGATTGTCAGATTGGGCAATGTGCACACATTAAGTATTTGGTTGCAGTCATTTCTGCACCAAATCTGCATCTCCTGACAAAAACGCACCAAAACTGCATCAAAACGCATGTGGTTTTGGTGCGTTTTTTTGACAGGAGATGCAGATTTGGTGCAGAAATGCCTTCAACCAAATACTCAATGTGTGCACATCGACTAATCTGGTAATCCGGCATTGAGTTCAATGAGTTCACTTGACGTGAGGTCACCGAGATCAATGAGTTAATCACAGATGGAGGTTCCTACGGTATCCCAGCTGTGACGTCAGGTAAACTGACCTGAGATGAACCCATTGAACTCAGTGACCTCAACTGAGGTGAAGTAATTGAACTCAATACCGGATTACTTGACAAGGCGATGTACACACAGTGAGTATTTGGTTGAAGATATGTCTGCAGCAACTCTTCGTCGCAGAGCAAAAACATGCTTCAAAGCTGCATGTATATTGATGCTGTTTCGGTGCTTTTTTTGCAAGAAGATACAGATTTGGTGCAGATTTTACAGATACAGATTTGAGCACTGTATGTATTGTATATCACTCAAATTCTTGTAAATATTTTTTATTTTATCTTTTCATGGAACAACACTGAAGGTATAACACATTGATACAATGTATAACAGGGAAAATTTGGTGTGCCCTCTAACTCAACACACAACCATTAATGTCTAAACCACTGGCAACAAAAGTGAGATCATACCTAAGTAAAAATGGCCAAATTGTGCTCAGTCATTTTCCTTCCCCAGTGTCATGTGACTCATTATTACAAGATCTCTCTTGTGAATGGGGAGCAGTTGTGTTAAGCTTGGTGATATCGCTCACACACTTTCTCACACTGTTCACTAGAAGTTCAACATGGCACCTCATGGTAAAGAATTCTTTGAGTATCTGAATAAAAGAATTGTTACTCTACATAAAGATGGCCTAGGCTATTAGAAGATTGCCAACACCCTGATACTGAGCTGTAGCACTGTGGCCAAGACAACACAACTGTTGAACAAGACAAATTCCACTCAGAACAGGCCTCACCATAGTTGACAAAGAAGTGTAGTGTTCAGCATCATAGCAAGATATTTTCTTTACAAAATAGACATATGAGTGCTGCCAACATTGCTGCAGAGGTTAAACGGGTGGGTAACAACCTGTTAGTGCTTAACCATATGCAGCACACTACATCAAATGGGCTGGTATGGCTGTTTTCCAAGAAAAAAACATCTTCTAAAGATGATGCATATGAAAGCATACAAACAGTTTGCTGAAGACAAGCAGACTTAAGGCCCAGTCACACACAATGACTTACCAGCGATCCCGAAAACGATGCGACCTGATAGGGATCGCAGGTAAGTCGCTGGGAGGTCGCAGGTGAGATGTCACACAGTCAGATCTTACCAGCGATGCAGGAACAATACAGGTCGCAGTAGCGACCTGTATAACGATCTCTGCTGTCACTGTCACCCTGTCACACAGTGTTGTGTCCTGCCCAGCAGGACATCGCCTTTGAAGAAAATGGCCTGGACCATTCTGCAATGACTAGAGATCTCACAGCAGGGGCCTGATCGCTGGTAGGTGTCACACATAATAAGATCGCTAACGGGATATCTACTGCATCATGGAAACTGTGACTCAGCTGCGATATCGCTAGCGATCTCGTTATGTGTGACGGTACCATGAGGACATGGATTACTTGAACCATGTTTGTAGTCTGATGAGACCAAGATAAAGTATTTGGGTCAGATGGTATCAAGTGTCTGTGGCAGCAACCAGGTGAAGAGTACTGAGATAAGTGTGTCTTGCCTAGAGTCAAGTATGGTGGCGGAAGTGCCATGGTTTGGGGCTGCATGAGTGCTGCCAGCTGTGGGGAGCCACAGGACATTGAGGGATCTATAAATGCCAACATGCACTGTGAAATATTTAAGCAGACCATGATCCCCTACCTTCAAAAAATGAGCTGCAGGCAGAATTCCAACATGACAACAACCCTAAACACACCTCCAAGATCACCACTGCATTTCTAAAGAAACTGACGGTAAAGGTTCTAGACCTAAACTCTACTGAGCATCTGTAGGGATCCTCAAATGGAATGTAAAGGAGCACAAGTTCTCTAAGATCCACCAACTCCTTGATGTCGTCATGGAGGAGTGGAAGAGCATTCCAGTGGCTGCTGTGAAGCTCTAGTGAGCTCCATGCCCAAGAAAGTTAATGCTGTGCTTGTAAAATAATGTAGGCTGAACAAAATATTTATACTTTTGGCACAATTTGGCCATTTTTACTTAGGTGTGTACTCACTATTGTTGCCCGCGGATTAGAAATTAATGGCTGTGTGTTGAGTTATTTAGAGGGCACAGCAAATTTACACTGTTATACAAGCTGCACACTGACTGCGTTACATTGTATCAAAGTGACATATCTTCAGTGTTTTCCCATGAATAGATATAATAAAAAATATTTACAAGAAGGTGAGGGGATTATTTCCTTATATACTCAGTATATATATATATATATATATATATATATATATAACACCGTAATTCCAAATTCCAAAATAATAACAGAATAGGTCTTGCTGTCAGCTTTAGGCAGCTGGCCATTTAGAAAATACTGCTGATGTGATTCCCTCCTTCTTTTTGATAAAATAGTTTGTAGCGAAGACCAGAAGCAGTCCAAAGTAATAAAAAATTACAAAGCTCTTACATGTTCGGTGAATGTATTGGCTACCATATTTCATATGTGGGAAAAGAAATGGAGCTCATGTCATCTGGACAAAGGCAACTATTTGTCGTCTGATCAAACAACATGTTGTAATTACAATCTTGCAGTAGCAATCATGGCAGCTGTAGTACTGTATTACGTCCATTGCAAACTGGTTTTATGGTTTGACATTTGACAAATAAACGTGGAAACAATAGCTGGACAATGTTGGTATATCAATCGAAACTAAATCAATATATAATATTTTACAGATATATTGGGGTATCTGTATTGACAAGTGGCATTAGATAATAATAAGCAGTTAAATGTACATAGCGTTCACAGTGATCTCCCCAAAACTTTCCTTTCTGTTTATTATATGTTTGAGTTACTAAAATAGTTTATTTGTTCACATTATAATAATTTTCAGGAGCCTCTCTATGCAATAATTTATTTTCATTTTTGACAATCATAATGGTTCTGTATAATTGACGCTCTGTAAATCTAGTGCTCCCACTCTCTGCAGTGCATTAAACATGATTGTGGGTGACACTAATTAGACCAATTAAAAAAGACAAGCAGATGTGAGAAACTAATCATTTCCGGATTCATGTTTGCCACTTTATAAATCAATTGTATATCAAAGGGAATTTTGATAGAAACTAAATTAGCTTTATATTTATAAAGTTGTCATTATTTGGTCATGCTGCTTTTACATCATATTACTGTTGTGTATCTGCCAAGCAGTAATTTCCCTCATTGGAAGAAAACAAGGCAGTTACCTCATGTAATCATTATATTTGACTGCATTGTACCTGACAGATTCTGTTAGAAGTTAATAAGTGACTGATCCACAAATGTGGCGGAGACTGTGCATTGTATGCATATATAACAGTATAATCCCTGCTATCTTATGTAAGTGGTGAGCATCACATGTGTGGTACTGTGCCCAGAAGTGGGCTGGGCCAGGTGGGCAGGGGAGAAAATGCCCCCCGGGCCAGTCCCCGGTCTGAGCTGTAAGCATTCGCCTGCTCACGTGATGGGGTCACGCCATTGGCTGCGTCTCAGAGGTAGCATAGGAACACAAATCCCTTTAACAATCCAGCGGTTTATTAAAAAAACACCACCATAAACCGCTCCTCAAAACATAACATAAATACAGACGGATTTCAGGTTCGTTATAGTCACGGTAGACCCGCACAGTTCAGATAAAGTGTATCTGAATGCAGCTCTCTCAGCCTCCACTCACTCACATGTGAAGCCAACCCGCTGCTCCTTCAGGTGGGGTTCCTTCCAGAGGTTTCAGACCTCTCTGAGATAAACAGCCTCTTTTCCCTCAGAGGCAGCTCCTCATGCAGTGCTTCTCATGCACTGCTCCAAAATACACTCTGACTCCATGTCCCAAACAAGCTAATTAAGACCTGTGTCAAACACACCCATAGGCAGGGGTATGTGGATGGCCAGTCCCACCCATCTCTTAGCTATCCATAATCCTAACCCATTCAATACTATAGGAAGATGTGGTATTACATGTACCAGAAAGAACTCCCAGGATCACACCACTTCCATAGTACATACCTGTCATTCACAATATAACCGGTTGCCTTGTCACAGGACCTACAGTAATTTTGTAACCCAGCGCAAATGTTTGTTGGTTACAAATAAATGGTGGTAGGACTCTTACAGAGAATATGTTATTGAGTAGGGCCATTGGATCAAATACTTAATTAACCTCAAGACATAAGAGATTGTGGGAAAAAATGTTCAATCAAATAATTTCACCTTACATAAGCCTGTTCAGATCATACACGTGACACAAATCTAAAGATAGCCACCATTTCCTGTTCTCCACACCCTGTCCTGGTATGCAAGGAATGTCCAGGTGTAAGAAGAATCACCATATAAGGAAATAGACCCGATGGCCAACCTATAGGACCACCCCACTGATGACATTATGGACCAACCCACTGACGACCTCGCGGACAAACCCACTTACCAGTCCATGGACTAACTCATTGACCAACCCACTGACCAATGAACAAATCTGAGCACACCCACTGTAGAGCCAGCCACACCCCTTTTCCTAGTTTATATAATCCTATGTTCTGACAAAATAAATGTCTCTCTTAGGCCAATCTCTGATCAAGGAGAGACTTCACATCTGACCCTTTGACCAGTTTAATTTTTTCATGCATGCACTTGATCCACACCAATTAGGTCAGGAGTAGGCAACTACTGAATATTCAAGATTGTTCGCCCTAACAATGTTGTCAGGTTTTGTCACCTAGTCTGGGTGCTGCATAGTGTACAAAAAGATATCCGATTCCATCAATGTGTCACCTACTGGAGAGCTTACTGTAGTTTTGTTGAAATCAGTTTTATCTGCAGGAGATTATCACAAAAGGACTAGTAAATCTGCTGACATGTAGTCCTCCATATTCATGAGCTCTGTATAACCCTGACCCATCACTGATTGGCAGCCTTTTGCACAGTATACACACAAAGCTGCTCAGCATTCAAAGAATGTTATCAAAACTACAGTAAACAGCCTAGTAAGTGACACATAGCTGGAATTAGCAGCCACTGTCAAGCTGTTCTCAGCTGGGGTTGCAAAAACTGTTGAGAAATTCTCTTTAATTCCTTCACTCCCCCAGCCAGTTTTTACCTTCATGAGCAGGCCAATTTTTTCAATTCTGACCAGTGTCATTGTAATTATTCAAAATCACTTCACCATATACCAGTAATTCTGAGAATGTTTTTTCGTGACATGATTTACTTCATAATAATTGAAAATTTAAACCAATATTTTTTGTGTTTATTTGTCAAAATTTCTGAAAATTTTGAACATTTCACAATTTTCAAACATTGAATTTGTATGCCCTTAAAACAGCGAATTATGTCACACAAAATTGATAATAAATAACATTTCCCACCTGTCTACTTTTCATCAGCACAACTTTTCAAACATCATTTTTGTGCTAGGAAGTTAGAAAGGTTAATATTTTATCAGCAATTTCTCATTTTTCACACAAAACATTTCAAAACCATTTTTTAGGGATCACATCTAGTTTGAAGTGACTTTTAGATGCTTAGGTGTCAGAAAATACCCAAAAGTGACATCATTCTAAAAACAAAAGCAATGTGGAAGAATAAAAAATGAAAATGTAACTTTTTCCCAGAAAAATATTCTTTTAGCCCAAATTTTACATTTTCACAAGTGTAACAAATATTCACCATACAGTTTATTGTGGAATTTCGCCTGAGTACACTGATATCTGAAATGTGGTATAAATCTGTTTGAGCGCACGGAGGGCTCAGAAGGGAACGAACGCCATTTCAATTTTAGAGTGCAAAATTGTCTGGAATAGATAGTGGATGCCATGTCATATTTGGAGAGCCCCTAATGTGCCTAAACAAAGGAAACACCCCACAAGTGACCCCATTTAGGAAAGTAGACTCCTCATGGAATTTATCTAGTTAGTAGCTCTCTTCAATTAGCATTCTACGTCTAAACAGGAAGTAATGGTGTAGATTAGCACAGAACGTCTGTTATTGGTGCCCCAGTAGGATCCATTACTCTTCATAATGAGCAGAACATAATGACCTATCTCACTCAGCACTTCTCTCTTTGGATTCGTTAATCAGCATCTGGTCTTCTGTACTTGACCTGTGAAGTCTGGCTGTTGATGTTCAGTTTTCTGTGCTTGACCTACAAAGTCTGGCCTTCGATATCTGGTCTTCTGAGCTTGAACAGTAAAATTTGAGTCTCGGTATCTGGTCTTCAATACTTGAACGGCGAAGTTTAGTTCTCCCTTGGTTCCGACCAGTCCCAATTGTTTTTATGGCTCTGCTGCTCACCTTTATGCCAGATCAGAATTTCAATTTGCAGACATGGTGTTTTGGGATGATTGTCCCTCGTCAGTGCACAGTGTTTGCAAATTGCGCTTCTGATATGGCATAAATTCTAGGTCATATGAAAAGGCTCGTTGGAGAGTCATTTTGACTTTTAGGATTGCTACATCCGATAAGTGACGCTAGAGTTTCTCTCATTCCTCCCTGAAGAGACAATTTGAATATTTTCCAGAGAAGCATTGCAGCTATAAGACTCCTCACCAATGACAGCCAGATTGGTTTGTCAGTCTCCGCAAGGAGAATAGATTTCCCCTGATACCTTTTTCGCCTAAAAATTCAACCAATTTAAAACTATAACTCCAAGACTATACAAAATTATTATCTTTTCGATACAAAAAATACACAAAACTGCCAAAGGAAAATATGCCTAACTTCCCTAAATATTTGATTTGCGGTGAAAAAATTTCTGTGAATTGCATCAGTAAAAGCCTCTAAATGCCTGAAAATACAGTATATATGGAATACTGTGAGTTCCCTTTCGAGACATTTGAACAGGTTTTGAGCTCTAATGCAAACACATTTTTTTTAATTTCCAAATGGCTTCAATATATTTGTGTAGGTAAAAACATACAGCAACTAGCGATAGCCAACACAATTTTTAACAACGATCTGCATGATCAGACTTTTTAACTTTTTAGGCCACCTAAATTGTAAAAATGGTCTCAAAATAATATTTTTTGAGGGGTTAGATGTATGCAATGCTGTCGTTTATAGATAGGTGGTACAATCAGGGGGAACCAAGACATTTTCACATAGTTAAGGTGGTGTCACACACAGCGACAACGACAACGACGTCGCTGCTACGTCACCATTTTCTGTGACGTTGCAGCGACGTCCCGTCGCTGTGTGTGACATCTGGCAACGAGCTGGCCCCTGCTGTGAGGTCGCCGCTCGTTGCTGAATGTCCAGCTTCATTTTTTGGTCGTCGCTCTCCCGCTGTGACACACAGATCGCTGTGTGTGACAGCGAGAGAGCGACGAAATGAAGCGAGCAGGGAGCAGGAGCCGGCATCTGGCAGCTGCGGTAAGCTGTAACCAAGGTAAATGTCACGGGCGGGGAGGAGGGTGTCAGCACACCGCGCTCACCCCTTCTGCTCGGGTCCGGCTGCTCAGTGGTGGCTCGAGCCGTAGGCCGGATCCCGGGGGTTTCTCAAGCGGCGCTCCTCGCCCGTGAGTGAAAGGGGGTTGTTTGGGGTGTTGGGATAATGTCCGTGACGCCACCCACGGTTGTGGTGAGGTGTAGCACCACCGCTGCTCGATGCGGGGATCCCGGGGATGGTGAAGGGGAGCAGCCAGGTGTTGTGTTGCCCCTCCGTGGGCAGGGGGTTGGTGATCCCGGGGCCCGGTGATGGCTTGTGAGGTGCAGGGCCTGGTGGGCGCAGGGACGCGGGGGCAGCGCTGTGCCTTGCGGCACTGTGGTACTCACTCAGCCTGAGACGTGGACACAGTTTGTACGGTAAACCAAACGGCTGGTAGGACGATCCCACAGATGGCTGCTTTGCTTTCCCGGTAGGTGACGGTGATGTCCCTCTTCCTTGCACCTGTATGTACGGTTGGTTGCGATGGGTCCCCACCGGTAACCCGCTCCCCGGCTTCAAGCTGGGCCAGAGGAGCACTACACTTTGCCCGCAGGCGCTGGCCCTCAGAGACTGGTGCCCTGGCGGTGGCGGTGCCTCTGTTGTACGGGTTGGGCTGTTGCCTTCAATCAGGGCTTGGTTGTTGGGGGAATCTACGTCCCCTTCTCTGATGGATTCGGCAAATTTGGCGACTCCTAGCCTTGCCGGGGTCCGAGAGGCCCCTGCCCTGGTGCTGACTGTCCTTCGGAACACTGCTCCAGACCACCAGGCACACAGCCAACGGGGTCCTTCCAGGAACTTCCAAACGGTCCCCCTCCGGACAGTCACCGCCGTCGCTGACCTTGCTGTTCTGGCCCTACACAAAGCTGGACCTTCAGGCTTCTCTCTCTCTCTGTCACCACACTTGCTTTCCTCCTTTACTCCTTTACTTCTTCACTTTCACTTCGTTGTTTTCTTTAGCACTGTCTGGGCTACTCCTCCACTCCTTCTACTCCCTCCTCCCTGACTAGACTGCCTGGTACTTCCTGCCTCCAGAGCTGTGATCTCCTTGGTGGGCGGAGCCAACCACCTGGCCCACCCCCTGGTGTGAATCATCAGCCCCTGGAGGAAGGCAACAAGGATTTGTGGTTCAGCTTAGGTGTGCCTACCTGGGATGTGGGGTGTGGTGGTGTGTGACCTGTGTCCCCTGGCTTGCCCAGGGCGACACATTCCCCCTTAGCAAAATGCAGACCGTCCGCGGGCTGCCGTCCTACACCGATTTATTTTTCTGAAAAAGATAACATTTGGAAAATCAACATATATACATTTTTAATAACTCTTCCCAAGACGGGAGGCACATTTCTTAAACGTTGCAACGGTTTACGGTCACGGTTTCCGCTCTCTCCCACCCAAGTAACCTGGCCCTGATGCTGCCCCTAAAGCCCAGGCAGCACCCCTTGACCCACAGTCCAGCACACGGTACCCGAGCGGGATCTGTCCTTGCCCTCCAGAGGATAGCCACCGGTTCCTTTGGTGGCTGGGCCCTAGCCTGCTCTGCTCAGGGCCCTCCCTCCAACCTGCCTCTCCGGAGGCGGCCTGCGGAAAACGGTAACGGTAAACAACATATTTACAAGCCACTAACGTCTGTGGGTGCCCTGCAAGTTCACGGGCTTGTCCATGGATAGTTCTCCATGCAAAACAACTTTTTAAACGGTCCCCACGGGGACAACGATGCCGGCTCCAGCCGGTTGCAAATCACACGGTGAATCAGGTGAAACTTCGGTAATCATCTTTTCTTATCATTCACTTTTCAACAAACAAACAAAGTGGTGGTTCCAACGGGGACGGTGCTGCGGGCATCCATCGCCCTACTCGGTATCTTCGTCCTCCTCACCCGGCTCGGGGTGAAAGGACATGGGCACCAGCCCCTCCAGCGCATAGCACGCACGGCGTGGAAGGATCGCCCGATACCCGTTGCCTCCGGCTCGGGGAACATAGGTGGCCTCCAGGCCAGGCAGGGCAGCGACCCCCTCTTCCTCCTCTGACATGGGCTCAGTGTCAGGCCCGGAGTCGCTATCTTCTGCCCCCGCCGCAGTCACAGAGGGATGCACGCCCGACAGGCCAGGTTCGGTGCAGCGCGCGAGCGAGTAGGACGGAGGTAACACAGGAGCCAGGGGCAGACCGGGTCCCTCAGCCGCAGCGGCCGGTCCCTCGGGGACACAGGGGCGTGGGTCATTCTCCCGCTCCTCCATCACAGCCTCCACTCCATACACTCGCGCCACCGCAACTAGGGCCTCCACCTCCGCAGCCCACTGCTCCATCAGCCCGCCGATCCGACTCTGGTAGTGACGGCAGATCCCCGCCGCCCGGGCCCTCAGCCAGGCCGCCGTTCCAGACACCCGCTCGGTAGTCTCTGCAGAGCTAGGTGGGGTGGCCATTTTTCGTTAGGGTCGGCAGACCGGGGCCTCATGGTGTTGGCTTGCACCGCCACACTTACATGCGTCCAACCGCCATCGCGTCCCCCTTAGCTCTTTCCGGCCCCTCCTCTCTCGGGGCGGGGTTTTGGCCTTCGCGCCTCTACTGCTCAAGAAGACGCTCGAGCGGGAACTTTTCGCGCCAAAGATGGCGGCTTCTGAAATTTTTCTGCCGGATACCTCCGGCGGTAACAAGGCGCACCTCTACCAGACGGCAGAGCGGTAAGATCCTGTTCGTGACGCCAAGTTGTCGCGGGCGGGGAGGAGGGTGTCAGCACACCGCGCTCACCCCTTCTGCTCGGGTCCGGCTGCTCAGTGGTGGCTCGGGCCGTAGGCCGGATCCCGGGGGTTTCTTGAGTGGCGCTCCTCGCCCGTGAGTGAAAGGGGGGTTGTTTGGGGTGTTGGGATAATGTCCGTGACGCCACCCACGGTTGTGGTGAGGTGCAGCACCACCGCTGCTCGATGCGGGGATCCCGGGGATGGTGAAGGGGAGCAGCCAGGTGTTGTGTTGCCCCTCCGTGGGCAGGGGGTTGGTGATCCCGGGGCCCGGTGATGGCTTGTGAGGTGCAGGGCCTGGTGGGCGCAGGGACGCGGGGGCAGCGCTGTGCCTTGCGGCACTGTGGTACTCACTCAGCCTGAGACGTGGACACAGTTTGTACGGTAAACCAAATGGCTGGTAGGACGGTCCCACAGACGGCTGCTTTGCTTTCCCGGTAGGTGACGGTGATGTCCCTCTTCCTTGCACCTGTATGTACGGTTGGTTGCGATGGGTCCCCACCGGTAACCCGCTCCCCAGCTTCAAGCTGGGCCGGAGGAGCACTACACTTTGCCCGCAGGCGCTGGCCCTCAGAGACTGGTGCCCTGGCGGTGGCGGTGCCTCTGTTGTACGGGTTGGGCTGTTGCCTTCAATCGGGGCTTGGTTGTTGGGGGAAGCTACGTCCCCTTCACTGACGGATTCGGCAAATTTGGCGACTCCTAGCCTTGCCGGGGTCCGAGAGGCCCCTGCCCTGGTGCTGACTGTCCTTCGGAACACTGCTCCAGACCACCGGGCACACAGCCAACGGGGTCCTTCCAGGAACTTCCAAACGGTCCCCCTCCGGACAGTCACCGCCGTCGCTGACCTTGCTGTTCTGGCCCTACACAAAGCTGGACCTTCAGGCTTCTCTCTCTCTCTGTCACCACACTTGCTTTCCTCCTTTACTCCTTTACTTCTTCACTTTCACTTCGTTGTTTTCTTTAGCACTGTCTGGGCTACTCCTCCACTCCTTCTACTCCCTCCTCCCTGACTAGACTGCCTGGTACTTCCTGCCTCCAGAGCTGTGATCTCCTTGGTGGGCGGAGCCAACTGCCTGGCCCACCCCCTGGTGTGAATCATCAGCCCCTGGAGGAAGGCAACAAGGATTTGTGGTTCAGCTTAGGTGTGCCTACCTGGGATGTGGGGTGTGGTGGTGTGTGACCTGTGTCCCCTGGCTTGCCCAGGGCGACACATAAACATCAGGTAACCAAGGTAGTTACCCGATATTTACCTTCGTTACCAGCCTCCGCCGCACTCACGCTGCCAGTGCCGGCTCCTGCTCTCTGCACATGTAGCTGCAGTACACATCGTGTAATTAACCCGATGTGTACTGTAGCTAGGAGAGTAGGGAGCCAGCGCTAAGCAGTGTGCGCGGCTCCCTGCTCTCTGCACATGTAGCTGCAGTACACATCGTGTAATTAACCCGATGTATACTGTAGCTGGGAGAGCAGGAAGCCAGCGCTAAGCGGTGTGCGCGGCTCCCTGCTCTCAACACATGTAGCTGCAGTACACATCGTGTAATTAACCCGATGTGTACTGTAGCTAGGAGAGCAGGGAGCCAGCACTCAGTGTGCGCGGCTCCCTGCTCTCTGCACATGTTGCAGCACAGCGACGCGTGTCGTTATGATCGCTGCTTCAAGTGCTGTGTTTGACAGCTAAGCAGCGATCATAACAGCGACTTACAAGGTCGCTGCTACGTCACAGAAAATGGTGACGTAACAGCGACGTCGTTGTCGCTGTCGTTTAGTGTGAACCCAGCTTTAGATGCAACTATTTTCACTATTTGAGGAGTATAAAAAACTTTGCAATTTTGTTAGAAACACATAGTTAATTAGTAAGTTGTCTAAAAATTATCCCTTTAATTAGGGAGACAAAACAGGTGTACTGTACTAGTGATAGAGATATGTACAGTATATACATCAGGAAGTTAAACCCCCTTCGAATTTGCACCCTATCCAACATAGAGGTCACCATCTAGATACCTTTCTATCAGTGGTAGCAGAGGAGTTCAGAAACATACATAAACTACCATCAAGAGGCAGAAACAATCTCACAAAGGGAGAATTAGAAGCACTAAATACAGTGAAATCAAACAATGATCTAGTAATGAGACAAACAGATAAAGGGGGGGATCACTATACAAAACAGAGGATTATCTCCAAGAGGCCAACAAGATACTGTATAACACCAAATACTATGAATTACTATACTAACCTTGGACCCCTCTCCACAATATATTAAGGATTATAACATCTTGATTAACAATGCTTAGCATAATAAAATTATTAATCTTAAGGAAAGGAGTTTCCTAACAAATAGGGTGCCAGGCAGGGAATTTTTTTACCACCTGACTTAAGGTGGTGTCACACATAGCGACGCAGCAGCGATCACGACCAGCGGTCTGACCTTATCAGGATCGCTGCTGCGTCGTTACCTGGTCGCTGGTGAGCTGTCAAACAGGCAGATCTCACCAGCGACCAGTGACCAGTCCCCAGCCAGCAGCGACGCGTGGAAGCGTAACTAAGGTAAATATCGGGTAACCAAGGAAAGCACTTCTCTTGGTTACCCGATATTTACCTTAGTTACTAGCGTCCGCCGCTCTCATGCTGCCAGTGCCGGCTCCCTGTTCCCTGCACTCCTAGCCAGAGTACACATCGGGTTAATTACCCGATGTGTACTCCAGCTACGTGTGCAGGAAGCAGGGAGCCGGCACTGGCAGCGTGAGAGCACACCGCTTAGCGCTGGCTCCCTGCACTCCTAGCCAGAGTACACATCGGGTTAATTACCCGATGTGAACTCCAGCTACGTGTGCAGGGAGCCGGCACTGGCAGCGTGAGAGCACACCACTTAGCGCTGGCTCCCTGCACTCCTAGCCAGAGTACATATCGGGTTAATTACCCGATGTGTAGACCAGCTACATGTGCAGGGAGCAGGGAGCCGGCAATGACAGCGTGAGAGCGGTGGACGCTAGTAACTAAGGTAAATATCGGGTAACCAAGGAAAGGGCTTCTTGGTTACCCGATGTTTACCGTGGTTACAGCTTACCGCAGGCTGCCAGACGCCAGTTCCCTGCTCCCTGTTCGCTTCAGTTCGTCGCTCTCTCGCTGTCACAGACAACGATGTGTGCTTCACAGCGAGAGAGCAATGTCCAAAAAATGAAGCAGGACATTAGGACATTCAGCAACGACCGGCGACCTCACAGCAGGGGCCAGGTCGTTGCTGGATGTCACACACAGCGACAGCGTAATGGTGACTTAGCAGCGACGTCGTTGTCGTCGTCGCTATGTGTGACACCACCTTAAAGTTCAGAAGGACCTTAAAGATCCCCTTGGGTGCCCATTAAATCAGGAATTGGTTCCCTGACCAGCTCCCTATCCCACTTCATTGATCTATTTTTGTAAAATCTGGTAACAGAGCTACCCTTCTTTCTGAAGGATTCTTCCCAATTGATTAGAGAGCTAAGTGGAATCATTTGGCAGCCAACTTATACCGTTTTAATGTTGGATGTCAATGCACTATTCAAACATAAAACATATAAAAGGACTGGAAGCAATTAATTTTTATTTAACCGAGCATAACATGATGCCTATAGATCAAAAGACATTTCTGCTTAAGGGTTCGGAATTTGTTTTGAAGCACATCTTTTTCCAGGACAATCTGTTCCTGCAGTGCTTTGGGTCTGTTCTGGGAGAGGTCTTTGGTTCCTTCATCCCCAAGCTTCATTTTATTTTATTATGTACATCACATTTTTAGACTGGTTGTTGTTTTTTTTTCTCAATAAAACTATGGTTCCAAGTTCTCAGGCCAAATTACTTTTCAGATAAAATTGATCATATACATAAAGCGAGACAAGTAGTGCAATCAAACTATGTTTGATGAATAGCTAGGAGTTTCCCAGTCTCTATTTAAACAGAAACATGCATCTCATTATAGATAACTCATCTGTTATTGATTCACTAATCAATTTCTTACCTTGCCTGCAGGCGGTACTAGAGTAAACTATATGTGCGTGTGTATATATATATATATATATATATATATATATATATATATATATATAAATGCCACATTCATATGAGCACTATTATGTACCTGATGAGGCAGATACTGTCAAAACGCGTAGTACAGCAAGCAATATTTTTAAAAATGTTAAATTTTTAATAAAGACAGGAATCAGTATAGGTGGATATGGTCATTTCATACCTATACGTTTAAAGGCCCTGTCACACATAGAGATAAATCTGCGGCAGATCTGTGGTTGCAGTGAAATTGTGGACAATCAGTGCCAGGTTTGTGGCTGAGTACAAATGGAACAATATGTCCATGATTTCACTGCAAACACAGATCTGCCAAAGATTTATCTCTGTGTGTGACAGGGCCTTAAGCCACCGGATTGTGATTCTCCTTTTGTCTATTTTTTTTGCTCGGAGCCCAGGGAAGGACTACGATTCAGTGGGCTGACTAGATGCTGCTGGATAGACGGGTTCCCTGGATTACATGCACAATCCATTTTACCCTACAGTGAGTGCATTACCATTCAAGCTCTTCTTGTGATCACAAAATACTGCACCCAAAAAAGTGCCGCCTGTCTCTTCCTACGATTTTTTTCCCACTCTGCAAATACACTACCGATTTTGTTACTTTTCCCACCTACAAAGAGTGGAGAGGTCTTAATTTTTATTGTAGATACACTTCAACTGTGACACAGAATCCCCCCAAAATTCAGAAAATCCCATTGTTTGACTTTTAAATAATTAATTTGCATTTTATTGCATGAAATAAGTATTTGATCACCCTCCAACCAACAAGAGTTCTTCCTCTCACAGACCTGTTATATTTTCTAAGAGGCCCTTCCAGGGGCGTACATAGAAATCATGGGGCCCCATAGCAAAAGTCTGAATGAGGCCCCCCCACCGATTAAAAAAAAACCCAAACAAAATGTTATCATAATAATTATTATATATGTTACTGTGGGCTGGCACGCGTTACTGGGGGCGGCTTATAGTCAGAAATAACACAAACTACTACATAGTTTTACTGAACAACATCCACCATATAAAGGCCAATAATACATTGCAAAATAATGCCGTTACACCATGACCAAATATCACCACATAGAGTCTGAATATAACCACAGTCCTGTTACTGAGCAAAGGTCACTGTACCAAGACCAGTGAATTCACACCGCAAATCCCTAAAAATCTGCAATATGTGAACATAAAGTAGCAATATCCCTCTTCATGCCCCTCACCACACACAATATAAATTTTCACACCTTTCTCACCCATTTAATGGTAATGATTATGACCCTCTTTATAGCCTTAGCATCTATAGTAAAACTCTGCAAAGTACAGATATAATATGCACACACACAGAGTGGTGGCACAGGGGCAACACACACACACACACACAACGATGGCACAGCACTGTGGCAACACACACAGTGATGGCACAGCACAGGGGCAACACACACAGAGATGGCACAGCACAGGGGCAACACACACACACAGTGATGGCACAGCACAGGGGCAACACACACACACAGCGATGGCACAGCACAGGGGCAAGACACACACACACAGTGATGACACAGAGGCAACACACACAGTGATAGCACAGCAGCACAGGGGCAACATACACACAGTGATGGTACAGCACGGGTCAACACACACAGTGATGGCACAGCACAGGGGCAACAAACACACAGTATTGGCACAGGGGCAACACCCACACACAGAGTGATGGCACAGCACAGGGTGGTTTTTCTGTAGTGTTACAGGCAGACATTTGTACATTATAATACTCACCTGCTCCTGTGCTGTGAGAGATGATATTAGTGGCTCCAGCCTCCCTGCTGCACTTCCTGTGAGTCTTCCTGTCCTCTGCTTTTTCTTTCTATTCCTTCTGTTCTCCGCTTCTCACTGTTTTTTGTGCTCTCTGTTTGCTTTTCTCTCTTTTCTGTGGTCTCTACTCCTTCTTCACTCCTGCACTGTTTTCCTTTTCATCATTTCATTCTTCCATGGCTGCACTGAACAAGCTTCGTCCCCTCTCCTGATTGGCTGTTCTCCTCCTGGCACCTCTCACTAGAAGAAGCTGCTGCCTGGCCACTCACTCCTCTTCAGCTCAGGCCGCGCAGTGTGCAGTGTGGGCGAGTTTGCATCTCTGCGTTGGCTAGTCTGCAGCTATAGAAACAGTGCCGTCTCCCAGCGGCGTTAATCAGCTGCTTGGTGATGGCCCCGGGGGCATGATGATGAAAGTGAAAACGCACACACCATGGGCAGCCACCCCCAGGCCCCTCCAGCCAGGGCTGCCACCAGGAATTTTAGGGCCCCATACTTCCAAAATTTTCAGGCCCCTTTCATACTCCACCACAGCTCCGCCTTTACCCCTCAAACCTTCGGCAATAGAAAAAGTTGTTTCAAGCATCACGCCCAAGAAATAGGTTAAAAAACAATTATATTCCATAAGGTTAAAACCAACACTAGGTTAGATGGACATCCACGAAGTATAAAACAATGGCTTATGCGTTTCACACCTACTGTAAAAGATGTTCTTAGTCTTAGACATATCCTGCTAGATCTGCACAAGTAAGTTATGGAATAAAATTGGTTTTACCCTTATTTCTTGGACGTGCTGCTGGAAACAACTTTTTTCTATTGCCGGATTTTGCCTCTTTGAACACGGAGCTGACCTCCCTGCACCGTCCCCCAGAGAAAGAACCCAGGTGATGCATTTACCGGGTGAGCTGAGATCCTCCTTTGTATACTTACCTCCAACCTTCCACAGTCCCACCATCACTCTTAGAAAATCTCCAATTCTGCAAACAGTCCTCATCAATCACACATTAACCGCTAGTCGTCATTGTGATAGACCGAAAAAAGCTGCATGAAACGTTTTTGGGTCATTAAAAAGACGAGCCCCAGACAGAATTGTCCTCCATATGCGCATATCTAATATATAAAGCTGTGTGTGTGTGTGTGTGTGTGTGTGTATATATATATATATATATATATATATATATATGTATATATATATATATATATATGTATATATATATATATATATACATATATATATATATATGTATATATATATATATATATATATATATATATGTATATATATATATATATATATACATATATATATATACACATATATATATATATATATATATATATACTGTATGTGTGTCCGCTATAGGAATCCGGACCATCTCATCTACACTCCCAATATTTTGCACAGACACCTGAAGGGACTCAGGGAACGTCATAGACTATTTTATGAGGGGAAAATTTAACCCCGCGCTTTACAGTGATTAAACAAAAAAATTCCTTACATTAAAGTCAATGGAGCTGGGAGGTGATGTCATTAATAGCAGCAGTGATTGGCAACGAAGGACATTCTTAGTGTAAGAAGCTTGTGTGTAAGGTAATATGATATCGGTGGGGAGACGGATAAAGACAGAGAGAAACAGAGAGAGACAGGGAAAGAGACTGAAAGAGACAGACAAGGAAAGAGACAGACTGGCAGGGAAAGTGACAGACTGGTAGGGAAAGAGACATTCTGGCAGGGAAAGAGACAGTCTGGCAGGGAAAAAGACAGACTGGCAGGGAAAGAGACAGACTGACAGGGAAAGAGACATTCTGGCAGGGAAAGAGACATTCTGGCCGGGGAGACAGTCTGGCAGGGAAAGAGACAGATTGGCAGGGAAAGAGACAGTCTGGCAGGGAAAAAGACAGACTGACAGGGAAAGAGACATTCTGGCAGGGAAAGAGACAGTCTGGCAGAGAAAGAGACAGTCTGGCAGGGAAAGAGACAGTCTGGCAGGGAAAGAGACAGAGACATCCAGACAGACTACATGCACAGTTACACACACTATACATTACCTCATCTTGCAGTTCTGATCAGTGCAGAGCAGGAGAGAAACCACGGGGACTTGCACGGAGGCTGCAGCAGCTGAACAACAGGACCTTCCACTTCACGGGTCATGTGATCAGGCACAATTAGTTAGATGACAGGTCCTTCACCGCAGCCTCCATAGTACATTTTTCTGTCCTGCACCGATCACATAAATCAGTGCAGGAAGAGACTGAGGCAGCTCTCTATGAACGACTCGGGCCCCCTCATTGCCCTGATGGCGGCCCCGACCCCTGGGGCCCAGTGAGCTGAGGGATGAAAGGGGAGGGGCCTGGGCTGTCAGCGTCCGGGCCCCCTACTCCTGCCTCTAGCTCATGGGCCCCATAGCAGTGTCATGGTCTGCCTCTATTGATGGTACGCTATTGGGCCCTTCTATTCTGCACTCATTACTTGTATTAATTGCAGCTGTTTGAACTCATTACCTGTATAAAAGACACCTGTCCGCACACTTAATCAATCACACGCCAACCTCTTCACCATGGCCAAAAGAGCTGTTTAAAGACAGCAGGGACAAAATTGTAGACCTGCACAAGGCTGAGATGGGCTACAGGACAATAGGCAAGCAGCTTGGTGAGAAGGCAACAACAATTGCCACAATTACAGTATTAGAGAATGCAAGAACCACAAGATAACTGTCAATCTTACTCTGTCTTTGACTCCTTGCAAATTCTCACTTCTAGCTTAAGGATGATTCTAATAAAGGTCAGGCATCAGCCCAGAACTACATGGGAGGACCTGGTCAATCAGATAAATAGAGGTGGGACCGCAGTCTCAAAGATTACTGTTAGTAATACACTATACCATCATGGATTAAAATCCTAGTGGGCACACAAGGTCCCCTGCTCATGTCAGCACATGTACAGGCCCATTTGAAGTTTGTAAATTACAATCTGAGTGATCGAGAGGAGACATGTGGTCAGACGACACCAAAATGCAACTTTTTGGTATCAATTCCAATCTCCATGTTTCGAGGAAGAAGGATGAATACAGCCCCAAGAACACTGTTCTAACCATGAAGCATGAGGACAGAAACAACATACTTTGGGGGGGCTTTTCTGCAAAAGGGACAGGATGGCTGCAGGTAATTTAAGGGAGGATGGAAGGGGTCATGTATTGAGAGATTTTGGCCAACAACCTCCATCCCTCAGTAAGGGTAAGTCCGCACGCTGCAATTTTGTTATAACCACAAAAATGTACCCTAAAAAAAGCATCTTGTAGCAAAAAAACGCAGGCAGTTTTCGTGCTTTTGTGCTGCGTTTTTGATGCGTTTTTTTGACTTTGCATTTTTTATGCGTTTTTTTTCCCCCGATGGGTAAAAAACAAAGAGAAATGTTCCCAACCCCAGCATCTTCTATTTCAGGGAAAACCTTGCATACTTCAATAGCCATTGCTAAACCACAAACTGCATGTATGAGTTCCATCAAATGGGTTAATAATTTCTAAGTATCTAAATGAGTTAGTTTTTCCAAATAAAATGGAGAGATATCTAACTTTCACCTTTTGATCTGTGAACTTTGTTCTGTTGTAAACAAAAAATGGCTGTAAGAGATTTCCAAATAATTCAATTCTTATTTTCTTCAAACTGTTTAGAAATTGGGGTTTTATTAGGAAAGCAGAAGCATCAAAAAAGTCTCGAGAGAATCCAAGTTAGCTGTTTACAGAAAGTGGATAAAAAGCTGAGCTATCCAAAAAGACAATATCGTGATGCTTTCAGTAATCCGTAGATTAGAGCATTTTATGTTTTTGAAGTGAATGCATCTGACTTTTCTACAATACTAATACAATGTGAAGTTATATAGCCTCATAACAAATGCTCACATTTTGTTAGAGACCGTTGGCGCTGCCCACAAGATAGAAAGGCTTTCATTATTGTTGAAAGAAGCTGTAAATTAAATTTGTCCAGAAAATCTCCCCAGAGCCACAAGGATTTATTTCAAGCTTCTGATTGTTTGAACCTAAAAACCCAGCCTGAGGCCAATGTTAGGACAGAAAGACTCACACACACTGTACACTCACATATCCAAGAAATGTGCTTGTTTCAGGAATATACTATATATTTACTCTAATATCATTTTACTTTAAAGAATGAAAGAGAACAATTTCAATATTTTGAAATCAATTCTTGCCACATTTCTTTACGATTTTATTGCTACAAGCAAGTAAGAGTAAAATTTTACCAAGCTGTAAATTCTTTCTCTTTATTTTGACTTACAAAGTATAGATCACATGTAACAGTTTTCTTACAGAAATTCTGGCCACTTAAAATCTATTATACAGTGTGTCCACCCATTTCCTGTCCACCGCCATTAACATCGGAACGGCGGCAGCTATAGGCATAGAAGTGGTGTCTAGGTATAGTAAAGTAGCCATGCCCTACGCAATGAAACCACCTATAGCGCCACCTGGTGGAAAACAACGGAGTTAACATTTTTATCTCGAAAACGGAACGAGATAGAAAAAAAAGTGAATTAAAAATTGTAGGGCATCATTAATTCAATATGAATCAACACCTTGCATACAGAAATGCTAAGATATGGAACCCATGACCCCCAAAAACATTGAATGCTGGTCACGCATATGGTGCTCATTTAACTTTGATGCTCAAAGTGGCCACCGTCAGCTGCAATGCACATCTGGACTCTGGACAGCATACTGTATCTTGCTGCATGTTGTGCAATATGGTAGGTGACATGTTTGCACAAGCATCTGTAATACATATTCGTAGGTTCTGCAATGTTGGTGGAGGGGTCACAAATACCTGCTGTTTGATGTGACCTCACAGAAAGACGTCCAATGAGGTCAGGTCAGGTAAGCGTGGAGGCCACTCCACACAGCCACCATACCCAATGACTTGTAGGAAGGTCTCCATAAAGTTTTGCTTCACGTCCGCAGCCTTGTGAGTTTTACACGTTCTAATCATAGTATTTCTGTATGCAAAGTGTCGATTTGTATTGAATTGATGATGCCCTACAACTCTGTAAGTCACTTTTTTTCTCTATCTCGGTCCATTTTCGAGATAAAAATGTTAACTCCATTGTTTTCCACCAGGTGGCGCTATAGGTGGTTTCATTGCGCAGCGCAAGCATACTTTACTATACCTAGACACCACTTCTATGCCTATAGCTGCCGCCGTTCTCAAGTTAATAGCAGTGGACAGGATATGGGTGGACACACTGTATACATACAAATGTTTGATATTGCGTTATGCATGTGTTTCTGCAGGGACAGTGCTTGCCTGAACTAGTGCTTATGCTGCTTTAGTTTAAATTTTCAGGTTATTTTACTTATATGTCTAAAGAAATAGTAAATTGTTCGATAAGTCCTTCCCCCATTCTACATAATATCTAAACACATTCTGGATGACACTATAGTCGTTATCATGTAACGTCATTGGAGGTTGCCATACTTCATTACTTTAGTTATATTTAAGATGGACATCATCATATACGAGGGGCTGCTGATAAGTCTTTGGCTTTACCCAGAAAGAAATGAGATAGGATGATGAAACTTTACATTTATTCCACATACTCTCCACTGATGTCAACATACTTCTTACATCAGTATTCCAAGTTCTGTAAGCCTATCAAAAAGAAGGATTTCGGTTGTGCCTCAAACCAGGCATCCATAGCAGCCATGGCATCAGAAATGGTGTGAAATTTGGTACCCTTGAGGTGTTTCTTCAGGTTTGGAAACAGATAATAGTCAGAGGGAGCTAGATCTGGTAAATATGGTGGGTCATCAACCAGCTGGAAGCCCAGCTCTGCCAGTTTTGCTGTGGACGCTTGTGCAGTACGAGCAGAGGTGTTGTATTGCAGAAACAAGATTTCTTAGGACAGCTTGCTGCCCCTTTTGGCCTTCAGAGCTGCCTTCAATTGGTCAAAAAGTTCAATGTAAGAACTTGCATTGATGGTGGAACCCTTTTGAAGGTAGACCACTAGCAGCATGCCCTCCTTATCCCAGAACACAGACAACAAGCTTAGTGGATGATTTTTGCACCTTAAATGTCTTTGGATGAGGAGAACCACTGTGCTTCCACTCTTTTGACTGCTCCTTGTTTTCAGGATTATACAAATAAATCCAGGTATTATCCATAGTTACCAGTTGATACCGAAAGTTCTTATCATTCCGGAAACGCTGACAAATGGACTGGGATGTTTTCACTCGCATGCTTCTCTTATCGGTTGTCAAACATTTGGGGATCCACTTTGCAGATAGCTTCCTCATGTCCAAATGTTCATGCATAATGAAACAAACACGATCACAGGAAATCCTCATGGTGTCTGCTATCGCTTTAGCTTAAATTTATTGATTCTCCGGTATGAGCACAGCATCGACAATCTCCGGAACAGCAACCACTCTCGGTCGTCCAGGACGTTCCTCATCATTGGAGCTAAAGTGGCCCGTTTTAAATTTGGCAACCAAGTTATTAACTGTGGAATATGAAGGGCATTGATCCCCCAATGTATGCGACATATCACCATGGATATCTTTTGTGGACTTTCCTTGCAGAAACAAGAGGTTTATTATTCCTCTGCTCTCAGTTGCTGTGAATATTGCATTAAACTCCGCCATTTTGGTTTCCCGCATCCGTAGAACACTGTTGCCAAAAGCAACAAACACATTTTGAAAAAATATATATTAGACACATAATGTGATGTAACATTTGTTAGCATAGAAACAAAAAAGATCACAAAGCCAAAGACTTGTTAGCAGCCCCTCGTATTGAGGGCTTTCTTTTACTCTATCACAGTGTTAGGATCTACCACTGCTAGTACTTTTTTCTTTTCTTCCTTTCCCTTTCTTCTATCTCCAAACTGGTCTTTTTCTCCAATGAACTTATTTAGCATACACCGTGTGCAGAATTATTAGGCAAATGAGTATTTTGATCACATGATACTTTTTACTTTTTATACATGTTGTCCTACTCGAAGCAATATAGGCTTGAGAGCCAACTACCAATTAAGTAAATCAGGTGACGTGCATCTCTGTAATGAGGAGGGGTGTAGTGTAACGACATCAACACCCTACATAAGGTGTGCTTAATTATTAGGCAACTTCCTTTCCCTTGGCAAAATGGGTCAGAAGAGAGAGGGATGCAGCAGTCTTGAAATTGCCAAACTTTTGAAGCGTGATCACGGAACAATCAAGCGTTTCTAGACAAATTGCCAACAGGGTCGCAAGAAGCATGTTGGGCAAAAAAGGCTCAAAATAACTGTCCATGAATTGAGGAAAATCAAGCATGAAGCTGCCAAGATGCCATTTGCCACCAGTTTGGCCATATTTCAGAGCTGCAACGTTACTGGAGTATCAAAAAGCACAAGGTGTGCCATACTCAGGGACATGGCCAAGGTAAGGAAGGCTCAAAAACGACCACCTTTGAATAAGAAACATAAGATAAAATGTCAAGAAATATCTTAAGACTGATTTTTCAAAGGCTTTATGGACTGATGAAATGAGAGTGACTCTTGATGGGCTAGATAGATGGGTCAGAGGCTGGATCAGTAAAGGGCAGAGAGCTCTACTCCGACTCAGATGCCAACGAGGTGGGGTACTGGTGTGGGCTGGTATCGTCAAAGATGAACTTGTGGAACCTTTTTGGGTTGAGGATGGAGTGAAGTTCAACTCCCAGACCTACTGCCAGTTTCTAGAAGACAACTTCTTCAAGCAGTGGTACAGGAAGAAGTCGGTATCGTTCAAGAAAAACATGATTTTCATGCAGGAAAATGCTCCATCACATGAATCCAACTACTCCACAGCGTGGCTGGCCAGTAAAGGTCTAAAAGATGAAAAAATAATGACATGGCCCCCTTGTTCACCTGATCTGAACCCCATAGAGAACCTGTGGTCCCTCATAAAATGTAAGATCTACAGGGAGGGAAAACAGTTCACCTCTCGGAACAGTGTCTGGGAGGCTGTGGTGGCTGCTGCACACAATGTTGATCGTAAACAGATTAAGCAACAGACAGAATCTATGGATGGTAGGCTTTTGAGTGTCATCATAAAGAAAGGTGGCTATATTGTGGTCACTAATTTTTTTGGGTTTTCTTTTTGCATGTCAGAAATGATTATTTTTAAATTTTGTGCAGTTATATTGGTTTAATGCACCACAAATACCACATTTTAATATCCACCAGACGGCATCATAACCATAGAAATACACTAAGTAACTCCTCAAGGAAATCACTCAAATGCCATAATGTCATAAAACAACAATTTTTATTAATATATTTTTTTTAAAAAAATGACAGTTTTTACTATTGGCACAATGGGACAGTGTAGACCACAAGTGAGTCCCTCCTAAAAAAGGAGGGGTAGGTGCGGGCGCAGTCAGACCATCCGTGTAGGTCAAAAATTATACAGAATAGTAATGTTCATTAAATACATACAGCCCACCATATGGCCATGGAACCTCAAGGATAAATCTCATATGGAAATAGCGCACCCCTGAAGTACCACCACATAGTATAGACAAAGAGTACAGTTCTAAATCACATGTATCCAATCAATGTGGGTATACCCAGGAGGTCGCTATGGCACCAATCCATAAAGAGTTTTACTTAATGAAGAGAGTTTATAACAGTTCTGTCAGCTCTAATGACAGATCATGCCAACACAGCATAAATCACATTGGGGGTAGTGAAAGAGGGCATCACCGCTATATTAAATCAAAGGATACACTAGTTAATCAGAGTCAAAGCGGTGATGTCCAATCCCACCAGCCACCTATCCGTTCCATAAGCCATCCAGACCATATAAGAGCAAAGAGTAAACAGACCTGACCAGTGAGCCGACCACGCACCCACAGCCACCACGCCTCGACGCGTTTCACTGCTGCTTCTTCGGGTTATATTGGTTTACCTGGTGAAAATAAACAATTGAGATAGGAATATATTTGGTTTTAATTAAGTCGCCTAATAATTCTGCACAGTAATAATTACCTGCACAAACAGATATCCTCCTAAGATAGCCAAATCTAAAAAAAAGCCCCACTCCAAATTCCAAAAATATTAAGCTTTGATATTTATGAGTCTTTTGGGTTGATTGAGAACATACAGTAGTTGTTGATCAATAATAAAAAAATCCTCTAAAATACAACTTGCCTAATAATTCTGCACACGGTGTAGTTCATGTCTTTTAACATGCTTTCCTTCTCTTAAATTTGTAATAAATGGTATTGTGTTTGGACTGTTGGCGTACTACTCTTATGCATATTCCTGTCTATCACTTTGTATACTGACCACTTCTACTGTATATATTGGTACTGCTTTGCTTTATATTTGCTATATTGCCACGGCCTTTGTGTGCACCACCATCAGTGGGACGTCCACTTCCCCATTCCTTGCTTGACACCTTGCATGTTTTTAGTTTGGTATGCACCTAAAGGGGGCTTTACACGCAACGACATCGCTAACAAGATGTCGTTGGGGTCACGGAATTCGTGATGCACATCCGGCCTCGTTAGCGACGTTGTTGCGTGTGACAAGTACGAGCGATCGCTAAAGATGCAAAATACTTACCAAATCATTGATCGTTGACATGTCATCCATTTTCCAAATGTCGTTCCTTGTTCTGGACGCAGGTTGTTCGTCGTTCCTGAGTCAGTATACATCGCTACGTGTGACACCCCAGGAATGACAAACAACACCTGCGTTCTCCGGCAACAAGGTGGGCGTGACTTCCATGCGGCTGCTCTCCACCCCTCCGCTTCTATTGGACGCCTGCCATTTTATGTTGCTGTGACGCTGCACGAAACGCCCCCCTTAGAAAAGAGGCTGTTCGTCGGCCACAGCGACGATGCTAGGCAGGTAAGTACGTGTGACAGCTCCTAGCGATATTGTGCACCAAGAGCAGCAATTTGCCCATGACGCACAAACGACGGGGGCGGGTGCTTTCACGAGCGACATCGCTAGCGATGTCGCTGCGTGTATAGCAGCCTTAAGTGTAGTATTAATCGGGACTAGAATAGAATAAATGTAGGCCTGAAAAGTACGTTCAATTTTACTTTGCAGCAGCAAGGACTTTAATACAATAACCCCTGCCTAAATGCCTCTAATACTAAACTAGCCCTTTTGCTACAATTCTCCCTGCACTAAATGCAAGAAGAGTGTTATTATTAAAGAATAGAATATATTTTTTACTTTGCAGCAGCAAAGATGGTAAGGCAATAATCTCTTTTCCAGCAGCCCCCCTACACTAAATGCAGCTGAGTGGTATTGAGAATAAAGTAGATTAGACTTAACCCTGAAAGGAATTTTGGTTTTACATTGCAGCAAGGACAGTAAGGCTGTGATCCCTGCTTAGATGACTCTAATAGTGATTAACGAGTACTAAAAAGCTCTGGTGCTCGAGGCTCGGGCCGAGCATCCCAAGATACTCGTGTACTCGGCCCGAGCACCGAGCCCAATGTTATCCTATGGGAGACCCGAGTATTTTTGTGAAATGACCCCCGGCAGCATGTAGAAACCCTAAAAATGGCACAAAAGTCTCAGAAGAGTGCTCAAATGACATGGCAACAGCATGGGGAAGATCCCTTGAAGCATTTATCACTCAAAAGTCACAGCTGTGAACAATTTTGTCCGTGTTTTACGCCATTTTTACGGACTCACCAGAAAACCTTCCAAAATGACACCAAAATGAATTTTCATGGCGGAAATGTTAAGGGCACATACCCAATAGTGAGATAGAGCTAATGTATGTTACTTTTTGAGATCAATACATGAAAGATTTTACGTAAAACATTGTGTCACACTTCGATGTCCCTGAGAAGAGACGTACATAAAGGCCTCTGAGTCTAATGTGCCCATTTTGAGGAAGTGAGTCTTTGTAGTATTTTCCTTTGCCAGGGCAGTCCAAAATTGTGGGGTTCACCAATGCCCCTGCATACAGACGTGCATGATGGCCTGTAAACCTGAAGTGCCCATTGTAAGGAAGTGGGTCTATTGTAGTATAGCCCTTAGGCAGGGCAGCCAAACATTGGGAGGCTCCACGTTGTCCCTGGATAGAGACGTGCATGATGGCCTGTAAACCTGAAGTGCCCATTGTAAGGAAGTGGGTCTATTGTAGTATAGCCCTTAGGCAGGGCAGCCAAAAATTGGGAGGCTCCACGTTGTCCCTGGATAGAGACGTGCATGAGGGCCTGTAAACCTGAAGTGCCCATTGTAAGGAAGTGGGTCTATTGTAGTATAGCCCTTAGGCAGGGCAGCCAAAAATTGGGAGGCTCCACGTTGTCCCTGGATAGAGACGTGCATGAGGGCCTGTAAACCTGAAGTGCCCATTGTAAGGAAGTGGGTCTATTGTAGTATAGCCCTTAGGCAGGGCAGCCAAAAATTGGGAGGCTCCACGTTGTCCCTGGATAGAGACGTGCATGAGGGCCTGTAAACCTGAAGTGCCCATTGTAAGGAAGTGGGTCTATTGTAGTATAGCCCTTAGGCAGGGCAGCCAAAAATTGGGAGGCTCCACGTTGTCCCTGGATAGAGACGTGCATGAGGGCCTGTAAACCTGAAGTGCCCATTGTAAGGAAGTGGGTCTATTGTAGTATAGCCCTTAGACAGGGCAGCCAAAAATTGGGAGGCTCCACGTTGTCCCTGGATAGAGACGTGCATGAGGGCCTCAAAACATTAAGTGTGCATTGTCAGGAAGTGGGTGTATTATAGTATAGCCCTTAGGCAGGGCAGCCAAAAATTGGGAGGCTCCACGTTGTCCCTGGATAGAGACGTGCATGAGGGCCTCAAAACATTAAGTGTGCATTGTCAGGAAGTGGGTGTATTATAGTATAGCCCTTAGGCAGGGCAGCCAAAAATTGGGAGGCTCCACGTTGTCCCTGGATAGAGACGTGCATGAGGGCCTCAAAACATTAAGTGTGCATTGTCAGGAAGTGGGTGTATTATAGTATAGCCCTTAGGCAGGGCAGCCAAAAATTGGGAGGCTCCACGTTGTCCCTGGATAGAGACGTGCATGAGGGCCTCAAAACATTAAGTGTGCATTGTCAGGAAGTGGGTGTATTATAGTATAGCCCTTAGGCAGGGCAGCCAAAAATTGGGAGGCTCCACGTTGTCCCTGGATAGAGACGTGCATGAGGGCCTCAAAACATTAAGTGTGCATTGTCAGGAAGTGGGTGTATTATAGTATAGCCCTTAGGCAGGGCAGCCAAAAATTGGGAGGCTCCACGTTGTCCCTGGATAGAGACGTGCATGAGGGCCTCAAAACATTAAGTGTGCATTGTCAGGAAGTGGGTGTATTATAGTATAGCCCTTAGGCAGGGCAGCCAAAAATTGGGAGGCTCCACATTGTCCCTGGATAGAGACGTGCATGAGGGCCTCAAAACATTAAGTGTGCATTGTCAGGAAGTGGGTGTATTATAGTATAGCCCTTAGGCAGGGCAGCCAAAAATTGGGAGGCTCCACGTTGTCCCTGGATAGAGACGTGCATGAGGGCATCAAAACATTGTTCCCATTGCAAAGGAGCGGGTCTCCTGTCGTTGTAATGTCCATTCTGCAAAGAATGGGCGAAAAAATTTACCACTGGGGGTATACCTGAAACAAAGGCCTAACTATTGTAACGGTCATCATGGTGGCGCATGAGGAGAAGGAGGAGCAGTCCAGCGATTATCCAAAGTCCAGAAGTGTGTACCCATGGGTGACTGGAGGTACATGGCAAATTCCCGTTACAAACTTTAAATTCCGCTCTCATTTGCTGGTGGTGTGGTGAAGTCTGGCCCAATCCAACCCTTGTTCATCTTGATCAGACTCAGCCTGTCAGCATTTTCAGTTGACAGGCGGGTGCGTTTATCTGTAATGATTCCACCTGCGGCACTAAAAACACTCTCTGACAAAACGCTAGCGGCAGGGCAGGCCAGGACTTCCAAGGCGTAGAGAGCCAATTCATGCCACGTGTCCACCTTGGATACCCTATAATTGTAAGGCACAGAGGAATGTCGGAGTACAGTTGTTCGATCTGCAAGGTACTCCTTGAGCGTCTGGGCAAACTTAGGATTTCTTGTGGCACTACCCCGCACCTCAGGGGCTGTGGTACGTGAGGGGCTGAGAAAACTGTCCCACATCTTAAAGACTGTTCCCCTACCTCTGGCGGATTGGACTTGTGCCTCTCTCGGCTGTACGCCTTGGTTGTCCACTGATTCCTGACCTATGCCGCTAGCGTTTTGTGAGGGGAATGCTTTGCCTACTTCCGTGACTATGGCCTTCCGGAACTGCTGCATTTTGGTTGACCTCTCCGCCTCGGGAATAAGAGACATAAAGTTCTCCTTGTAGCGTGGGTCTAACAGTGTTACCAACCAGTAATGATTGTCGGCCAAGATGTTCTTAACGCGAGGGTCACGAGACAGGCAGCTTACCATAAAGTCAGCCATGTGCGCCAGACTCTTAACAGCCAGGACTTCAGTATTCTGACCAACACGATGACAGAACATGCTGTCCTCCTCCTCCTCCTCCTCCTCATCTACCCTGTCCTCTGGCCAGCCACGCTGAACCGAGGATATGACTGGTGTGCATGTCATATCCTCAATTTGGCCGGAGAGTTGCTCCATGTCTTCATCCTCCTCCTCGTCATAGTCCTCCACTGCACGTTGTGATGAGACGAGGCTGGGCTGTGTGTTATCACCCACACCCACTACTGTTTCTTGCTCAAACTCATCGCGCTCCGCCTGCAATGCATCATGTTTGCTTTTGAGCAGAGACCGTTTTAGAAGGCAGAGTAGCGGTATGGTGACGCTAATAATGGCGTCATCACCACTCACCATCTTGGTGGAGTCCTCAAAGTTTTGGAGGATGGTACATAGGTCGGACATCCATCTCCACTCCTCAGGTGTTATGTGTGGAGTTTGACCCATTTCCCGACGGCTTAGGTGATGCAGGTACTCAACAACTGCCCTCTTCTGCTCACATATCCTGACCAACATGTGCAGAGTTGAATTCCAACGCGTGGGGACATCACACACCAGTCTGTGAGCCGGAAGATGCAAACGGCGCTGAAAGCCGGCAAGGCCGGCTGAAGCAGTAGGTGACTTTCGAAAATGTGCAGACAGGCGGCGAACTTTTACCAGCAGATCAGACAGCTCTGGGTATGACTTTAGAAACCGCTGAACCACGAGGTTGAGCACATGGGCCACGCATGGAACATGTGTCAGCTGGCCTCGCCTCAAAGCCGCCACCAGGTTCCGGCCATTGTCACACATGACCTTTCCTGGCTTTAGGTTCAGAGGTGTGAGCCAGTGATCTGCCTGCTGTTTCAGAGCTGTCCACACCTCTTCTGCATTGTGGGGTTTGTCACCTATGCAGATTAGCTTCAGCACAGCCTGTTGCCGCTTCGCCGAGGCAGTGCTGCAGTGCTTCCAGCTTGGGACTGGTGTGGAGGGTAAAGTGGATGAGGATGCGCAGGAGGAGGAGGCTGAAGAGCATGACATTCCGGAGCTGTAGAGTGTGGGTGAAACCCTGACTGAGGTAGGGCCTGCAAACCTTGGTGTGGGAAGGACGTGTTCCGTCCCTCGCTCAGACTGGGTCCCAGCTTCCACAATATTAACCCAGTGTGCCGTCAACGAGATGTAGCGGCCTTGCCCACAAGCAGTTGTCCACGTGTCTGTGGTTAGGTGGACTTTGGGTGAAACAGCGTTGTTCAGGGCACGTGTGATGTTTTGTGACACGTGGTTATGCAACGCGGGGACGGCACACCGGGAGAAATAGTGGCGGCTGGGGACCGAGTAACATGGGACAGCTGCCGCCATCAGGTCGCGGAATGCTTCTGTCTCCACCAGCCTAAAAGGCAACATTTCCAGCGCAAGCAGTCGCGAAATGTTAGCATTTAGAACTGTGGCATGTGGGGTGTTGGCAGTGTATTTGCGCCTGCGTTCAAAGGTTTGCTGAATGGATAACTGAACGCTGCGCTGGGACAAGGACGTACTTGATGATGGTGTTATTTCTGCGTAGGCAACTGCAGGTGCAGGACCGGAGGAGGCTTGTTCGCAGGCAGCATGGACAGGGGATTGGCTCGCATGCACAACCAGCGAAGACGTAGCAGTGACATCAGCAAGCACTGCTCCTCGACTCTGTTGTACTTCCCACAAAGTCGGGTGCTTGGCTCACATGTGCCTGATCATGCTGGTGGTGGTCAGGCTGCTAGTTTTGGTACCCCTGCTGATGCTGGCACAGCAGGTGTTGCAAATGGCCTTTTTAGAATCATCTGGAGCCAACTTAAAAAACTGCCAGACTCGGGAAGACCTAACATTTGTACAGGCACCTTGTGTCGTGTTGTTGTTCCGGGGAACGGTTGCCTGACTTCTGCCTGGAGCCACCACCCTGCTTCTTACTGCCTGTTGGGATGCTACGCCTCCCTCCCCCTGTGCACTGCTGTCCTCGCTCTGCATATCCTCCTGCCAGGTTGGGTCAGTTACTGGATTATCCACCACGTCGTCTTCCTCTTCCGCACCCTGCTCCTCCTCCTGACTTCCTGACAATTGTGTCTCATCATCGTCCACCCCTTGTTGAGACACGTTGCCAACTTCGTGAGAACGTGGCTGCTCAAATATTTGGGCATCTGTACATACGATCTCCTCATGACCCACTTCAACATGAGCTGGCCAGAATGTGCGAATGGAAACGTGAACAGCTCTTCCGAGTGTCCAAGTGTGGGATCAGTAATGTCCGAGGACGTGTACTCAGCCTTGTGGTAGGAAGGAGGATCAGGTTCTGAAATGTGCGGTGCAGTATCACGGCTACTGACACTTGACCGTGTGGAAGACAGAGTGTTTGTGGTGGTGCCAATCTGACTGGAAGCATTATCCGCTATCCAACTAACAACCTGTTGACACTGGTCTTGGTTCAAGAGCGGTGTACTGCTGCGGTCCCCAAGAATTTGGGACAGGACGTGCGAGCGACTAGATGTGGCCCTTTGTTGTGGCGAAATTAGAGCTTGCCCACGACCTCGGCCTCTGCCTGCACCACCATCACGTCCACTTCCTTGTTCCTTGCCAACGCCCTTGCGCATTTTGCAATGCTGTGCTGACGTGTATTCACTATACTTGTGCGTTATATAATAGTTTGTGAAAAACGCACACAAGTGCACCTGTACGCTGCCACCGACAGGCACACACGTGCGGTTTTTAAATGCAAGCATGGACGCACTAAGAACCTAACAGGTTTTTAGGAGAAAAAATTCCTGAGAAGTCTGACACTATCAGCCACTGCTGACTGACGTGTATTATACACTAGACTTGTGCGTTATATAATAATAGTTTGTGAAAAACGCACACAAGTGCACCTGTACGCTGCCACCGAAAGGCACACATGTGCGGTTTTTAAATGCAAGCACGGACGCACTAAGAACCTAACAGGTTTTTAGGAGAAAAAATTACTGAGAAGTCTGACACTATCAGCCACTGCTGACTGACATGTATTATACACTAGACTTGTGCGTTATATAATAATAGTTTGTGAAAAACGCACACAAGTGCACCTGTACGCTGCCACCGACAGGCACACACGTGCGGTTTTTAAATGCAAGCACGGACGCACTAAGAACCTAACAGGTTTTTAGGAGAAAAAATTACTGAGAAGTCTGACACTATCTGGACTGTTTTAGACTGTGTACACCAGCCCCAGATATGATGAAGGCTGGTATACGGTCACCACTAGGAATGGCTATATACCCTGCCTGCCTGCCTGCCTGCCTGTATACTGCTACAATAGTCCTGACAAGGACTCTTCTGGTCACTAGCCTGTATTCCGACCTGGCTATACCCTGCCTGTATATAGCAACAATAGTCCTGAGAAGGACTCTGCTACTGTACTCCGACCTGGCTATACCCTGCCTGCCTGTATACAACTAGAATAGTCCTGAGAAGGACTTCTGGTCACACTGTTTGCAGCCCTGCTACGGAAATAGCTATAAAGGGCCGCAAACCTTTCCCTGAAGCAGCGACCCTCTCCCTGCACTGACTGTCTGGATGGCTGTGAGCAGAGCACAGCGTGCCCGCCGGTATAAAGGCTCGGTCACGCTGTGCGGGCCGGCCAATCACTGCAATTCCACAACTAACAGGGCTGTGGCATTGCAGTGGTCTGCCAGCCAATCCCTGCATGAGGGCTGGCTCTCAAAAGAGCGCCAACATGCAGGGATGAAGACCACGAGTACAGCACGAGTATCGCGAGATTACTCGGTCCCCGCCGAGTAGCCCGAGTACAGTGATACTCGTGCGAGTACCGAGTAGTAACAAGCATACTCGCTCATCACTAGACTCTAATACATTAATAGACTGATTACACGCTTATAGTATGGTAATTTACCAGCTAGCTGTGCCTTTCAATTGGACAGGTGAGACAATTTTGTTGCCATTCATTGGTATTTTTGGTGCTCTTGTGGTAGAGACAATTCCACACAATATTGAAGAAAAACATCAGCACGCCAAAATTACGAGTAAAATAAAAGTTGTTAATTTTACTAAATCATCAGCATGTCACTCCACAAGTGAGAAATTTTCCAACATTTCAGTTCATATCAAAAGTCAATCATTTTGACTCAATATATAGCAAATCCTACTAGAGTTCACAGCATCCAGGTGTACCAACAGCTTAGGTCTACAGGAAACTTAAAGGCCTCCTTAAAGGCTCCTTTAAGGTTTCCTGGCCTCACAGCTGTCAGACTGCTGTGCCACTGTTATAAGAATAGACCTGGCTCACAATTTATACTAGGGAGCTCAGGAGAAAAAATCAACTGAAATCCAAAAATTAGCTCCGGCACTCCAATAAGAAAAAAGAAGGCAAACAGTCTGGGATTTTTTTGGTGCTAAATGAATGTGATTTTATTGAAAAATATATATGAAAAAAAGTCTGTCCCTAGGGACAGATTTTTTTTCAAATGTATTTTTCAATAAAATCAAATTTAGCACCAAAAAAATCCCAGACTGTTTGCTGTGCCACTGTGTCCCGCAATACGACAGTCCGGCAATCCAACAGTCTGGTCACAGGGATTCACACTTGGGGGCTCCCACACTGCTCTCAGTGAACTCAGTTGAACCCGCTGTCGGATTGCCAACTGTCGGAATGCGGGACATGGCCACACAGCAGTACAGCAATCTAGCAGTGGGTTCAACTGGGTACACTGAGTGCAGCGAGGGAGCCCTCGAGTGTGAACTTCAGTGACCTGACTGCTGGATTGCTGGACTGCTGTGCTGCCGTGTCTCGCAATCCGGCAGTCTGGCAGAACGTTCAATGATGGTCATACTTGGTACCATGAGAACTCATCTGTGAACTCCAGTGACCTTACTGATGTCATCGCTTCTCACGACCAGGCCCCTCGCTGCCCTCAGTGTGTCCCAGGAGCTGCAGTAATCGTTCTCATTTTACAACACTGCAGCTTCTGGATATAGCAGAGCCGGGATCATCGTGGGAGAGAGTGTTTTGCGAGAGTGTTTTGTGAGTTAATACATTGGTGATAGAGGGTGTGTTTTTTAATATTTAAAATAAAGGACTTTTGTGTGCTTGTGTTTTTTTTCTTTCAACTTATAGGGCTGAATTTGGGGGTCTTATAGAAACCTTTTCATTACCAACCCAGGGCTTCATGGCAGATTTGATTTTTGACAAATCACAGGTTACATCAACATCATATATTGCCCTGATTGCCACCGCACCGGGGAAATGGGGATGAGCCAGGTAAAGGACCACATCTAATGGATGCAACAATTGTGTTATGGCTGTGGGTTGCTATTTTTAGGCTGGGGGAGGGCCCAATAACCATGGACCTGAGAAAACCAGGCGCTGGTTATCAAAAAGCTCATGTAGTTTTTTTTATTTATTTATTTATATAATTTTTTTTAAAAAAAAATGTTGTTGGGAGCCTCTATTTTTGATAACCAGCCAAGATAAAGCACATAACTGCTGGTTGCAGCTTTTAGATGTCTAATTTATCTGTACTGGTTATCACAAATAAGCGGGAGCCGTACATCAAAGTGACGTAATACTCTGACAATATTGTTCCCAGAAGTGACCTGTGTTTCAGAGATGCATCCAGGCATCTATCTTCCCCATGCTGTTCCTTTTCAATTTCAGCACTTTTCCATCCATTTCAGCAGTTTTACAGCCCTGCAAGATATACTGGGAGGGTCCGCTGGAAAATTATTTGAGTTTCTTATTTACTTGTATTAGATTTGTCGAATTCACAAATAGTATGAAATATCTGATAAGAATAATTCAAACCTGAATATTTCACTATGCGCCCATCACTATTACAGAAGATTAGGAAAAGCAGAGCAGTGTATATGGACTTCATTAGGAGTAAAAGGCAACAACTTCAAGAGATATGCACAAATAGAGAAGATTGGAAGTCTTTAAATTTGTCTACGTATCAATATATCCCATGGTCAATTACAGAAGACTTTGAACTAATACAGAAGACTTTGAACATTTGTCTGAATATATGTTAATATGCTCAGTTTTCTATACTAAGGTGTGTCTTGCTACATTTATTATATATGACACATCAAGAGTTGGATAGCTTGCTCTTGTTGGAATATAGGTTTTGTATGTACATTTTTGTATTGCTATGGCTAAGAGTGATTCACGCTAAAATATGGTGTGCTAATTAGAGATGAGCGAACCGGTCGCAGTTCGGCTCGAGCTCGGTTCGCCGAACCGAGGTCTGGTTCGTGTTCGGTTCGGCGAACCGCTCGAACCACATAGGAAACAATGGGAGGCAATCACAAACACATAAAAACACCTAGAAAACACCCTCAAAGGTGGCCAAAAGGTGACAATAAACTTACAACACAACACAAACACATGGGAAAGTGACAAGAACAAATTCTCATGCGAAAACAAAACAGCGTAACGAGGAAAAGAGGACGAGACACAGATATAGTCATGGCATGCTCTTCTAAAATCATGTAAAACACCGCAAGAAGACACCAAGCGGAGTCTCCCTTTTTCAAAAAATTGGGCCACACAGACACTTACCCCTTCAGTGGCAGCACTTGTGCCCCAGTTGTACACTTCACAGGTAGTTTTGCATCAAGCACATTCAAAAATACGCCAACCTTAACCGTCCCCAGGATGGCACCGGGTTGGTAGCAAAGTCTTTGCTGAAACATGACTTGTTCATCTTGGCTCCTTTTTAAAAACACAGCAAGCAAGGGTTACTCCAAGCGGAGTCTCCCTTTTTTCCAAAAATTGGGCCACACAGACACTTACCCCTTCAGTGGCAGCACTTGTGCCCCAGTTGTACACTTCACAGGTAGATTTGCATCAAGCACATTCAAAATCCACAAGCATTTACTCTCCCCAGGATGACACAGGGGCAGTAAATTCCTTGTGGATCCATGACTTGTTCATTTTGATGAATGTTAGTCTGTCCGCATTGTCACTGGACAGACGCGTGCACTTATCTGTCAGCACACACCCAACAGCACTGAAGACACATTCAGAGACAACGCTGGCAGCTGGACAGAACAAGATCTCCAAGGCGTAAGTGGAGAGCTCTGGCCATTTTTCAAGATTTGAAGCCCAAAATGAGCAAGGCTCCATTTGCAAAGTCATGGCATCGATGTTCATTTGGAGATACACCTTCCTCAACATTTCGCATGCTACCATGCGCCCTTGTTGATCCCTGTCCCCCATGGTCCCATGCCTGCCGCCTTGGTGATAATGAACGTCTGGACCTTGGTGATGTTGTTGTCCCTTGCGCATATGAATCCTCCTGTAGTTCCTCCCCTTCCTGTTGTCCCACCCCCTGACTCCGAATAGTGTTTAGCGTGTGCTCCAGCATGTAAATAACTGGAATTGTCATGCTGATAATGGCATTGTCAGCGCTAAACATATTCGTCGCCATCTCGAAACTGTGCAGAAGGGTGCATAGGTCCTTGATTTGGAACCACTCCATCAGGGTGATCTTCCCCACCTCTGCATCTTGTTGGCCCAGGCTATACGTCATGACGTATTGCACCAGGGCTCGGTGGTGCTGCCACAGTCACTGTAACATGTGGAGAGTCGAATTCCAGCGTGTCGGCACATCGCATTTCAGGCGATGAACCGTCAGGCCGAAAGACTTCTGGAGCGATGCAAGTCGCTCAGCAGCTGCGGTTGAACGGCAGAAGTGAGCAGACAGTTTTCATGCCCTGTTCAGAAGGCCACCTAGGCCGGGATAGTGTGCTAAAAATTGCTGGACAACAAGGTTCAACACGTGAGCCATACAAGGCACGTGTGTCACCTTCCCCAGGCGAAGGGCCGCACCCAGGTTTGCAGCATTGTAGCACACGGCCTTACCAGGCTGCAGGTTGAGTGGAGACAACCATTTACCAAACTCAGTCTCGAGAGCTGCCCACAACTCAGCCGCTGTGAGACTCAGTTCCAAGACATTTCAAGACAAAGACCGCCTGATGGCATTGCGCTCTGCTGCCAGCATAGTAATGAGGGGTGCGTGATTCCTTCTGCGCAGTTCCAACGATGGTGGCCTGACCAGGCAGGCTTGGGGCGGAGGTGGAGGACCCAGATGAGGTTGAGGAGGCAGAAGCAGTGGAGGAACTTGGACAGACAAACGATTGACGCCCAAGTCGCGGGGATGGCAAGACTTGTGCAGCAGATCCTTCACCATCTATCACCATAGTTACCCAGTGCCCAGTCAGCGACATGTATCGTCCCTGTCCATGCTTACTGGTCCAAGTATCGGTGGTGAAATGCACCCGTTCACACACAGAGTTTCTCAAGGAAGCGGTGATGTTGTGTGCGACATGCTGGTGTAGCGCAGGCACACCTTTCTTAGAGAAGTGGAGGCGACTGGGCATCTGGTACTGGGGCACAGCGACAGACATAAGGTCTCTAAAATCCTATGTGTCCACCAGGCAGAAAGGCAGCATTTCGGTAGCCAAGAGCTTACAGAGGGATAAAGTCAACCTCTTAGCTTTGTCATGGGTCGCAGGAAATGGCCTTTTATTTGTCCACATCTGAGGGACAGAGATCTGGCTGCTGTGTGTAGACGGTGGTGAGTAGGGTGCCCCTGAAAAAATGCAGGTTTGTGAGGAAAGTGCAGGCGTAGACATGATGTTGCCTTCATCCAACGTTGATGCTATCGATGTCTGAGAGAGCTGTACACATGCACTTGTTTCCCCTTCCAAACCAACTGACGACCTACCAAGCAAACTGCCTGTTGCGGTTACAGTGGTGGAAGTTGTGCGTGAAGAACCAGGTGTGACAGCTGTCCCCACAGTCCTAGAGATGAAGAGCGCGCGGATGCACTGGAAGGGACAGGCGGTGGATGGTTCGCTCCGCTAGGCTGCATTGCAGCACGGTGAGCTTCCCACTGGGACATATGATATTTATTCATGTGACGATTCATGAAAGAAGTTGTCAAACTGCTGAGGTTTTGGCTTCTACTAACAGATTCCCTACAAATTTTACAGATCACATGATTTGGGCGATCCTTTGCAAGGTCAAAAAAGGACCAGGCTAGGCAAGGCTTAGAGGGCATGCGACCTGCTGAGCCCCCCCGACTAGTGCTCAGAGGCAGAGTGGTGGCTGAGGATGCAGTTGTAGACGTGCTACCAGTACTCCTCCTCTGTCCAGGAAGGCGCAAGGTAACTTCGTTGTCAGTAGCATCCTCCTCCACCACCTCTGTTGACCTCCTCGAGTGCCTGACTGTGGGTTGACAGTAGGTGGGATCTAGAACTTCCTCATCAAGCGTTGTGTTTGCACTCCCCTCCCCCTCAGACCGAGCCTCTTCCTGCCCTGAACGAATATTTAAGTTGTCATCCCACACTGGTATCTGCGTCTCATCGTCATCAGTATGTTCCTCATTGTCTATTACAACAGGTGTTTCAGTTTGTGAATAAGGGTCAACATTATGCTCAGAAACTTGGTCATCATGGCCTGAATCTGAGTCACAAAGGTTCTGGGCATCACTGCAGACCATTTCCTGGTCTGTACTCACTGTAGCTTGGGAGCAGACCTCTGATTCCCAGGCTATAGTGTGACTGAACAGCTCTGCAGACTCAGCCATCTCTGTTCCCCCATACTGTGCAGGGCGGATGGAGACTTGAGAGCTGGGAGAAAGCAAGTTTGATTGGGATGACAACTCAGAGGACTGGTGTTTTTTGGATGCGGTAGTTGAGGTGACGGAGAGGGCAGTTGTTGGACCATTTGATATCCATTCCAGCATTTTCTTTTTTTGGCCATCACCTACCTTTGTTCCAGTTGTTCGTGTTCGAAAAAAAGGGAGCACATCTGATTGTCCACGGAAAGTAGTAGACATCTTACTTTTGCTGGAAGATGGCCTATCTTCAGCAGATGTTAATGGAGCTTTGCCACCTTCCCCACAGACACAAACTTTTTTTCCTTTTCCAACATGCCTGTTCCCCTTTCCACCAGCATCTGTCATTTTGCCACTCATTTATATTGCGACAAGATTGTGCACTTAAAATTAGAGATGAGCGAACCGGTCCCGGTTCGGCTCGAGGTCGGTTCGCCGAACGGAGGTCCCGTTCGAGTTCGGTTCATCGAACGTTCGACGAACCGAACTCGAACTGCATAGGAAACAATGGCAGGCATTCACAAACACATAAAAACACCTAGAAAACACCCTCAAAGGTGTCCAAAAGGTGACAAACAACTCACAACTCAACACAAACACATGAGAAAGTGACAAGGACATATACTCATGTGAAAACAAAAGAGCAGGACAAGGAACAAGAGGAGGAGACACAGATATAGGCATGGCACGCCCTTCTAAAATCATGTAAAACACCGCAAGGTGACTCCAAGCGGAGTCTCCCTTTTTTCCAAAAATTGGGCCCCACACACACCCACCCCTTCAGTGGCAGCAGTCGTGCCCCAGTTGTACACTTCACAGCTAGATTTGCATCAAGCACATTCAAAAATACGCCATAATTAACCGTCCCCAGGATGACACCAGGGTAGGTAGCAAAGTCTTTCCTGATCCCAGCTCTGTTCATCTTGGCTCCTTTTAAAAAACACAGCAAGCAAGGGTTACTCCAAGCGGAGTCTCCCTTTTTTCCAAAAATTGGGCCCCACACACACCCACCCCTTCAGTGGCAGCAGTTGTGCCCCAGTTGTACACTTCACAGCTAGATTTCCATCAAGCACATTCAAAAATACGCCATAATTAACCATCCCCAGGATGACACCGGGGTAGGTAGCAATGTCTTTGCTGAACCATGACTTGTTCATCTTGGCTTCTTTTAAAAACAATGTAATCAAGGGTTACTCCAAGCGGAGTCTCCCTTTTTTCCAAAAATTGGGCCCCACACACACCCACCCCTTCAGTGGCAGCAGTTGTGCCCCAGTTGTACACTTCACAGCTAGATTTGCATCAAGCACATTCAAAAATATGCCATAAATAACCGTCCCCAGGATGACACCAGGGTAGGTAGCAAAGTCTTTCCTGATCCCAGCTCTGTTCATCTTGGCTCCATTTAAAAAACACAGCAAGCAAGGGTTACTCCAAGCGGAGTCTCCCTTTTTTCCAAAAATTGGGCCCCACACACACCCACCCCTTCAGTGGCAGCAGTTGTGCCCCAGTTGTACACTTCACAGCTAGATTTGCATCAAGCACATTCAAAAATACGCCATAATTAACCATCCCCAGGATGACACCAGGGTAGGTAGCAAAGTCTTTCCTGATCCCAGCTCTGTTCATCTTGGCTCCTTTTAAAAAACACAGCAAGCAAGGGTTACTCCAAGCGGAGTCTCCCTTTTTTTCCAAAAATTGGGCCCCACACACACCCACCCCTTAAGTGGCAGCAGTTGTGCCCCAGTTGTACACTTCACAGCTAGATTTGCATCAAGCACATTCAAAAATACGCCATACTTAACCGTCCCCAGGATGACACCGGGGTAGGTAGCAAAGTCTTTGCTGAACCATGACTTGTTCATCTTGGCTTCTTTTAAAAACAATGGAAGCAAGGGTTACTCCAAGCGGAGTCTCCCTTTTTTACAAAAATTGGGCCCCACACACACCCACCCCTTCAGTGGCAGCAGTTGTGCCCCAGTTGTACACTTTACAGCTAGATTTGCATCAAGCACATTCAAAAATACGCCATAATTAACCGTCCCCAGGATGACACCAGGGTAGGTAGCAAAGTCTTTCCTGATCCCAGCTCTGTTCATCTTGGCTTCTTTTAAAAACAATGTAAGCAAGGGTTACTCCAAGCGGAGTCTCCCTTTTTTCCAAAAATTGGGCCCCACACACACCCACCCCTTCAGTGGCAGCAGTTGTGCCCCAGTTGTACACTTCACAGCTAGATTTGCATCAAGCACATTCAAAAATACGCCATACTTAACCGTCCCCAGGATGACACCAGGGTAGGTAGCAAAGTCTTTCCTGATCCCAGCTCTGTTCATCTTGGCTCCTTTTAAAAAACACAGCAAGCAAGGGTTACTTCAAGCGGAGTCTCCCTTTTTTTCCAAAAATTGGGCCACACACACACACCCACCCCTTCAGTGGCAGCAGTTGTGCCCCAGTTGTACACTTCACAGCTAGATTTGCATCAAGCACATTCAAAAATACGCCATACTTAACCGTCCCCAGGATGACACCGGGGTAGGTAGCAAAGTCTTTGCTGAACCATGACTTGTTCATCTTGGCTTCTTTTAAAAACAATGTAAGCAAGGGTTACTCCAAGCGGAGCCTCCCTTTTTTCCAAAAATTGGGCCCCACACACACCCACCCCTTCAGTGGCAGCAGTTGTGCCCCAGTTGTACACTTCACAGCTAGATTTGCATCAAGCACATTCAAAAATACGCCATGCTTAACCGTCCCCAGGATGACACCGGGGTAGGTAGCAAAGTCTTTGCTGACCATGACTTGTTCATCTTGGCTTCTTTTAAAAACAATGTAATCAAGGGTTACTCCAAGCGGAGTCTCCCTTTTTTCCAAAAATTGGGCCCCACACACACCCACCCCTTCAGTGGCAGCAGTTGTGCCCCAGTTGTACACTTCACAGCTAGATTTGCATCAAGCACATTCAAAAATATGCCATAAATAACCGTCCCCAGGATGACACCAGGGTAGGTAGCAAAGTCTTTCCTGATCCCAGCTCTGTTCATCTTGGCTCCATTTAAAAAACACAGCAAGCAAGGGTTACTCCAAGCGGAGTCTCCCTTTTTTCCAAAAATTGGGCCCCACACACACCCACCCCTTCAGTGGCAGCAGTTGTGCCCCAGTTGTACACTTCACAGCTAGATTTGCATCAAGCACATTCAAAAATACGCCATAATTAACCATCCCCAGGATGACACCAGGGTAGGTAGCAAAGTCTTTCCTGATCCCAGCTCTGTTCATCTTGGCTCCTTTTAAAAAACACAGCAAGCAAGGGTTACTCCAAGCGGAGTCTCCCTTTTTTTCCAAAAATTGGGCCCCACACACACCCACCCCTTAAGTGGCAGCAGTTGTGCCCCAGTTGTACACTTCACAGCTAGATTTGCATCAAGCACATTCAAAAATACGCCATACTTAACCGTCCCCAGGATGACACCGGGGTAGGTAGCAAAGTCTTTGCTGAACCATGACTTGTTCATCTTGGCTTCTTTTAAAAACAATGGAAGCAAGGGTTACTCCAAGCGGAGTCTCCCTTTTTTCCAAAAATTGGGCCCCACACACACCCACCCCTTCAGTGGCAGCAGTTGTGCCCCAGTTGTACACTTTACAGCTAGATTTGCATCAAGCACATTCAAAAATACGCCATAATTAACCGTCCCCAGGATGACACCAGGGTAGGTAGCAAAGTCTTTCCTGATCCCAGCTCTGTTCATCTTGGCTTCTTTTAAAAACAATGTAAGCAAGGGTTACTCCAAGCGGAGTCTCCCTTTTTTCCAAAAATTGGGCCCCACACACACCCACCCCTTCAGTGGCAGCAGTTGTGCCCCAGTTGTACACTTCACAGCTAGATTTGCATCAAGCACATTCAAAAATACGCCATACTTAACCGTCCCCAGGATGACACCAGGGTAGGTAGCAAAGTCTTTCCTGATCCCAGCTCTGTTCATCTTGGCTCCTTTTAAAAAACACAGCAAGCAAGGGTTACTTCAAGCGGAGTCTCCCTTTTTTTCCAAAAATTGGGCCACACACACACACCCACCCCTTCAGTGGCAGCAGTTGTGCCCCAGTTGTACACTTCACAGCTAGATTTGCATCAAGCACATTCAAAAATACGCCATACTTAACCGTCCCCAGGATGACACCGGGGTAGGTAGCAAAGTCTTTGCTGAACCATGACTTGTTCATCTTGGCTTCTTTTAAAAACAATGTAAGCAAGGGTTACTCCAAGCGGAGCCTCCCTTTTTTCCAAAAATTGGGCCCCACACACACCCACCCCTTCAGTGGCAGCAGTTGTGCCCCAGTTGTACACTTCACAGCTAGATTTGCATCAAGCACATTCAAAAATACGCCATGCTTAACCGTCCCCAGGATGACACCGGGGTAGGTAGCAAAGTCTTTGCTGACCATGACTTGTTCATCTTGGCTTCTTTTAAAAACAATGTAAGCAAGGGTTACTCCAAGCGGAGTCTCCCTTTTTTCCAAAAATTGGGCCCCACACACACCCACCCCTTCAGTGGCAGCAGTTATGCCCCAGTTGTACACTTCACAGCTAGATTTGCATCAAGCACATTCAAAAATACGCCATAATTAACCGTCCCCAGGATGACACCAGGGTAGGTAGCAAAGTCTTTCCTGATCCCAGCTCTGTTCATCTTTGCTTCTTTTAAAAACAATGTAAGCAAGGGTTACTCCAAGCGGAGTCTCCCTTTTTTCCAAAAATTGTGCCCCACACACACCCACCCCTTCAGTGGCAGCAGTTGTGCCCCAGTTGTACACTTCACAGCTAGATTTGCATCAAGCACATTCAAAAATACGCCATACTTAACCGTCCCCAGGATGACACTGGGGTAGGTAGCAAAGTCTTTGCTGAACCATGACTTGTTCATCTTGGCTTCTTTTAAAAAACACAGCAAGCAAGGGTTACTCCAAGCGGAGTCTCCCTTTTTTCCAAAAATTGGGCCCCACACACACCCACCCCTTCAGTGGCAGCAGTTGTGCCCCAGTTGTACACTTCACAGCTAGATTTGCATCAAGCACATTCAAAAATACGCCATAATTAACCGTCCCCAGGATGACACCAGGGTAGGTAGCAAAGTCTTTCCTGATCCCAGCTCTGTTCATCTTGGCTCCTTTTAAAAAACACAGCAAGCAAGGGTTACTCCAAGCGGAGTCTCCCTTTTTTCCAAAATTTGGGCCCCACACACACCCACCCCTTCAGTGGCAGCAGTTGTGCCCTAGTTGCAAACAGGATGTTTTGATTTGCATCAAGCACATTCCAAATCCACAAGCATTTACTCTCCCCAGGATGACACAGGGGTAGTAAATTCCTTCTGGATCCATGACTTGTTCATTTTGATGAACGTCAGTCTGTCCACATTGTCACTGGACAGACGCGTGCGCTTATCTGTTAGCACACACCCAGCAGCACTGAAGACACGTTCAGAGACAACGCTGGCAGCTGGACACGACAAAATCTCCAAGGCGTAACTGGATAGCTCTGGCCATTTTTCTAGATTTGAAGCCCAAAAGGAGCAAGGCTCCATTTGCAAAGTCATGGCATCGATGTTCATTTGGAGATACTCCTGTATCATCCTCTCTAGCCATTGACTATGTGTCAGAATTGTTGTGTCTGGTGGCCTTGCAAAGGAGGGTCTAAAAAAATTATGAAAAGATTCCATAAAATTGCTGTTACCAGCACCAGATACGGTCCTACTGGTATGGGTAGACTGTTGAAGATGACGAGACCGTCCCATGTTTGGCAAGTTACAACTGGGAGAATCACTCCCTGCACCTGCACGGTTGTTTGGTGGAAAAGCCGAGCTAAGATCGAGTAACAGCTTCTGCTGATACTCCTGCATACGTGCGTCCTTTTCTATGGCTGGAATTATGTCACAAAATTTGGACATGTACCGGGGATCTAATAGTGTGGCAATCCAGTAGTCATCATCACTTCTAATTTTGACAATATGAGGGTCATGTTGGAGGTAGTGCAACAAGAAGGCACTCATGTGTCTTGCGCAGCCATGCGGACCAAGTCCACGCTGTGTTTGTGGCATAGAGGTGCTAACCGTTCTTTCTTCCTCTGATATCTCCCCCCAACCTCTTTCAACAGAAATTTGACCAAGGTCTCCCTCATCCGCTGAGTCTTCCATGTCCATGGACAGTTCGTCCTCCATTTCTTCATGTTGTCCTGCACCTTCCTCAACATTTAGCCTACTACCATGCGCCCTTGTTGATCCCTGTCCCCCATGGTCCCATTTTTGCCGCGTTGGTGATGATAAACGTCTGGACCTTGGTAATGTTGTTGTCCCTTGCGCATATGAATCCTCCTGTAGTTCCTCCCCTTCCTGTTGTCCCACCCCCTGACTCCGAATAGTGTTTAGCGTGTGCTCCAGCATGTAAATGACTGGAATTGTCATGCTGATAATGGCATTGTCAGCGCTAAACATATTCGTCGCCATGTCGAAACTGTGCAGAAGGGTGCATAGGTCCTTGATCTGAGACCACTCCATCAGGGTGATCTGCCCCACCTCTGCATCTCGTTGGCCCAGGCTATACGTCATGACTTATTGCACCAGGGCTCGGCGGTGCTGCCACAGTCGCTGTAACATGTGGAGAGTTGAATTCCAGCGTGTCGCCACATCGCATTTCAGGCGATGAACCGGCAGGCCGAAAGACTTCTGGAGCGATGCAAGTCGCTCAGCTGCGGCGCTTGAACGGCGGAAGTGAGCAGACAGTTTTCGTGCCCTGTTCAGAAGGCCATCTAGGCCAGGATAGTGTGTTAAAAATTGCTGGACAACAAGGTTCAACACGTGAGCCATACAAGGCACGTGTCACCTTGCCCAGGCGAAGGGCCGCACCCAGGTTTGCAGCATTGTCGCACACGGCCTTACCAGGCTGCAGGTTGAGCGGAGACAACCTTTTATTAAACTCGGACCGCAGAGCTGACCACAACTCCTCAGCTGTGTGACTCTTATTCCCAAGACATGTCAAGCTAAAGACCGCCTGATGCCGTTGCGCTCTGCTGCCAGCATAGTAATGAGGGGTGCGTGATTCCTTCTGCGCAGTGAGAATGCTGGTGGCCTGACCAGGCAGGCTTGGGGCGGAGGTGGAGGACCCAGATGAGGTGGAGAATGCAGAAGCAGTGGCGGAACTTGGACAGACAGAGGATTAACACACAAGTCATGGGGACGGCAAGACTTGTGCAGCAGACCCCTCACCATCTATCACCATAGTTACCCAGTGCCCAGTCAGCGACATGTAACGTCCCTGTCCATGCTTACTATTCCAAGTATCGGTGGTGAAATGCACCCGTTCACACACAGAGTTTCTCAAGGAAGCGGTGATGTTGTGTGCGACATGCTGGTGTAGCGCGGGCACACCTTTCTTAGAGAAGTAGTGGCGACTAGGCATCTGGTACTGGGGCACAGCGACAGACATAAGGTCTCTAAAACCCTGTGTGTCCACTAGGCGGAAAGGCAGCATTTCGGTAGCCAACAGCTTACAGAGGGATAGAGTCAACCTCTTAGATTTGTCATGGGTCGCAGGAAGTGGCCTTTTATTTGACCACATCTGAGGGACAGAGATCTGGCTGCTGTGTGTAGACGGTGTTGAGTAGGGTGTCCCTGGAAAAATGCAGGTTTGTGAGGAAAGTGCAGGCGGAGACATGATGTTGCCTTCATCCAACGTTGGTGCTATCGATGTCTGAGAGAGCTGTACACACTCACTTGTTTCCCCTTCCAAACCAACTGACGACCTACCAAGCAAACTGCCTGTTGCGGTTACAGTGGTGGAAGTTGTGGGTGGAAAAACAGGTGTGACAGCTGTCCCCACAGTCCTAGAAGATGATGAGCGCACGGATGCACTGGAAGGGGCAGGCGGTGGATGGTTCGCTCCGCTAGGCCGCATTGCAGCACGGTGAGCTTCCCACCGGGACATATGATATTTATTCATGTGACGATTCATGGAAGACGTTGTCAAACTGCTGAGGTTTTGACCTCTACTAAGAGAACCATGACAAATTTTACAGATCACATAATTTGGGCGATCTTTTTCTATGTCAAAAAAGGACCAGGCTAGGCAAGGCTTAGAGGCCATGCGACCTGATGATCCACCCCGAATAATGCTCAGAGGCAGAGTGGTGGCTGAGGATGCAGTTGTAGACGTGCTACCAGTACTCCGACTGTGTCCAGGAAGGCACAAGGTAACTTCGTCATCAGTTGCATCCTCCTCCACCACCTCTGTTGACCTCCTTGAGTGCCTGACTGTGGGTTGACAGTAGGTGGGATCTAGAACTTCATCATCAATTGTTGTGATTGCACTCCCCTCCCCCTCAGACCGAGCCTCTTCTTGCCCTGACCGAATATTTAAGTTGTCATCCCAATCGGGTATCTGCGTCTCATCTTCATCAGTATGTTCCTCATTGTCTATAACCACAGGTGTTACAGTTTGTGACAAAGGGTCAACATTATGCTCAGAAACTTGGTCCTCACGGCCTGAATCAGAGTCACAAAGGTTCTGGGCATCACTGCAGACCATTTCCTGTTCTGTACTCACTGTAGCTTGGGAGCAGACCTCTGATTCCCAGGCTATAGTGTGACTAGCTTTATTAACAGCAGAATAATAAAGAATAAATATCCCTGACAATGCAACTACGGCCCTTAAACTGGCAGCATCAATTGCTAGTATAATGGCTTAGTTATAATGAGTTGGAGTGTGCAATGCAGGCAGAGGTGCTGCAAATGTCTTTGCACTAGTGTGACTAGACAAAAGTCCAATAGCCACGTTTAGGATGCCACTAGGTAAACTGAGTGTTTGCTAGTATAATGGCTTAGTTATAATGAGTTGGAGTGTGCAATGTAGGCAGAGGTGCTGCAAATATCTTTGCACTAGTGGGACTATAGCAAAGTCCAATAGCCACATTTAGGATGCCACTAGGTACACTGAGTGTTAGCTAGTATAATGGCTTAGTTATAATGAGTTGGAGTGTGCAATGCAGGCAGAGGTGCTGCAAATGTCTTTGCACTAGTGGGACTATAGCAAAGTCCAATAGCCACGTTTAGGATGCCACTAGGTACACTGAGTGTTTGCTAGTATAATGACTTAGTTATAATGAGTTGGAGTGTGCAATGCAGGCAGAGGTGCTGCAAATATCTTTGCACTAGTGGGACTATAGCAAAGTCCAATAGCCACGTTTAGGATGCCACTAGGTACACTGAGTGTTTGCTAGTATAATGGCTTAGTTATAATGAGTTGGAGTGTGCAGAGGACAGGAGGGTACAGTGCCAGGATTGTGGGGCTCTGGGTAGAGGAATGGAAGCCTGCCTTTCTATTCCCTCCTAATGGGGAAATGCAGCGACGAAATCCCTTACCTTAGCTACACAGACGCTGTCTCTGTTTTCAGGACCTGTCACCTATGGCTCTGACCCTGCCGGTACGAGCCCTTAAAAGGACTGATAGAAAGTGCTCTCCCTAAGCTGTCTAGCGCTGTGTATGGAGCGCATACAGCAGTATCAGCGATAGGACTCAGGACGGAGCTGCGCCAGTGATGTCTGACACCAAGGACGCAGAAGGCAGATAATGGCGTCCTGGAGGAAAATGTCCGGTTTTATAATGCAGGGACATGTGACATGGACATCCTATCACACATGCCGTTGCTTCTCTGGCTAAAAGTCCACTTAGCTGTGTGTGTGTCTGGGATTGGCTGACATAATGGCCCTCCCCACTACACGCGCGCGCTTAGGGAAGGAAGACAAGGAAAAAAAAAAAAAAAAAACAGCAGTGATCTGAAGGCGCTGTTCCCGCACACTATACACTGAAATTTCATAATAGTGTGAGTCACAGAGTGACTTACACTATTACAGCGGAAAGCCAGCTAGGAATTAGCTGTTTTTTTGCTGCTAGAACCGTTCTCGAACGTTTCTAGAACTATCTAGCTTTTGTAAAAAGCTCGAGTTCTAGTTCGATCTAGAACAGGCCCCAAAATCACTCGAGCCTAGAACTGGAGAACCTCGAACCTCGAACCGCGCTCAACTCTACTTAAAATGTGTTAGTAAAAATTGAGAGGTGGTGTAGATTGCAGCGGTGGTCTACCTTTATTGACAGCAGAATAAACAACAATAACTATCCCGGACAATGCAACTATGACCCTTAAACTGGCAGCACAGTTTGCTAGTATGATAGCTTAGTAAAAATGAGCTTGAGTGTGCAATGCAGAGGTGCTGCAAATATCTTTGCACCATTGGGACACTAATGAAGTCCAACAGTCACTTTTAGGATGCCACTAAGTTTCTTCAGTGTTTGCTAGTATAATAACTTAGTAACAATGAGCTTGAGTGTGCAATGCAGAGGTGCTGAAAATATCTTGGCACCAGTGGGACACTAATGAAGTCCAACAGCCACTTTTAGGATGCCACTAAGTTTCCTCAGTGTTTGCTAGTATAATGGCTTAGTAACAATGAGCTAGAGTGTGCAATGCAGAGGTGCTGCAAATATCTTTGCACCAGTAGGACACTAATGAAGTCCAACAGCCATTTTAGGATGCCACTAAGTTTCCTCAGTGTTTGCTAGTATAATGGCTTGGTAACAATGAGCTCGAGTGTGCAATGCAGAGGTGCTGCAAATACCTTGGCACCAGTGAAACACTAATGAAGTCCAACAGCCACTTTTTAGGATGCCACTAAGTTTCCTCAGTGTTTGCTAGTATAATAGCTTAGTAATAATGAGTTTGAGTGTGCAATGCAGAGGGGCTGCAAATATCTTTGCACCAGTGGGACACTAATGAAGTCCAACAGTCACTTTTAGGATGCCACTAAGTTTCTTTAGTGTTTGCTAGTATAATAACTTAGTAACAATGAGCTTGAGTGTGCAATGCAGAGGTGCTGCAAATATCTTGGCACCAGTGGGACACTAATGAAGTCCAACAGCCACTTTTAGGATGCCACTAAGTTTCCTCAGTGTTTGCTAGGATAATGGCTTAGTAAAAAAGAGCTTGAGTGTGCAATGCAGAGGTGCTGCAAATTGCTGTGCACCAGTAGGACACTAATGAAGTCCAACAGCCACTTTTAGGATGCCACTAAGTTTCCTCAGTGTTTGCTAGTATAAGGGCTTAGTAACTATGAGCTTGAGTGTGCAAAGGGCAGGAGGGTACAATGGCCGGGGGTCAGTGTAGAGGAAAGGAAGCCTCACTTTCTATCCCTCTTAATGGTGAAATGCAGCAAGGAACTCCCTGACCTTAGCTACACAGACGCTCTTATCTGTAGCTGTTAAAAACTCTTTCCACTAGAGAAGGGAAGACAAAGGCGCAAATAGGGACTTACCCGGTATTAACCGTGTAAAAAGATAAAGATGAAAACACTCACCTGATGAGGTTGTGACAGTCACAACCCCTTGTAAAGCATGTGAGTGTCAGCTTGGTTGAAAGCAGCGGCCCCATAATGGACGTAGTGAAAAAATCTGTATATATGTATATACATATATGAGAAACGGGTTTCAGCCGCGCTAAAAACCACTGTTACCAAGGTGTTGATTAAAATCTCTTTTATATTACAGTATTCCAACGCGTTTCAGAGACATAAGCCGTCTCCTTCTTCAGGGAAAAAGAGAAAAAACATTTTCATTTCATTGACATTTTCTCTTTTTCCCTGAAGAAGGAGACGGCTTATGTCTCTGAAACGCGTTGGAATACTGTAATAAAAAAGATATAAAAAAGAGATTTTAATCAACACCTTGGTAACAGTGGTTTTTAGCGCGGCTGAAACCCGTTTCTCATATATGTATATACATATATACAGATTTTTTCAAAAACTCTTTCCAAGGACCTGACTGTCGCCTATGGCTCTGAGCCTGCTGTAATTAGCCCTTACAAGGGCTGAAAGAAACTTCTATCCCTATTCTGTATAGCGCTGTGTGTAGAGAGTACACAGCAGTATCGGAGACAGGAGCTGCGCCAGCGGTGACTGACACCCAGACGCAGAAGGCAGATAATGGCATCCAGATAGGCAGATACCCGTTTTTATAATGCAGGGAGATGTGATATGGACAGTCTATGACACATGCGCTTGTTTCTCTGGCAAAAAGTCCACTTAGCTGTGTGTGTGTCTGGGATTGGCTGACATGCTGGCCCGCCACACTACACGCGCGCTTAGGGAAGGAAGACAAGGAAAAAAAAAAAAATGGCGATCGCCATTATCCCAGCAGCAGTGATCTGAATGCGCTGTCCCCGCACACTATACGCTGAAATTTCATAACAGTGTCAGTCACAGAGTGACTTACACTATTACAGCGAAAAGCCAGCTAGTAATTAGCTTGGCTTTTTGCTGCTAGAACCGTTCTCGAATGTAACTAGAACTATCGAGCTTTTAGCAAAAAGCTTGAGTTCTAGCTCGATCTAGAACAGCCCCCAAAATCACTCGAACCGCGAACTGGAGAACCACTAACCACGAACCGCGCTCAACTCTAGTGCTAATAACAATCAAATGCAACGTTTTTAAATAATTTTTCATTTTGAAGAACATTTTTAAAGGAGCTGGATACAAACTCTTTTCTTCTTAATTCCATTCAAATTATCCAGGAAGAGGCCCAAGATTTTTTTTCCTACTCGCGTGACTTTTACCTCATCCATCTGGACTTGATGAGTTGATGATTACATTTTTCTCCTTTACAAAAGAACCATGTGTACTGTCTGTTATATGTTGAACAGAGTTGTCATCAAGTTAAAGTTCAATAAAAATCAAATTTTTGGACTTTGGTCTTTCTTAATTCTGAACTAAGTGATCCTGGCTTGCCATATCTCATGGAAACCAGGTGTCTGTTGAGGCATATTGCCCATGTAAATAGCATCACAAAGATACACACTCCTAGACAGGAGCCACCGTTTCAGGTAGCATGGTGGGACGTAGGAGACGAGTACAGAACCCATGGTTACCAACCACAGCCACGTTACACTGTATATGATAGTCCGTTCACAAATGTGTGAGACTGGACTTAGAAGTGCACATAAAGGAGATTCCATTGTTTTCAATTTTGCTGGTATGTCAATATGCCACTGTGACGCCCTGGACTAGCCAGGTAGTCACATACATAACAACATGCACACATCCCAAACCCTAGACAGTAACAACAGTCAGACAAAAACCCTTGTTGCCTCCCTCCAGGGTCTGATGTCCATACCAGGTGGGGCGGAGCCAGGCGGTTGGCCCCACCCACCGAGGAGTTCACAGGCCTGGAGGTGGGAAAAGTGACAGTTTAGTGTTGGAGGTGGAAGTGAGAGGAGTAAACACTTCAGGTGTCTGGGTCGGAGCCAAGGCACTGAAAGCAAGGTTGGCAGACAGTGGTGGCCATCTGCAGGAGTTGGTGGAACTCCGCAGAGCCGTAAGGACCGGGGTCGGGCGTCGGCCCGCCGGTACCGGACCGGGAAACGGAGTCAAGCTGAGCACACAGGCAGGGCCATCAGACCCTGACCAGGCTTGGAGCCGCCGTCAATAGTCAAATCCGAATGTGACAGGAACCCCAGGGGTTTCCTAACAACCAAGTCCCGATTGAAGGCAACCGTCCACCCAGAGAGGCTATACAGCCACCGCTACAGGCTAGAGATCCAAGGGCCAGCGCCTCCGGGCAAAACGGGCTCCTACGGCACCTATACGCCGGGGAGCGGACTACTGGTGGGCAACCACAGGAGTCAGAACATTTCTAAAAGGTGCAGGGAAAGACAGCCACCATCAGCCGTCCGGGGAGAGCACAACAACAACAACAACACTGCAGCCGGCTGCGGGACCCGTCCATCCGGCCATTTTGGTTTACCAACGACTCTGTCAGTGATTGTCTGAGTGAGTACACCAGTGCCGTACGGCACTGCGCCGCGCAGTCCCTGCACCCCAGCCATCCGGCCTCCCCGTTACACCACCGGGCCCCGGGATCACCAACCCCCTACCCATGGAGGGGACAACTTCCTAGCTGCACCCTACCATCTCTCCCGGTATCTCCGTTACCAGCAGCGGTGGTGCCATCATCACCACGTCCCGTGGGTGGCGTCACAAACAATCTCCCTAACCAAAACCATCCCTTTTCACCCACGGGCGAGGAGCGCTGCTCGAGTCCCCGGGTCCGGTCCACCGCTCGAGCCACCGAGCAGCAGCAGCAGAAGCTCCGGACCCGAGCGTGGTGAGCGCGTCCCCTCCGCCCGCGACACCACCACTGCCACTATGAGCAAAAGTTGCTTTTTCTTACAGAAGCCAGATACAAACAAAAGCACTAAAAGCAGTAATGTAGATACTGGAAGGGGGCAGATAGTGAGGGCAGTTGCCCATAGCCACATAATCAAAGGTGCCACCCAGAACTACTGCAACTGTTAACCTATATTGGCATGCACAGAGCGTTGATATTGTTATTCTCTGCGGTAGAGTAATGAAACATGATCTTTCTACACTTTTGCGCTCTTTTCTGTGGGCAGCAGGGTTAATTAAACTTGATTAAACCTGGGACCGCAGAACAGCACCGGTGTATGAACAGGACATCAGAGTCTCAGCACGGTGACGTCATTGCGGCGTGCTGGGACCCTGATGTTCTGTGTGTGCGATGACATTGCGATGAGCTGCCTGTACTGGACTTATCATTATAAAGAATACTGTATTAGGTATGTGATGTTTTTGATTTTTATTAAAATGTGTGGTGGGACTGTGGGGGCATCATAAAGTAGTTGGGAGACCCTTGTACAAAACAGGGAGTACTGTGGGGGCCAATTTACATTGCAAGGGTACTTTGGGGTCCCTTATACATTTCAGGGAGTACTGTGGGGAAGCTTATGCATAGTGGGGGACTCATACATTGTAATAGTACTTTGGGGGGCTCTTATAATTTGTGGGTGGCTGTTCTACAGTGCTGGAGGTTCTGTTACAGTTTGGGGGGCCCTGTTACATTGTGGGAGTCCCTTATACATTGTGAGGGCCCTTATACAGTGCGGGAGGCCATTATACAGCATTGGAGCTAATTCAGGGGTTATTATACAGCTAATTTGTGCCTAACTTGGGGGTCATCATACAACGTGGGGGCCATTATGCAGTTTGAGGTCTACTTTGGGAGCCATCATACAGTGTGGAGGCCTTTTTAAAGTGTAGTAGCTACTATGGGAACGGTCATAATCTTTGGGGGCCCTTATACAGTTTGGGAACTACTCATAAATACACTTGAGAATAGTTTTAATTCTTTCAGACAATCTCAGAATCGGGAAATTTTTCCTTTTGGATTTCATGCCACCTTCGATTTTGTATGATTTATATTAAGGCACATAGTGTCTTGTCACTTGTTGTTGTATTCACAAACTGATCAATATAGAGTGCTTTTGGCACTGCATGAGCTGTAATGAAGCGTATGTATTCTTCAATGGCGGAATGCTCATGTAGATCATCATTCATAGGATGTCTTGAAAGAGTCAACCGGATTGCTGAATTTTCCCGGTTTGTGAATAATTTTGTAGTTGTAGTCCTGTAGACGTAGACCCCATCGTTCTATGCGTGCAGGCATTTTAGCTCTGGGATTTCCAAAGATCGTAAGGAGTGCTTGATGATCTGTGACAACAGTGAAAGGAGCTCCATATAGAAATAAGTGAAAATGTTCACATCCCCAGACAACTGCCAAACTTTCTTTTTCAGGTTGTGAATATTTCTGTTGAGTGCTTGTTATGCTTTTACTTGCATAAGAAATGATGTGGGGATTTTGATTTTTATCCTTATATTGTGCTAAAATAGCACCCAGTCCCACGGGACTGGTGTCCACAATTAGTTTGGTTCGCAGAGCTGGATCAAAATAGGCCATAGTGGTTGTTGACCAAAGTTCATTTTTAATTGTTTCAAAAGAGGTCTGACAGTCTTGGGACCATTGAAAAACACATTTCTGCTTTGTTAGTTCCCTTAATGGATTGCTGATTGTTGAAAAATTTGGAATATATTTAGCACAGTAGCTTGCCATTCCAAGAAAAGAAATCTGTACAAAGGCTTAGTAGTTTGAAAAAATATATAAATTTTATTAAGTGAAAAATACATATAACATTACATATTAAAACTTGTAGAGACAGGTGATGAGTACCACTAGATGGCGCCCTCACAGCACACTGGTATGCAGATGGATATAGCAAGACAGCTCAGTGGCCAAAAGGTCACATAAAACAACCAAATGGCATCATAATAAAAGTCCACTGACTGACAGGCATGAACCGTGCTGCAGCCATAAATACTACCATCAATATCCTTGCTTAGTGCAAAATATAAATACAAGCACGGAATACCTGATCACATAAATCTAGCATACCTAGATCGTGGTGTGAGAGTCCAGACCCGACCTATAGGTTTCGATAATCCTTCTTCCGGGGGTGGTCTCAGGGTAAAAAGAAGCGTCCTTATAAATAAAAACCGTCCACTCATAGACCATGTAAGTCCGGGCCAATCAGAATAGGCCTATTCAATCGGAGTCCCCCAAGCTCCCTTTTATTAGCATTTATCATTGGTAGACAGCCTGAGATGCCGTGTTAGGCTCCGCCCCCATGATGACGCGGTACCGGAAGTCTCAACGTGTAGGCACCGCGTCACCATCCAGGAGGTGTGTCCACCCCTTCACTGATGAAAAGCCCGAGATGCCGGGTTAGGCTCCGCCCCCATGATGATGCGGTACCGGAAGTCTCAAAAGTGTAGGCACCGCGTCACCAGCCAGGGGGTGTGTCCACCCTTTCATTGATGAAAAGCCCAAGATGCCGGGCTAGGCTCCACCCCCATGATGACGCGGTGCCGGAAGTCTCAAAACGTAGGCACCGCGTCACCAGCCAGGGGGTGTGTAAACCGCGTCATATAGGGGAGTGGATATGTGCCGCACCATCTACCCACAAAGGCTCTTAGATAAGTATACCGCATGTATCAAAGTGACATGGCAACCAAACAACCATGGTAAATCATGCGTCAGCAACGTCCCCGTCATTGATAAAGGCTACACCTCCCCCCCATTGATCCACATCTAATGTAGAAATACAGGGGGCGGTTCCCAAATGACGGAGGTGTATATATGACTTATAAAGCAAGTGGTGTGTCAATCATACAATATAGAGAGATACACATCTTTTTTTATACATATACATCTTAAATATCACAATATATAGCTTAAAGGTCAGAACGATGTCCAGTACGTCAGTTGCAGCACATGTACACTTCATTGAAGATATGGCTATCATTTGTTCCCGGTTAACCATTTGTGGCGCGCGAGCGGACGCCCGGGAGGCACCGCTGCGAGCGCGTCCGGCCACTGCCATGGCAATAATATCACCGCGGGAGCGGCCATATGGACGCGCGCACGGCGACACAGAACAACCAGGGCGAGCGCATGCGCGCACTGGTGCCGAGACAAATGTAGTCTCTAATTGAAGGGGGGGGAAGGGGGAAAGCGTTGGGGGAAGAAAATCCGAAAAAACCCACATATAGGGGAGAACGCCCAATATAACCATATAACGCACATATATGTTTCAAAAGCCCTGTAAAGAAGACATATATTTAATAAACAGAGTTATATTAAATGTATCCTGACAAATATCAGGTAAAAGGGGCCTATGCATTCTTGCGATGATCTCATGGGTCACGAACTCCTCCAGAGTCGTATATGGGCATTATAATTAGAGTTGAGCGCGGTTCGTGGTTCGTGGTTCTCCAGTTCGCGGCTCGAGTGATTTTGGGGCATGTTCTAGATCGAACTAGAACTCGAGCTTTTTGCAAAAGCTCGGTAGTTCTAGAAACGTTCGAGAACGGTTCTAGCAGCCAAAAAACAGCTAAATCATAGCTTGGTTTCTGCTGTAATAGTGTAAGTCACTCTGTGAATCAAACTATTATCACATTTCAGTGTATAGTGTGCGTGAACAGCGCCTTCAGATCACTGCTGTTTCTATAATGGCGATCGCCATTTTTTTTTTTTTTTTTCTTGTCTTCCTTCCCTAAGCGCGCGCGTCTTGTGGGGCGGGCCAGCATGTCAGCCAATCCCAGACACACACACAGCTAAGTGGACTTTGAGCCAGAGAAGCAACGGCATGTGTGATAGGATCTGCATGTCACATGTCCCTGCATTATAAAACCGGACATTTTCTTCACGGACGCCATTATCTGCCTTCTGCGTCTTTGGTGTCAGACATCACTGTCGCAGCTCCGTCTTCCTGAGTCCTATAGCCGATACAGCTGTATGCGCTGCATACACAGCGTTAGACAGCTTAGGGAGAGCACTTTATAGCAGTCCTTTTAAGGGCTCCAACCGGCAGGGTCAGAGAGCCATAGGTGACAGGTCCTGCAAACAGCAACAGCGTCTGTGTAGCCCAGGTCAGGGATTTCCTACCTGCATTTCACCATTAGGAGGGAATAGAAAGGCAGTCTTCCATTCCTCTACCCAGAGCACCACAATCCTGCCACTGTACCCTCTTGTCCTCTGCACACTCCAACTCATTCTAACTAAGCCATTATACTAGCAAACACTCAGTGTACCTAGTGGCATCCTATACGTGGCTATTGGACTTTGCTATAGTCCCACTAGTGCAAAGACATTTGCAGAGCGCGTCTGCCTGCATTGCACACTACAACTCATTCTAACCAAGCCATTATACTAGCAAACACTCAGTGTACCTAGTGGCATCCTATACGTGGCTATTGGACTTTGCTATAGTCCCACTAGTGCAAAGACATTTGCAGAGCGCGTCTGCCTGCGTTGCACACTACAACTCATTCTAACCAAGCCATTATACTAGCAAACACTCAGTGTACCTAGTGGCATCCTATACGTGGCTATTGGACTTTGCTATAGTCCCACTAGTGCAAAGACATTTGCAGAGCGCGTCTGCCTGCGTTGCACACTACAACTCATTCTAACCAAGCCATTATTCTAGCAAACACTCAGTGTACCTAGTGGCATCCTATACGTGGCTATTGGACTTTGCTATAGTCCCACTAGTGCAAAGACATTTGCAGAGCGCGTCTGCCTGCGTTGCACACTACAACTCATTCTAACCAAGCCATTATACTAGCAAACACTCAGTGTACCTAGTGGCATCCTATACGTGGCTATTGGACTTTGCTATAGTCCCACTAGTGCAAAGACATTTGCAGAGCGCGTCTGCCTGCGTTGCACACTACAACTCATTCTAACCAAGCCATTATACTAGCAAACACTCAGTGTACCTAGTGGCATCCTATACGTGGCTATTGGACTTTGCTATAGTCCCACTAGTGCAAAGACATTTGCAGAGCGCGTCTGCCTGCGTTGCACACTACAACTCATTCTAACCAAGCCATTATACTAGCAAACACTCAGTGTACCTAGTGGCATCCTATACGTGGCTATTGGACTTTGCTATAGTCCCACTAGTGCAAAGACATTTGCAGAGCGCGTCTGCCTGCGTTGCACACTACAACTCATTCTAACCAAGCCATTATACTAGCAAACACTCAGTGTACCTAGTGGCATCCTATACGTGGCTATTGGACTTTGCTATAGTCCCACTAGTGCAAAGACATTTGCAGAGCGCGTCTGCCTGCGTTGCACACTACAACTCATTCTAACCAAGCCATTATACTAGCAAACACTCAGTGTACCTAGTGGCATCCTATACGTGGCTATTGGACTTTGCTATAGTCCCACTAGTGCAAAGACATTTGCAGAGCGCGTCTGCCTGCGTTGCACACTACAACTCATTCTAACCAAGCCATTATACTAGCAAACACTCAGTGTACCTAGTGGCATCCTATACGTGGCTATTGGACTTTGCTATAGTCCCACTAGTGCAAAGACATTTGCAGAGCGCGTCTGCCTGCGTTGCACACTACAACTCATTCTAACCAAGCCATTATACTAGCAAACACTCAGTGTACCTAGTGGCATCCTATACGTGGCTATTGGACTTTGCTATAGTCCCACTAGTGCAAAGACATTTGCAGAGCGCGTCTGCCTGCGTTGCACACTACAACTCATTCTAACCAAGCCATTATACTAGCAAACACTCAGTGTACCTAGTGGCATCCTATACGTGGCTATTGGACTTTGCTATAGTCCCACTAGTGCAAAGACATTTGCAGAGCGCGTCTGCCTGCGTTGCACACTACAACTCATTCTAACCAAGCCATTATACTAGCAAACACTCAGTGTACCTAGTGGCATCCTATACGTGGCTATTGGACTTTGCTATAGTCCCACTAGTGCAAAGACATTTGCAGAGCGCGTCTGCCTGCGTTGCACACTACAACTCATTCTAACCAAGCCATTATACTAGCAAACACTCAGTGTACCTAGTGGCATCCTATACGTGGCTATTGGACTTTGCTATAGTCCCACTAGTGCAAAGACATTTGCAGAGCGCGTCTGCCTGCGTTGCACACTACAACTCATTCTAACCAAGCCATTATACTAGCAAACACTCAGTGTACCTAGTGGCATCCTATACGTGGCTATTGGACTTTGCTATAGTCCCACTAGTGCAAAGACATTTGCAGAGCGCGTCTGCCTGCGTTGCACACTACAACTCATTCTAACCAAGCCATTATACTAGCAAACACTCAGTGTACCTAGTGGCATCCTATACGTGGCTATTGGACTTTGCTATAGTCCCACTAGTGCAAAGACATTTGCAGAGCGCGTCTGCCTGCGTTGCACACTACAACTCATTCTAACCAAGCCATTATACTAGCAAACACTCAGTGTACCTAGTGGCATCCTATACGTGGCTATTGGACTTTGCTATAGTCCCACTAGTGCAAAGACATTTGCAGAGCGCGTCTGCCTGCGTTGCACACTACAACTCATTCTAACCAAGCCATTATACTAGCAAACACTCAGTGTACCTAGTGGCATCCTATACGTGGCTATTGGACTTTGCTATAGTCCCACTAGTGCAAAGACATTTGCAGAGCGCGTCTGCCTGCGTTGCACACTACAACTCATTCTAACCAAGCCATTATACTAGCAAACACTCAGTGTACCTAGTGGCATCCTATACGTGGCTATTGGACTTTGCTATAGTCCCACTAGTGCAAAGACATTTGCAGAGCGCGTCTGCCTGCGTTGCACACTACAACTCATTCTAACCAAGCCATTATACTAGCAAACACTCAGTGTACCTAGTGGCATCCTATACGTGGCTATTGGACTTTGCTATAGTCCCACTAGTGCAAAGACATTTGCAGAGCGCGTCTGCCTGCGTTGCACACTACAACTCATTCTAACCAAGCCATTATACTAGCAAACACTCAGTGTACCTAGTGGCATCCTATACGTGGCTATTGGACTTTGCTATAGTCCCACTAGTGCAAAGACATTTGCAGAGCGCGTCTGCCTGCGTTGCACACTACAACTCATTCTAACCAAGCCATTATACTAGCAAACACTCAGTGTACCTAGTGGCATCCTATACGTGGCTATTGGACTTTGCTATAGTCCCACTAGTGCAAAGACATTTGCAGAGCGCGTCTGCCTGCGTTGCACACTACAACTCATTCTAACCAAGCCATTATACTAGCAAACACTCAGTGTACCTAGTGGCATCCTATACGTGGCTATTGGACTTTGCTATAGTCCCACTAGTGCAAAGACATTTGCAGAGCGCGTCTGCCTGCGTTGCACACTACAACTCATTCTAACCAAGCCATTATACTAGCAAACACTCAGTGTACCTAGTGGCATCCTATACGTGGCTATTGGACTTTGCTATAGTCCCACTAGTGCAAAGACATTTGCAGAGCGCGTCTGCCTGCGTTGCACACTACAACTCATTCTAACCAAGCCATTATACTAGCAAACACTCAGTGTACCTAGTGGCATCCTATACGTGGCTATTGGACTTTGCTATAGTCCCACTAGTGCAAAGACATTTGCAGAGCGCGTCTGCCTGCGTTGCACACTACAACTCATTCTAACCAAGCCATTATACTAGCAAACACTCAGTGTACCTAGTGGCATCCTATACGTGGCTATTGGACTTTGCTATAGTCCCACTAGTGCAAAGACATTTGCAGAGCGCGTCTGCCTGCGTTGCACACTACAACTCATTCTAACCAAGCCATTATACTAGCAAACACTCAGTGTACCTAGTGGCATCCTATACGTGGCTATTGGACTTTGCTATAGTCCCACTAGTGCAAAGACATTTGCAGAGCGCGTCTGCCTGCGTTGCACACTACAACTCATTCTAACCAAGCCATTATACTAGCAAACACTCAGTGTACCTAGTGGCATCCTATACGTGGCTATTGGACTTTGCTATAGTCCCACTAGTGCAAAGACATTTGCAGAGCGCGTCTGCCTGCGTTGCACACTACAACTCATTCTAACCAAGCCATTATACTAGCAAACACTCAGTGTACCTAGTGGCATCCTATACGTGGCTATTGGACTTTGCTATAGTCCCACTAGTGCAAAGACATTTGCAGCACGTCTGCCTGCGTTGCACACTCCAACTAATTATAACTAAGTTGCATTGTCAGGGATATTTATTCTTTATTATTCTGCTGTTAATAAAGCTAGACCACCACTGCAATCTTCACCACCTCTCAATTTTTACTACCACATTTTCAGTCCACAATCTTGTCGCAATCAACATGAGTGGCAAAATGACAGATGCTGGTGGAAAGGGGAAGAGGCGTGGTGGAAAAGGCAAAAAAGGTTTTGTCCGTGGGGAAGGTGGCAAAGCTCCATTATCATCTGCTGAAGATAGACCATCTACCAGCAAAAGTAAGATGTCTACTACTTACCGTGGACAATCCGATGTGCTCCCTTTTTTACGGACACGAACAACAGGAAGAAAGGTAGATGATGGGCAAAAAAGGAAAATGCTTGAATGGATCTCAAGTGGTCCAACAAGTGCCCTCTCAGCCACTTCAAGTACCGCATCCAAAAAACACCAGTCCTCTGAGTTGTCATCCCAATCACACTTGATTTCTCCCAGCTCTGAAGTCTCCATCAGCCCTGCACAGTATGGTGGAACTGAGATGGCTGAGTCTGCAGAGCTGTTCAGTCACACTATAGCCTGGGAATCAGAGGTCTGCTCCCAAGCTACAGTGAGTACAGAACAGGAAATGGTCTGCAGTGATGCCCAGAACCTTTGTGACTCAGATTCAGGCCGTGAGGACCAAGTTTCTGAGCATAATGTTGACCCTTTGTCACAAACTGTAACACCTGTGGTTATAGACAATGAGGAACATACTGATGAAGATGAGACGCAGATACCCGATTGGGATGACAACTTAAATATTCCGTCAGGGCAAGAAGAGGCTCGGTCTGAGGGGGAGGGGAGTGCAAACACAACAATTGATGATGACGTTCTAGATCCCACCTACTGTCAACCCCCAGTCAGGCACTCGAGGAGGTCAACAGAGGCGGTGGAGGAGGATGCAACCGACGACGAAGTTACCTTGCGCCTTCCTGGACAGAGTCGGAGCACTGGTAGCACGTCTACAACTGCATCCTCAGCCACCACTCTGCCTATGAGCATTATTCGGGGTGGATCAACAGGTCGCATGGCCTCTAAGCCTTGCCTAGCCTGGTCCTTTTTTCACATCGAAAAAGATCGCCCAACTCATGTGATATGTAACATTTGTCATGATTCTCTTAGTAGAGGTCAAAAGCTCAGCAGTTTGACAACTTCTTCCATGAATCGTCACATGAATAAATATCATAAGTCCCGGTGGGAAGCTCACCGTGCTGCAATGCGGCCTAGCGGAGCGAACCATCCACCGCCCGCCCCTTCCACTGCATCCGCGCGCTCTTCATCTTCTAGGACTGTGGGGACAGCTGCCACACCTGTTTTTCCACGCAAAACTTCCACCACTGTAACCGCAACAGGCAGTTTGCTTGTAAGGTCGTCAGTTGGTTTGGAAGGGGAAACAAGTGAGTGTGTACAGCTCTCTCAGACATCGATAGCACCAACGTTGGATGAAGGCAACATCATGTCTCCGCCTGCACTTTCCTCACAAACCTGCATTTTTCCAGGGACACCCTACTCAACACCGTCTACACACAGCAGCCAGATCTCTGTCCCTCAGATGTGGTCAAATAAAAGGCCACTTCCTCCGACCCATGACAAAGCTAAGAGGTTGACTCTATCCCTCTGTAAGCTGTTGGCTACCGAAATGCTGCCTTTCCGCCTAGTGGACACACAGGATTTTAGAGACCTTATGTCTGTCGCTGTGCCCCAGTACCAGATGCCTAGTCGCCACTACTTCTCTAAGAAAGGTGTGCCCGCGCTACACCAGCATGTCGCACACAACATCACCGCTTCCTTGAGAAACTCTGTGTGTGAACGGGTGCATTTCACCACCGATACTTGGACCAGTAAGCATGGACAGGGACGTTACATGTCGCTGACTGGGCACTGGGTAACTATGGTGATAGATGGTGAAGGGTCTGCTGCACAAGTCTTGCCGTCCCCACGACTTGTGTGTCAATCCTCTGTCTGTCCAAGTTCCGCCACTGCTTCTGCATCCTCCACCTCATCTGGGTCCTCCACCTCCGCCCCAAGCCTGCCTGGTCAGGCCACCAGCGTTCTCACTGCGCAGAAGGAATCACGCACCCCTCATTACTATGCTGGCAGCAGAGCGCAACGGCATCAGGCGGTCTTTAGCTTGACATGTCTTGGTAATAAGAGTCACACAGCTGAGGAGTTGTGGTCAGCTTTGCGGTCCGAGTTTAATAAATGGTTGTCTCCACTCAAACTGCAGCCTGGTAAGGCCGTGTGCGACAATGCTGCAAACCTGGGTGCGGCACTTCGCCTGGGCAAGGTGACACACGTACCTTGTATGGCTCACGTGTTGAACCTTGTCGTGCAGCAATTTTTAACACACTATCCCGGCCTAGATGGCCTTCTGAACAGGGCACGAAAACTGTCAGCTCACTTCCGCCGTTCAAGCGCCGCAGCAGAGCGACTTGCATCGCTCCAGAAGTCTTTCGGCCTGCCGGTTCATCGCCTGAAATGCGATGTGGCGACACGCTGGAATTCAACTCTCCACATGTTACAGCGACTGTGGCAGCACCGCAGAGCCCTGGTGCAATACGTCATGACGTATAGCCTGGGCCAACGAGATGCAGAGGTGGGGCAGATCACCCTGATGGAGTGGTCTCAGATCAAGGACCTATGCACCCTTCTGCACAGTTTCGACATGGCGACGAATATGTTTAGCGCTGACAATGCCATTATCAGCATGACGATTCCAGTCATTTACATGCTGGAGCACACGCTAAACACTATTCGGAGTCAGGGGGTGGGACAACATGAAGGGGAGGAACTACAGGAGGATTCATATGCGCAAGGGACAACAACATCACCAAGGTCCAGACGTTCATCATCACCAACGCAGCAGGCATGGGACCATGGGGGACAGGGATCGACAAGGGCGCATAGTAGCAGGCGAAATGTTGAGCAAGGTGCAGGAGAACATGAAGAAATGGAGGACGAACTGTCCATGGACATGGAAGACTCAGTGGATGAGGGAGACCTTGGTCAAATTTCAGTTGAAAGAGGTTGGGGTCAGATGTCAGAGGAAGAAAGAACGGGTAGCACCTCTATGCCACAAACACAGCATGGACTTGGTCCGCATGGCTGCGCAAGACACATGAGTGCCTTTTTGTTGCACTACCTCCAACATGACAGTCGTATTGTCAAAATTAGAAGTGATGATGACTACTGGATTGCCACACTATTAGATCCCCGGTACAAGTCCAAATTTTGTGACATAATTCCAGCCATAGAAAGGGACGCACGTATGCAGGAGTATCAGCAGAAGCTGTTACTAGATCTTAGCTCGGCTTTTCCACCAAACAACCGTGCAGGTGCAGGGAGTGAATCTCCCAGTTGTAACTTGACAAACATGGGACGGTCTCGTCATCTTCAACAGTCTACCCGTACCAGTAGGACCTTTTCTGGTGCCGGTAACAGCAATTTTATGGAATCTTTTCATAATTTTTTTAGACCCTCTTTTGCAAGGCCACCAGAGACAACAAGTCTGACACATAGTCAACGGCTGGAGAGGATGATACAGGAGTATCTCCAAATGAACATCGATGCCATGACTGTGCAACTGGAGCCTTGCTCCTTTTGGGCTTCAAACCTACAAAAATGGCCAGAGCTCGCAACTTACGCCTTGGAGATTTTGTCGTGTCCAGCTGCCAGCGTTGTCTCTGAACGTGTATTCAGTGCTGCTGGGTGTGTGCTGACAGATAAGCGCACGCGTCTGTCCAGTGACAATGTGGACAGACTGACGTTCATCAAAATGAACAAGTCATGGATCCAGAAGGAATTTACTACCCCTGTGTCATCCTGGGGAGAGTAAATGCTTGTGGATTTGGAATGTGCTTGATGCAAATCAAAACATCCTGTTTGCAACTAGGGCCCAAGTGCTGCCACTGATGGGGTGGGTGTCTGTGTGGCCCAATTTTTGGAAAAAAGGGAGACTCCGCTTGGAGTAACCCTTGCTTGCTGTGTTTTTAAAAGAAGCCAAGATGAACAGAGCTGGGATCAGGAAAGACTTTGCTACCTACCCCGGTGTCATCCTGGGGACGGCTAAGAATAGCGTATTTTTGAATGTGCTTGATGCAAATCAAAACATCCTGTTTGCAACTAGGGCCCAAGTGCTGCCACTGATGGGGTGGGTGTCTGTGTGGCCCAATTTTTGGAAAAAAGGGAGACTCCGCTTGGAGTAACCCTTGCTTACATTGTTTTTAAAAGAAGCCAAGATGAACAAGTCATGGGTCAGCAAAGACTTTGCTACCTACCCCGGTGTCATCCTGTGGACGGCTAAGAATAGCGTATTTTTGAATGTGCTTGATGCAAATCAAAACATCCTGTTTGCAACTAGGGCCCAAGTGCTGCCACTGATGGGGTGGGTGTCTGTGTGGCCCAATTTTTGGAAAAAAGGGAGACTCCGCTTGGAGTAACCCTTGCTTACATTGTTTTTAAAAGAAGCCAAGATGAACAAGTCATGGGTCAGCAAAGACTTTGCTACCTACCCCGGTGTCATCCTGGGGACGGCTAAGAATAGCGTATTTTTTAATGTGCTTGATGCAAATCAAAACATCCTGTTTGCAACTAGGGCCCAAGTGCTGCCACTGATGGGGTGGGTGTCTGTGTGGCCCAATTTTTGGAAAAAAGGGAGACTCCGCTTGGAGTAACCCTTGCTTGCTGTGTTTTTAAAAGAAGCCAAGATGAACAGAGCTGGGATCAGGAAAGACTTTGCTACCTACCCCGGTGTCATCCTGTGGACGGCTAAGAATAGCGTATTTTTGAATGTGCTTGATGCAAATCAAAACATCCTGTTTGCAACTAGGGCCCAAGTGCTGCCACTGATGGGGTGGGTGTCTGTGTGGCCCAATTTTTGGAAAAAAGGGAGACTCCGCTTGGAGTAACCCTTGCTTACATTGTTTTTAAAAGAAGCCAAGATGAACAAGTCATGGGTCAGCAAAGACTTTGCTACCTACCCCGGTGTCATCCTGGGGACGGCTAAGAATAGCGTATTTTTGAATGTGCTTGATGCAAATCAAAACATCCTGTTTGCAACTAGGGCCCAAGTGCTGCCACTGATGGGGTGGGTGTCTGTGTGGCCCAATTTTTGGAAAAAAGGGAGACTCCGCTTGGAGTAACCCTTGCTTACATTGTTTTTAAAAGAAGCCAAGATGAACAAGTCATGGGTCAGCAAAGACTTTGCTACCTACCCCGGTGTCATCCTGGGGACGGCTAAGAATAGCGTATTTTTGAATTTGCTTGATGCAAATCAAAACATCCTGTTTGCAACTAGGGCCCAAGTGCTGCCACTGATGGGGTGGGTGTCTGTGTGGCCCAATTTTTGGAAAAAAGGGAGACTCCGCTTGGAGTAACCCTTGCTTGCTGTGTTTTTAAAAGAAGCCAAGATGAACAGAGCTGGGATCAGGAAAGACTTTGCTACCTACCCCGGTGTCATCCTGTGGACGGCTAAGAATAGCGTATTTTTGAATGTGCTTGATGCAAATCAAAACATCCTGTTTGCAACTAGGGCCCAAGTGCTGCCACTGATGGGGTGGGTGTCTGTGTGGCCCAATTTTTGGAAAAAAGGGAGACTCCGCTTGGAGTAACCCTTGCTTACATTGTTTTTAAAAGAAGCCAAGATGAACAAGTCATGGGTCAGCAAAGACTTTGCTACCTACCCCGGTGTCATCCTGGGGACGGCTAAGAATAGCGTATTTTTGAATGTGCTTGATGCAAATCAAAACATCCTGTTTGCAACTAGGGCCCAAGTGCTGCCACTGATGGGGTGGGTGTCTGTGTGGCCCAATTTTTGGAAAAAAGGGAGACTCCGCTTGGAGTAACCCTTGCTTGCTGTGTTTTTAAAAGAAGCCAAGATGAACAGAGCTGGGATCAGGAAAGACTTTGCTACCTACCCCGGTGTCATCCTGGGGACGGATAAGAATGGCGTATTTTTGAATGTGCTTGATGCAAATCTAGCTGTGAAGTGTACAACTGGGGCACAACTGCTGCCACTGAAGGGGTGGGTGTGTGGGGCCCAATTTTTGGAAAAAAGGGAGACTCCGCTTGGAGTCACCTTGCGGTGTTTTACATGACTTTAGAAGGGCGTGCCATGCCTATATCTGTGTGTCCTCCTCTTTTTCCTTGTCCAGCTGTTTTGTTTTCGCATGAGTACATGTCCTTGTCACTTTCCCATGTGTTTGTGTTGTGTTGTGAGTTGTTTGTCACCTTTTGGACACCTTTGAGGGTGTTTTCTAGGTGTTTTACTGTGTTTGTGATTGCCTGCCATTGTTTCCTATGGGCTCGAGTTCGGTTCGTCGAACGTTCGACGAGCCGAACTCGAGCCAGACCCCCCGTTCGGCGAACCGCCTCGAGCCGAACCGGGACCGGTTCGCTCATCTCTAATTATAATAGGTCCGGAGTCACATGGAAAAGAAGACGTAAACTAAAATTAAAAAAATAAAAAATATTAAAAAGAGGACAAAAAAACACAAAGGAGCAATACATAGAGCTGCAGACTGATAATTTACAGATACACGAAGAAGATAGTTGTCCAGGATACTCTATAGAAAGGACACGAAGCTTAAACACTCATTCAGCCCATGGGGCTGTAGAGTCTTCAAGGTCCATATCCATTCAGTCTCACGCTGTGTGAGAAGGCGGCTAACATTGCCGCCCCGAATCCCGGTTGTGATCTGGTCAATGCCCCTTACCTTCAATAGGGTGTGGTCACAGCGATGGTATTTCTTAAAATGCCTAGGTATTGTTTTTAGGCTTTTGATGTCAACCTCGTCCCTGGCGGCCTGGATGTCACGAACATGTTCTCTCACACGGACCTTCAAGGCCCGTGTGGTCAGGCCGACATAGACGAGGGGACATGGAAATACAGCATAGTATACCACAGCCTTAGAGAGGCAATTAATTTTCTTCCTCATGGGAAAAACTTTCCCATCAGACGAAGTAAATTCTGTCGCTGTCTCAATATTGGGGCATGCCACGCACGCCCCACAAGGTGACCAGCCAAATCTCGGCCTCAGTGTAACAGAGGCAGAGGACATAAACGGAAGGACACTTTTATCCTTTTTATTATAATGACTGCAAGTCAATATGTCCTTCAAATTCTTGGCCTTGCGGGCCGCAACTGATGGCTTGTCAGAAAGATATTTCTGAAGAATGGGATCAATCGTGAGTATAGACCAATACCGGGACATTACTTCCACCATCCGATCCCAGTGTGAGTGATACCTGGTGATCATTCTGAGAATGTTAGCATTATTAGTCCTACGTCCACCAAATAGCACTTCAACACGTGGGGAGTTCCTGGCTCTGTTGTACGCTTTTTTAATGGACCTATTGCTATACCCACGGTCACGAAATCTTTGCTTAAGATCCAAAGCTCTGGATTCAAAAGCAGAATCTGAAGAGCAGATTCGCCGTAGGCGAAGAAATTGTCCTATAGGGACCGCTCGTACAACATGTGCGGGGTGGGCAGAAGTAGCATGTAAAACAGAGTTCACAGACGTGTCTTTGCGATATAGGTCCGTTTGCAGAAAGCCTGAAGTGTCACGTATGACCAGGACGTCTAGGAATTCAAGGGACGTGTCACTGTACTTATGAGTTAGCCGTATATTCATCTCATTCTTATTCAAATTTTGTATAAATAAATTAAGATCTGGGATAGTCCCCTGCCAGATAAAAAAGATGTCATCGATGTACCGCGTCCAAAATTGGACGCGGTCCACCGATGACATCCAATCTGACAGGAGAAGGTCCCTCTCCCACAGCCCCAGGAATAAATTTGCATATGAGGGCGCAAAGGCCGCCCCCATTGCTGTACCCTGGAGCTGCAGGTACAGGGACCCCCCAAAAAAGAAAAAATTGTGAGTCAAGGCAAAACTCAATAGTTTCATGACAAAGTCCCTTTCAGTCCCAGACATGCCGGTCATTGAGAGAAAATATGAAGTCGCCTGTAGTCCGTCACGATGTCGAATGCTCGTATAGAGCGATTCGACATCGCAAGAGACCAACAGGGAACCCTCCCCTACATAGATGGAGTCAATTTTTTGTAGGAAACTACTCGTGTCTCTTGTGTATGACGGAAGAGACTCAACTAAAGGCTTCAGCAAAGAGTCGATATAAATGCATACACGTTCAAGAAAATTGCCCACACCCGACACAATCGGTCTCCCAGGTGGCGTATTTACAACTTTATGTATCTTAGGTAGCAGATACAGGGTCGGTATCGTCGGCTCATCCACAGTCAGTGCATCGAACAGTCTCCTCTCTATGATCCCACAATCAACAGCTTCAGTCAATAGGCAATGTAGTTCTTTTACAAATTTGCTAAGGGGATTAAAAGTGAGGCGTTGGTAACACTCACTCACCTGAAGTTGTCTATATGCCTCTTTTTCATAGAGTGTGCACGGCCACACCACAATATTTCCGCCCTTGTCGGCCGGTTTAATTACTATATCTTCTAATCTCCTGATCCTGTCAATGCAGCTCCTCTCCTCCCTGGTTAAGTTATCATTATAAATATTAGTGGGGAATTTAGAAAATTCCTCGGAGACGAGCCGCACGAACAGGTCTACATTAGGACAGGCCGACAAGGGGGGAAATTTTTTTGACTTGATCCGCAGCCGTGAAGGAATCTTACCTAGAGCCCCGGAAGAATGTTCCTCAGACAACTCCTCCAAGATACGTAGGGCAGATTGTTCGCTCTCTGTTGGAAATTTTTTCGTAAGTCGTCGTCATGGAACCATTTCTTCAACATCAGTGCTCGACCAAAGATATGTAGATCCTTCACGGCTGTAAATGGATCAAATCGTGAACAGGGTGAGAAGGTGAGGCCCCTAGCTAGAACCTCATTGTCTAGGGCTGAAAATTTATGTTGGGATAGATTTATTACCTTTGGGGTATTGACCGATTTACCCACCCCTGGGGGTCTTTTGTTCTGATTGCCGGTTGTTTTTGGTTGTTGTAGTTGTTCCCCTTTTCTTCTACTCCCAAATCGCGTGGTCACAGGAGATAGAGACTGATCCGACACACCGCCCGCAGACGAGACCGAGGACACCGACACCGACCTGCCACGTGCAAAACGTGGTATTGGCTTGCGCCACCTGTACACCTTTAGCTGCTGGTAATCAGTCATGTCACGTGCAATTTTTTTAGAGTGCGTCTCTCTAAAGAATTTTTCCCATTCCTCAGAACTGGTTGCCATCGCTGAGTCAAAAGTCGCAATCTCCTCGGCCGTGGAGGTTGCCTTCAACTTCGAATAAGTGATGTCTAACTCTTTCTCCACTTCCTCCAAGGTTTTTGAATTCAGACCAACCAACAGCTCCATGAGTTTAAGTGAACCCGTGGAACAGACTTCTTCCCACTTGCTAATAAAGGTCGTATCCTACACAGGGAAAGAGGGAAACACCTGAATCCTTAATCCTCGAGGGACCATTTGTTTAGAAATGTATCCCTCAAGTAAAGCCCTGTTCCACCACACCTTCGTGCGCCTATGCAGAAGGCGCTTAACATTATTCTGCAGCTCAATGCGTCCCCTGTGTTCAGTACCACTACCATCAGGTAGGTTACCATCAAAAGCTCTACTACAAGCAAGTTTCCAGGAAATATCCCTGGTCCGGTAATCCATGCTTGGTATAGGACAAACCTGTGAAAATACACAGAAAATCATATAAACAACCAATACCATAATACACGATAGCATTCGTGCCATAATCAGCATATGGAAAAAGCCATATACAGAAAATGATTGTCCATCAGGTAGGTTACCATCAAAAGAGACAGGTGATGAGTACCACTAGATGGCGCCCTCACAGCACACTTTTGAGACTTGAGAGGTACCGTGTCATCATGGGGGCGGAGCCTAACCCGGCATCTTGGGCTTTTCATCAATGAAAGGGTGGACACACCCCTTGGCTGGTGACGCGGTGCCTACACTTTTGAGACTTCCGGTACCGCGTCATCATGGGGGCGGAGCCTAACACGGCATCTCAGGCTGTCTACCAATGATAAATGCTAATAAAAGGGAGCTTGGGGGACTCCGATTGAATAGGCCTATTCTGATTGGCCCAGACTTACATGGTCTATGAGTGGACGGTTTTTATTTATAAGGACGCTTCTTTTTACCCTGAGACCACCCCCGGAAGAAGGATTATCGAAACCTATAGGTCGGGTCTGGACTCTCACACCACGCTCTAGGTATGCTAGATTTATGTGATCAGGTATTCCGTGCTTGTATTTATATTTGCACTAAGCAAGGATATTGATGTTAGTATTTATGGCTGCAGCACGGTTCATGCCTGTCAGTCAGTGGACTTTTATTATGATGCCATTTGGTTGTTTTATGTGACCTTTTGGCCACTGAGCTGTCTTGCTATATCCATCTGCATACTAGTGTGCTGTGAGGGCGCCATCTAGTGGTACTCATCACCTGTCTCTACAAGTTTTAATATGTAATGTTATATGTATTTTTCACTTAATAAAATGTATATATTTTTTCAAACTTCTAAGCCTTTGTACAGATTTCTTTCTCTAATTGTTACAATCATTCTCTGTATATGGCTTTTTCCATATGCTGATTATGGCACGAATGCTATTGTGTATTATGGTATTGGTTGTTTATTCCAAGAAAAGAGCGTACTTCACTGGCATTCTAGGAATTGAGGTTTCTTTGATGGATTTTACTTTCTTGGGATCAAGTTGTACTCCTTTCGCCAAGAAGATGTGACCATAGAACTCTAATGAACTTTTATCAAATTTGCATTTTTCTTTATTTAAAGTCAGTCCATCAGAGAGCAGGCATTCCAAGATAGCACATAGAGCACGATTGTGTTCAGCTTGAGTTTTACCAAAAACCAGTATGTCATCACTGTAATTTAGGGCATTTGAAATGTGTTGAATAACACTCCTTATCGCATCCTGAAAAATTTCCGCTGCTAAGCAGACCCCAAAAGTCAACCTTTTATATCTTCTGTTGCCCACATGTGTGGAAAATGTTGTCAAGTATCTGGAATCTGGACTCAGTTCTAATTGGTGAAAGCCCTTATTGAGTTGAGCTTTGAAAAGACCGTCGCTCCATTTAATAGATGAATGATGTCATCAATCGTGGGTGAGATATATCTCTCTCTCTGGATAGCGGTGTTGGGCAGGCACATGTCAGCACACAGTCTCACCTGCTCAGGAGTCTTTGATTTTGGAACTACCACCAGTGAAGAAACCCACGGAGTGGGACCAGTAAAGGCCACTTTACACGCTGCGATATCAGTACCAAATCGCTGCAGTCACACTGCTTACCTGTTCTGTGACGTCGCTGTGACCGGCGATCCACCTCCTTTCTAAGGGGGCGGTTCGTGCGGCGTCACAGCGACGTCACTAAACAGCCGCCCAATCAAAGCGGAGGGGCGGAGATGAGCGGGACGTAACATCCCGCCCACCTTCTTCCTTCCGCATTGCGGGCGGCGGCAGGTAAGGTGAGGTTCTTCGTTCCTGCGGCATCACACGGAGCAATGTGTGCTGCCGCAGGAGCGACAAACTTCATCGTACATGCTGCAGCAGCGATATTTGAGAAGGGACTCCCATATCACCGATAAGCGACGTAACAGCGTCGTCACTAAGCGGCCGCCCAGTCAAGGCGGAGGGGCGGAGATGAGCGGGACGTAACATCCTGCCCACCTTCTTCCTTCCGCATTGCGGGCAGCGGCAGATAAGGTGAGGTTCCTCGTTCCTGCAGCATCACACGGAGCAATGTGTGCTGCCACAGGAGCGACGAACTACATCGGACACGCTGTAGCAGCGATATTTGAGAAGGGACCCCCATGTCACCGATGAGCGATTTGGAACGTTTTTGTGACGATTCAAAATCGCTCATAGGTGTCAAACACAACGGCATCGCTAATGCGGCCGGATGTGCGTCACAAATTCCATGACCCCAACGACATCGCATTAGCGATGTCGTAGCATGTAAAGCGGCCTTTACAGTTTCAATAATATCCTCATCCATGAGGAATTGGAGTCCCTTTCCTACCTTCTTTCTCAGGTGAAAGGGACTACGCCTATGAGGCTGGGCTACCAGATGAACACTGTCATTCACATGAAGATGTACTTGAGAATCCCTTAGTTTCCCCAAACCACTAAATACAGAGGGAAAATTGTTCACCATGGCTTGTATCTCCATATCCACAGGGTCAGTTATGGTATGAATAATCTGGATGAGACCCAGCTTCAAGGCAGTATGATAGCTGAGAAGACTACCTCCCAATCTTTGTAGTGTGTGAAAAGTGGTTTTCTGCCTATTTTCTTTGTAGCTATGTAACACGGTCATAATGTACATAAGATAAATTTGCATGTTTGTTAATGTATTATATATATATATTTATGCTATAACTTAAATGGCCACTAGGTGTCACTAGAGGGCAGGCACACTGCTAGACAGTAAGGGGTTACATTAGGTTTCCATAGTAACGTAGACACAGAGAGACGGTTGAAAATTTCAGTCAGGATCTGAGGGACTGCGCAAGAGAAAGACAGCTGTCGTTTTCCTGTGTTTGGATCCATAGGATTGCCTGGGGGTTTTTTTCTTTTGTGGACTGCTTACTCATTTTTTCCTTGGAGCTCCTACTGCCCCAGACGAGGGGAATTCATCTGAGTGAATTTTTCTCCAGAAACTGTTTGGATAAAATCATCTAAGAGTGAATCAGAAGCAGTTTGAAGGGACGGATGCCATATTGGGTCAAGACTTCAGAGAGTAACAATTGACCTGAGACCGATCGGTGTATAATAGTCAGTCAGGGACAGATAGATAGGTAGCATAAAAAAGAAGGAAGATTATTCTTCAACAGATTATTTACTGAGAAGGAGCTGTGTTACTTGTTTATCCTGAGGCGTTTGCTCTGAAGTAATTAGAGGTTAAGCTGTGTTGTGCTGATAATAACAGACTATTCTGCCTTTGCTTCATCACACTGTCTGGGGGCAGTGAGGTACACAATATTGAATAGAGGTACATGTACATATATTTGCTTGTTGATGGCTGTATAGGGGCAGGTGGCCGGGTACCCTGATTGATATGTAAACATAAGGGGAGGTGGTTGTAAGATTATACCCTTGGAGGGATCACGTGCCATTATCTGTAGTAGTGCACTCGGGTAAGCTCCATTAATAGATAAGGGAGGGAGCGGTATATTGGGGGGGAATATAGTCCAGTTCATCCCTACATACCGACACATGAAGTCCTCCAAGTTGCATTAACTGTTATTGTTTATTCCGGGCTGTTGTTGCCCATTAGTTGTAAGAGAACTGTTTGTTTTGTAAAAAAAAAATGTTTTGAGACTTATAAAGAAAACTGTTATTCACCATCTTTGTGTCCCTGGGTGTTCCATAGTGCCATCGTATCTTAACGACCAGCATTCAGTTGTTACAGCTAAGTTCCACATCAAATTGTCCCCTTGTAGCTAGAGGTGTTTTAGATCCATATGGAATAATTTTAGTATGTACTTGCTGTAAAACTGGCTTTGTTTTGAATTGTTCATATGTATCGCTGTCTATGATATCCACTGAAGCTCCCGTATCTATTGTAAAGGTGACGTTGGTGTTGCAGATTGGGAGTGTGATACAGGGGGACTGTACTGAGCCAGTGGCAGAGGTGGTGAAGACATAGTTTTCAGCCACAGATATTTCTTCTGTGTCCTGATTCACCATTTTTATATTTGCGGGCTTTGTCACAGGCAGAGAAGACTTGTTGTGTGCTGACTTGCAGACAGCTGCAAAATGATTATTTTTTCCGCATTTACTGCATGTCTGTCCTATAGCTGGACATTTGTTCAGGTGGTGAGGGAAATCCTGTCCACATCTATAACATTTCTTTTCTTTCGGGGTTTGCTTGTCTTGTGTACTTTTATGTTTGAGATTATGCACATGTAAATTATCCCCATTCTCCTTTGCAGTGGCCTGATGATCTTCTATTTCTATAGCACGGGCCATTTTGAGTAAGGCATGCAGAAGGAGATCCTGCTGCAGAGCTTTGCGCCTAATATTATTAGACGAGCAGGTGACAATTACTTGAGTTAGAATTTCATCATCTACATCTGTGAATGCACATCCATGTGCTAGCTCTTTCAGCCGGGTGACATAGGTGTCTATGGATTCTTCCGCAAGCCGCTTAGCAATCCTGAACTTGTATCTTTCATATGTGATGTTTTGTTTAGGGTTGAAATAGTCAATGAGAGCTTTGGTGCAATTGCTGTATGTGTCTGTCTCGGCTGCAGGTAACGTGCTGTATATGTCATAGACTCCTGTGCCCGTGCAATGCAGGAGCACGGCTTATTTTCTTTTCTCCTCTTTTATGTCCATAGCTTCTAGGAAGTTTTCAAACCTGTGTAGCCATTTTCTCCAGTGATGGGAGAGATTAATGACATCAGTCATTAAATTGTGGGAAGGTGTGCAAGTATTCAGCCATGATGGAGGCTCTCAGTTGTGCTGGCGTGTGGAGCGGTAAAACAGGGATCAGTACTCACACGTGCATCCGGTGATTGTATCTCATCCTCGTCGCCAGTTGTAATGTCCACACGGTATAAGGAATCCACGAGAGTAACTTCTAACTGTACTTTATTCTTCAGCATCTCTCTCCATCATACAGCATAACATTTTCCAGCATGGTCTAAACTGAAACTAAGGCCTCTGCCACACTCACGTGAAATTCACGCACGTGCCGAGAGACACGTATTTTCCCTGCGTGTTGCGTGCAGGTAAGTACGTGTCTCTGGTACGTGCGTGACACGTGTGTTCTACGTGTGCTATCCGCGATAGCACACGTAGAACCGGTAATTATTATACTCACCTGGTCCTTCCTGATGTCCGCGCTGCTGTCCGTGGTGCTGATCCTCGGTCTCCAGCCCTCCCGTCTCCCCGCTGCTGCTGCTGCCAGGCAGTGAAGTGAATATTCAATGAGAATAATGAGCGGCGGTCGGCAGCAAGAGGCAGCAGCGGCAGAGACAGGAGGGCTGGAGAAGGTGAGTTAATGTTTTGTTTTTTTTTCAATGACATGTGTGTTTTCTCCGGCGCGTGTCACACGGGACCGCATCCACACTACACCCGTGTGGTGCGGGTGCGGGCCGTGTGACACCCGTGCTGCCGGTGAAAAAACGGACATGTCAGCGCTTTCAAAAACGCACACACGTACAAACGCACACGGACACACGTTCCGTGTGGTTTTACGTGTGTGTGCCTGCTACAATAGGGTAGCATTGGTTAAAGTGTCTCCGTGCCGCCGGTACGTGTAAAAAATGACAAACACGTGCCGGAGGCACGGATGTGTGGCGCAGGCCTAAGGCCTCTGCCACACTCACGTGAAATTCACGCACGTGCCGAGAGACACGTATTTTCCCTGCGTGTTGCGTGCAGATAAGTACGTGTCTCTGGTACGTGCGTGACACGTGTGTTCTACGTGTGCTATCCGCGATAGCACACGGAGAATCGGTAATTATTATACTCACCTGGTCCTTCCTGATGTCCGCGCTGCTGTCCGTGGTGCTGATCCTCGGTCTCCAGCCCTCCCGTCTCCCCGCTGCTGCTGCTGCCAGGCAGTGAATTGAATATTCAATGAGAATAATGAGCGGCGGTCGGCAGCAAGAGGCAGCAGCGGCAGAGACAGGAGGGCTGGAGAAGGTGAGTTAATGTTTTGTTTTTTTTTCAATGACATGTGTGTTTTCTCCGGCGCGTGTCACACGGGACCGCATCCACACTACACCCGTGTGGTGCGGGTGCGGGCCGTGTGACACCCGTGCTGCCGGTGAAAAAACGGACATGTCAGCGCTTTCAAAAACGCACACACGTACAAACGCACACGGACACACGTTCCGTGTGGTTTTACGTGTGTGTGCCTGCTACAATAGGGTAGCATTGGTTAAAGTGTCTCCGTGCCGCCGGTACGTGTAAAAAATGACAAACACGTGCCGGAGGCACGGATGTGTGGCGCAGGCCTAAAAGGTAGAGGCTAGATCGGAGTTGATTTTTTGAGGGGGAGGAGTGATTTCATGAAATCATGATGTCACCGGAAGGGGCGGGGCCTCCTCAGTGCCCTGCTGATCTGTGGGCGGGAAGCAGGTGGAGAAGATTCAACTTTTCCTCATTAGTTATAGCTCTGGGGTGTCAGCCTGTATGTTGGGGGCACAGAACAGTGTCTCCTGTCTGTGTTGGGGACTGCAGCTCGTGTATATCTCAGGCTTTAATAAGGTAAGTGGCTTATGGGGGGTTACACGGAGCAGGGTGTCATGCTGTGGAGGTTTCATAAGGAATGAGGGGGTTACTCTAGGCAGGAGGCGACGCTGCATGTTTGGGGGGTTTGCAGGAGGCAATGTGGTACGTTTTGGGCGGCTCACACTTGCCAGGGAGCGACTTTGCATGTTTGGGGTGGACTCGCACTGGAAAGGGGGTGAAGCTGCACGTTTGGGGGGGCTCGCACTGGCCGGGGTGGCGACGCTGCACATTTGGGAGGGCTCGCACTGGAAAGGGGGTGAAGGGGGTGAAGCTGCACGTTAGGGGGGGGTTCACACTGGGCTGGGGGCGACGCTGCACGTTTGTGGGGGGCTCGCACTGGGCAGTGTGCGACTCTGCACGTTTGGGGAGCTGGCACTGGGCAGTGTGCGATGCTGCACGTTTGGGGGGGGCTGGCAGGGGGCAACGCTGCACGTTTGGGGGGGGGGCTGCCAGGGGGCGACGCTGCCGTTTGGGGGGGCTGGCAGGGGGCGACGCTGCACGTTTGGGGGGGCTGGCAGGGGGCGACGCTGCACGTTTGGGGGGGCTGGCAGGGGGCGACGCTGCACGTTTGGGGGGGCTGGCAGGGGGCGATGCTGCACGTTTGGGGGGCTGGCAGGGGGCGACGCTCCACGTTTGGGGGGCTCGCACTGGCCGGGGAGCGACGCTCCACGTTTGGGGGGCTCGCACTGGCCGGGGAGCGACGCTCCACGTTTGGAGGGCTCGCACTGGCTGGGGAGCGACGCTCCACGTTTGGGGGGCTCGCACTGGCCGGGGAGCAACGCTCCACGTTTGGGGGGCTCGCACTGGCCAGTGGGTGACACTGCATGTTTGGGGGGCTTGCAGGGGGCGACGCTGCATGTTTGGGGGGCTCGCACTGGCCAGGGGGTGAGGCTGCATGTTTGGGGGCATGTAGGGGGCGACGTTGCATGTTTTAGGGGCTCGCAGTGGCCAGGGGGTGACGCTGCATGTTTGGGGGGCTCGCAGTGGCCAGGGGGTGACGCTGCATGTTTGGGGGGCTCGCAGTGGCCAGGGGGTGACGCTGCATGTTTGGGGGGCTCGCACTGGCCAGGGGGTGACGCTGCATGTTTGGGGGGCTTGCAGGGGGTGACGCTGCATGTTTGAGAAGCTCGCATTGGCCAGGGGGTGACGCTGCATGTTTGGGGGGGGCTCGCACTGGCCAGGGGGTGACGCTGCATGTTTGGGGGGCTTGCAGGGGGTGACGCTGCATGTTTTGGGGGCTCGCACTGAGCAAGGGGCGACGCTGCACGTTTGGGGGGGCTGGCAGGGGGCGACGCTGCACGTTTGGGGGGGCTGGCAGGGGGCGACGCTGCACGTTTGGGGGGGCTGGCAGGGGGCGACGCTGCACGTTTGGGGGGGCTGGCAGGGGGCGACGCTGCACGTTTGGGGGGCTGGCAGGGGGCGACGCTGCACGTTTGAGGGGCTGGCAGGGGGCGACGCTGCACGTTTTGTGGGGTTCGCACTGGCCGGGGAGCGACTCTGCACGTTTGGGGGGCTCGCACTGGCCGGGGAGCGACGCTCCACGTTTGGGGGGCTCGCACTGGCCGGGGAGCGACGCTCCACGTTTGGGGGGCTCGCACTAGCCGGGGAGCGACGCTCCACGTTTGGGGGGCTCGCACTGGCCGGGGAGCGACGCTCCACGTTTGGGAGGCTCGCACTGGCCAGTGGGTGACACTGCATGTTTGGGGGGCTTGCAGGGGGCGACGCTGCATGTTTGGGGGGCTCGCACTGGCCAGGGGGTGAGGCTGCATGTTTGGGGGCATGTAGGGGGAGACGTTGCATGTTTTAGGGGCTCGCAGTGGCCAGGGGGTGACGCTGCATGTTTGGGGGGCTCGCAGTGGCCAGGGGGTGACGCTGCATGTTTGGGGGGCTCGCAGTGGCCAGGGGGTGACGCTGCATGTTTGGGGGGCTCGCAGTGGCCAGGGGGTGACGCTGCATGTTTGGGGGGCTCGCACTGGCCAGGGGGAGACGCTGCATGTTTAAGGGGCTTGCAGGGGGGGACGCTGCATGTTTGGGAAGCTTGCACTGGCCAGGGGGTGACGCTGCATGTTTGGGGGGGCCTCGCACTGGCCAGGGGGTGACGCTGCATGTTTGGGGGGCTTGCAGGGGGCGACGCTGCCTGTTTGGGGGGGCTGGCAGGGGGCGACGCTGCACGTTTGGGGGGGCTGGCAGGGGGCGACGCTGCACGTTTGGGGGGCTGGCAGGGGGCGACGCTGCACGTTTGGGGGGGCTGGCAGGGGGCGACGCTGCACGTTTGGGGGGGCTGGCAGGGGTGACGCTGCACGTTTGGGGGGGCTGGCAGGGGGCGACGCTGCACGTTTGGGGGGCTCGCACTGGCCGGGGAGCGACGCTCCACGTTTGGGGGGCTCGCACTGGCTGGGGAGCGACGCTCCACGTTTGGGGGGCTCGCACTGGCCGGGGAGCGACGTTCCACGTTTGGGGGGCTCGCACTGGCCAGTGGGTGACACTGCATGTTTGGGGGGCTTGCAGGGGGCGACGCTGCATGTTTGGGGGGCTCGCACTGGCCAGGGGGTGAGGCTGCATGTTTGGGGGCATGTAGGGGGCGACGTTGCATGTTTTAGGGGCTCGCAGTGGCCAGGGGGTGACGCTGCATGTTTGGGGGGCTCGCAGTGGCCAGGGGGTGACGCTGCATGTTTGGGGGGCTCGCAGTGGCCAGGGGGTGACGCTGCATGTTTGCGGGGCTCGCACTGGCCAGGGGGTGACGCTGCATGTTTGGGGGGCTTGCAGGGGGTGACGCTGCATGTTTGGGAAGCTCGCACTGGCCAGGGGGTAAGCTGCATGTTTGGGGGGGGGCTCGCACTGGCCAGGGGGTGACGCTGCATGTTTGGGGGGCTTGCAGGGGGTGACGCTGCATGTTTGGGGGGCTCGCACTGAGCAAGGGGCGACGCTGCACGTTTGGGGGGGCTGGCAGGGGGCGACGCTGCACGTTTGGGGGGGCTGGCAGGGGGCGACGCTGCACGTTTGGGGGGGCTGGCAGGGGGCGACGCTGCACGTTTGGGGGGGCTGGCAGGGGGCGACGCTGCACGTTTGGGGGGCTGGCAGGGGGCGACGCTGCACGTTTGGGGGGCTGGCAGGGGGCGACGCTGCACGTTTTGTGGGGTTCGCACTGGCCGGGGAGCGACTCTGCACGTTTGGGGGGCTCGCACTGGCCGGGGAGCGACGCTCCACGTTTGGGGGGCTCGCACTGGCCGGGGAGCGACGCTCCACGTTTGGGGGGCTCGCACTGGCCGGGGAGCGACGCTCCACGTTTGGGGGGCTCGCACTGGCCAGTGGGTGACACTGCATGTTTGGGGGGCTTGCAGGGGGCGACGCTGCATGTTTGGGGGGCTCGCACTGGCCAGGGGGTGAGGCTGCATGTTTGGGGGCATGTAGGGGGCGACGTTGCATGTTTTAGGGGCTCGCAGTGGCCAGGGGGTGACGCATGTTTGGGGGGCTCGCAATGGCCAGGGGGTGACGCTGCATGTTTGGGGGGCTCGCAGTGGCCAGGGGGTGACGCTGCATGTTTGGGGGGCTCGCACTGGCCAGGGGGTGACGCTGCATGTTTGGGGGGCTTGCAGGGGGTGACGCTGCATGTCTGGGAAGCTCGCACTGGCCAGAGGGTGACGCTGCATGTTTGGGGGGGGGGCTCGCACTGGCCAGGGGGTGACGCTGCATGTTTGGGGGGCTTGCAGGGGGTGACGCTGCATGTTTGGGGGGCTCGCACTGAGCAGGGGACGATGCTGCACGTCTGTGGGGGGGCTCGCGGAGGGCGACGCTACACGTCTGTGGGGGGGGGGGCACGCGGAGGGCGACGCTGCACGTCTGTGGGGTGGGGGCTCGTGGAGGGCGACGCTGCATGTCTGTGGGGGGGGCTCGCGGAGGGCGACGCTGCACGTCTGTGGGGGAGGCTCGCGGAGGGCGACGCTGCACGTCTGTGGGGGGGGCTCGCGGAGGGCGACTGTTACGGGGGGCTGTCTGATAATAACCTTAAGCAGTATCAGACAGTCAGGGTCCACCGTGCAAAGACTTTGCTGCAGACTATGGCAGAGTGCAATACCTCTGTTAACTCACAGAAGGATATAATAAGGAAGTAAAGCAATTCCTCCCTTACTTGGAGGGTGTGTGGAATGATCTCTGTTAATAATCACAGAGACAAAGGCAATGTGTGCGAAATGGCACCTACCTAGGTCCGCTCTTCTAGTGGTGCAAAAGAGACGAACAGCAGCGTAAGCCGCACAAAGCTCCTACCTGCGTTCGCTCCACTAGTGTGCGAGGACACGAACCACTAGATATGGCACCTGCCTAGGTCCGCTCTTCTAGTGGTGCAAAAGAGACGAACAGCAGCGTAAGTCGCACAAAGCTCCTACCTCTGTTCGCTCCCCTAGTGTGCGAGGATACGAACAACTGGCAGACGCAGTATAAGGAACGTTACCCTAGCGGCAACGTCCACCTACGAGTCGAATCACAAGGCCCAGCCAGACCATGTGCCTCAGGCACCTGCCTATGTCCGCTCCCCTAAGAGGTAAGGATACGGACAGCAGCCGAAGCTGTAAGGTATAAGAATGCTACCCTGCCGGTAGCGCTCACCTAGCATAGACAGAGGAATGCCTAGAGGAACGCGCACAGAGCGTCTACTCTTATGCATGAACCAAGAGGACTGAGCGCCATGCGGCGTGTGTCAGGGTCTTTTATAGACTCTGTGCCTCATCCAAGATGGAGGACACCAGAGCCAATCCGCTGCCAGAACGACAGGAGTGACGTCATGCTGGCCTATCACCGAGCAAGGCGTCACAAGCACATGACCAGCGACCAATCGGCATAGAAGGTGTCAGAGACATGTGACCTTGTGTCAGCGATGATGTCACCCGCACATGTGCAATGGCTACAAGATAGGACTTAGTCTCTGGCGCTCGCACATGTGCAGTAGTAAGAAATCTGGACTTAGTCTCCAGAGCTCGCACATGTGCAGTAGCAAGAAATCTGGACTTAGTCTCCAGCGCTCGCACATGTGCAGTAGCAAGAAATCTGGACATAGTCTCCAGTGCTCGCAGCAACCGAAACAGTACCTCCCCCTCAAGGGCCCCCCTCTCGGCGACGCAGGTAATCGGTAACTAAGTCGGGAGCATGGACAGCCTCCTCAGGCTCCCAAGAGCGATGTTCCGGGCCATAGCCCTCCCAATCTATCAAGAAGAACCTGCGCCCTCGAACCATCTTAGAACCAACTATGGCTCGTATCTCATAGCTAGAGCGAGAGGAATCAGAGGCAGGAGAGTGCACTTCACGAGCGTGAGGTAAAATAGCCGGCTTTAGCAGTGAGACATGGAATTTGTCATGAATCCTAAGATGGACAGGTAACTTCAATTGGTAGACTACAGGATTTACCTGTCGAAGAACCTCATAAGGACCCAGGAAGCGAGGAGCAAATTTGACAGAGCTCACTCTAAGTCTCACGTGTTTTGCAGAGAGCCACACAAAGTCCCCTGGAGAAAAGACAGGAGCCGGGCGACGAAACCGATCGGACACTGTCTTCATACGGTCCTTAGCTGCTTGGATCGACTCTTGAGTCCGATCCCAAACCTCTCTGGCATTAGTTGCCCAGTCGGCCACAAGAGGAGGAGGTGCCGCAGCGGGAAACGGTACCGGTACCCTAGGGTGTTGCCCATTATTGAGTACGAACGGTGTCTGCCCAGTGGCCTCAGCCAGCGAATTGTTAAGGGCAAATTCTGCCCAGGGTAGGAGGGAGGACCAGTTATCGTGGTTCTCAGCAACAAAGTGTCGAAGGTATATAATCATAGATTGATTGGTACGCTCAACCAAACCATTGGTCTCTGGATGGTATGCCGAAGAGAGATTCAACTCAATTTGAAGAAGGCTACAAAGATCTCGCCAGAAACGGGAAGCAAATTGCGGGCCTCTATCACAAATGATACGATCTGGCATCCCGTGAAGCCTAAAGACATGCTTGAGGAATAGTTTGGCTAGTACCCTGGAAGATGGGATTCTCGATAACGGTACGAGATGAACCGTCCGGGAGAAATGGTCCGTAATGACCCACACAAATCTATGTCCCTGAGAACATGGAAGATCACCCACAAAGTCCATGCCTACCACCTCCCATGGTCTATCTGGCACCGGTAAAGGATGCAAGAGCCCAGCCGGTCTCTGCCGTAATGGACGGTTGCGAGCACACGAGTAGCAGGAACCGACATATCTCTTGACGTGGCTGGCTAAGTGTGGCCACCAATACCACCTCTCCAGTAACTCTCGTGTCCGCCTAATACCAAAATGCCCACCCACCTTTGAGGTGTGGGCCCATGACAGTATATCATTCTGTCGATCAGGCGGAACAAAGATCTTGCCCGGTGGGATTTGGTCTAACGTCACAGGGGAGAGCGTATGAAAAACCCTGGAGGGAAGGATAAGACGAGGTTCGTCAATCTCTTCCTGGGTAGAAAGCATAGAGCGAGACAGGGCGTCTGCCTTGTTATTCTTACTCCCAGACAGATAGTTGATGGAGAAGTGAAAGCGGGAGAAAAACAAGGACCAGCGGGCTTGGCGAGGATTCAGACGCTGAGCGGTTTGTAAGTACGTCAGATTCTTATGGTCTGTATAGACCTGGAAAGGATGTTTCGCTCCTTCCAGCAAGTGACGCCACTCCTCCAAGGCTAATCTCAAGGCGAGCAGTTCCCTATCCCCAATGGTATAGTTTCTCTCTGCCGGTGAAAAGGTTTTAGCAAAGAAGAAACACAGCCTTTTTCTACCTGCACCGTTCTTTTGATACAAGACCGCACCAGCACCCACTGAAGAGGCATCAACCTCCAAGAGGAAGGGCTTATTTTCATCGGGTCTTTGAAGAACGGGAGCAGTTGAAAAGTGTCTTTTTACTGCCTCGAAAGCCTGAGATGTCTCAGTAGACCAGGCTTTGGGATTAGCACCTTTCTTAGTCAAGGCCACCAAAGGGGCCACCAAAGTAGAAAAATGGGGTATGAACTGCCTGTAATAATTTATGAATCCTAAGAAGCGTTGCACCGCCTTCAAGTAATGAGGTTCGGACCATTGCAGGACAGCAGAGAGCTTCGCAGGATCCATAGCCAGGCCCTCTTGTGAGATAATGTAACCCAAAAAAGGCAATGAGGACTGCTCGAATACACATTTCTCGAGTTTAGCAAACAATGAATGCTCCCTTAAACGGGAAAGGACACGAACGACATCCTGACGATGAGTCTCCAGATCAGGAGAAAAAATCAGGATGTCGTCCAGATACACCACTACTGAGGATAACAGTAAATCCCTGAACACATCGTTTACGAAGTCCTGAAATACTGCGGGTGCATTACATAACAAAAAAAGGCATGACGAGGTATTCATAGTGACCGTCTCGGGTGTTAAAAGCGGTCTTCCACTCGTCACCCTTTCGAATTCGTACCAAGTTATACGCACCCCGCAGATCCAACTTCGTAAAACCTTGAGCTCCTCTCAGTCTGTCAAAGAGCTCCGAAATTAAAGGTAATGGGTATTTGTTCTTTATTGTGATTGCGTTGAGACCCCTGTAATCTATGCAGGGACGCAAATCACCCTCTTTCTTCCGAACAAAGAAAAACCCAGCTCCCACGGGAGAGACAGACTTACGAATGAACCCCTTCTCTAAACTCTCTCTTATATAGGTCGACATGGCCTCCGACTCAGGTATCGACAGGGGGTAAACTCTGCCTTTAGGTGGAACCGAACCTGGGATAAGGTCTATGGCACAGTCATACTGCCTATGGGGTGGAAGAACCTCAGCACCCTGTTTGGATAACACGTCAGCGAAATCCAAATAGGGTGTAGGTATGGGAGAGAGATCAGTTGATGCAACCGCAACGACCTTAGGTGGTAAGGGAAGACATCGGGACTGACATTTCGAACCCCAACTAATAATGCTGTCAGACTCCCAGTCAATGTGAGGAGCATGAGTCCGAAGCCATGGAAGACCCAGAAGGACGTCGTCTATACCCTCAGGCAAAACAAGAAAAGAAATCTCCTCTATGTGACCCTGAGACAGGGAAAGGCGCAAGGGAACTGTCCTCAATGTAATGGAGTCAGACAACATAGTTCCATTAACAACACGGACAGGAATAGGCGCCTCTAACATGATAGAGGGAATATTGTGTCCCTTTACAAATCCTGAGGACACAAAAATCCCGTCAGCTCCGGAATCCACAAAAGCCATAATAGCCAATGTATTCTCAGATAACGAGAGCTGACCTGGGATACAACACTTAGAGGGTGCAGAAGACGTCTCTAGTAACCCCCCTCTAATGGTTACTAGGCCAAGGAGTTTCCCTGACGACTAGGACACTTGTTGGCATAGTGCCCAGCCTGACGACATATGTAACATATAGGAGGACCAGACTTGCGTAGTCTGGAGGACGTATGACCTAACTCCATAAGAGTGGGAGATGTTTCAGATGCTGAGGAAGATGGTAGTGGACCCTCAACAACTGGAATAGCCCGATGCTTAGGGCGTGAGGAAGAGACCTTGAGTCTACGTTCCTTATGGCGTACATCGATCCTCGTTGCTACTGTGATCAAGTCCTCCAGAGAAGCAGGGACCTCACGAGTAGCAAGAGCATCCTTGACATAGCCTGCCAACCCTCTCCAGAAGATAAGAATCAACACCTTCTCTGGCCAATCTAGTTCTGCCACCAGAGTTCTAAAAGCAATGGCATAAGAACTAGTGGATAACGAACCCTGAGATAGATCTAACAGTCTCAGGGCCGCATCATGGGTAACCTGCGGACCCATGAATACCGCCTTAAGAGCATCAAGAAAGTCTTGATGTCTCAGAGTAACCACATCAGAGCGCTCCCATAGGGGAGTTGCCCATTCTAAGGCTTTGTCCTGAAGTAAGGAGATGATAAAGCCTACTCTGGACCTCTCCGTAGAGAAGCGAGAAGAGTTGACCTCTAGGTGTATCTGACACTGACTAATGAAACCACGACATGATCTGGCATCGCCAGAATATCTGTTTGGCAGAGCAAGTCGAGGATCATGTGCAGCTGTCACCATGGTCTGAGGTTTATCCTCTATACTCTTGAGCCGTGACTCAAGTACTTGTATGTAACGGTGTAACTGCTGATATTCTGCCATAACTGGCAGACCCTTGGCTCAGTCCTAATGTTACGGGGGGCTGTCTGATAATAACCTAAAGGAGTATCAGACAGTCAGGGTCCACCGTGCAAAGACTTTGCTGCAGACTATGTCAGAGTGCAATACCTCTGTTAACTCACAGAAGGATATAATAAGGAAGTAAAGCAATTCCTCCCTTACTTGGAGGGTGTGTGGAATGATCTCTGTTAATAATTACAGAGAAAAAAGGCAATGTGTGCGAAATGGCACCTACCTAGGTCCGCTCTTCTAGTGGTGCAAAAGAGACGAACAGCAGCGTAAGCCGCACAAAGCTCCTACCTGCGTTCGCTCCACTAGTGTGCGAGGACACGAACCACTAGATATGGCACCTGCCTAGGTCCGCTCTTCTAGTGGTGCAAAAGAGACAAACAGCAGCGTAAGCCGCACAAAGCTCCTACCTCTGTTCGCTCCCCTAGTGTGCGAGGATACAAACAACTGCCAGACTCAGTATAAGGAACGTTACCCTAGCGGCAACGTCCACCTACGAGTTGAATCACAAGGCCCAGCCAGACCATGTGCCTCAGGCACCTGCCTATGTCCGCTCCCCTAAGAGGTAAGGATACGGACAGCAGCCGAAGCTGTAAGGTATAAGAACGCTACCCTGCCGGTAGCGCTCACCTAGCATAGACAGAGGAATGCCTAGAGGAACGCGCACAGAGAGTCTACTCCTATGCATGAACCAAGAGGACTGAGCGCCATGCGGCGTGTGTCAGGGTCTTTTATAGACTCTGTGCCTCATCCAAGATGGAGGACACCAGAGCCAATCCGCTGCCAGAACGACAGGAGTGACGTCATGCTGGCCTATCACCGAGCAAGGCGTCACAAGCACATGACCAGCGACCAATTGGCATAGAAGGTGTCAGAGACATGTGACCTCGTGTCAGCGATGATGTCACCCGCACATGTGCAATGGCTCCAAGATAGGACTTAGTCTCCAGCGCTTGCACATGTGCAGTAGCAAGAAATCTGGACTTAGTCTCCAGCGCTCGCACATGTGCAGTAGCAAGAAATCTGGACATAGTCTCCAGTGCTCGCAGCAACCGTAACAGCGACGCTGCACGTCTGTGGGGGGGGCTCGCGGAGGGCGACGCTGCACGTCTGTGGGGGGGTGCTCGCGGAGGGCGACGCTGCACGTCTGTGGGAGGGGGCTCACGGAGGGCGACGCTGCACGGCTGTGGGGGGGGCTTGCGGAGGGCGACGCTGCACGTCTGTGGGGGGGGGCTCGCGGAGGGCGACGCTGCACGTCTGTGGGGGGGGGCTCGCGGAGGGCGACGCTGCACGTCTGTGGGGGGGCTCGTGGAGGGCGACGCTGCATGTTTGGGGGGCTCTCGCAGGGCAGTGGTGCGTGTTGTGGGGGCTCTCACAGGGCAGTGATGCGTGTTGTGGGGGCTCTCACGGGGCAGTGGTGCGTGTTGTGGGGGCTCTCGCGGGGCAGTGGTGCGTGTTGTGGGGGCTCTCGCGGGGCTGCGAGCCCCCCGCTGCCCAGCGAGAGCCCCCGCAGTGCCCCCCCCTTGCTGCCCAGCGAGAGCCCCCGCAGCGCCCCACGCTACCCAGCGAGAGCGCCCGCATAAGAGGATCAGGGGCTGCTAAAGACAGAAAATAAACTGTCAGCGAGTTCTGAACAGCCCCCTCCAATGTGCAGCCTCTCTCCCTGCGAGCCCCCAACGAGCAGCCTCTCTCCCTGCGAGCCCCCCCAACGTGCAGCCTCTCTCCCTGCGAGACCCCCTCCAACGTGCAGCATCTCTCCCTGTGAGCCCCCCCCCTCCAACGTGCAGCCTCTCTCCTTGCGAGCCCTCCACCCCCAACGTGCAGCCTCTCTCCCTGCGAGCCCCCCCCAACGTGCAACCTCTCTCCCTGCGAGCCCCCTCCAACGTGCAGCCTCTCTCCCTGTGAGCCCCCCCAACGTGCAGCCTCTCTCCCTGCGAGCCCCCCCCAACGTGCAGCCTCTCTCCCTGCGAGCCCCCCCCAACGTGCAGCCTCTCTCCCTGCGAGCCCCCCCCCAACGTGCAGCCTCTCTCCCTGCGAGCCCCTTCCAATGTGCAGCATCTCTCCCTGCGACCGCTCCCCCCCAACGTGCAGCATCTCTCCCTGCGAGCCCCCCCCAACGTGCAGCATCTCTCCCTGCGAGCCCCCCCAACGTGCAGCATCTCTCCCTGCGAGCCCCCCCCAATGTGCAGCCTCTCTCCCTGTGAGCCCTCCCCAACGTGCAGCCTCTCTCCCTGTGAGCCCCCCCAACGTGCAGCCTCTCTCCCTGCGAGCCCCCCCCAATGTGCAGCCTCTCTCCCTGCGAGCCCCCCCAACGTGCAGCCTCTCTCCCTGCGAGCCCCCCCCCAATGTGCAGCCTCTCTCCCTGCGAGCCCCCCCCAATGTGCAGCCTCTCTCCCTGCGAGCACCCCCCAACGTGCAGAATCTCTCCCTGCGACCCCCCCCCAACGTGCAGCCTCTCTCCCTGCGAGCCCCCCCCAACGTGCAGCCTCTCTCCCTGCGAGCCCCCCCAACGTGCAGCCTCTCTCCCTGCGAGCCCCCCCCCAACGTGCAGCCTCTCTCCCTGCGAGCCCCCCCCAACGTGCAGCCTCTCTCCCTGCGAGCCCCCCCCAACGTGCAGCCTCTCTCCCTGCGAGCCCCCCCAACGTGCAGCCTCTCTCCCTGCGAGCCCCCCCCAACGTGCAGCCTCTCTCCCTGCGAGCCCCCCCCAACGTGCAGCCTCTCTCCCTGCGAGCCCCCCCAACGTGCAGCCTCTATCCCTGCGAGCCCCCCCCAACGTGCAGCCTCTCTCCCTGCGAGCCCCCCCCAACGTGCAGCCTCTCTCCCTGTGAGCCCCCCCCAACGTGCAGCCTCTCTCCCTGCGAGCCCCCCCCAATGTGCAGCCTCTCTCTCTGCGAGCCCCCCCAACGTGCAGCCTCTCTCCCTGCGAGCCCCCCCAACGTGCAGCCTCTCTCCCTGCGAGCCCCCTCCAACGTGCAGCCTCTCTCCCTGCGAGCACCCCCCAACGTGCAGCCTCTCTCCCTGCGAGCCCTACCAAACGTGCAGCGTCGCCCTCTGCCCAGTGCGAGCACCTCCCCCACAACGTGCAGCGTCAACCAGTGCGAGCCTCCCAAACACGCTGCCCCGCAAGCTCCCCAACGCGCCGCTGCCCAGCGAACCCCCTTCCCCAACGCGCCACTGCCCAGCGAGAGCCCCTGTGCCGCCCTCCAGCGAGAGCGCTGCGGGGGCTCGCTGGGCAGCGGGGGGTGGCGCGTTGGGGGGGGGCTCGCTGGACAGTGGGGGGCGATGCCTTGGGGGGCTGTACATTTGGGGGGCCTGCCAGGGGCGATGCACGTTTGGGAGGCGGGCACTGGGCAGGGGGTGACGCTGCACGTTGTGAGGGGGGGGCTCGAACTGGGCAGGGGGCGACGCACGTTGTGAGGGGGGGCTCGCACTGGGCAGGGGGCGACGCTGCACGTTGTGAGGGGGGTCTGGCACTGGGCAGGGGGTAATGCTGCACGTTTGGTGGGGGCTGGCACTAGGCAGGGGGTGACGCTGCACGTTTGGTGGGGGCTCGCACTGGGCAGGGGGTGACGCTGAACGTTTGGTGGGGGCTCGCACTGGGCAGGGGGTGACGCTGCACGTTTGGTGGGGGCTCTCCCTGGGCATGGGGGTAACGGTGCGTGTTGTGGGGGCTCTCCCTGGGCAGCGGTGCGTGTTGTGGGGGCTCTCGCTGGGCAGCGGGGCAGCGGTGCGTGTTGCAGGGGCTCTCGCTGGGCAGCGGTGCGTGTTGCGGGGTCTCTCGCTGGGCAGCGGTGCGTGTTGCGGGGGCTCTCGCTGGGCAGCGGTGCGTGTTGCGGGGGCTCTCGCTGGGCAGCGGTGCGTGTTGCGGGGGCTCTCGCTGGGCAGCGGTGCGTGTTGCGGGGGCTCTCGCGGGGCAGCGGGGCGCGTTGCGGGGGCTCTCGCTGCCCAGCGAGAGCCCCCGCAGCACCCCCCGCAGCCCAGCGAGAGCCACCCGCAGCCCAGCGAGAGCCACCCGCAGCCCAGCGAGAGCCCCCCGCTGCTCAGCGAGAGCCCTTGCATAAGAGGATCAGGGGCTGCTAAAAACAGAAAATAAACTGTCAGCAAGATCTGAACAGCCCCTCCCCGACATGTAGCCTCTCTCCCTGCGAGCCCCCCCAACATGCAACGTTGCCCCCTGATTAGTGCACCCTGCAAGCCCCCCCAAAGTGCTACACTGCCCCCTGCCCAGAGCGAGCCCCCCCAGACGTGCAGCGTCGCCCCCTGCCCAGTGCGAGCTTCCCAAACGTGCATCGCCCCCTGCGAGCCTCCCAAACGTGCATCGCCCCCTGCAAGCCCCCCCAAATGTGCAGTATAGCCCCCTGTCCAGTGCGAGCCCCCGCAGTGCCCCCGGGGGCTCTCGCTGGGCAGGGAGGGGGGCGCGATGCGGGGGCTCTTGCGTGGCGGTGGAGGCTCGCTGGGCAGCGGGGGGCGGCGCATTGGGGGGGCTCGTGGGGAAGCGCGTTTGGGAGGTTCGCACTGGACAGGGGGCTATACTGCACATTTGGGGGGGCTTGCAGGGGGCGATGCACGTTTGGGAGGCTCGCAGGGGGCGACGCTCCATGTTTGGTGGGGCTTGCAGGGAGAGGATGCACATTTTAGTGGGGCTCGCACTAGGTAGGGTGTGACGCCGAACTTTTGGTGGCTTGCAGGGGGCTGTGTTGCACTTTGAGGGGCCTTGCAGGGTGCACTAGGTAGGGGGCAACGTTGCACGTTGGGGGGAGGGGCTCGTGCTGGGCAGGGGGCTGTGTTGCACGTTGCGGGTGCTCGAGCTGGGCAGGGCGCAGTGTTGCACGTTGGGGGGGGCTCGCAGGCAGAGAGACTGCACGTTGGGGGGGCTCGAAGGGAGAGAGACTGCACGTTGGGGGGGCTCGAAGGGAGAGAGACTGCACGTTGGGGGGCTCGCAGGGAGAGAGACTGCACGTTGGGGGGCTCGCAGGGAGAGAGACTGCACGTTGGGGGGGCTCGCAGGGAGAGAGACTGCATGTTGGGGGGGCTCGCAGGGAGAGAGACTGCACCTTGGGGGGGCTCGCAGGGAGAGAGACTGCACGTTAGGGGGGCTCGCAGGGAGAGAGACTGCACGTTGGGGGGGCTCACAGGGAGAAAGACTGCACGCCGGGGGGGTCGCAGGGGGAGAGGCTGCACGTCGGGGGGGGGTCGCAGGGGGAGAGGCTGCACGTGGGGGGGGGTCGCAGGGGGAGAGGCTGCACGTGGGGGGGGTCACAGGGGGAGAGGCTGCACGTCGGGGGGTCGCAGGGGGAGAGGCTGCACGTCGGGGGGGGGTCGCAGGGGGAGAGGCTGCACGTCGGGGGGGTCGCAGGGGGAGAGGCTGCACATCGGGGGGGGTCGCCGGGGGAGAGGCTGCACGTCGGGGGGGGGGCGCAAGGGGAGAGGCTGCATGTTGGAGGGAAGGGGGGCTTACAGGGCGTGCTGAGCAGGAGGCCGTGTTGCATGTTGGGGAGGAGGGCTCGCACAGGGAACTGTGTTATTAATCTTTTCCCTTTGTTTTTCAAATACAGTTTGTGACTACTGGCAACTGGGTGTAATTGCCCCCCGTCGTCCCACCTTAGAGACCGAGAGAACAGTGAGGTGTAATCCACATCACACCTCCTGTGTCCTCCCATGTATTCAGCAAGAAGATTTTTATGGTAAATGGTGAAATACAATTTTTACACCTAAAACGCACGGGACTTGGATACAAAAGATTTTTTTTCTTTCATTGTTGCCGATGTCCAACATGGCTTTATTCTACGTATTGATTTGTAAAGTTGATTGTTACAGTATATATTTGTATCCCTGACCTACTGTCTCCCCCACCCTCATTACCCTGTAGACTGTAAGCCCCCGAGAGCAGGGTCTGTGCCCCTCTGTACCCGTCTATCAGTGTTATATATTTGTATCCCCGACCTTCTGTCCCCTCCTCATTACCCTGTAGACTGTAAGCCCCTGAGGGCCGGGTCCGCTCCCCTCTGTACCCGTCTGTCAGGATTGGTTTATTCACTGTAATTTATATCTATTTTTGTGTTACCCATTCCCATGCACAGCATGGAATGAATGTTCTCTATAAAAATGAAACTGTATAAATATTTCTCCTTTTTGTTAGAATTATTGATATACTTGTTTTAATAAAACTGTTCTAGACGTATGGGCTGAATGTTCATTTCTATATTGATAAAGCTCAGAGTGACATTAGTGATCAGTCACTGCCGGTTGGATCTGTATCGGGCTGTGTTCACAAATTGCTGTAGGTAACTTCCAGTCCTCACATGTAGACCCACAGTAAATTGTTCAGATCTCGCTGACAATGTATTTTCTGTCTTTAGCAGCCCCTGATTAGAGATGAGCGAACCGGTCGCGGTTCGGCTCGAGGTCGGCTCGCCGAACGGGGGTCCCGTTCGAGTTCGGTTCGTCGAACGTTCGACGAACCGAACTAGAACCAATAGGCTATAATGGGAGGCAATCACAAACACATAAAAATGCATGATAAATGTACACAAACAGTTAATAAACATTGCCATAACACTTACCGGTCCTCGCGATCCCTTCTGCACTCTGTCTCCTGCCGCTATTCCATCCGATGATCGCTGAATCCTCCCTGTGACCAGCACTGCCAGCAGAGATGCAAGACCTGTCGTGACGTCAAAATAGCCATGTGACCAGTCACGTGGCTATTATCTCATTGGCTACAGACTGGTCACATGACTATGACGCGTCATGTAGGACCTGCGAGTGCATCTCTCCGGTACACGGTGCACATATGTGTATCGCCGTGTACCGGCGACATGCTCTAGCACACGGTTGACTCCCCGTTCCGTTAGGGACCGGCTGACACATCCGGTCATTAACGGAGATCACCGTTGCCATAGCAACGCAGTTAGCGGTGACGTCACCGCTAACCGCAGCTCCGAGAGCACCGTTGCTATGGTAACGCGTCTGTCAGCGTTACCGCTGTTACCGCTGACAGCCAGCACTGATCACTCACGGAGTGAAGGCTGCACGCTGCTTCCCGATTGTAGTGAGGATTGTACTGAGGATGAGGTTCCCCAGCCCCAAGTGATGGGCTGGTGAACCTCATCCTCACTACAATCCTCACTACTACTACACTAGAAAGAAAGAAGACAGAAGAGCAGGATCGTGGAGGGCTGACAGGGGGTAATAAAGATGGAGTCTCTAATGTGTCTGTGTATTTATTTCTATTAAAGTATTTTTTCACTGTGTGGTGTCTTTTTTTTTAACCCTTTATTGGAGATTCTTAATGGCCGGGTCAAACGTGCCTGACATTAAGAATCTCTGGCTTAATACTGGCTAGTAAAACAAAGCCAGTATTAACTCATGATTACCCAACAAGCCACCCGGCTCCAGGGCTGTTGGAAGAGTTGGATACAGCGCCAGATGATGGCGCTTCTATGAGAGCGCCATTTTCTGGGACGGCTGCGGACTGAAATCCGCAGCAGAGGCGCCCACAAACCTCGGGCTAACCTGTGCTGCGGATTCCAATCCCCAGCTGCCTAGTTGTACCCGGCTGGACACAAAAATGGGGCGAAGCCCACGTCATTTGTTTTTTAATTAGTTCATGAAATAAGTGAAATAATTAAAAAAAAATGGGCTTCCCTATATTTTTGGTTCCCAGCCGGGTACAAATAGGCAACTGGGGGTTGGAGGCAGCCCGTGGCTGCCTGCTGTACCTGGCTAGCATACAAAAATATGGCGAAGCCCACGTCATTTTTTTGGTGGGCAAAAAACTTCTGCATACAGTCCTGGATGGAGTATGCTGAGCCTTGTAGTTCTGCAGCTGCTGTCTGCTCTTCTCCATACAGACAGACAGCAGCTGCAGAACTACAAGGCTCAGCATACTCCATCCAGGACTGTATGCAGAAGTTTTTTGCCCCCTGAAAAAATTATGTGGGCTTCGGCTTATTTTTGTATGCTAGCCAGGTACAGCAGGCAGGTACGGCTGCCCCCAACCCCCAGTTGCCTATTTGTACCCGGCTGGGAACCAAAAATAAAGGGAAGCCCTTTTTTTATTATTTCATGAATTTCATGAAATAATTAGAAAACAAATGACGTAGGCTTCGTCCCATTTTTGTGTCCAGCCAGGTACAACTAGGCAGCTGGGGATTGGAATCCACAGCACAGGTTGGCCTGAGCTTTCTGGGCCCCACTGCTGCGAATTGCAGTCTGCAGCCGCCTCAGAAAATGGCACTTTCATAGAAGCGCCATCTTCTGGCGCTGTATCCAACTCTTCCAGCACCTGCCTGCTGTACCTGGCTAGCATACAAAAATATGGCGAAGCTCACGTCCTTTTTTTGTAGTTTTTTGGCAAAAAAATAAAAAATGCTTCCCTGGATTTTCCATTGCCAGTGAAGGTAACACCAAGCAGTGGGGGTTAGCAGCCAGTAGCTGCTTGGATTACCCTTAGCTAGCAATACAAAAAATGCAGCGGGAGCCCATATATATTTTTTTTAATTATTTATTTAAATAACTAAAAATAAAATGGGCTTCCCTGTATTTTGATTGCTGGACATCACAGTGCTGTAAAAATAAATCTTTAAAAAAATGACGTAGCGCTCCGCGGTATTTTTGATTCTCAGCAGATAAAGCAGACAGCTATGGGTTGCCACCCCCATCTGCCTGCCGTTACCTTGGTTGGCAATCAAAATACAGGGAAGCCCATTAATTTTTTCTATTTAAAAAATAGTTAAAAAAAAAAATGACGTTGGGTCCCCCCATTTTTGATAGCCAGCTAGGGTAAAGCAGACGGCTGTAGCCTGAAAACCACAGCTGGCAGCTTTACCGTGGTTGGGGATCCAATGTGGAGGTCCCCTCAGGCTCTTTTTTATAATTATTTTATAAATATTAATAATTACACAATAAAAGTAGGGTCCCCCCCAAATTGGATCACCAGCCAAGGTAAAGCGGACTGCTGTGGTCTGGTATTCTCAGGGTGGGAAGGTCCATAGTTATCGGGCCTTCACAGCCTAAAAATAGCAGGCCGCAGGCACCCCAGACGTGGCGCATCCACTAGATGCACCAATCCTGGCGCTTCACCCCAGCTCATCCTGTGCCCTGGTGCAGTGGCAAACGGGGTAATAAATCGGGTTGATACTAGCTGTAAAGTCACCTGAGATCAAGCCCAGCAGTTTGTGATGTCATGGCGTCTATTAGATACCCAACATCATAAACTGTCAGTACTAACAAAAAAAAAAAAAAATCGACAAAAGAAATTTATTTGAAAAAACAGTCCCCAAAACATTTCCTCTTTCACCAATTTATTGTAAGAAAAAAAATAAAGGGGTCCCACGACGACTCTGCACCGTCTAAAATATGGGGGGGGAGACACTCAGGGAACGTATCCCCCATTTTCTAGGAGTGCGGACCCTTCATGTGAGGAGTGTGGGTGCAATGAATCTGCACTCACTCTCCCCGGGTCCACAGCAGCAGAGTCCATGTCGTAATGGTTGCTACCAAAGCTGCAATGCCCTGCTCATGAGGTAAGGGCATGCCTAATCAGGAGAACTACTGTAGAGGAAGCTCTGCTCACTGGTATATAGGTGCTCAGAGGTAATAATAGATAAAATTAGTGAGTAACCTCGGCACTCTAAATCTCCCAGACTAAGTCAGTAAGTCACAACGGATAGTAATGCAAAATCACTCTTTATTGGTCCGTATTAAGAAAAAAATTTTTTCATAAGCATATATGTTTTTGTCCAAAACAAGTTACAAATGACGTTTCGGCCTGAGCCTTCGTCAGATTGGACTTATCTGCTTGTAATCATGAAAAATGACAATAATCAGTATCACATAAGAGTGAGAGAACAATAACATAAACTCGAACAATGTAGAGGTACAATTGGGATGCAGCAAAAAAATTGCAACACTGCAAGAAATGAAACACATGATACAAATGTCATAATACAGTACAAGGACAATATAGTAATGACAAATATGGGGTCAGAGTAGGCTTAGACAGCTCTGGTACGAAAGAGATGTCAATCATAAAGTAACATGTGCAGTAGGTGTAGAGCTACAGTATGCATGGCAGAGCTAATGGGTAGACTGACCATAGAAAAAGAACGGAGAAAAAGTGGAGAAAAAGTGGAGTGAAAATGGAGAAAAAGTGGAGAAAAAGTGGAGAAAAAGTGGAGAAAAAAGTGGAGAAAAAAGTGGAGAAAAAAGTGGAGGAAAAAGTGGAGAAAAAGTGGAGTAAAAATGGAGAAAAAGTGGAGAAAAAGTGGAGAAAAAATGGAGAAAAAGTGGAGTAAAAATGGAGTAACAGTGGAGAAAAAGTGGAGAAAAAGTGGAGAAAAAGTGGAGAAAAAATGGAGAAAAAGTGGAGAAAAAGTGGAGAAAAAGTGGAGGAAAAAGTGGAGAAAAAGTGGAGAAAAAGTGGAGAAAAAGTGGAGAAAAAATGGAGAAAAAGTGGAGTAAAAATGGAGTAAAAGTGGAGAAAAAGTGGAGAAAAAGTGGAGGAAAAAGTGGAGAAAAAGTGGAGTAAAAATGGAGAAAAAGTGGAGAAAAAGTGGAGGAAAAAGTGGAGAAAAAGTGGAGAAAAAGTGGAGAAAAAGTGGAGAAAAAGTGGAGAAAAAATGGAGAAAAAGTGGAGTAAAAATGGAGTAAAAATGGAGTAACAGTGGAGAAAAAGTGGAGAAAAAGTGGAGAAAAAGTGGAGAAAATGTGGAGGAAAAAGTGGAGAAAAAGTGGAGAAAAAGTGGAGAAAAAGTGGAGGAAAAAGTGGAGAAAAAGTGGAGAAAAAGTGGAGAAAAAGTGGAGAAAAAATGGAGAAAAAGTGGAGAAAAAGTGGAGGAAAAAGTGGAGAAAAAGTGGAGAAAAAGTGGAGAAAAAGTGGAGAAAAAGTGGAGAAAAAGTGGAGAAAAAAGTGGAGAAAAAGTGGAGAAAAAGTGGAGAAAAAGTGGAGGAAAAAGTGGAGAAAAAGTGGAGAAAAAGTGGAGAAAAAGTGGAGAAAAAATGGAGAAAAAGTGGAGAAAAAGTGGAGAAAAAGTGGAGAAAAAATGGAGAAAAAGTGGAGAAAAAGTGGAGAAAAAATGGAGAAAAAGTGGAGAAAAAGTGGAGTAAAAATGGAGAAAAAGTGGAGAAAAAGTGGAGAAAAAGTGGAGGAAAAAGTGGAGAAAAAGTGGAGAAAAAGTGGAGAAAAAGTGGAGTAAAAATGGAGAAAAAGTGGAGAAAAAGTGGAGAAAAAGTGGAGAAAAAGTGGAGGAAAAAGTGGAGAAAAAGTGGAGAAAAAGTGGAGAAAAAGTGGAGAAAAAATGGAGAAAAAGTGGAGAAAAAGTGGAGAAAAAAGTGGAGAAAAAAGTGGAGAAAAAGTGGAGAAAAAATGAAGAAAAAGTGGAGAAAAAGTGGAGAAAAATGGAGAAAAAGTGGAGAAAAAGTGGAGTAAAAATGGAGAAAAAGTGGAGAAAAAATGGAGAAATAGTGGAGAAAAAATGGAGAAAAAGTGGAGAAAAAGGGGAGTAAAAATGGAGAAAAAGTGGAGAAAAAGTGGAGAAAAAATGGAGAAAAAGTGGAGAAAAAGTGGAGAAAAAAATGGAGAAAAAGTGGAGAAAAAGTGGAGAAAAAATGGAGAAAAAGTGGAGAAAAAGTGGAGAAAAAATGGAGAAAAAGTGGAGAAAAAGTGGAGAAAAAGTGGAGAAAAAATGTAGAAAAAGTGGAGAAAAAGTGGAGAAAAAGTGGAGAAAAATGGAGAAAAAGTGGAGAAAAAGTGGAGTAAAAATGGAGAAAAAGTGGAGAAAAAATGGAGAAAAAGTGGAGTAAAAATGGAGAAAAAGTGGAGAAAAAATGGAGAAAAAGTGGAGAAATAGTGGAGAAAAAATGGAGAAAAAGTGGAGAAAAAGGGGAGTAAAAATGGAGAAAAAGTGGAGAAAAAGTGGAGAAAAAATGGAGAAAAAGTGGAGAAAAAGTGGAGAAAAAAATGGAGAAAAAGTGGAGAAAAAGTGGAGAAAAAATGGAGAAAAAGTGGAGAAAAAGTGGAGAAAAAATGGAGAAAAAGTGGAGAAAAAGTGGAGAAAAAGTGGAGAAAAAATGTAGAAAAAGTGGAGAAAAAGTGGAGAAAAAGTGGAGAAAAAATGGAGAAAAAGTGGAGAAAAAGTGGAGTAAAAATGGAGAAAAAGTGGAGAAAAAGTGGAGAAAAAATGGAGAAAAAGTGGAGTAAAAATGGAGAAAAAGTGGAGAAAAAATGGAGAAAAAGTGGAGAAATAGTGGAGAAAAAATGGAGAAAAAGTGGAGAAAAAGGGGAGTAAAAATGGAGAAAAAGTGGAGAAAAAGTGGAGAAAAAATGGAGAAAAAGTGGAGAAAAGTGGAGAAAAAAATGGAGAAAAGGTGGAGAAAAAGTGGAGAAAAAATGGAGAAAAAGTGGAGAAAAAGTGGAGAAAAAATGGAGAAAAAGTGGAGAAAAAGTGGAGAAAAAGTGGAGAAAAAATGTAGAAAAAGTGGAGAAAAAGTGGAGAAAAATGGATAAAAAGTGGAGAAAAAGTGAAGAAAAAGTGGAGAAAAAGTGAAGAAAAAGTGGAGAAAAAATGGAGAAAAAGTGGAGAAAAAGTGGAGAAAAAGTGGAGGAAAAAGTGGAGAAAAAGTGGAGAAAAAGTGGAGAAAAAGTGGAGAAAAAGTGGAGAAAAAGTGGATAAAAAAGTGGAGAAAAAGTGGAGAAAAAGTGGAGAAAAAGTGGAGAAAAAATGGAGAAAAAGTGGAGAAAAAGTGGAGAAAAATGGAGAAAAAGTGGAGAAAAAGTGGAGTAAAAATGGAGAAAAAGTGGAGAAAAAGTGAAGAAAAAGTGGAGAAAAAGTGGAGAAAAAATGGAGAAAAAGTGGAGAAAAAGTGGAGTAAAAATGGAGAAAAAGTGGAGAAAAAGTGGAAAAATGGAGAAAAAGTGGAGAAAAAGTGGAGAAAAAGTGGAGAAAAATGGAGAAAAAGTGGAGAAAAAGTGGAGAAAAATGGAGAAAAAGTGGTAAAAAGTGGAGAAAAATGGAGAAAAAATGTAGAAAAGTGGAGAAAAAGTAGAGAAAAAATGGATAAAAAGTGGAGAAAAAGTGAAGAAAAAGTGGAGAAAAAATGGAGAAAAAGTGGAGAAAAAGTGGATAAAAAATGGAGAAAAAATGTAGAAAAGTGGATAAAAAGTGGAGAAAAAGTGGAGAAAAATGTAGAAAAAATGTAGAAAATGGAGAAAAAATGTAGAAAAAGTGGAGAAAAAGTGGAGAAAAAATGGAGAAAAAGTGGAGAAAAAGTGGAGAAAAAATGGAGAAAAAGTGGAGAAAAAGTGGAGAAAAAATGGAGAAAAGTGGAGAGAAAGTGGAGAAAAAGTGGAGAGAAAGTGGAGAAAAAGTGGAGAGAAAGTGGAGAAGAAGTGGAGAGAAAGTGGAGAAGAAGTGGAGAAAAAGTGGAGAGAAAGTGGAGAAAAAGTGGAGAAAAAGTGGAGAAAAAGTGGAGTGAAAATGGAGAAAAAGTGGAGAAAAAGTGGAGAAAAAGTGGAGAAAAAAGTGGAGAAAAAGTGGAGAAAAAAGTGGAGGAAAAAGTGGAGAAAAAGTGGAGTAAAATGGAGAAAAGTGGAGAAAAAGTGGAGAAAAATGGAGAAAAAGTGGAGTAAAATTGGAGTAACAGTGGAGAAAAGTGGAGAAAAAGTGGAGAAAAAGTGGAGAAAAAGTGGAGAAAAAGTGGAGAAAAAATGGAGAAAAAGTGGAGAAAAAGTGGAGAAAAAGTGGAGGAAAAAGTGGAGAAAAAGTGGAGAAAAAGTGGAGAAAAGTGGAGAAAAATGGAGAAAAAGTGGAGTAAAATGGAGTAAAAGTGGAGAAAAGTGGAGAAAAAGTGGAGGAAAAAGTGGAGAAAAGTGGAGTAAAAATGGAGAAAAAAGTGGAGAAAAAGTGGAGAAAAGTGGAGGAAAAAGTGGAGAAAAAGTGGAGAAAAGTGGAGAAAAGTGGAGAAAAAATGGAGAAAAAGTGGAGTAAAAATGGAGTAACAGTGGAGAAAAAGTGGAGAAAAAGTGGAGAAAAAGTGGAGAAAATGTGGAGAAAAGTGGAGAAAAAGTGGAGAAAAAGTGGAGGAAAAGTGGAGAAAAAGTGGAGAAAAAGTGGAGAAAAAGTGGAGAAAAAATGGAGAAAAAGTGGAGTAAAATGGAGAAAAGTGGAGAAAAAGTGGAGAAAAAGTGGAGAAAAAGTGGAGAAAAAGTGGAGAAAAAGTGGAGAAAAAGTGGAGAAAAAGTGGAGAAAAAGTGGAGTAAAAATGGAGAAAAGGGGAGAAAAAGTGGAGAAAAAGTGGAGAAAAAGTGGAGGAAAAGTGGAGAAAAAGTGGAGAAAAAGTGGAGGAAAAAGTGGAGAAAAGTGGAGAAAAGTGGAGGAAAAAGTGGAGAAAAAGTGGCGAAAAAGTGGAGAAAAATGGAGAAAAAAGTGGAGAAAAAGTGGAGAATTGGGAAAATGGAGTAAAGTGGAGAAAAGTGGAGAAAAGTGGAGAAAAGTGGAGAAAAAGTGGAGAAAAATGGAGAAAAAGTGGAGAAAAAATGGAGAAAAAGTGGAGTAAAAATGGAGAAAAAGGGGAGAAAAAGTGGAGAAAAAGTGGAGAAAAAGTGGAGGAAAAGTGGAGAAAAGTGGAAAAGTGGAGAAAAGTGGAGAAAAAGTGGAGAAAAAGTGGAGAAAAAGTGGAGAAAAAGTGGAGAAAAAGTGGAGAAAAAGTGGAGAAAAAGTGAGAAAAATGGAGAAAAAGTGGAGTAAAAATGGAGAAAAAGGGGAGAAAAAGGGGAGAAAAGTGGAGAAAAAGTGGAGGAAAAAGTGGAGAAAAAGTGGAGAAAAAGTGGAGAAAAAGTGGAGAAAAGTGGAGAAAAAGTGGAGAAAAAGTGGAGAAAAAGTGGAGAAAAAGTGGAGAAAAAGTGGGAAAAAGTGGAGAAAAAGTGGAGAAAAAATGGAGAAAAAGTGGAGAAAAAGTGGAGAAAAATGGAGAAAAAGTGGAGAAAAAGTGGAGAAAAATTGGAGAAAAGTGGAGAAAAAGTGGAGTAAAAATGGAGAAAAAGTGGAGAAAAAGTGGAGAAAAGTGGAGAAAAAGTGGAGAAAAAGTGGAGAAAAAGTGGAGAAAAAGTGGAGTAAAAATGGAGAAAAAGTGGAGAAAAGTGGAGAAAAAGTGGAGAAAAAGTGGAGGAAAAAGTGGAGAAAAAGTGGAGAAAAAGTGGAGAAAAAATGGAGAAAAAGTGGAGAAAAAGTGGAGAAAAGTGGAGAAAAGTGGAGAAAAAGTGGAGAAAAAGTGAGAAAAGTGGAGAAAAATGAAGAAAAAGTGGAGAAAAAGTGGAGAAAAATGAAGAAAAGTGGAGAAAAAGTGGAGAAAAATGGAGAAAAAGTGGAGAAAAAGTGGAGTAAAAATGGAGAAAAAGTGGAGAAAAAATGGAGAAAAAGTGGAGTAAAAATGGAGTAACAGTGGAGAAAAAGTGGAGAAAAAGTGGAGAAAAAGTGGAGAAAATGTGGAGGAAAAAGTGGAGAAAAAAAAGTTGAGAAAAGTGGAGAAAAGTGGAGAAAAAGTGGAGAAAAAGTGGAGAAAATTGAGAAAAAGTGGAGTAAAAATGGAGTAAAAGTGGAGAAAAAGTGGAGAAAAAGTGGAGAAATTGAAGTGGAGAAAAGTGGAGAAAAAGTGGAGAAAAAGTGGAGAAAAAGTGGAGAAAAAGTTGAGTAAAGATAAAATGTGAGAAAAAGTGGAGAAAAAGTGGAGAAAAAGTTGGAGAAAAGTGGAAGAAAAAGTGGAGAAAAAGTGGAAAAGGGAGAAAAGTGGAGAAAAAATGGAGAAAAAGTGGAGAAAAAGTGGAGTAAAAATGGAGTAAAAGTGGAGAAAAAGTGGAGAAAAAGTGGAGAAAAAGTGGAGAAAAAGTGGAGAAAAATGGAGAAAAAGTGGAGAAAAAATGGAGAAAAAGTGGAGTAAAAATGGAGAAAAAGGGGAGAAAAAGTGGAGAAAAAGTGGAGAAAAGTGGAGGAAAAAGTGGAGAAAAGTGGAGAAAAAGTGGAGAAAAAGTGGAGGAAAAAGTGGAGAAAAAGTGGAGAAAAGTGGAGAATAAGTGGAGAAAAAGTGGAGAAAAGTGGAGAAAAGTGGAGAAAAAGTGGAGAAAAATGGAGAAAAAGTGGAGTAAAAATGGAGAAAAAGGGGAGAAAAAGGGGAGAAAAAGTGGAGAAAAAGTGGAGGAAAAAGTGGAGAAAAAGTGAGAAAAGTGGAGGAAAAAGTGGAGAAAAGTGGAGAAAAAGTGGAGTGAAAATGGAGAAAAAGTGGAGAAAAAGTGGAGAAAGAGTGGAGAAAAAGTGGAGAAAAAAGTGGAGAAAAAGTGGAGGAAAAAGTGGAGGAAAAAGTGGAGTAAAAATGGAGAAAAAGTGGAGAAAAAGTGGAGAAAAAATGGAGAAAAAGTGGAGTAAAAATGGAGTAACAGTGGAGAAAAAGTGGAGAAAAAGTGGAGAAAAAGTGGAGAAAAAGTGGAGAAAAAGTGGAGAAAAAATGGAGAAAAAGTGGAGAAAAAGTGGAGAAAAAGTGGAGGAAAAAGTGGAGAAAAGTGGAGAAAAAGTGGAGAAAAAGTGGAGAAAAAATGGAGAAAAAGTGGAGTAAAAATGGAGTAAAAGTGGAGAAAAAGTGGAGAAAGTGAGAAAAGTGGAGAAAAAGTGGAGTAAAAATGGAGAAAAAGTGGAGAAATAGTGGAGAAAAAGTGGAGGAAAAAGTGGAGAAAAAGTGGAGAAAAAGTGGAGAAAAAGTGGAGAAAAAATGGAGAAAAAGTGGAGTAAAAATGGAGTAACAGTGGAGAAAAGTGGAGAAAAAGTGGAGAAAAAGTGGAGAAAAGTGGAGAAAATGTGGAGAAAAAGTGGAGAAAAGTGGAGAAAAGTGGAGGAAAAAGTGGAGAAAAAGTGGAGAAAAAGTGGAGAAAAGTGGAGAAAAATGGAGAAAAAGTGGAGTAAAATGGAGTAAAAGTGGAGAAAAGTGGAGAAAAGTGTGAGAAAATGGAAAGTGGAGAAAAAGTGGAGAAAAAGTGGAGAAAAATGGGAGAAAAAGTGGAGTAAAAAGTGGAGAAAAAGGGGAGAAAAAGTGGAGAAAAAGTGGAGAAAAAGTGGAGGAAAAAGTGGAGAAAAAGTGGAGAAAAAGTGGAGGAAAAAGTGGAGAAAAAGTGGAGAAAAAGTGGAGGAAAAAGTGGAGAAAAAGTGGCGAAAAAGTGGAGAAAAAATGGAGAAAAAGTGGAGAAAAAGTGGAGTAAAATGGAGTAAAAGTGGAGAAAAAGTGGAGAAAAAGTGGAGAAAAAGTGGAGAAAAAGTGGAGAAAAAATGGAGAAAAAGTGGAGAAAAATGGAGAAAAAGTGGAGTAAAAATGGAGAAAAAGGGGAGAAAAAGTGGAGAAAAAGTGGAGAAAAAGTGGAGGAAAAAGTGGAGAAAAAGTGGAGAAAAAGTGAGAAAAAGTGAGGAAAAAGTGGAGAAAAGTGGAGAAAAAGTGGAGAAAAGTGGAGAAAAAGTGGAGAAAAAGTGGAGAAAAAGTGGAGAAAAAGTGGAGAAAAATTGGAGAAAAAGTGGAGTAAAAATGGAGAAAAAGGGGAGAAAAAGGGGAGAAAAAGTGGAGAAAAAGTGGAGGAAAAAAGTGGAGAAAAAGTGGAGAAAAAGTGGAGAAAAAGTGGAGGAAAAAGTGGAGAAAAAAGT